>NC_087475.1:18858784-19483784 GCF_036417665.1 Passer domesticus | reverse complement strand
ATGCCAGATGTTTTCATGCCTTGCTTCTACAGAGGTGGTGAAAAAGGAGTAGAAAAAGTCAAAGCAACTGGGAGCCTTCCCCCTCACACCACAGTAATTACTGCACAGAGAGCATTGCATGTTTGTCTGCTCTCCCTAAAGCACTGCTTCATGGCACTCTTCACACGAGCAGTGAATTTCCATAAGTGAGTGGTGACCTACATTCAAGGCAGAAGCCTGGCTGCTTGCTTTCGGGAGTGTGCCCTGGCTGCCTTCCAGATCAAGCCTGAGATTCAGCATTTCATTTCCTGGCTCATCCCGATGGGTTTTCTGGGGACTGGGCTTTCTGCAGAACATCTGCACAGAAAGGTCACTGCGAAAAGAAGGGTTGGAATGAATTTTTGTGGTAACCTTAAACATTACTCTGACAGAAATTATAAAAATATAGCCTATGATGAACACAAATCAATAGGCAGTTAAGAAAGCAGCAGCCTGGTTAAAATCTGGGCTTCTAAAAATCAAGGCTGTGATTCAGTGATAAAGTATTTTTTTCAAACTTCGTCAAAGTCTTACCATTAAATGAGTTTCTGAATTAAAAGTTGAGTCTTTGCCATTGATGCTTTACCCTGCTGTGTACCTTATCACTGACAGGAGAAGCTACCAGCCTGTAAAGTGGTGTCAGAGTATTAAATAGCATAACAAAAGTGCCATCACAAATCTTTTGTGTGGACAAAACAAGAGTGTGTAAACTAAGTGCATGATTAATTTTTTAATGTATTGCACAGCAAACTGGCTGTGAACTTCCTAATTTTGGTTTGGGCTTTATTCTGCAAGTAAAGTGTTTGAAGTGCTGCAGGGAGCTGTGGTAGGAGCATATGAACACTGACGTCTTTCAAAGGAAAGCTCTGCTCCAAGTGTGGCTGTCCCAGTGGTGAGGTGGCATGGAGACCAGACAGACCAAAACCAAAGCAGAAATTAAATTAGTTAAATCTGCTCAGAGATAAACATTTCTAGGGAAATTTAGACCAGCTGTTCCTTTGGATTCATGCAGCACAACTAGACAAATACTTCAGAATAAGCAGCACTGGCTTCACTAACATTTTCTACAACTATGAGAGTAATTGAATATTAGGATGGGTTTCGTGGGCTCCAGAAGAAAGTTTCCTCTTTCAAGTCATCTCTCACTAATGTGAAAATGTGCAAGGGCTAAGGGAGCATATTCTTGACTGCTCCAGCCTATCACACTACATAGAGAAAGGCGAAAAAATAAAAAGATCAAGTCAAACTATCCGCAAGGAAAATCTCTCCAGACTTACAGCCCAAATACTAAAAATTCTGAAAATCTTGAAAATTTGGCAAACCAAGGGGAACTTTTCCTGGCTAGTGACCAAATAGGAAAATTATGAGTCATTAAGGTCAGGGCTAGTTCAGACTTCAGATCAACTGGAGTTTGTTTCAGGCAACTGACTTTTTTCTGTGACACAGAGAAAGGAAAGGCTGACGAGGCAGAATGAAAATAACAAGTGACCGTGGCTCCACAAGGCTCCTCTTTCCCAGTAAGCTGGCTAATTGCTGGGAGGGTACTTACTGTGTGGAAGCGCTATGATATGTTTTTTTTCAGTTTCTTAACTTCAGCCAACTGCAGTAACCATACCTGAAGCTGCTTCAGCATAAAAATAGATCAGGAGTGATAACAGCAGTGATGGAAAGCTTTGAGATTTTGCATGTTTTGACCCCAGGCTATTTATCTTAGCCAGGAGGTATTTCCCACCTTCCTTTGCACCACTCACTTTCCAGAGTGCCTCATTCAGTGTGACTCTGCCTGACCAAGGGGAGTGGAGCAGAACTGTTTCTGTGGCAGCTGGCACAGCAGTGTCCTTAGCTGCAGTCATGAGAGAGACCCTGCTGCAGGCTTGGGCCAGGGACTGGTACAGGGCCTGAGTGCTTTATGGCTGAGAAATGCTGACCCAGCATGACTGGTTCTGGTGTTCAGTGTCTCTTCGAAACACCCCCTTTTTCACTTCCATTTCTGCTTTTGCGCCTGCAATGCACCGCTGTGTCTCACTTATTTCTCTGTCTTGCACTATCTGCTTCTCATTTTCTTTCTTCTCCCTCAGCTCTGTTTTTCCCTTGTTCTCTCTTCTCATTCTTGTTCAGTGTGTGTTTCCCCTCTGGCCTTCTTCAAAAATTTCTGCTGCTACCCTCCATGACCAACACTCAGTGATCCTCACCCTTCTGGAACACTGAGCAATGTTAGGAGCTCAACCATCACAACAAACCTGGTGGATGAACTTAATCCTGTAAATTTCTCTGGTTGCTGTGCTACAGAAAAGGCTGTTTGGTGCATGAAGATCTAAGGCTTGCCAACCATGCTTTACCTGGAGGAATGTGGCAGCCAAACCTACACCATACTAACACTAGCTTTGAGGTCCAATACTAACACAAGCTGCTAGGTCCTAAGCTGAACCAGGATTTTAATTTGCAAAAATAAACAAAACTGCAGATCTACGTTGTTCAGTGTAGAATTCAGTGTTCTCATTTTTCACAAAAAAGTACAGGAAACTGAAAAACAACACTCTGCCACCAGGCACAGCACGAAGCAAGATAAATGAATAATACTGGGCTACTTTCTTTATCTAATTGCCTGGGGAAATCACCTAAAAAAATTTGAATGCTAAAAATGTTTGCAAGGATAAAAATATCAAGCAGTTTTCAGTTAAAAAAAAGATGAATACTCTGAAACTTTACTGTTTCCTCAGTGATTAAAAGTGAGTCTTCTGGGGTTCCATCTCTCCTCCTGGTAATGTGAGAGAAAAGCTTTTCTGGAAAAAACCAACATGTAGTTGTGCTTCATTCAAGAAATGTTTATCTTTCTAAAGCAAAAGAGCATCTTTTACTGATTGCTGTAAATTCAGAAGTCATGCATTGGTATCAGCAATCCACACCTTGCCATAATTAAACCTTCTGTTTCTTTCCTATCCAGCCTGCTGGACTGAAACACAACTCCAACACTGGCATCCTTTTATCACATTTGTATAAACTGCAAAAATATCCACTAAACTGAGAGCAGGCATTATATATAGTTAATAAATATAGACCACACTAAGACATCAAAAGAAAACTCACCTGGGAATATTCCTTATAATAACTCTTCCTTAAATCTATTTTGACTTTTTAAAGAAAAATAGAAAATCTAGTTGACACTTTGATTTGTTTCAGGTTGTGTGTAGTTCTTTTTAATCAAACCCAAAACTCCCATCAGAGTGAAGGAATATGAGATAGACAAATTCTTCTCAAAGTGGGGAGCGTAGAATAAATTTTGGATGAATGAGGGAAAAATACATCTCACCTTTGTTTCCATTCTTACTTCCCTGGTCTTTGGGACCCCTTTCTCCTTTAATAGCCATAGGATGAATTGCCAGCAAGAAGACATGAGGAAAGCTCAGGTTTTGTGTAGTTCCTCCCCTGTGAGATGGCATGGCAAGCTGAGATGGGGGTCACAAAAGCTGTATCTGCCTACCACTGCTGAAGCAGCCCCACGGGGCCTTGCCCAGGGGAGGAGGCAGCTGATGGGCTCAGGGGAGAGTGCAGAGATCTCCTGCCAGCAGCAGGGATGCATGGCACATGGGCCAGGGCACCAGGCTGAGGCAGAGTCAGCCTCACTCTGAAAAAGCTGATGATGGAAGGAGTTTAAAATGTTATATTTAATACAGACCTGATTGTTACTTAGGAACTTTGCGAATTTTTATCGCATTAGTTAATCAGCTCAAACGGATTGTACAATCTCAAGGAAACAAAGAGGTAGGCGTGGGCAAGACTGCACGGGGCAAATCCATATTACTTCTGAAATGCAGATTCTCTCTTCCTCCTTTTCTCCCCTCCCCTTTGCCAGCACTCTGACTGCAGGGTGCAAAGAGCACTCCTTGGTTTGCTATGGTGAACATTTCCCTTGTTCCATCCTGTGGGGAAGCAAGGCACCCAGATGCAGGGAGACCACAAGTCTCAGCAGTGGCATGTGTGCACCAAGTCAGCTGGCCTGAAAAACTCTACCCATGTTAAAAATGACAATCTTATTCTGAACAGTCTCTCTTCATGCATCCACAGGGGGTGTATTACAAACACAATTAGTATGTATTTCTTCCTTTTTTTTTTGTATTCTCAATAATTCAGCAACTAGTCAGTTTGCTTAAGGAGATTGAAGTTCTAAGCTTATTCAAAAAACCAAAAGGAACAGTACCTTTTCTACCGCTTTCTTGCCTACTCCTTTGTGCAACTCAGTAACCTGGCTTAAACACTGTGATAATGATTTAATTGCTTACACACTACCTATCAATGATGCCTTAAAAAACCACATCCTTCTTGGGTTTCCTGGATCTATGTCTCAGTAGCCTAAGTCATGGCCTCAGAAAAAGAAAGGGAAGGTTGTTTCTTTCTTTTATAAAAGACTTATTATGTTAGGAGCTGCACAATTCTCAGGGACTCAAGTGGTCAAGGATATGTGAGAGCAGCAGTGCAGGGTCTTGCCACTAACACTGCTTGGATCCTACTTCTCAGACAGAACTGCAATTTTGTGTGTGTCTGACTGACGTGTACATCTGACATGCAAAGCCAGGATTTGTACATGCACAGCCCCATTGCATGAGAAAATGTAAAATTTGCTGAGACATAAGATTTCTACCACATGCAACGATTGAATTTCTGCACTATGATAAAGCTAGGCTTACATATGACTTCCCTTAGTGCTTTGCAGACTAGAAAGATTAAACAATATGGTTCGGAAGATTTCAGAGCAAGAAATTTGGTGCCTAAGGATTTAAGAATCACTATTGTACACAAAAAGCTGACAAATGTGTGTGGGTGGGAAGGAAGGTCAGCCTGTTCCTTATGCAAAATCACCATCAATAAGAGCAGAGTGATGGCTGGGGTGCGAGAAGGGGGTTATGTTGCAAAGAACTGGGATAAGTGAGATAGCAATAGCTGCAGTCATTATAAATCAGTTCAGATTTTAATCATCATTGTATACCACAAGAAAGAGGCTGTTTATCTCTTGTTTCTCCCACCCAAACTGTCACCAGCTACCCTACCCTTCTGCTTTAGGGGCACAACCCCTGCAGCCTCTTCTTCCTTTATCAGATTTCACCACGGACTGTCTTCTTCCTGGCATATAATTTTGTCCACATCCCACTGCTTGCACCCTAGTGTGACTACACAAGCAAGTGCTGCACATTTTCTCTACCAGAATATCACCTGGTCTGTGCCAGGCCCACCAGATCCCCCATGGCTCCCCTCAGATTTGGAGTGCATTCACTACAGTGTCCACTGCTCTCTAGTAGCAGGATCTAGTGCAGCTCTTTAAAGGCAGCCTTAAAAATATCCTTTGCTGTGTTGCTTACAAAAATCCGAACTACAATAAGGAAGTGATACCTTCAGCTTGCTGCTCCTTTGCTCTCTTACTTGATCATCCCTGTTCATCTTCTTTGTAGCTGCTACTTTAATGGGACCAAGAAAGGACTTTAGAAAGCCCTCTGGTTGGGGCCATGCATAGCAGAAACCACAGGTGAAGTTGCTGAGCATTACATCCATTGAACCCCTAATAAGCAGAAATATAAAATCTAATATCAAGAAACATTTGGGCTGGTCTGTCTTGATTGATCTGTTGAAATAGGCAGTGTCTCAGCTGTTCTGGCTCTTCACAGTTGACTCAGAACTTGTTGCCACAGTGCTCAGGTCCCATATGCACCAGTAAAAATGTGAAGTGTGTAAGTATGACCCATGTTACAGGTTAGCATTTATTCAGGAGTCAATGAATACACTCTTTAGATTTCTTTTGTGGTAATTAAATAATGAGAGGTCAGAGACTGGGAAAGCATTAGGGGGAAAGAGTTTAGACTCTTGGCCCAGATTGCTTTTTTCATTCTCAGTCTGTAAAGTCGTTTTTTTCCTTTCACAGAAACAGTTTCTGTTCTGTGTCATGCAGCTACACATCTTCCTGGGGTGTGACATGTGCATGTTCAAAACCTCCTGGCAACAGCAAGCAGAAAAAAAGCTCAAGAGAGCCTGTTCCTGTCAGCCAGCTGGACATCATCATGCAGGTACTGTGGGGGTAAACCTTGGTGCATTTTCCATGGTGAGTTTTTGCTCTCCAGCTTACAAAGGATTTGCAAAATCTCCTCTGCTGGAAGCAGAGTGTTTGCAAATGAGAAATCCTCCTCTTCCCCTTTCTCATCTGTTATCAGTGATCTCTGGTGTGAACAAAGCAAAAGAAACCCCAGAGAATAAAAAAGCACTGAAAATGCTGCTTTAGGCCACAGAAGTATTTTGCAGTTCCTGATTGTCAAGTTCACAGCTAGGACTCAATCTGTATTTGTGGCCAGCCCTCATCACTTCCTCAACAGCTCTCCAGTCACTTCTGGCATGCTGTGGGGCATGTAGGGGACAAGCCCACGCTGTGCAGAGCTCTGCAGAGGTGCTCGGGAGGCACCAGGAGCAGGCTGGATGGTTAGCACCTACATGCTCCTTCACTGGAGATCCTGGGTGGAGTTTCCCAGGGGTTTAGACAAGGGAGGGGCTGGGGACCACAGGTGGCAGGAGGAGAAGGAGGTGCTGAGAACTGGAGACAGAGCAGACAGCTGCCCTCAAAAGGCAGAAGCAGTGATGCCAGTCAGTGGAGCTTGCTGGAGGATGTCTTATCTACTGTTTCAGGAACTGACTGTGATTTCAACAGCAGTTTTGACCAAGATTGATCAGTTACTTCCAGTACAGCCCTGGCTTTTAGCTCTGCAGCTCACTTAGCTAATGTCTGTATAGAGCACCACAAAGACACAATGGCACAGAGCAGACAATGCCATAAAGAGGGTGCTACGTGTGCTGGAATGGGAAACCATAGTTCCTCCTCCTTGTCTTTAGGTACACTGGCCTCAGTGTAACCCAGTTAATACATGGAACTGCATGGAGCTGGTGCACTTGGACCCTTGTAGCCCTGCACAATGCTTCTCTGGATGACCACTGTGCTGTGGGTGGGAGACACAGAGGGGCAAGATCACAGGATAAACAATGTTTATGGTTGTCCAAACAATACAAGGCAACATGGAAACTAAGTTCCCAGACCATGTCCCATTATCTTTCTCCAGCCTGCTTAAGGAAAGCAGTAATACTCCTGCAAGAAGCAGTGCCAGATATGCTGTTCTCTACTGGAACTGGAGATGGCTGCTGACCTACAATGACCTTATTTACAATCCTTTTCTTCTTGTCAGCCATTTAAATGCCCACTCCCTGGGCTGATTTAGTGAGGTGTTCAGCCAGTCCTCCTGGGAATAAAGCAGTCTTAACAGTGTTTTGCATTCAAGTCAGTATCCCTTCTTCTACCATCATCACCCCAGGATTACTTCACAGCCAGCCAAAGACAAAAGCCTGTGACAAAAGTGATGACAGCAGTTTCCCAGGCTAACATGTCCCAGGGGCTCCTCAGCTGGGCACCAGCTTTCCTGTGCAGTGGGAAGTGAAGGGGCTTTCTCCCATAGGGCAACCCAGAGCCTGGGGATCCCAGAGGATGTTTATGTTGCCAAAACACGGAGTGGAGATGGGGGTTTCGGTGACCACAGTGCTGGGAGGGCAGTGGTCTTGGCTGACTGCTCTCTTCAGGAGCAATTAGTCATCACCACCAAGTGTGTGCACCCAACCCTGCAAGCACTGCCGAGGATCCATTCCAGAAGGGATGAAATGTATCTGACAACACCAGTGCAGCTGTGAGTCTGCTACACTTCTGTGTGGAGAGCCCTCTTGCTAAATACCACTGGGAGAGTAAATTACTTGCTGCTGCTATGACAAAAAACATCATCTGTGCTGTGGTCCCAGTAAATTCATCCTCAGCATTTTCCTTCTGCTTTGCTCTCAGATAATATTTTCCCAGAGCAAGAGGTCTTGCTTCATTCCCTCTATTCCACAGAAATAAAACACAAACAAAAGCACGATGTAAACATATGGGTCTCCTGTGTAAAGCTCCATTAACCAGTGTTCCTGCAGGGCTGGGTGAATCACCCTGAACAGGGACGTTTCTAAGCACACGCTGTATGTGCTTTAGAGCAAAATAGGAAATACCTGCACTTCAGTCTTATTACAGTCATGCTTGAATCAAAGCAGATGATTCGTGGGAGGGTCAGGTTCACAAGAAAGGGCGAGGCTGCTAGAAAATCAGAATGATAAAGCTTCCTGTTTTTAGAGATAGATTTCAACAATGATTATTGCTGCTTCAGAGAAGGAAAGGGATGCCTGCTAGCTGAAAAGTACATCACTGTATCTCCTGGCATTTATGTGCCAAAAAGTCACAAACAAGTGAATTGTGCTGGAAATGAATGGAGGCTTCCTTTTGGAGTTTTCATCTACAGTAAAATTACTACACACTTACAAAATTAAGGCTGCTCTGGTTTTGGCTGTTATGCAAACTTTAGGCTTTCTCCTAGGCAACGCAGAGTGCCCTTAAGAATTAGAAGTGCTCCATGTCTTATGACTTTCTTTTCCTTATATAAACAATGATTAAAACAAAAGACAGCTGTTAATTTCAGGAAAAAGCCACCATGCAATAAATCTTTTGTGCAGCACCATAATAACACTCCTCTTCAGACAGACACAATTGAGCATAAGAGCTGTCTACATTTGGTACTACTTACCATAAGAAGGTATCCTTTTTTTTCCAAATATAAGGGAAAGTTGGCTGCACATCACAGAGCTGCTGATCATGATACATACAGGAAGTGAAATCTCTTTTTTTTTCTTCTTAAGTGACACTTCACCAAAGGCATTACGTGTTTTCTGTGTCATAGAAGTATAAAATCATGGAATGCTTTGGGCTAAAAAGGACCATATAGAACATTTAATTGTAACCCCCCTTCCAGGAGCAGGGATATTGCTTACTAGACCAAGTTGCTCAAAGCTCCATCCGACCTGGCCTGGAACATTTCCTGAAATAAGTACCCACTGATTATTTTTCACTGATGTCATCACATGCTTTTGTAAAACAGGTGACAGATTTCATGTTTGCTGTGAATTGGGTTAAGTCAGTCAACCAGAAGGGTCTGAATCACCTCTGTGCTACAAAAGCTCACCTTGTCCGAGCTGAGAGGAGCAAGGCAGGAAGAGGCAAAGCACTGAGTGTCTTCCTAGTTATGTATCCCAGGAACCATTGTACTTAACTCCAGATGGGAAGGGACGAAAGCAAGCTTAAATACCATCAACTCCTCTTCTTCCTGGGTGTGATGAACATATAGTTTGATCCAGTGCCTGAGGAGCACTGGAGATGGGGCCTTTCCTACAGCCAGGCTGTTGTGTAAAGTCCAGGCTTGTCCTTCCTGAGGACTTAATCTGCACTTGTGTTTTATTTTTGAGGGGTAGTTACAAAACTGAGTGGACAGCTGTCTTTGGAAAAAAGTTGGGTTTCATTCAGTCTGTGCTGGTTCTGATCTGATCAAGGTAACTATTCATAATGAATTAGAACAGGTATAATAAAATAATCTTGTTTCAAAATGAGACACCTACCATGGGACATGCTCGTCCACCAGAAGCTGTAGAAGTATGTCTTCAGTCAGTGTCTCCCCACATGAACAGCATTTCCTGTTTGTATCTTCAAGACACATGGTCACTTGAACACCCAAAGCACCATCAAGTGTCCCACCAGCTGCAGCAGAGTACACATCCTCACAGGGCCACAGCACCACAGGAACAGATCCATAAGACAAGCTGATGAGCTGCTGCTAAATGATGAGGCATGGATAAACACATTGAGGCAGAAGCATGCAGATTTTCATTGCAGTGCTTTGATACACACTCTAAAATGATCAGATGCAAAGGGGATCCTGCCTGGATGCATTAGCTCCCCGACAAAACAAGGTCTGCTTTTGTTTTGAATCACTTTGAACAAAGCAGTAGCACAGAATTCATGTAGATAAAAAACACTGAGTCAGCCTCCTTGGTTTAATAATTTCTCAGGCTCTGCAGGTAAGCTCCATTAATACCTCTGAGGATTTTGAGAGAGATAAGATTTTATGTGCCAGGTGTTGTAGAGGATTTAGTGATCCTCTTGATTTCAACAGTGATACAGAAGGTGGTACGAACAGTTCTTTGTTGAGGCCCTCCTACTCGTCTCTGTTTTTGGAGGCTGAATATAAGTTCAGTGTCACCTTGAATCTATTTTTTTCAGGGTATTTCTTGTACAAGTAAGTAGGTAATTTGATACAAAGAAGGTACAAAGAAAGTAATTTGTACAGATTTGATGTTTTAGAAACAAGAGTACTTATGAAATGATGTGTGAATTCAGGGTTGTGGTTCATCTTCTGGGGTCAGTTCTGAAGTTCAAGTTTGGAGCCAGGTGCACTTTTCAGACCATTTCCTAGGCACATGGGAAATATGATAATTGATAAAACAGTTAAGAAAACATAACAAGCAATCCCAAAAGGTCTTTTTCAGGTTTATTTGCTTTTTGAAAAATGTCTTTAGACTGGGAGAACTCAGATTAGCCTGTGAAAGGTTTCTCTGCATTTAGAACCTATTCCAAATAAACATTTGTGTAGGGAAGAAAAAGTATGGCTGGAATATTTGCTGCTATTGGAGAAATTCTGGGATTATGAAATGGACTATTTAAGGCAATGTGTTTTATGTTGGAAAAGGATGTGCGGCCTGATGTGCAAGCACTGTGGGAACTATTAAGGGAGTTTAAAGCAACCTTTGCCTGTTCAAATCCCGCAAGGAATTCAGCAACTTTTCATGAGCATGCTTGTAGTGCTAAGTAAAAGAAAAGCAGGGAGGACACACAACACTGCATCCTCCTCACTTGCCCTGTCCCATTGCTAAGTCACCTCCAAACCCTGATTTGGGTCATTCCAACAAAAGAAATTTCTTCCGGAGTGGAACATGAGACTTGGCTTGGCAGTGAGACACAAGCCCCTGGACTTCCTTTATGCAGTCATAAAGCCACAGTATCTCAACCAACTTGAAAAACTCATCCAGCCCCATGTAACCTAAGCATATTTAAACAAAGAAACAAAAAAAAAAATTAGAATACTTAAAACTGTCATTAAAACTGTAGTTTCATCATATATTGAGCTGGTCTCTTTAGCTGAGTACCATCCATGGAGCAGAGAACTGGTAGAAACTGGTAAAAACACCACATTACCTTGGAGAAAATCACCTCCATAAGGATGGGATGCCCTTGGTATATTCTCTCCAACCTCAACTATTTTGTGATTTAATTGTCTTTGAAAATCTATTTGTCCCAGAAAACTTTATACCTTGTGGTATATGCTTGTCCACGCTATTCTAATTCTGCCCTGACAATTTCGGTTTCACAGCTGGAATGCCATGAACATAAAACCAAAAGAATGAGGTAAACACCTTGCTGGGAGCCATTTCATATTCAACAGATGTGCTATTTTTTGTCCAGACTATGTCCAAATCACACCTGACTCCTGGTATATATTTCTGGTATTGTTCACCACAGGATCATGTTCTACAGTCAAAAATGGGAGCTGTAACTTTTCCTGGCAAAGTCAGTCAAGGCCCCAAAACAAAACCACCAGCCTACTTATTCTTATAAAATATCTTTGCTTTTCAGCTATGACCCAGTATTCTGAATTTTCTGCTATGCTCAGCACCAAATTGACAGTCTTTCCATTGCTGCCTCTTTCTGGCCACTGGACATCAAGAACCTTCAGCTGTGTTCTGGTAAGGTGGACTGAGGGCTGGTATTTTCAAGACACAAGATTGTTTCCTCTAAACTTGTGGCCATGAATAAACATGTGCACACACCAGGAGGCCAAGCCTCACTGAAGAGAGAATAACACCAAAAGACATTAATATAATCATCAGCCTGCCTGAATTTTTAATAGACCCTTGCTTTTAGAAAAAGGAAAGAAGCCCGTCTGCAGGCAAAGCATATATCTAAATAAACCTGAAACTCAATAAGTTTGGGTTTGGAGCAGAACAGGTTTGCTTCACAAAGAATCCTGGAATTCCTTGGGAGAAGGTGAAGTGAGATGACATTTCTTTATAGTTTTCTTTAATATAACTGAAAGGAAACATTTTTTTGCTGCAATATAAAAACTTCAGAAAAAAAAAGCAACAAAGAGCTAAAGTGTGCATTGCAGGCTGGGACTAAAACCTGCTTAAACTTTGGGATTTCCTTCACCTGGGATTTCCTAAAGATCCCAAACAGTCATAATGCCAATGTGTTTCTTATCATATGTATCAGTTTCTTAAGACTGTGTTTCCATGAATTAATGCTTTGAAACCACCAGCAAAATGTGTAGTTGTGACCTGGATACTGGTTGTCTGGAATTAGGCAGGACCAAATAACTCCCAGGTGACCTAGCACAAGCCTGAAGAATGTCAGGAGAAAATATTACACTGGGATTTTGGAATAGTTATACTGAAGGCAGTTGCACACCAATGGTATAAATCGTATTTAGCACCAGCTAGCTGGAATGAGCCTATTTTGCACACTCTGCATTGTGAGAAGAATGGCTGGCCATTAACATTCACTACATCCCTTCTTTTTGTACTCTGAGTTATTTTATCATGAGATTCATATAATTTTACACATAAAAGTTGTTTTGTGGTTTTGTTGGTCAGCATGGCTTACATGTAAATGATCTTTAAAAAAATGTACTTTCCTCCCCTGCACAGGCTGGCTATTTAAGCTCACTGTTTGGTTGTACCTTTGAGTAATTGTTAGTTCAGGATATTAACCATTTTATAGGAAGAACATGGAGAGATTTTTCAGTCATTATGAAGAGTGTGTTATGCCTATGATGTAGCCCAGACTCAGCAGCAGGAATGGCCACAGCTTCAGCTAGGTGGAAAATAACTTAAACCTCTAATAAATGGAGTGAAATAACCACCTAGCTAGCCCAAGCTATTTTTGGTCCAAGCAACAAAGAAACAAACAATTCCCCCCCTAATAAAACCACCCCAAACAAACAAACAAAAACCCCTAACCTAAAGCAAAAGAAGAAGATAGATGTCTGAGGAGATCTCCACCAGGATTCCTGACAGATTGTTCTTGTACGAGCAAAAATATACCTGGGAAACCAGATATGTTTAAAAGTAAGGCCAAGACAAAAGAGAAGGCCCTTGCAGAAGGCAGCCTGAAATCCCAGAAGGGAACTGCCTTCATTTGTGACAGATGACAAGCTAAGTTTAGAATTAGGAAGTTTACTTGAGAGGCGAGTAAGTAAATGACTCCTCCAAGTCATTAGCTAATTTGGATTAGGAAGAGAAATACTTTAAACTCCTGTCCTAGACACCAGCTGCAAGCCCCCACTAGGAGAAATTCAGCAAATATTCTTGTTCCAAGAAGCAGTGCCACTGCACAAATCACATCTTTGGATTATGATTTAGGCATAGGTTGTTAATTTGACATATGGCAAACAGAACATCATTTGTGATCTTAAAGTGCCCAGCAATAGATTCTCCAATCTAGATCCAAAATTCCAGCAAATCCTGAAGTTACTAGAGCTGTAAAATTATTTACCTCACAAGGGTAGTGGCGGTGGGAATTAATTTTCAAGTAAGGACAATTTGGGGTTTCCCCTTAGTTTTGGTTTTGTTATGGGTATTGGTCTTTCAAAAAATACTTGATGTGCAGATTCTTTTGCAGCAAAAGCAAAACTCCCAAGCACTAGCCAGACTGAACTAAAGAACAGTTTGATTTCTCTTCTGCTTTTTAGTGGCCACTGGGATTGCTTTTACTTTTCAAGAGGCAAACTTGAGCAACTGTTGCAGAGTATTCATTCCCAGCAAGCAACCTGCTTTTAAAATTCAAGCAAACATGAGTCTCCCCCAGTGTCTGTGAATTCCAGACACCCAGCTGGGTGCTGCTGATAATGAAAAGGAACTGACAGCTATGTCCCAGCTGTCCCAACACAGAGTTAACTTCTCTGTTTCATAAAGAGAAAACCAGCCTCAAGTCTTGCCTGTATCCCAAAGTGGAGAGGGTTGATTGGACATTAGAAATGGGATCTGGCAAGGGTGAAAGTAGAATAACAAGTGGTAAAGTAAGAGAACTTTCACTTTTAGGGGAAAAAAAAAGCAGTAAGCAGTAAGCTTTTCGATGTTGAGTGAAGTATGGAGCAATCCATCAATTTCACATGCAATATATTTCTTTCCACTTGCATCCCTGCCTGCTGTACTCTTCTACTACGACGATACCAGCAGTGGGGCTGGATGCACCATGGTGCATGATGACTTCTGGATGATTTCTGTGGACACAGAGTGATACCTCTCCAGCAGCAGCAGGCTCCAGCAGCAATGTGTATCCATGGGTGTCACTCTGGGCATGCACAAATGTGGTTCTTTGTTCCATCAGCTGCTCTGCATGTGACAGGGGGCTGTTTCGGAAACAGCAGTTCCTTGTTTGTGCTGCCCTGAGGATGAATGAATATAGACTTACTTAGTAAGATATCCTCGCATTGAAAGTCCAGCTTTTCAGCCATGAGGAGTCAAAACTGACACGCCCTTTCCAAAAGAGTTAACAATTTTGGGGTTGTGTCCCTGCTCCCTCCCTCCAGTTTTAGAGAGTAGTACATGCCAGCCCTGATGTCCCTCAGTGCTTTTCATTCACCTCTGCATGGAAACAGCAGTGGTTTGGTATGGTGTGTGGTGCTGCCTGCTTTCTTCCCTGGCAACTGATTGCTGCTCTTAAGGTACACAGTGCAAACCTGCTAATCATAACCTTCCTGCATCAGCTGTTTCTCTGAGCTAAAGAGCTTACTGCTGGAGCTGCAGCATCCCTCAAGGATATTTGCGGCCTCAGTTTGCCATGCTGAATAATTTTTCTATATCAATTAAGTCCTAATTTTTTAAGCTTCTAAGAAGACCCTTTTTTTTGCATTTTCTCTCTCTAGCTGTGACCCCAGCAGAGACATTTTTGCATGGCTTGATTGCTTCTGCTTCCTAATAATTATTTAGTAATTACCTGTTGCTGATGAATGATTGCTAATAATTAGCACAGTGTAACTAGAAGAACACTTCCTCCCTGTAAGCATGTAAGATATCTATAATAACCATGGAATAACATCTAGTGTATACAAACTTTTTGAATGAAATACTAATGCAAGTTAAGGGTGGTTTTAAATTATCTGCACAGGGCTTTTTAAAAAGCAACTCAGCATACCTGCAATAAGGAAAAAAAGTTTTACACCAAACCCTGAAATTTTCCATGTCAAATTTGGTAACTTTTGTCCTTCCTTGACAAATGAAGAACAGTAGTCTCTACAGCTTTGATGTTATTCTACCTGCCATTAGCATGTCCACATGAATTAAAGCAAATCAATCCAATGGCATAGTATGTTCTAGAGGAACAGGTGACACTACGGGAGATTTCCACAGGAAAAAAACCACACCACTGACAGGAATAGAGAAATCTGGGAAAAACTGGCCAGGAGCCAGTGTATATGGTTATATGACCAGCTCTCCTTCCTACAGAAGTTGATGGCTGCATCATAACCCAAGATTAGTTAATGTGAGCTGCTCCTGCAAGGTGTGTAGTGCAGTCTTGTCTCTTGTCTGCTGGAGCACAAAGGAAAAAGGAGGGCCAGAGGGCATTTAGAACAGGAAATCCACCCTCTGGGCATCAGTTTAGCCTATGTACACACTTTCCTACACAAAAAAACTCTTTTGCAATTCTGCCTCACCATTGCAGATGCCTGGTTCCTGTGGGGCAGAGGGAGGAAGTAGGATTTACTGACTGTGTATCACAAACATGGTTAAGTTTTGCATCATTTTGTCTTTACTACCCAGTGGTGCTCACTGATATTAGAGTGCTGCATTCCCTTCTTTTTTACACACACTACCACAGGATGCAAGAAAACATCTCTGTGTTCCAGGCCTGTACTTTTTTTCTCCTCCCCATAATCATTTCAAGCACCATACAATATGCACTACAGCAGTACAACTCCTAAGGTGCAGGATGCAGTACTCTGAACATGAACAGGCTGCCCAGAAAAGGGGTTGGGTCACCACAGGTGGAGGTATTTAAAAGCTATAGATGTGTTTAGGGACATGGTTTAGTGGTGGACTTGGCAATGTAAGCTTCACAGTTGGACTCCATGATCTTAAAGGTCTAATGAACTTAAATGTTTCTATGACCCTATTGATTCTATGTTGTGCATAGAACATGCACACGTAGATGCTGCCACTGCTGATACAGTCCTTTCAGATCTTTAAGCCTAAATTAAGACTGCAACTTTCATGTATTTTGGTGATTTATTAACCATAATCTCATTTATCTTATTTTTCTTTCCATTACCTTAGCAGTGCACCAGAGCTGATGCATTGGTATCAACATGCACCGAGGAGCAGATTTATGCCACAGAACATTTCCCAGGCAGCAGTGGCATAGTGGCTGGAGGAGCACAGAGGAATGAAAAAAGCTACACTACAGCACAAAGATCTGAGCCTACCATCACACTAATGCCTACTTCCACTGAAGACATTCTGCAATACATCAAGAGAGGTGCAGACACAATCTGAGTGAGGAGGAAAAGAAACAAAGTATTTTGAATACGATTATTCTTTTAGACAAATATTTACAGTGCTAGTAAATTCTGCAAAGATCCTGTTGAACTAAAATCTACTTGTAGATTTGTTAATGAATAGCAAAATAAAAGTGGTTTTAGGCACTGCCTCAATTAATGAGCTGTCCTATTGCCGGTACTCAAATACCATATTGCTACATTCACCAAATGCATCGAGAGGGTAATAAAGGTGATTAATGAGCTATAGCAAGTGACTTATTAGAAGGAACTAAATATATCAGTCTTGCTGACTCTGAGGGAGCACCTGCAAATATTTATACAGGAAACTGTGTGTTCTTAATCTGAGGTTCTGCTGAAAAAATGGTTGTACCCACCAAACAGCATCATTGAGGTGGACACAGTGTCTCTGGATCACCACACTGGCACAAATGAATGACAATAGTGGTGCCAGACTTCAGAAGAGATAAAAGAGTGGTTAACCTGGTGCCAGTTCAGGGATAAGGTGGTAAAGAGGAGGGAAAAAACCCAGAAGTTTAATGGCAGAAAAAGTGTTCTTAAAGGAAAATTCCTGTCTTTGAGGTAAATAAAACAACTGGAAGGTTGTTGTCTGAACTGGATTGTGATGGCAAGCAGATGGTGAAATATTTGTTGATATCCTCTAGCTCTAACATGTTTACAATTCCACAACCTTGCTGTGACATATAACAGTCAAGGCTACTTCATACAGGCATGCAGAACCTTAGCTTAAAAATGATGCAAAAGCTCTTAGAAGAGACCACATTTTTTGTGGCTCATCTCTGTGGTTCCTCACCCTTCCCTGGACTATTGAGACCCTGCAAAATGAAGGCTGAATTCAAACCTTTGAAAAATATCTAGGTCATTATCTAGCAAGTGCAACAAGGAGCTTCTGAAGAGAAGCTGTAAACTTTCTGCATCAAGAATTTAAGCTGCAATAATAATGCAGAGAAAGGTAGGCATGCCTGGAGATGGAAGGGTGAAGAAGGAAGAACTCATTCATTGTCTCTTACATTCTCCACTCTGAATTTTACAATTCCATGGATTCAGGTTTTCTAGATCCATAGGAGTCTCCTCCCACATTCTTGCAAGTCATATTATTGCCTATCCCAGAGCTACAGGCTGTGATGTCTCCTTCCTTCCTGTTCATTTTCAGCTGAAACAGGAAAGCAGGAAGAAGTATGTGGCTGGCACTCAGAGATGAGCAAAAAAATCCCATTTTTATATTGTGCCCACAGCTTTTCATTAAAGCTCCAGCAGGATCTTTCTGCTCAGGGACCGAGATTACCTCGTACAAAACTGAGAGGGTGGGATGAGGGGAATAATGAATCCTAAAACACAAAAAACTGTATTCATGAAATCAATTTGGGCTACTGGGAGGCCAGGGAACTTTATGGAAATGAGGCGACCAGTAAAGCAATGTCTAAAGACTCCAGGAACAATGGGCTCCACTTTCACAATCCTGTCTGGGAGGCAAAAACCAAGCACAGGGCGTCAGTGCCTGTGGCTCCCGCACCTCCCTTGTGCTAGCACAGCAGCTGGCCCTGCACAACAGGAGATCTCTGACCCAGAGAGGCAATGTCTGCGAGACTGAGTGTGTACACTGCTGCTGGGGCTCTGGCAGTGGTTTTGGTGGGGTTTTTTTTGATTGTTTGGGGTGGGTTTTTTTGGGTTTTTTGGGTTTTGTGGTGCCACCATCCCGAATGGCTTTTGACTGCCAGGCTGAATAATTTCTGCTCCACCCCCCATCCTCACCCCCCCCTTCTCCTTTTACAATCTCATATTGTTGTGGACAGTTACCAGGGTTTGCCTTGTCATTGTTTCACCAAATGCAATGTTAACACATATTTTGTGCTCTGCAGTTTTCTACCCATGCCATTCACTATTCACTCTTTTTCTTGGGTTTTTTTTACTTTTCAGAATTTTCTCTGTCTTGTCTGAATACTTTTCATGTGGAGGCATTTAAAGTTGTGTGTAATAATGTCTTATCTACCATAGCAATTGTAGTTTAAATTGTGAGAGCGAGAAACTTCAACATTAAATACGAAATACTAAATATTAAATACTAAATACAACTAAATACTTCAACAATAAATTTATCGTAGAGTATCTTAAAATATGCTCTAGAAGACATTTTGGACTACCTTGAAGCAGTAGACCTCAGATGCACTTCCCAATTGGCAGGTAGAGATGAACAGAGCTAGCAGGTCCCACCTGAATTTTAGATTGGAACCTGGACCAGCATGGTTTTGATTTTGGACCCACTCATGCTCTGTGTACCTTGCTTCCCACAGAAAGCAGCCCAGTGCTTTCCCATGGATCTCCCAGTAAGGCAAAGCAAGGGGGCAGAACTGAGGGGCTTGTGGGGAGCCTCACTCATGGAAGGCTCACGGGCTTAGTGTGAGCTGAAAGGGGGAAGGAAAATAAAGGGAAGAAGACAAGGTTACAGCAACACATCTCTGGGTGGTACAATGTCTGTGGGTGGTAGGACTCCGGAGCCCAGGCTAAATTTTTCTCATTAATATGGTGTGACTGGTTATTGTCAAAAAGCTTAACTTTGTAGTGACTGCTGGCAAAATATTTGGGAGTGTGGTGAAGAGGAAAATGCTTAACTTACAATCTAGCACTGCACAGCAAAGTGTGATTTGATGCATTGTATAACAAGTGGATGAAGCACAGTATAAGACAATGCCTCAAAAAATAGTCTTAGAAAACCAGATGTAAAATACAACCTGGTTACCTGACTTACCCTCAGCTGATTTAGTCTTGACCAGGACCAGAGATGTTTAAAAGCTGAAAGGTAAGCCTTATTTAAGGGAAGGCAACAAGTGCAATTTCAGTTGTGCAACTGCACAGTTGTATATTGACACTATCCTCAGTGTACTCTCTGGACTTGATGGCAGGGAAAAAAGCAGAAACAGGAGCTGGGTGTAGCAATTTCTAACTTCCCCTCTTCCAGTGGATTCAAACTTTTGACTGGACAAATGTGTAGAGAAGTCCAAGGCAAATGTACTTCCTGGTATCCCTTGATTCTGAGTACTGCATTTCATTTGCAGATTTTCTTGTTAGCTATGCATGTGCTAAGCTTCAATCCTGTCCTCCATCCTGCATGCATTGTATAAAGAAAACTTGGTTGAGAGAAAGATGAGTGGTAAAATAATGCTTCAGTTCTTCCCCAGTTCAGGTTTTTCAGTTCCCTTCTAACAATATAGAAACATTATCTTTATTGGAAAGTAGAGACAGAAATTTTGTAAAGTCCTTCCAGTACTGGAAACTAGCATGTTGGTTCAAATCCAAAGCTGAATACAGTTTTGTGGAGTCAGCCTGGGTCCCTAGAGACTCAGTTCCTCTTGCTACAAACACAAAAAGTTGTGACTTTGCTGCAACCAAGATCTCACACATGTTCCTACATGACTTAAATGAGCACATCTTATCATAGTTTGTGCTAATGCCTAACCTTTGCAACCAAACATCTTGGATAAAATCTTAAAGTGAACAAAAAAAAAACAAAAAACTGGGTGTAGCTAATGCCAGGCTACCCAATATCACCAGATTTATTATTCAGGTAGTTTTATGAAAATCTGTTTCCAGTAGACTTTTGTCCTCTGGCTGATTTACATCTAGTGAGGTTAAAGTTCTGATCAAGTGTTGACTTTGTGCTGTGTTTTCCCAGCTTCATCTTCTCTATATTCACTCTGGTGTGGCAGGGCCTGGCTTTATGAGCTCTGACTGCAGCCTTCCCCTCTGCTGCACCATGGCCTTTCTCCTCCACTGACCAACAGCCTCCTGCTCCCAGCCACCAGCTTTCATTAAACAGATTTTGTTGACACTTCTGCCCCCTTACAAATTTTGTTGGCACTTGTGAATGGGCACAGATCTCAAACAGTCAGGCAGAGGCAGATGGAGAGTTACACACATACAATGTGGTTGCACAAGTGTCATTTCCTTTGGAAACCAGACAGAAGAGGAAATTCTCTCAAAGTGCATTTTATGAGCCTGCGTATTTTTACTCTTTGCCTGTTTGAATCCATGGTGTCTAGTCTGAATAAAATGTATCAGCAATCCTGCTTATACTGTGCTGTTTTTCTAGTGGCAGCCTTGCAGAACTACCATTTGGGAAAAGTACCCTAAGTGTATCTTTGTCTGTGGGAGCTAAGCATCAGTAGGTGTTAATCCATGCTTTGCTGGTGAAGCTTTGTTCAGTAGCTGTGATAAACACAGATTGGAGACAGACTCCATGCTATTTTTATGAGACATATTATTTTGGTGCCTTCTTCACTTAACGGTCACAGAGGATCATGGGATGAGTGTTGATATATGCATTGTAATATTATGGCACATATTAAATCCTTGCCAACCAAACTGTGAAGTCAAGCATTATTGTTTCAGATGTACCCTGACTACTAGAATAGTTAGTAATTCTATCTTGAGACTAATGGCCTTTCTTCCAAACAGGTTAAACCTACCTATGCCACTTTTCCCTAAATAAAACAAACAAATAAACAAACAAACAAATTGTTCCCAATGATAGCAATATCTGTTTCTTTACTTGGTTGTCTTGCATTTTTGCCAGATGAACTTGTTTGACATTAGCATTCCTGTGAAGCTAATAGAATACTTCTATTAATTCCTATCCTTCTCCTAAGTATTTCCATTCCTAAACCATGTATACCTTTGTTGAAAATCTGAAAATTATGCAGCCAATTCTGTTAGCAGACCACGAAGAGCATGGCCTTCACTTGTGAAAAGAGCTGGGGAACATGCTATGTCAGCAACACAGTGTAAACAATCTCTGTTATTTTATACAGCATCTTTTTTCTTCTCTGGTAATAACAATGTGAGTTTTGTTAGTGACTGTGGCAGGATTTTGCTTGTTTATGGTTTTTTTTTTAAAGTCACAGCACTTCATAACAATCACCAACTCTGCATTTTACTCCCTAGCACTTTCATCAAAACCTCCAGAGAGAGTGCTGGAAGCACTTTTCCCCACAAGCTTTCTTTTTGATTAGAAATTCATCTTTCAAACTGAAAGTCACCTCTGTTCACCAGAGGAAAGAAATATTTTGTGGCCAGGTTCATTTAGCAGTGCCTTCTCATGAGCAAAGATCAAACATTTTGTGAAGGACGGAGCTGCCCTCCCTGGAATTACTGGTCAATGCTGAGGCTTTGCTAAGAGCTGGCCTGCACAAGATGCCACTGCTGCTGTTTCCAGAGATGCTGAGGACTCAGGGGCATGCTCTGCTACTGAGCACAGCTCCTCTCAAGCTCTATTCTCTCCTGAAAACCTTTGGTTATGAATGGAACACAAAAGGGTTCCCAGGGCAAAGTGACATGACCACAGCTCTGTGCAATGTTTACCCAAGGGCCCCTTCCAGAGCCCTGCTGATGCCTCAAGCACTGGGATATATTTAGCCCCCATCTACTGTGCAGAAGCATCTCCTGTTTTGTCTGGTGCAAAATGTTTGCTTTTTTACTTCCTTTATTCTTTAGGGTTTCTTTAGTGAGAGGATCTGTTTTTCTTCCCCGAGTGGCCATCCCTAGCTCATATGCCTCCAGATTTCGAGGCAATGAGACTGTCCTGCTTCTCTCTCAACACCTCTATGAGGGACAAGTGTCACAATAGTGCAGTCCTTGAGTTCAAACACTTCAAACATTTCTTATTCTGCTTTGAACCCATGTTATCAAATTAATTCTCTTAAAAAAATTATAAACAGTCCAAGGCATTTCAAATACAGCAACTGTTTCTTGCCTCTTCCCTGTGTACTGTTGCTGCCACAGTGATGCTGAGCTCACATAACAACTTAGTGAGGACAGAAAGTGACACTGTTGTGAGTTTCACTTGTTTACGCCTGGCCCTCTGTGGCTTTTCCTTCATGTCACTGTCAAAGGGATGACATTATCATGGGCCAACATTCAGCTCAAAAGGAGGAAGAATTTGAATTGTTTTTACGCTGATAACCCAGGCATCCTCTGATGCAATGTAATCCACCGGTCCCAGGCAGAACCCCTTAGGTGTGACACTGCTGTCCTTGCCCCAGCAATGCAGATCCAGATATGAAACCTTATCAGCAAATGATGTCTCAGTGTTTTCATGCAGCTGTTGGTGTCAGCTGGGTTTCCTGACAGGAACTGGGCCAGTCCCTCCAGTTCACCATCTCAGCTCTCCATCTTTCAGCCTTTTATGAGCATCTCTTCCAGTTCTCTGGTTAAGGATGAACTTCTCACAGGTGTGGAGAACACCACTGGTGTCCCTGGCACAGCCTTGCACAGTCACAATGGAGATTTTACCAACAGATCCAAACTGTCAGAGTCACAGACAAGGAAATGAAGGAAAAGCAAAGGGATGTGGCTGACTCAAGAGCAAATCCTTCATTCACCCCACACTGCTGCCTTCCCTGCAGGCATGTCTAGGATAGGAATGAACCACAAGTTTCTGATTCATTGCAAAATCTCTCAATTAGCTGATGCTGAGGGATTTGCCTTCACCCCAGTGCTATGCTAAGCTCCAGGCAAAAGATGCTCTGATCCCAATTTCTGCTTCTTCTGCTCACGCCTCATTTTTTCCTGTTAGACAAACAACAGAGTGAGGCAAAAGGCTTATTAGTGGTAATGTTTTCTATATTTTCTGAGAAGCTGGCATTACCTGCCTCAGCCTGTTGTGTGTGGGAGGGACCTGCTGGTCCTGCTGTGAATAACCACCACTGGTTTTGTGTAGCTGAGCAGTGCTGAAAAGCTGATGATGAGAAATGTGCCTCCCACCCAAAACAAAAGGCACAATCTCTGGCATCATTCACATAGCTACCTTCAGAGCTGATCTTGACTGTATCTGTGTTCAGTTTTTTAAGTGGCAGCACTAGAAAAGCATTTACATAAGCAGAGCATCCAGAATATGCTATACAAGAACGGCCATATCTGACAAATCATTAAATGGATTTTTTTAATGGGAAAGTGTATGTGTCTACATTTTATTAGAGTTTGGGGGACAATTTGCCTCAGAAGCCCAATAAATAAAAAAGCACAACTCTCCACCATGAACTTTATGTGGTATTATATTGTTGAACAATCTTGTTGCATGAAAATTCAATTTATGTTTTACACATAATTTATTTTCCATTTAAATGGCTTTTTAATTACTCTCTAGGCAGTAAGCAGAATCAAATATAATTTATGGCACTTTTAGTAACAAATCCATTGTACATTTTCCTACAGAGCTGAACACACCAGCAAGGCAATGTTGAAGTAGCTTTTATTCAGACAGCTCTGATGTTTTCTAAAGAAAATGTGTGCCAGGTCCACAGCCTGAGAGTGAGAATGCATTTTTGTTTTAGGAATGATTCACATACAAATACATAAAATACCCTCCCAGACAAAAGGCAAGGGGCTAGTGAGGCTTTTGGAGAGACTGCACAGCACAATAACACAGCAATTGGTATTGCATTTCAATGTTGGCTTTTGCTCTGAAGAGAAACTGCCACAGTGCACCAGACATGAATAAAAATCATCATGGGTAAATAGCAGGCTATTTATTTGGAGGTCATACTTCCCTACCATCATTCAGCACAATGAAGTTACATGTAAGTTAAATAAATTAAATACATTTCTCATTTGTGTTTTTATGCCTAACTCCACAGCCCCTGATGCAATCATGTAATGAAAGACAGATGCTGCTTTAAAGATCTTGCAGCTGAAACAAACTACACACAGAAATGGAAGATGTAATAGAGATGCTGAGTTATCAGATCTTATTAATTTAATGTTTGGGTTCAGAGCCATCAGAGGAATTTTTTTTCTGCAGTTAGGAAAAGAATCACCAGGGCCTCATGTAGAAACAGTGCAGAGAGATAATCCTTGCAGAGGGGGATCCAGAGCTGAGCTCAGCCCTGAACAAAGGAAAGGTGAATCCAGTCGTGGGTGCTGAGCACAGCAGCAGGATTAACACCCACTGAGCCTGGCAGGAGATGGAGCCAGCCCATGATCCTGGCCTGGTTTCTGCACAGGCTTGTGTCATTTCCACTCTCCTGCACCAGCAGGACACCTGAGCTGCTGTCCACCACCAGACTGTGTGATCTCCACCCAAGCTCCTGCTGGGAGCTCCTCATGCACCTGAATGCAGAAAGAAATCTCAGCTTTCCAAGAGATTTTATGTGGGTTTTTTTTCTATTTAACACTGAACAATTGCTATGTGCCCTTGGTTCTATATTTGGTTGACATTCCATGTCTTTCTATTTTCCTGTTTCTGTTGTTTTCAGTTGATCCTATGGAAAGTTTTCTGGATCATAAATACACCACTCAATGCTCTTGTTTTGTCCTCCATGGAACAATTTTTATCTAAAGCTCCATTATACTGTGTTTAATAACAAAAAAGCTGTGTACCTATCATAGCACCATAGCTAGCCCACAAGGCTTTTATCTTGAATAACATCCAGAGTTCTCGTTTTTCCAGTGGTCTTTTTGATTAAACCAAGAAGTAACAGCTTTGCAGACAAAAACTTAGCACTTTGTGACATTTTCTGCAAACCAGGTAACATTCAGATATTTGGTTGAAAAATATGTTATTCATCAAAATTATGGTTTTTAGGAAGACAGAATCTATTCCTAGAATTTAACAAATATTGTGATTTCTCCAGGTAGAAAATGAATACTAAGAAGAAGGAAAAAAAATGTTATTCTCATTGCTTTTTGAAACAACATTTGGAGCAATAAGCTAATAATCAAATGGGTCTAAATATCAAAAACTGAATTTAGTGTTTACTTTTAGATTAAATAAAACATTTGGTTTCTACGAAGCACAACTTACTTAAAAAGCTCCTCACTTTTTTTTTTTTTTTTTTTAAAGTCATGCAATTTAAAAACTGTACTTTAGGTATAATGTGATTCAGCCATCAGACTGAAAAATACACCGCTCTGGTGTTAGTTTGGGCAACAACAGCTGATCTAGCCTCAAGAATGATCACAAGAAATCTTGATTTCTAGGCCCTGGCATTATAGAAGTGCTAGTAGTAATTCAATATTTCAGAATTTAGGTGCAGACGACTCTGTCTGGTATTGCCAAAATACTGCACAGAAGACCTACAGTGTTTGGTAAAGAAGAACACTTTGCAGTGGGTGTCTCAGATGGGCACCAGCAGATCAGGTATCACTAATTTGCTGTCTCCTTTGGATCTCAGAGGAGCTTGAATTAGATCTCAGACTTAAAGCTGCTCCACAGACATGATAATGCCAGCTACAGAGATTTTACACCAATGTTGTGTGCATGAACCTGGTGCTGAGCTCAGTGGGGGACTGGGTACCAGCTAGGGGAGGTGACTCCTGTATTGCACCCTGTGACTTCCTCAAGCCCGTGTCAAAGTCTTGGTGTGAGAACCCTCCTGCTTGTCAGGCAAACTTGCCCAAAGAACAATCACTCTTGGTGGCATCTGTGACTCCCCAGTGACAAAAGCACAGGTCAAAGCCTGGAATGTCCTGAATTCCACAAGCCTTTTTTTCCCTCCCTGCTGTAATGAATGGGGAAAAGGATGATGGTATTGGCTCTGGAGGAAATCCTAGAGGGCAGTAGTCTGAGAGCTACCAGGAGGCTATGATCCAGCTGCTGAACTGAACCTTGTGGAAACCAAATCCAAAGAGGATCCACAGGGAAACAAATCCCCAAAGCCAAGCCAAGTTGATTTTGGGAGTAATTGTACCTTAGAGCTAATTTGACACTGCTATAGGGTGCAGACAACCAGGGTTCAAATCCCTACACTAACTTTGATTTACACAACTACATCCCAAAATTCTTTGTCTGAAATGAGTGCTTCTCTCTTTCTGGAGATGTTCTCTTGTGAATAAAAAACTGCATATGAAGATGGAAAAAATGGGTCTCTAGCCTAGTATGAGCTGACATTTTACTGCATCTGGGGTGCACCTAGTTATGTCCCTCACTCAGATTTCCATCAGGGAGAGTGAGCTCTGGAGGTGTGCTGAGTCTCTGCCATTTTGTCTGTGCACCATTGGCCATCTCTGATGGGTAGCTCCCAACCCCTTTTATTCACCAAGGAATTCCTAGGCCTGACAAGCTGCTCCTAGTCTTGTCAGGGTGGACACAGGTTTCTGAGTTAGCATAGTATTTTCTCTGGAAAGCACTTGCAATTAAAAAAAAAAAAAACAATAACCCAAAACCTGACAAGCTCTAGGTATGCTACAAGTATCTATTTGATTATGTGAAAATTATGTATGGTTGTTTTTATTTTAAAAAGAACAGACCAGAAGTATGTAGCGTATCTCATGAATATTTAATTTCCAATGAATTCAAGAGGAATTCCTTAATAAATTTAACTGAAAGCAACACTGAACCACCAGTGCTTCTTTTTACTTATTCTGATACTTTATATTGTTTAATTCTTACAATCAAAGCTACTTATTCCTATCATAGAGAGAAAGTAATGGAGGGCTTCACTTAGACTAAACTCTGTATAAGCAGCTCAAATAACTTCAACTTTATGAACATGTCAATCATCTCTTATAGTTCTACAACATCTGCTCCAGCTATTTCCTCCATTTGGGGTAACCAAGGCAAAGTGGTAATTTTTAAAGAACCTCCAAGACTCAGAGGTAATTTTGAAAAGGTGTTAGGCTGACAGGCTTTCCCACATTTAAAAACATTAAACAAACCAAAAAACAATCTCACAGATTGCCTCAGGGGGAGCCATGCAATCCCACTGGATATAATTCTCCAAAGCACCGAAATACTGAACTGAGAGAAGTGCACCCCCCTTCTCCCCAGCCAGGCTCATTGCCCCCATTGGGTAGGTTTGGAGGGAGCCCTCAGACCACACAGGGAACTGAGATCGGTCACAAGGTAATTTTTCATTTCTCTTTTAGGGTTTATTATATCCTTTACTGCTTTTTAAATAGTTCCTGAGAGAGAAGAAAGCCTAGCTACGTATAAATAAAAGTACATAGAGGGAATCAGCAAAACGAGGAGGTTTTTTTCTACACAATTAGCTCTGTTTTAAGTAGCAGGCACATTTGGTTCTGTTCTTGCAGTTGATTTGCCAAGGCTCTGCAGGAACCCAGAATCTGACATGTACAGGAATAATCCTATCCTGACAGACCTGACATAACAAACCACCACATTTTTGTGGTACTGCAAAATATGTAAATAATTTTTAGAGTCTGATTTACTCATTTTTTAAATGATGAAATGTTGATGACTTATTATTCATAACATAAACTGAGTCGGAGTTCAAACATCTACACATAAAATTCAACAGTCTCCAAATATTTTAGAGAACACAGAAGACAAGGCTGAGAGCACAGGGTAATATTGCCATCAGCACTCATGGATCCTGTTGCTCACCACTAGTCAAGAAACTGCTGACTGAAAAGGCATTTCACTTTCTTCCCTCCAACTGGAGACAAAAAGCCTGGCAGCGTGTTGGAAGGGTCTTGCAAACAGCAGCCTGAGGAAGAGCCTGATAGAGCAAGGAACACAAAAAGTGCTTGCAGTTGTAGTTCCCACTTAGCTGAATTAGGAACCAGTTTATTTTCTGGGTGCATCCATGCATCCAAAGCTGACATTCTTCAGTTGTGCTCTGCTCAAAGCCCAGTTGCAGTTACCTGCAACAGAAATAGACAGGCATCCTGAGAGCATCCCCCAGCACTAGGGAAGGTTGCTGTGACCCAGTCAGGCTGGGAAAAGGATGGTGACAGCCTGACTGGGGAAGCCAGTGCTCTCCAGGCTGTATCTGGACTTGTGCTCAGCACTGTCCCCGCAGCCCTGACTCCCCAGGCAGATGGAACAGGGGGCTTGTTGAAGAAGTGAAGTTCCCAGCTGCCCAGACATCCCCCAAATGCTGTCAGAAAAATGAAGGAAGGTTGTGCATTCCAAGAGGCAGCTAGGATGCAACAGCATCCCTGGGAAGTGCAGCCAGGCACTGCAGTTTCCATGTAACCCTGCAGGGAAGACAGGAGCCACCATGCATGCCACCCAGTACTTTGGAGTCTCCACCTTGTCCAAGTTTTAAAGCAGGGCTTACAGCATTCTATTCCAATGGTTTCTTTCTCTTTGTCTATGCTTACAATCATTTATTAGCTCCTTAGCCTTTCCATAACTCTTTCTTTCTTTTTCTTTCTTTCTTTCTTTCTTTCTTTCTTTCTTTCTTTCTTTCTTTCTTTCTTTCTTTCTTTCTTTCTTTCTTTCTTTCTTTCTTTCTTTCTTTCTTTCTTTCTTTCTTTCTTTCTATTAATTATGCTTTCAGAGCTACTGTTTACCTCCTGTGAAGGTATTTGAAACTGTGCTATGTACTTGACAAAAAGCTGCCTGCCTGCCCTACAGAGTGGGCTCTGTGACTATTAAAGACAGAAGAAAAAAAGTGAAGACTACACAAGGACCTTCAGTGTCCAAACCATCGTGGCAGGCAGGCAGGCAGGAAGTCCCTCTCTGTGGCATGCCACAGGCTGTCCCACAGAGAGCTTGCACAAGGCCTTTTGAAATTAGAAAATAGCATCATGTGCTTCCTGTGCACATTTGAAACTGAAGAGGCACTTTGCTGCCCTGAGCTCTGGAGGGACTGGTTACACCTCTGCAATTCCCCCTCCTCTCACCTGCCTTTCTTCAGCACATAAATATACTTGGGGCACTTTCTGGCCCTTCTACCAGGAAGATTTTTACACTGTTTGGGCAATTAAACATTTAGACAATGCAACTGTTTCATCTAGAAAACGGGACCTGGTATGCTGTGTTTTAACAGACAGTTAACAGTTACAGATCTGGACACCTCATTGTATTAGGCTTTTTATTCTTCCTCCAGTACTTCTAGGACAAAGTCAAAGAGTACAATTTAAGACAAAAATACTCCTCTTTCACTTTTTCAGTTTTGGGTGTTTAATTTTTCAACTTCAGTTCCAGTATCTGTCATGATGGAAGTAAGGATATCTTTGCAATTTCTGAATGCCGATGAGGGCTGGGTTTGGGTGGGAAGTATGCAATTAGTGATTCTGCAGAAAACACAACTGAGTGGCAGAAAACTGAGCCCATGCATACAGCTTATTAGCTATATAACTCCTCAGTTTTCAATTCTGAAGGAGCTGGCTTTCAGGTATAAAACTTTCTCAGGTGTTCTGCACTTTCAAGTGGAGAGACTTTAGCCAGACCTCAAAATACACCAAAGCCCCCGTGCTCTCAGCTAATCACATTAATGGACATTTGCATCTACTGTGGCAAAGGAAGATGAGACTATTTGAAAATCTGTCTCTAGTGATAGGACTAGGCACTGTAAGAAGAAAGTTCTACCATAAAAAGAGTTTCAAATCCTAGTTGAGAAAACCTTTTTTTAAAACAATGTTTTCCAGGAGGAATCCCAGCTTTTCATAGTTTTCTTCTATTTGTCAGAAAACCCTAAAGCCCAAATTATTCATCAGCAAGAATCCCAACTGCTTTTCAAATAAAAATTTAGTAACACTAAGCACATATGTGTGCTAAAAACATACATAGCAACATGCAAAAACTGTTACATGCTGTTCCAATCTGTTTCATTAGTTTTCTTCCCTGGATAGATACCATTTCCACAACTTAAAAAAAAAAAAAAAAAAAAAAAAAGGAGGAGAGAAAAACTGTAGACTCTGTAGACTCCACAAACAATCTTTTCATAGCCACTCTAATCTCTGCTATCAAGCCTCATTTTTAACCCTCAGTAAGCAGCCAAGCATGACAATTAGAAAGTAATGCATTAAGAAAGGTTCTTTTGAAAGTGCCTGTCCCCACACAGTACTTCCACAGTTTAGAGAGATTGTGACAATTATGACCCAGACTATGGGCTGGCAGCACAGGGTGAGAGGCACGGGGTGAGGCAAGTGGGAGCATTCATAATCCTTAGCCCTCTCTTTGGCCTGTGCAGAGCAGGAGGAAAGGTGCATTTTGTTTCCTTAGGATCCCATTGGATAACAGTGAGGAAATCATGAATGTGTGGACTGGGAAATGCAAGTCCTTGGTCCACCTAAAGAAGTTTCAGGCTACTCCCCAGAGCTGGCTCCAAATTTCATTTTGAGACTGAAGAGCTGATCATGGTAAAATGCAGCTGATCATGGTAAATGTTGGTACTTTTATGATAACTTTCCGTCTTTGGGAGTCGTGGTGCATAGTCTCCCTAGCTGCTGCTCCTAAAGCAATTGTATGAGTTAGGTTGTTGCAAGAAAACCCACACAGGTTTCCTGTTGCTCGTGGTTCAAGATAAAGGTTGCACACAGCATGAGCTCAGATCTTTACAGCAGCTGATTTCTAGTACAGCTTCAGTGCAGGATTTACAGTTAACTCTATCTCAACCAGCTTATAACTTCTCATAATAGTTAAAGCCATTTCACACAAAAAGATCATCCCATCACCTAAAAAAAAAAAATAAAAACCCCATAAGAGCACAAGATATGAGTATCTGTGGTGTCTAGTACAGCATCACTAAAATTATGAACATGGCCCTGCTTCAGATCAGAGCAAAGGCTGGTAGCTAGCAGCCACAAAAAGACAATGTCATTGCAGCATAGAAATCCTTCCACTGCGGTGGATTGCATCCCCTGCACTCTTCTCTCATAATGGCTTCTCCTCAGTTTGCTCCCCCTGGAAACCAGAGGCACCTGAGCCATGAGAGGGAGAAGAAGATGAAGGTCAGTGTGTGCCAGCAGTGCAGTGGGTGCCCTGCCTGCCCTGGGTGTGGATGTGCAGGGCAGCCCCTGAGCAAAGTGCCCCTGAGGGGTGGCCCTGGCACTGCAGAGGTGCTGTGGGCTGGGGACAAGTGGGACATGGCCTGTCCAGGGACCTGCACACACGTGTTCACCTGCACAGGGTCTGCACTGCAGCTCTGATGTTCACCGGTGTAAGCTCATGCCCAGAGCTGACGTCAAGGAAGTTGTTCAGATGTAAATTGTCTTGGAGATAAGAATCATCTTGTCTTCCCTCATATGGAGTCCCACTGGGGAGGCTGCTGCCATGGCTTTGGGGTTTGTGTTTGTCACTGCTTCAGGCAGGCGCTTCAGAGAAATGAAAGATTACTGGTACATACAATTTCAGTATCTCTCCTCATCTGACAGACAAGGCACCCTTCAAAAAAGGCAGGAAGGAGCTGGCACTGCTTCCAAAAAGTGCTGTTCTAAAGAGCTGAAGGAGATGGCTGTCAATTGATGAGGCTACAGCGCCCCTGCCACCTTTCTCAAGCAGAAAGCAGGAAACAAGGCTGGGATTGGATCACCAAAAATTTGTGTCACCACAAGCTCCTCTGCTATTTTCCATTATGAGACTGAAAAAGAAATACTAGTTTACAGAGTCTGAGAGCTAAACATACCCTGAACTGCTGGTGTAAGGGAAGTGAGACTGAGAATCTGTGTTAAGCATTACCTACCTCTGCTAACAAGAGAACAGCACTTATCTATTTTTTCAATCTTTGATCCTAGAACCCCCAAAAGAAGAGAGAAATATTACTTGAACCCATTACTAAATGATCCCAGTACTACTCAGAGAAACATGAAACGTTTAGCTCTGCTTGGGTGGGGGCAATCACTCAGACACCACTATGCAGTAGTGGTATGTAATAGTCCTGCTGGATGTCTCAACCTCTATGCTATAAAGCTATTCTGCTCCTGCCTGGTCCCTCCTGCCAATTCTGGTGCAGGTTCCAGACCCTGCAGGGTGAGTCAATTCAGCTGTCTGAACTGGCAAGGATCATCTGTGCAAAAACAGGAGGCAGGGTGATGGAAATATTTTTCATTAGCTCAGCTACTACATCTTCTCTTCCTCTATTCAGAAAACTGCTAGGTCCAGTTTGAGACAGAAGGTAAAACCAAGAAGCAGGACCTTTTGGAAGGTCTCATATTTATCTCATTTGAGGTGTAATACAAAACCACATCCTTAGAGGCCCAGGTAAGGAAATGCAGCAGCTGAGGCTCAGATATGCCAGTTCTTCTGCCAACCTGCGGAGGGAAAGTCACCCTTGCTGGCAGAACAGGCACATTTTAAGTGCCCACAAGTGTTTGCACAGTAATCTCCTATTATAATCTTCAGTTTCTCATGTGAGCTCCTTTTGAAAGCTGATGTGTCAGGCTGCTACAGCAGGAGACATTTTTCAGGAGGTGAGGGTGGATATTCAGAATTCCATGTACTAATCACTACATGATGCTCTGCAGAGGAGAGAGATCAGCCTGAGCTTTTTTTAATAAACACGAAGGTACATGCCTGATATATCTCTTACAGGGTAGAGGCCAAACCCATCACTGGGTTGCACAAGAGATGGGTTCCCTGTCCTCCTGCAGTGCTGCACAGAGGTGCAGGAAACACAGGCCCAAATCCTAGGGCTGCAATTTCAGTGGAGAATACAGAAAAATAATGCATCCAGAAGAAAATCTGGGGCAAAACATAAGTTCAATAAGCCTTCTTGGAGGCTTCCTGCTAAATGCAGCCAAATAACAGATAATGAAGAAAGCTGTCAATGTATCCTGTTTCCTGATTAACCCGTTCTACTCTCTGCAGACAAGTGCAGCTTCTTTGTCCTCCAAATGCCATTTTAGTCGCTGGAATTTATTTCGTACCACAGCAGAATTTTCTTTGTAAAGAGTGCATATAAATTGGCTTTTAAGAACTGATAGGCACACTTTGTGTATGTGTGTTTTATTTACAAATATTTCAAACCTAACTGTGCCTGCCATGAGCTCTGACACAAACAGATTTCCCAAATGTTAAGGGTAAGCCAAAGTCACTAATCACTGGCAAATCCTGGCTGTAATGGTACCTGATTTAAAGTCCTTTAAGGTCACTAGAAAGAATTCTAGTGCCCTTCAATTACACCCATAAAACACACATTCATGTCTGTACAAGTTACACAAGCACAGGGATGACGGATCACGGTGAAGAGGGATGCCAGACTTCTGTAAAATGCTTTCAAAATATTGCTGGTCTTGCTTTCAAATCACAAGCTCATCAGGCCCTCTAGGTTTGTATATTTCTGCATTCATCTTTACTGTTAATGATGGAGACCTGCTATTTGTTTAGCAGCTTTCCCCCACACACAGTGTTCTATGTGTCTTATAAAGCCATACAAACATAGGCAATGAATGTGTGCAGCTGCACAAGGTTGCTTGAAATCTAAAAGAAAACTGTGGGAAAGCAGGAACAAAAAAACCAAAGGCTTGGGGAGCCCCTTCTTCAGCACCCTTGCCCTATCTTCACAGGTCCTAACTGATAAAATCAAATTGGCTTGAACCAGAATGTCTGTCTGGCAGAAAAGTTCACTTCGTCTCTAGCAGAAACCAGTTCTCTGCCTGGTAGTGTTCCCCTAAGCAAGTGCCTCTTCCCTTGCCCTGAGGGAATTGTTTCTCCGATTCTGCAAGATTTAATTCTACTGAGGAGAATCTCTGGTATCAGGAAAGTGAAGGAACAAATTCTCAAGTGAGAAAATATTGCCAGGACCTGATTCAAAATGCATGCAAGAACAAGAAGGCAATTGACATGTCTTTGACATGTTCATTCATATTGCATCAGCACATTCAAGCCTTACTCATGCTCTCTGAATTCTGTTTTCTAGTAATACTTATTCACTGGTAGCGCTGAACCCTTCTTTTATTTTCCTCAGATGGCACTTTTTCATTTGTATAATTATCAGTAAGCTGTGTCCCAAGAGAAAAATGGCAAAATATAACCCAGATAACCATGCAGAGTGAGGGAACACCTGTCCCATTCTGATACATCAGAATCAGCAAGGGAACCTACGCGTCAGACGGTTCACAAGCAGCACTACACATCTTCCTTCTTCAGCTACCACACTTCAGCTCAAAGAGAGCAAAAACCAACCTGAAGTTAACAGGGCTCAGCTACTGTCTTTTAAGACACTCCAAATTTAACTCCCAACCCTTTTATTCTAATTGAAAATAACCTCTACAAGCAACTATGATGCAATTTGGAAAGGAACTCCCCATATTTGGCATAACACTTGCTTCATTCCAGAAACCTTAAATCACATTGACTAATCACAGACATAGTTTTCATGTGAATATGAAATCCTTTTTCACCATATTTGCTCATTCCCATGCTTGAAAAGAGAAAGGGAGAGCCAGCTAGGAATTTGAGCTTTTTGTCTGATTCATTCCTTCACGGAACTCCTCATCTTCCTAAAAAAACCCTTTCATCCTAGAAGTGAAAAGCTATGTGTGCATTTCTGCTTTACGGAAATTGTATTCTTTGCATTAATATAAGTCCCAGATATAAAAATGGGCAAGATAGCTGGCAAGCAAGGGTCTGTATATAAATTGTTAAAGCAAATTGATAGAAAACCTGTAACACCATGTAAGACCAGCTCTGGTTTTGCTGTTTCTCTTTATCAGCATTGTTAGCCATTGTCCTTCAAGGTACTTGTCCATATTTACATAGACACATACATCTATATTTTAATGTAAATTATTCTAAAGAAAGGTAGGAGCTGCCAGAAAGAAAGACAAACAAATTATCATTCACTTCTGATAACTACTAAGGAAACAAAGACAGGAATAAATAATTTCTTGCTCATTTTCTTCTTTTTTAAATACAGACTTCAAAGAATCAACCAATTTGCAGAGATAAGTCTGTCTTTAAAAGCAAGTAAGAGCCTGTAATCAAGAATATGCAAGTTGGTTAGTCAGGTTGCTACTAAGCTTGGGAAATGAATTAACTCTGTTACCAAATATAGTCATATTTTTTCCCCAATATGATTTAACTGGTGGGAAACATTATATTAAACACACCCTTGATATTTTAAGGGAAGCTTGAAATTTGTAATATGCCCCAAGTCTGGTCACAGGAGTAAAGAAAAATCTTGAAGACAATATGTTAGTGCCTATTACCAGGTTTGAAGGTTTGGTATGATACTGAATTCTCCTCTTTGCTTTCTAAGCAGATCTGCCAAAAAAGACAATCCTCATTTTTCCAGAGGAATTGATTATATGGGCCAAGAAGCTGTAGGATTTAGGCAATGCTTTCCCTCACCCTGTTCCTGGTGTCCACCTGAGTAGCACACCACTCTAACAGGCTGTGCAGCTCGGGGTGTTTTTCTGCATCCAGATGGTGGGGTCAGATCCTCCACTCATCCCTCTGCTCCCACACAGGACATTTGACCCTCAGCAACAGAGCCTACCTGCCAGGAGACAGGCACATACAGGCATCTGATATTTTCAGGGAAGCAGCTGCTGCAAGCCTTTCCCCTTTCCCCTTTTCCCATTTCTATGTCCTCCTGATTCCCAGACCTTTCAAGAAAATCCCCTCCATTTCCCATAAAATGCATTTGTTTTCAGCCAGCAAGTAATGAGCAGGAAACTAACGAGCAACAGCCACTTATTGTTTCAGCTCCCTCAGTGCTTTATTACTTTGCTTTCCAAACAGGGAGCCTGCTTTCCTTCAGTCCTCATTTCCTTTCCAAAATGGCTCTCAGAGTTCCTCCTCGACTGCTCAAGCAGCTACTCTCCCTCCACACCCAGGACAGCATCAAGTCTGGCAGCCCTGACCAGTAGCTGTTCTCTCTTGCCAACCCATTACAAAAACACCATCCCACCAGCTTGGGGCCAGGTCTCATTGCTGCTTCCACCAAGCTTTCCTAACATTCCTGCATGTCCCAACCTGCTCCACGTTCCCCTTTTGCTATGGCAGTGTATCTATCTGTCCAGGAAGACCACGCCCTGTTTATACCCATTTTGTTTCTCTGTTTGCAGGTCAGTAGGTGTCAGCTGGATGAATTCCTGATGTTTCTCCTAACCTGCTGTGTGCAGGCACATGGGCTAGATATAAGTGTGCAGAGACACAGCAGCAGCATGAACAGAGGAGTGCTGCAGCCACTTCCTTCCTTCCTTCCTTCCTTCCTTCCTTCCTTCCTTCCTTCCTTCCTTCCTTCCTTCCTTCCTTCCTTCCTTCCTTCCTTCCTTCCTTCCTTCCTTCCTTCCTTCCTTCCTTCCTTCCTTCCTTCCTTCCTTCCTTCCTTCCTTCCTTCCTTCCTTCCTTCCTTCCTTCCTTCCTTCCTTCCTTCCTTCCTTCCTTCCTTCCTTCCTTCCTTCCTTCCTTCCTTCCTTCCTTCCTTCCTTCCTTCCTTCCTTCCTTCCTTCCTTTCCTTCCCCAACAGAGCTGGAGAAGGACCTGGAACAGAAGTCTTATAAGGACTTTTTGATGGATTTGGGATTGTTTAGCCTCGAGTAGAAAAGGCAGAATTCCTTGAGGGAGGACTTTATTGCTCTCTACATCTATCTGAAAAGAGGATGTAGCAAGATGGGTGTTGGTCTCTTCTCCCAGGTAACAAGTGACAGGATGAGAGGAAGTGGCCTCAGGTTGCAACAGGGAAGGTTTTGATTAGATATTAAGAAAAATCTCTTCATTGAAGGGTGATCAGGCATTGGAACAGGTTCTACAGGGAAGTGGGGGAATCACATTCCCTGTAAGTGTTCAAAAAAAGTTTGGATGAGGCACTAGGGGACTTGATTTAGTGGTGGATTTGGCCTCCATTAACATTTGGACTTAATGATCTTAGAGGTCTTTTTTAACCTTACTGAACCTATGAGGAGAGCCTATGATTCCTGAGTCTATGATTTCTCACCCTGAGGAGGAATGGTGGTGGGAGGTGCAGGGTTGGATTTTGGAGTTTCCAGGCGATGGGTTTTGAGTCTGCAGGCTGCTGTCCTTTTCAGGAAGAGAACATGAATGACATTGAAATGTCTCAGCACCACCAAGCCTTGCTGTGGAGCACAGTGCTGCTCCTGGAGGAAAGCCTCCGTGCTTCCGTGCACAAGCAAGCACTAGGTCAGCAGCCGGCAGTGGGGGATGAGGTAGCACACGGGATAACATGTAACAGGAAAGAGAGTTTAAAAACAAAAGGAAGGGGAAGTGCTGGAGCAAAATGTCTGATTTCCATGAGCTTAACTGTTTAGTCCCTCCAGTGTATTGCAGTTTCAAAACAGTGGCAGTGTCCTGGTGAGCAATGGCATGACAGGAGCCAACACTGATATTTAATAAGTGTAACTATTTGCTCAGCAGCGACAGGCCTTGTTCCTCTATGTACTGAACAAACACATTGGGGCACACTGCCTGCTCCAAGGAGGAGCTGTAGCCATGTGATGGCTGTAGAAGGAGGTGAAGAGAAAAACACACATGCACAAGGGCAGGTCAGTGACAATGGCTTTACCTGTGCTTCAAGCAATGGGAAGGATTGTAGCCTTGTGCGTGGTGTTGTGCTCTGCCACAAGGTCAGCAGCACAATGAAATAATCTCGAGTCCTTCACAAATTGTGATATCTGTGATCCCTATCACAATAAAGCTGTTCCACCCAGCAAATCAGCCAGACCAGGACCGTCTCTTTCATCTCTCTAGCAAAGACAAGGGATCCTTCCTGACTAAGGAAGGGCTTTCCCACTGGGAAGCCTATGCAGTAACGTGTGGTCATGTGAGACTTATTTTTGCAAGATAGATGGAGCCTTCACTTCTCATGTAATTTTTAATATTTCATCGTTGTTTATATGAGTAACTAAGTGATTCTTTAAATTGAGGTCCTTTTATTTCAGGGACAGACACTGCCAGAAGAAATAATATTTGATATTTTGTAGGCAGTAACATGATCTTGGAATGGGGACAGCTCAATCACTCTTGTGTTTTATTAAGGTCGTATTTAACTGTCTCAAACTAATAACTCTTCTATTTTTTAAGTTAAGGGTTATTCTGGTGTAGGAAACACATTTTTTAATAGTGAAGGAGATCAGGCACTGGAACAAATACAGAATGGCTGATTCTATCTCTGCTCTTCAAACTACAAAAGATGCACTCTGGCCAAAAGTGTTCTGAGGCTCAAAGCAGAGGAAACCAGAATGTTACAGTGGCCTGTTAAATGCAGAAGCCAGAGAAGATCCAGCTTCAATGACTTTCTCCTCTGCAGCTCCTGTACATGTTCTGTATATGTCTCTTTGTCTTGGTGTTGGCAGAATCACAGGATCATAGACTGTTTGTGTGGAAAAGGACCTTAGAAATAATCTAGCTCCAATGTCCCTGCCATGGGCACGGATACCTTCTGCTAGACCAGATTGCTCAGAGCTCCCTCCGTCCAGCCTGATTTAAACACTTTCAGGGATAGGACATCCACAACTTCTCTGGACAACCTGTTCCAGTGTCTCACCACTCTCTCAGTTGAGAGTTTCTTCCTACTATCTAATCCAAGTTTAAAAACATTCCCCCTTGTCCTATCACTACACACCCTTGCAAAAAGTCCCTCTCTGGCTTTCTAGGAGGACCACTTCAGGCACTGAAAGGCTGTAATAAGGTCACCCTGGAGCCTTCTCTTCTCCAGCCTGAACAACCTCAATTTCACATGCCTTCCTCATAAAAGTTCTCCATCCCTCTCATCATCTTAGTAGCTCTCCTCTGGACTTGCTCTGACAGGTCCATTTCCTTCCTGTGCTGGGGACCCCAGAGTTGGATGCAGTGCTCCAGATGAGGTCTCATGAGAGTGGAGTAGAGGGGGAAAACCACCTCCCTCAACCTGCTGGTCTCACATTGGTGCAGCCCAGGATACAGTTGGGTCCCTGGGCTATGAGCACACACTGCTGGTTCATGTCCAGCCTCTCACTCACCAGCAGCCCCAAGTCCTTCTCAGTAGTGCTGCTTTCAATGTGTTCATTTCCCAGTCTGCACTGATATGGGGGATTGCTCTGACCCAGGTGCAGCACTTTGCACTTGGTCTTGTTAAAGATCATAAGACTCCTGTGGGCCCATTTCTTGAGCCTGTCCGTGTCCCTCTGGGTGGATCCCATCCTTCAGGAGTGTCAGCTGTACCACTCAGCTTGGTGTCATCTGCAAACTTGCTGAGGGGACACTAGATCCCTTTGTCTGTAACGCTGATGAAGATACTAAATAACACTGGTCCCAATAAGGACCCCTGAAGGACACCACTTGTCACTGATGTCCATGAGGACTCTGAACCATTGACCACAACCTTCTGAATGTGACCATCTAGCATATTCCTTATCCACTGAACAGTCCATCAAATCTTTCTCTCTCGACTTTGGAGAGAAGGATGTTATGGGGGACTATGTCAAAAGCTTTACAGAATTCCAGATAAATGACAGTTGTAGCCCTTCCCTTGCCCACTGATGTAGTCATTCCATCATAGAAGGCCACTGGTTTGTCAGGTAGGAGTTTCCTTGGTGAAGCCATTCTGGGTGACTTGAATCACCTCCCAGTCCTCCATGTGCCTTTGTACAGCTTCTAGAAGGATCTGTTCCATGATCTCCACAGGCACACAGGTGAAAATGACTGGTTGGAAGCTCCCAGGATATTACTTTTGATATTTTTTAAAGATGGGTACATGTTTCCTTTTCCCAGTCACCTGGGTCACACTTCACCATTATTTTTTGAATAGCATGGAGAGTGGTTTGATAACTACATCAGCCAATTCCCTCAGAATTCTTGGATGTATCTCATGAGGTCCCATAGACTTATGTACAGCCAGGTTTCACTGGTGGTCATGCACCTGGTCTTTACTTAGAGTGGAAACACTCTGCTTCTCCAGTCCTTGTCTTGCAGCCAACTCACTCAAGAGGGGTGGGAAGAGATGCTGCCATTGAAGACTAAGGCAAAAGGCTTGTTGAATACCTCAGCCTAGGTAGCCATCTCAGAGCTGCAGAGTGACAGCAGCCAAGTGATGAAGCTGTGCAGCCCAGTCACAATGACTGTGAATTGACACAGTGCCCGTGACTATGGGAAAGAATCTCCAAAATCCTTTTGCTGAAGGTTTTTGGAGGCCTCTTTGTCCAGCTATGGGCAGCTCCATCCAGAGCAATGGGATTGTGAACTGCTCCAACTGAAGCCCTGCACAAGAAAGTCACTTGATGTCTCATTTACAAACTTCATGCCCTTCCGTGGTATCCAGCCAGGGTCAGACCACAACTACCATATACATTTCTGTCTCACTTTGATTGGAGTGAGCAGTTTTCTAAGAAAAAGAGAAAAATCTAAACTAAAATGGTAGCCTAGTTAGTAAAATTTCAGATTAATAGAAAACCTTTTGATTTTGTATGTTTGTTTTGTTTGGGTGTTTCTTAAAGTTTTTGTTTTTTGTTTTTTTTTTCTTTAAACTTCTTTCTTTTGCAAAGATTTCCTGAAATCAACCTTTATTTCTAGTCATCCTCCCTTTGTATGCATCTTCAAGAGCTTAGATTTAGAAGAGCCACAAATATTTGGAGATAGAAAATCCAAAGACCTGATATATAGCACTTGCTGAAGATGTCTATGAAATGTACCTACAGAGAAAAAACTATAAGAAGACATATTTACTGACAGGTGTCTAGGCAAGACTATCCACTAAATAACATTATTTGTAATATGATTCTATAATTATGGCATCCTTTACACAGACATGAAGTGACAATTTACAAAGAGGCAATTACTGTGACTATGTCTTCTCAGGGCTTGGGAAGAGCTAAACTGGATGATAGTTGCCCAGGAAAAAAATGTAGGTGGCAAGCATGAGTGCCATTGTGTCTAGACAGGAAGTAATGTTTCCTTATACATTCAGTTATCTGAAATTTTCAGTATTTCAGAAATTTTACACTTCTGAACTGCTTAATCTTATCAATGAAAACATTGTTTTAGCAAGCATTCACATAAGATAAAGCAGGATAAAACTAATCTAAAATCAGTTTGATAAACTTTAATATATGACTTCAAATCTACAAGTATTTTTTTGATCAAATCAACATATTTGATTGTCATTGAGGATATATTTCTGTTTTTATAAAATGTAGCTTGGCTTTTCTTGGTCATGCATGTGAAGAGTTGACTTATGACATTTATAAATGTCAGAAGTCATAAATGTAAATCAGGCTCTATTTCTTCAACAATAAACTTGTCTTTATGCTTGGTGCATGACTTATACCTTCTAGAAATCATCTGTTGTGCCACAGATAGTCAGTGTGAAGCTTTATTTAATTCTTCTCAATTTTCAGTTTTGTTTTTAGAAAAGTTCAGCTTAATTCAGAAGACTGTGTGACTTAATTCAGAGACTTAATTTCAAGTCTCATCAATTTGCATTTTTTTCATATAATTTAGATACACAAGAACAAGCACGTCTATTTTGCTTTGGGATGGAGTTCCTAAGACCAACAGTTTCCAAATAATACCTGAGAGAAGGTCTTATCCTTCAGGAAAGCAAAGCATGTCAAATTGTTTTTCATGGGAAAATAAGAGCATCAGGTTCCAAAACCCCAACATCATAAGGCAATGGACCTCAACAGAGAAATCCAGTTCAACCCTCAAATGAGCTGAAATGGAGCTCATGTCAATTAAACAGACCAAAATTAAATACATGGATATTTTGAAATCAAAATGTTTCAGAATATTTTTCCTCATAGGCATGTCATGAAATATAGAAAACAGCAAATCGAATACTTGTATTAAGTGAAGAAAGAATTTTAGAATAAAAGTGCTATTGCTCTCAAGGTTCTTAATTGCTCAGAGGGATATTAGGTGGCAAATATTTTTTGGATGTCAGCCTGAGTTCTTCAAGGATCCTTCTGATGCAGTTTGAAAATTAAAAAGACAGCATATAGCCAGGGATAGATTTAAGAGATAACACTGTAGAGCAAATAAAGCCCCAAACTGTCAAACCTGGAAGACAGAAAGAATGTGCTAGAAAAACAAATTATAGTAACGAACACCCTTCTACAAACTGCTGTGAGAGAGACAGAACCCATCCTAATCCCTCAACACTAAGGAAAATAAATGGTTTGTATTTATATTTGATTACATGGAAAACTGAACTTTAAATAATAATCACCTGGTCAAATTTCTAAACAGAAAAGATGGAAAAGATACTAAATTCCCAGTGCGTGTCTCCTTGGCATTTGCAGGCAGTCATGAACTGGTTCTGCTCAGCACAGCCTGTTGAGCCTAAATTAACACACCCTGCAGGGAGTCAGGGTGTGTGATTGCCAGGTGCTGAGCATCTCCCTCACCTGCCTACCTGGCTGTAGCTCAGTCTGTGTGAGCACAGGCTGACCCTTAACTGGTCTGGAAAAGGCTCAGGTGCTCTACGTGCCTGCTGCAAGCTCAGGCTCCTGCTGTCACCCAGGCAGTACAATCCAAGGCGTCAGAGTCACACCTGTGCCCTGAATCCCTCTTCAGGCTCCTCTGGCTGAGCTGATCAGGGCTCAGGTCTGTTGCTTAAGTTTAAGTATTCAGTGCAATTAGGCAATCAAGGATAATCAAAGATGGTGTTGGCCCTGGCAGACACTGATAGAAAGGCAACTACTCAGGGCCTAGCTCTTCACTGCCTGCAGCAGGAGCTTGTACACCAGGTTCACAGCACCTACATTACAGCCAAGTGAATGCAGGTGTCTCAACCTGGTTCTGAGGCTGCCAGCCTAGGAAAAAATCTGGAGCTATTAATGTAAGTAATATGTTCTAGATGTGTTCATGTGAATAAAAACTGCCCAATTAAGTGAATACAGCTGTGGTGGGAGCACAAATAGAGCTGCTGTGGGGTCACACCCACATCCATGGAATAAGAATCCTGTTTAACAAATTGATTAGGGCTAATAACACCTTTCTGGATGTCAAGTAGTATTAAAATAATGAGAGAAAAATCTGAGCTGAATCACCAGGAGTAATTTCTTCCATCCCTCCTCTACCTGCAGCCACTGAATGCCCGAGCTCTTTCTCACTTGTCCCTGTTGAGGCATAGTCACACTGAAGTGGAGGGAGATATGAATGTGATTGATGGTGGCCGAAGTCTGAAAAGAAGAAAATTGTAAGGCAGAATTGTCTCAGTCAAAATGCCACTTTTGCCAAGGAGTGAGTGGAACATGAGGGTTTTCTTGTTGGGTTTGTGGGTTTTCTGATCACAGGGTCAAAATTTGATTAACTCTAAAATCTATCTGGTTTTAGGACTAGATCAAAGACTTAAGTGCCTGAATTAAGGACTGCAACAGCTAATCATGAAGAAACATAAATAGATTTAAGACATGAATGTAAAATTAACAAATAGCTGCAAAACAAAGGAAATCCCTTCATAGCCATTGTTTGCTTTTGAGGGAAAACCACTGTTTTTCTTTAGTTATTACTGAGACACTGGGGCACCAGTCAGAAAAGAGGTGCATTCAATACTTCAAGCAAATTTCATGTGTCTTCCCTGTTTTGCAAATGTTCCTTCTCACACACCTTCTTTTTTATTCTTTCCTTGTCCTTTTTCCCTTTCAGCCTCTTCATTATGGTGAGAGTTTGTGCATGACTCACTTCATTTTATCAAGGTCACATTACTGCAGGGGATGAAGGTAAAGAGGGGAGACAGAGGTCACCAAGCAGAAGAAGGGGTAGGCAGACTACCTCAAAATGCATTTGCATCTCAGGGTTAATACTCCTTGAAAAAAATGACGTGAAGTTAAATCATTTCCCCTTCTTCTCTATTTCCTTCCCAGTTGTGACCTTACAAATAACATGGTGTTATTTTTATTTGTTATAAACTTAAGTTGAATATTCTCAAAATTTTGCATTTAGTCTATGTCTTGTATGATGCTTAGACTCCCGGAGGTATTATCAACCTCTTAGGAGAACTGATTCAGCCAAAAGGTAATGAGGAGAGGAGAGGAGGGGAGGGGAGAGGAGGAATTTTTGGTGAACCAGCTCCCTTGACCATGCATTTATGTGAAGGACCAGAGAATGTGCAAGGCTTTGGATGTACAACCTAGTATGGGGAGAGAGGTGTAGAATCAGATTGGATTGGCTGCTACCTGAGATGAACAGGATAAATTGCTCATGGAAATGCCTTTATCTCTTCAATAAATACTAAAATAATTTGCACAAGTGTCTTAGGCTGGGCAAACACCTGTCAAACAACTTTAATTAGAAAAAAGAATTCTTCCCCTTGAAGATATGTGCATTATTGTGGTTATTGCTGAGTTCTGGATCCAGACTCCTTACAGGCACACAAGTGGGAGCAAAGGGAGCTCTTGTGTCCAACAGAGGCTTTGTCTCTCTTCCCTGTTCCACTTTAAAATCCTGTGCACAAACTAATCATGGAGTAACACCTGGCCCATTGCACATTTAATTAACTTAGTACTGGGACTATTTACAGTCCTTGACAGACTCAGATCCTTCTTGGCACAGAGTTGTACAGACTAGGGAAATGCTTTCTGCTCTGCCTTATTTACAAGCATTGTCATGAGGATTTTTTTTGTCAGCAGAAACAAGTCTATGTTTGAACACTCTGAGCAGTTCTAATAGTAGAGGTCCAGCTAATTACTACTAGGTCCCAGCTCATGTTCCTCAGAAAAAGATCAACGGGCTATAAAGGCAATTGAAGTCATAGCTCAGCTGGTGGCAGGAGTTCCAATTACTCACGCAATCCTATAAAACCACAAGGATGCCTACTGTCCCAAATTTTACACCTTCTTCTGGACAGTGAACAATTTATGTCCTTGGTTTGTCTCTCAACTGGATTGTTTTGTGCTGGCTTGGGCACGGAAATGCAATTGTTTTGACTTCCAACAAAACCAATTTAAATGCAACGACCTTCTGTCAGAACAAGGTTTAGGCAGTTCTGGATATCTCATACCTGTTTGGATATCAGGTATTGAGGTGAGACCTGGTTCAAATCATCAGGAGTCCTTCCTGATACAGTTTCATGTTTAGCTTTGGACAAAGGAATTAGGATTCCTTGAACATATGGTCACTTCCCACTGTGTCCTTGCAGCACAGATGTTTTGTCCAGCTGCACACTCATATGGCTGCTGGCATTGATTATGTGGAATGAGTTTTGTTCTAGCAGAATAATTATACAGCAAAGTGGGCCCACCTTTCCTTATTCATTTCACAGAACTGTCGACATGCAGGTGCTTAAAGAAAAGCTTGTTTGTGCTCTGCCACCAGGATGAGATGAGGGTGTATCCTTTGGACTGCCAAGATTCCCTGAAGTTCTCATTATGTCCAGCACCTATTTCTACTGCAAAAACTGTTATGAAGATCTATTTGAGGTTGTATACTCTGACACTTTGCCATTTTTTGGTCACTGGAACAATGTTAATAGCAGTAAACAAAAATCAATGGAGGACTGTGTTCTTGCACTGGACACAGGGAGGGATGGAAAGACAATGTGACAGGTTGAAAATGGTGTAGACTTGATTATTCTTCCTTGCACTGGTGAGGTAAAACAGGCAGGTGAGTTCTGCACTGTCGCTCAACTGGACACCTGGGATATCAGCAGCCCATAGCAGAAGAGGTTACAATAATTGAGACATTGAAAACACACTTCTTGTGGCGGCTCTTGCCTCTTAACTTTGCTAGGCACAGTCCTGCATCCAAGTGATCTGTGGAAGAGGCACGTGTGGAAGCCAGCTAAATCCCAAATAAAATGCCTAGCATAATGGCATCTTCTATGGACACTGCAAAGGGGCTGTTTTAACTAGGACAAGGAAGAAGAGAGGAAGTGGAGTTTGCTTAATGGTTGGATTTGATTATCTTTGAGGTATTTTCCAACATAAGTGATTTTATGATTCTATGATTCTAAATGCTTTGTGACTTCCTGACATTTTAGCAGCATTGCAGAGCCAGAATCTCTTTGAATCTCCAGGTCAAATATTGCTTGCTCTGATCAGCTGGTGGCTAAGGCACTGTGGGGTGCTTTGTTATACAAGATGTAAAAGAAGTCAGTAGCAGTGGCTGCTGAAATAATTTAAATCAATCTTAGAACCCAATGATGCAGGAAAAGATATCCTCAAATGTTTATATGACAAGTAATATTTTACCAGGGACATTTCTACAGTTTGAATCGCTCCATTCCTGCATTGTTCCCCACTATTCACCAGATCCAGCATTTTATTATGGAAGTATGTTGACTGCTGCACACCAGCAACAACTGATGGCTGTTCCTTCTGCAAGCTGCTGAAAGAGGTGTCAAATGGGGTAACAGCTCCTCCAGCATCTGGATGTCAGGGGTGATGTGAGAAGGCAAGTCCTAAATCTTCTTCTTTTTACATCCAGACATTGCTGAGAGAAATGCCAGAACAAAGTCTGTTTTGCTCTGTATTCACAGATATGTTTTGTCATAAAAAGGCTCAAGGTTTTGAGGTCCTGGTCTTTGGCCATGTGACATTCCAAAGCTAGAGTGTACTTTGCCAGTACAATGTTTTCTTCATTTGTTTAAAAGGCAGGAGGCAAGCTTTTTAAAGGTATTTTGCTTACAATGAAAATCCACTTTCTCCTAGTTTTTTTCTATTCATTGTGATAAAAACCCTTACAGCTATAATGGGCATTCTGTTTAGTATTGAGGTGCCCTATAAATAAATGTGCAGTTAATGATGTTCATTTCAGTTCCTTTCACTATGCAGATAAAGTATATATTATTCAAAAAGCAAGTCAGCTTTCATTATGATGACATGAATAAAAACACAAGGGAACACATTGCTCTCCCAAACCCCAGAACCTAAGCAGCCAGTTCTGTGGAAGGTTTTTGTTTCAGAATTTAAAGGACTAAATATTTCAACCAAGCCCCTGGCTGGAGTTTGTATATTTATATAAATTCTTTTTTTTTTTTTTTTTTCCCTTGGAGCCTGACCCTGTTTCCTGAGGATTGAGTGAGGGACTGGCTTGCTTTTTTCAGCTTTTGAAAGGCTTGTATTTGTAGTCCTGCTTTCTTATTAAATGAAGATCAGGGACCCTAAAAGTCAGTTTACACCACTTCCACTTGCTAGAAGATTGCTCCTTAAAGACCCTTTCCTCCATCATTAGGAATAAGCAGTTTGTAAATTACACATTTTCATTAACAAATCCCTTGCATAATACTAATGCTCCCCACTCAGATTCCTATATATCATGTGGCTTTGAGACTGCAGCATGCTGAGGTCTTCTGGCTCTATTATTTATATCTCTCACTCACGAATAATAACTCTGCTGACATAAATTCATCTAATGGAGGCAACTTTATGCTCAATAAATACTGTGAATGCTTGCTGGGTATCACACACAGTAAGAATCTCTTCATGTACTTCCCACCAAAGGAGAGGAACTCTGTTCTGCATGGAAATCACTTTAAGCCTGGCTCAAGTTTCAACCTGTCACTATGTGCACTCAAGTGAGTGCAAGCCCTGTCCTGACACAAATTGGAAATGAAAGATGTTGACAAAAATTTCAGCAATGTGAGTAATGATTTATGACTGGTTTTGCCCAGGCACCTCAACAATGTTCATGAATAAAGCATTGGGGTTCATGGTAGCAAATAATTCATCAGAAAGAAAATTTCAACTTGATTAGAGATTCCTGAGAAAGAAAAAGGAAAGGCCAGAACATTTTAGGAATCAACATGCACTTGAGTTCTTCTTCTTTAAATGTCTGTGGCAACATGTAAAATTTAGGTCACATCTTTAACCATAGGCACCTGCTGGTGACATGTTGCCAATCTACAGCGCTGTTGACAGTGTGAGAGTTTATACTGTGACCACATCTGAGAGTCTCATTTTTGCATTAGAACCCAACATGACATCTGAATATGAAACACCATGACCCTGTAAGCTTCATGGTTTTTCCCTGTTCTCTACTGTCTTATATAGAAAATCTTTTATTTAATGATAATGTGATAGATAAAAGAAGGCCTGTTGTAGGAAAATGATGCACAATGCCAAAAAGGTCTTGTAAGTATTCATAGGATATCACTCTATTTCTGAAAAGAAAAACAAAATTTTCCTTGCCTTCAGAAAACAAAATGAAAGTCTTTTAAATTATTGATATATATTCTTGTGCACTCTTAAAAATATGGTTTGCCCCAGACTAAGAGCCAAGTGTGTGCCCTTAAATCACAGCATTTCTGTAGCTAGCATCTGCAATGCCAAACCCCAAAAGCCCCACCCTGCAGGAAAATTGTCCCCCCAGACGCCCTTTCATTCCAGACATACTCATTCAGACACTGCTTTCACAGCCTTTTAATCAAATCAACCCTTACAATCTTCCTTTCACATCACCATCCCGTCTGTCGCGCACAGGCAAGCCAATTTTACACTGCAATTGTCCTCTCATTTCTGAGCATCACATCAGCCCCATTTTCACTCTAAAAAGATAAATCCCTTTTTCAGACTGCTATGAAACTGAGAGAACTTTATATAACCTGCATTTTGAGGAGGGAAAAGAAATGGCAATTACAGTAAAGCACAGAAGCTCTTAGAAAGAAAAATTTTTTCAGCTTTCCCTTCTGCTTCCACTTTTTTTCAGACCCAGTTTATAAGTGCAAGAAGCCTTTAAAGAGCAGTGGCAGTTGTAAATAAACTTAAATACTCTGCAGGTGATCCCGCACCTTTAGGAATGTAGACCAGAATTTGAAGGGAGACCTAAGAGTTTTGGTACTGGGAAGAATTTTTGCTCACTTTGAGCCCTGTTTACAAGAACAAGGCTCAGAAGCCTTTTATGCTTTAACATTCTATGATTAAAAGTAGTGAGGATTTCTTTACAACCTTCTGACATTTTCGTGTGGCGAATTAGGTCCAAACTGGTACAGTGATCCTTGTTCCAGCTTTGCCACTTTGTCCTTTGGGAAACAACCCTGAACAGTTTGTTTGTCTAATGTGAGCATAAAATATGGCATGGTGCTACTGCAGGTTTGCACATGAGTGGCCAGTGGCTTAATCAGAAATTGGGAACACTAATACTGTGATATATTCCTGCCAAGATGCAGTCTGAAAAACACAGATAAGAGAAATCATATGTGATAGATATGAAAAGAAATTTTTTGAGCAATAATAAGCACATAAAAGCTCTTCAACTAGTTCCCTAACAAGGAAAGAGTTGATGAGAAGTGCTAATAGCATTGAAGGAGTGAAATCAGTTAGAGCCTCGTCTGCAAAATAAATTACAAGTGCAGAATAAGTGTCTGTTTTAAGCAGTTTCCAGATCATCTGGGAGTTTGAAAACCTTGATATAAATGGCTTTACTGACATTGCCAGTGTGTCGTCTGCTTGACAACACCAACTCTACTCTTTTGTATTTAACAAGGGTAGTTTGTAACATAAAAGAGCATTGTAAGAGTTTGTACTGTGACCACATCTGAGAATCCCATTTTTGTATTTTGGCTACTTGGAATCTGCATGGTCATGTTGGCAACAGCAATGTACTGGCTTTAGACAGCTGGTGTATGAGATCAGCTGTAGGGTGCAATGGGGCTGCACATCCATGTGGAATCAGAGCAGGCAGATGTGAAGGACACAGCTGTTCCCTCCTGTCTTGGGATGCTCCCTGACCAGCTATGTCCCAAGGCTGCCCATAGCCTCAACCGGACTGTGCACAGTACAAATAAGTGTTAATCCTGTACTTTAAGGTTCTTGCAAAATGTTTGAGCATCTACAGGATGGCCAGTGTATCAGACCCAACCAGCAGGTGTTTAGGAGGGATAGGTCGTGTTTGACCAACCTGATCTCCTTTTATGACCAGGTGATCTGCCTGGTGGATGCAGGGAAGGCTGTGGATGTTGTCTATTTGGACTTCAGCAAGGCCTTTGGCACTGTCTCCCACAGCACACTCCTGGAAAAGTTGGCAACCCACGGCTTGGGCAGGAGCACTCTGTGCTGGGTTAGGAACTGGCTGGATGGCCAGGCCCAGACAGTGATAGTGAATGGTGTTGCATCAGTCACCAGTGGTGTCTCTCAGGGGTATGTACTGGGACCAGTTCTGTTTAATATCTTTATTGGTGACATGGATGAGGGGATTGAGTCTTTCATTAGTAAATTTGCAGATGATCCTAAGCTGGGAGAGTGTGTCAATCTGTTGGAAGGTAGAAGGGCTCTGCAGAGAGACCTGGCATGGTTGAATGGATGGGCAGAGTCTAACAAAATGAAGTTTAATAAGTCCAAGTGCCGAGTCCTGCATGTTGGCCACAATAACCTCTGCAATGTTATTTATGGGGGCAGTGTGGCTGGACAGTGCCCAAGCAGAAAGGGACCTGGGGGTGATGGTGACATCTGGCTGAACATGAGCCAGCAGTGTGCCCTGGTGGCCAAGAAGGCCAAGGGCATCCTAGCCTGTATCAGGAATAGTGTGGCCAGGAGGAGCAGGGAGATCATTCTCCCCCTCTACTTGGCACTGGTGAGGCCACACCTTGAGAACTGTGTCCAGCTCTGGGCCCCTCAGTTTAGGAAAGACATTGAGATGCTTGAGCGTGTCCAGAGGAGGCAACAAGCCTGGAGAGGGGCTTGGAACACAAACCCTATGAGGAACGACCGAGGGAGCTGGGGGTGTTTAGCCTGGAGAAAAGGAGACTCAGAGGTGGCCTTATCACTCTCTACAGCTACTTGAAGGGTAGTTGCAGTCAGGTGGGGGTTGGTCTCTTTCTCTAGGCAGCAACTGGCAGAATGAGAGGTCAGAGACTCAAGCTGCATCAAGGGAAATATAGGTTGGATATTAGGAAAAAGTTTTTCATTGAAAGAGTGATAAAATACTGGAATGGCCTGACCAGGGAGGTGGTGGAGTCACCATCCCTGGATGTGTTTGAAAAAAAGACTGGATGTGGCACTGGGTGCCATGGTTTAGTTGAGGTGTCAGGGAACAGGTTAGACTCGATGATCATGAAGGTCTCTTCCAACCTTGTCATTCTGTGATTCTGTGATTTTCTCAAACAGTTACTGAAGCATACCTCTTGGTGTACGAGCAGCTCGACCTATCTGTCCATCCATGGGATCCCAGGCTCTGCAACTCAATGCTTTTCCAGTGACCACAGACTGGACTTCACCACATGATTGCTGTAGGTTATATACACCTACATCAAATTCAGCCAAATCAGCTGTCACATCAGCTCTCCATTTTCATACAAACAGGCAACAATAGTTATTTCCACTTGCAGTGCTCACCAGCTAAATCAAATTTTCCGCGTGTATTTAAACACCAAGGTCATTTTGTCGACAGTAGATGAAGGAAGAAGCAAACTCTGAATTCTAAAAACCCATTTTCCTTCACACAAAAGGGATCATTTTATTTATGCAGTTCACATTTAAGGCATCCTCTAACATATTATCAAATCTGTGATTCCCCTTCTGGTATGAATGACCTATTTCATGTTGTATGATGCCTCTTTCACTGCATCCCACATGAGACAACAATACTTTAAAATTTCACCTTTCTGCAGCTGCACTCAATCACTTCTATGCATCTGTATAATTTTTACTAATTCAGGGTCTATGACTGGAAAGTCAAATGATTTCTTACTAGAGCAATATTAATGCTCTGTTGTAACAATGCTGACTGCATTACTGCTACTGGAGCTGTGCACAAAGCAAGCATAGTCTGGTTTTTGTCAACCTAAGCATGGTAAACATAGGTCAGAATCAGTCTGAGCAGGGACATACTAGTAGTCATGTCAATGTTCTGCCTGACCATTGCTAAACTTAATCATAAGCATGTTACTCAATTAGATGGATGTTTCTTAATGTCTTCTGGCAAAAATATTCTGCTTGGTATAAATATTTAAATGTCCACACAAGGATTTCAGTCTAACTATTCTGTCTCCCAAGTGACTCCTTCCGTCTCCTTCCCAAACTAATCTCACTATTTTCCTCATGCAATGCAGTAGAATTTAATTATTTATGCCAAGCACAACAGTTTAGCTAGAGGAGATGGAAATAGCGTGCCTGTTTCCTCCCCCTCTATAGCCTGGGAGTTCCCATGGGCCCTCTGGGACATGAAGTCTATATATTCCCATTCCTGCTTCTGCATGGGGAAGGTATAGGAAGAATGTTCACACTGCATGTGTGGGCTTCCCCCCTGCTGATGGGTTTAAGGTGGCATCACATTCCTTTTATTCTACTGTAAGTTTCTGCACTGGGTCCCAGAGGCAAAGCAGCCAGGGTTGCTGACCCCCACTTGTGCTCCAGTGCAAGTTTTTGACAAGGATGGGTATTCACATATGTAGAGGCAGCAGCGTAGGTACCTTGGTGGTTTCATGAACCAAAACACAGATCCTGAGAGGACTGATTTGCTTCCTTGCTATCTGCAGCCAAGTAGTGATGCAGGGATGTAAGACATCATCAGACATCTGAATCCTGGGATCTGGCCCCTGACTCGCAACTCTGCATCTGATGCTGACTCCAGTGTGTTTTCAGCACTGTCCCTGTACCATGAGTAGCTACCACAGCTCATTTGGGATGTTGAATGAATAACATTTTTCTTGACAGGTGAAGAAAGAAGAATGTACCCCTTCTCAAGTATCACTAATCTCACTTACCTAACCTGTCATACACAAATATTATCAATAATATTATACTACATCGGTCTTGGTGCAATAGAACAAAGGGGAATAAAGCAGAACCAGAGGTCAGCAGCTGGCTATGTAGAGACATGCAGTAGCAACATTTTCTTTTTCCATTTAGGTTATATGAACTATTTGTTTATTTTTAAATTTTCTTTGCTTGCTTGGTAGATGAAGAGATCAAAAGACAGTAGATGAAATTACCTCAGTCCTTTAATAAATTGGTGTATTTTTTTAACATGAACATTTTTGTAACAGCTTACAAAAGATCTTAGTACCTGGGCATTTTGGCATTTTGGTGTTAAAAGACAGAGAAAAAATGGGATTTTTATTTTGGTGGCATGCTTTTGTTGTTGTTATTAATTTTTTGGGGGGGGTTCTTTCTCTGCTTTCCTTTTCTCTTTGCTCTCTAACCACCACTTCAGGTCTGTTGAATGTATCTAACAAAAATGTTACCAATCACAATGCCTCAACATGCCCTCGTAAAAATACCAAGCATATCAAGTAGAGATCTATAGGGCCAGATTGCAACTCAGCCTGTAACCTCATTATACTGTGAAGGAGGGAGGGAGAAACGGAGGGAGTTTTCTCAGGTGATTCCTCCTTCCCTTCTCTTCCTGAAAAGAGGAAACAAGGAGTATTTGGTCCATGGCACAGCCACGTGGTTTCAGCTCAGCATTTGCAGGTGGCTGGCACGACTCCCTGCCTCACAAGCATGATAAGGGATGGGGTAGCCATCATGACATTGAGCTTTACAGTCTCTTATCCATAAACAGTCCTCAAAGATCTGTCAAATCCAGGCAGTACCTTTTTGTGTTGGGCCAGGGGCTGAGACTCTCTTGGCTCTTTGCTCCTGGGCCATGCTGGTCACTACAGGAAGCCACAAACTCTGTGTAATGCATCCCTCATTTTGCATGGACAGGATGTGCTACAACAGCCTGGTTACAGAATAGAGTTTCCCACCTGTCCTTTTCCTGTGTGGTTTGGCACCTGCCTTGGATATCCCTCCTACAATGGTGGTGTGAGAGAATCACACATGATCCCTGGGAGTGGACCAGGTAGGGAATAGCGTGGCTGTCCTGCTGTGAGCTGACAGCAAGGGGCTTGTGCTAAAGACAGCCTGAGCTCAGCCAGCACATCTCAAACCTTGCTCACGGGCAGCACCAGAATGTGACTATGCCAGTAGGTAAGGGGAAAGTTCAAATCTGTGTCCCTACTCACCATGTAATAGAGATGCAGTCATGGTACCTCTATGTAAACAACATTTAAATAAAACAAAGCCAAAGAGCCTGAGCTTGCAGTTTTCTGGTGGATCCTCTTCTCATGTAGCTAAGCACAGAGGCAGCAGCTTCTGCACATCGCTGTGAATAACACTCTGGAAGAAGCAGCCCACACTTCCTTCATACCAGAAACAAAAATGAGCCTAACACTGAGGTTATTTTCTCTTTCCCACCATCCATTACTAATTTTTGGCTATAGGCAAAGAGCTGAAAGTCAGTAGCATGTCAACATTCTTTCTTGCATTGTCCTTCTATGGTGCACATCAGAAGACATGTCATTATTTCTTGCAAGGCAATACATCCATTGCAAGCCTGGTTCATGCTCCCTGGAGTATCTATAAGGTGGGAAATGAAATTAATTCTAGAAGGAATCCTTCCTGCTGGCAGGCAGCCAGAGATAGCAGAGCCGTAATAGCTTTTGGGCAGCCACAGCACAGAAATTACAGCCATTCACCAAGGACACTCCCCCTGAGCTTCTGCTTTCTTGAAGTAATTGCAAATAATATCACTTGGATTCAGATAGCTGGAGGGGAAACTCAGGCGCCAATGAAGCATGAAACAGCCTGGCCTGAGACCTAAAATAATCCTGTGTAAAAATTCACAGCTGCCCGTAGTTAAAAATAAAAACAAGCCCATATCCCCCTCTGCTTTCCCTCAATGAATTTCCTTTTGTTCCCTTCCCCCACAGCCTTTCCTCCCCTTCCTGCATGCCTGCCTGTGCCCTGTCAGACACCATTCCTTGCCCTGCAGCACCTGGAGGCAGAGTGACACTGGCATGGGGGCAAAGGGTGCCCAGCCTGCCCGCTGAGCCCACGGCAGCTGGTGCCCCTCTGGGGGCAGGAATGGTGGCCCCACACACACACAGCCCCCACAGTGCTCTCATCACCTGCAGCTCTGGCTGCTCTGAGCACAGACCGTGCCAGCACTGGGCATCTCCAGCTGGGGGAACGTCATCTGCTCAGATGGGAGCTGCATGGCTGCAGACGTGCTGCACAAAGAGCTGCCACCTCTGGCCAACAGGTTGGCTGGTGTGAGTTCCACAGACAGCATGGGTTTTGGCAGGAGAAAAATCCCAAGCTTCTATTGATCTCCTACCTTCCCATGCCTGAAAAGCCTCATCAGAAAGAGATTCAAAATCTTCATATATTTGGTTCAGTATCCTGAACTGAACACTGTGGCTAAAATACGTGATGAGAACCACCTAGGAAGGAGGAGATGCAACAAAATACAGTAATAATTACAGTTAATTATGCAAGTTCATTGATTGACTAGATTCTGGTCCTTTTCTCACATTAAGTAATGGCTTACTGCCATGGAGTAAGCAATGCCTCTTGCAAAGAAGAATACTGTAAGAAATTCATGATATGACATACAAAAGTAAAGGGCATACAGTGGCATCCTGAAAAAATGGCCTTGTTAAGAGTAAGAGGTCATTCTGAAGGAGGAAGGCTGGCAGTCTTTTCTGCCCACAATATCTGCCTGTTTTTTAGTTCATATTACAGTAGCCCTAAGGGTGGCCAGACCACAACTAGAGTTCCACTGCCTTTCCTTGGCAGATGTGCACAGTAACCTTCTCTCAGAGTCTTTATGATCCAGAAGAAAGGGAGAGATGATACTAATTTCTGTATAAGGAAACTCTAAACCAGTTCTTCCATACAAGGAATCTCAGAACCAGTTGGGATGCCCTCAGACTTGTGAATCCTTGTCCTGTCTCCTAGCTCCTCCACCTCCTTAAGGGATGATTTTTTCTATGGAAATATACCTCTGCATCTAATAACGCCTTGCACTTCTGTAGTTTCCTCTATGCAAAGATCACAAAACAGCTCCCAAAGGAAGGGAATCACCACACCCTACACAGTCAGCTCTAGTGCAGACATCTAAGCCAAAGATAGGTCACAGCCAGCAGAAAAAGAGTTAATGCCATCAGGAGAGCACTGGCTGTACAGTGGGATTCACCTCATTGCCCAACAACTCATGAGACAATGGAACTAAAAGTGGAATATCCCCTGTAGCTGCAGGCAGCCCTTGTCACCTCAGCACTGGTACAGTCTTGCTGGGCAAGGTAAGGAGAAGGTACAGTGCTCCAAGGGAAAGCTTTATCCTATGCTATGTGGGTCTGGCCCAAAGCTAAAGCAAGGAGAAAGTTATTTCAATATGACAGGTTTTGATCAAACTACCCCCCTGGCTGCTTAGGAGAGCACATTATTGTACATCCTCTCCTCAGAACTTCTGGAATCCACCAGATTCCAGAATCCAGGCACTGCATGCATTCCCTGCCTCCACATCTGCTCTTGGGATGCAATGATAGTGCAAAGGTAAAGAAATAATGTTGTTAACAGATCTTATTTGGCAAAAGTAAGACATCACAGGAGATTGTTACCCAAATTGGAGTAGATAACTTCATTGTGAATTTTTATCTATACTGTTGGGGTTGCAAATTCCTTACCTAGTGGGCTGCTTGAGAGATGCTGCTCTGCCTCCCTATCAACAAAACTGGGTGCTGGCCTTGCTGCCCCATGCTTTGGGCACCTCCCTTACCACAGAAAATAAAGCCTTCCTTTACACCACTGCTCAGTGGCAGATGGCATTCATGAGATGATGTAGGTGCACATGCTACACGTCTATCATTGAATACATGCACCCCACACAGCAAACCAAGACCCAAAACTTATTGTAGTGTCATAAAGAGTAAATAGTTCTTGTTAGATATAATATATGGCATGCACATTTTACTGCTTCCCATTCTTCACTAGACTCAGATAGGGCAAAGTGACTTTCAGAGAGCTCAAATCTGCCTTTACAACTTGGGTTTTGCATTATTTGAGTTCAGTCACCCAGTTTTAACTCCCCCTGCCTTCCCAGCACTAAGTGCCAGCTTGCCTATCCTGTCCCCCTTACTAAGATTTCCCAGTTGCTTCTGCAATCCTTGCTTCTGATTATCCAACACCTGGTTTTGTGCTGCTTCAGGTAACTTTCCACTCTTTTAAACCCCACACAGAATCTGGAAAAACTGGTTTGTGTAAACTTTAAGTAACCCCTTGTGCCAAGACTATTTCTAACTCAGTAGTGGAACATGATGGTTTAATGGTCAGGGACTGTTCCCAACAGAGAAGTTACAAAATATTTAGGGAGGACAGGAGAGAGGGGAATTCAGACTCTGATGCATTTGGCTGCAAACCTCCTATAAAATTTGTGTTAAGATTCATGTCATACATTTATGGGGAGCTATTTTCAAGGAAGTGCACCAAGTGTGTTAGCATGTCATTGGGAGTTAGAAAGCTTTTATTTGGCTGGAGATTGAGCTGTTCCAAAGACCAGAGACTTATGGCTCATCACAAGCTTGAGCATTGAATCATTATTAATACTGTTGTCAGGAACAAATTTTGGTCTCACAGGAGAGAGGCTGGAATAAGTCTGCATAAACTATGTGTGGAATGGTGTCAGTGTAGACTGAATCTTAATGTACTTTCACACTCACAAGCCACTATTTCTACTTAATAGAAACACAAAGTCTGAGTCAACACTAAAAACCCAACAGAACTGTTACCAGTTTTTACAGGAAATATGTTTGTCCTGGTCAGAGACCCTTCATTTCCACAGCCTGCATCTTTGTAGAGGCAAGCTGAGCTCCCTCAGCTCCCAACTGTGACAAAGCAGCCGCACACAAACGAGTCCTTCTGCTTGTAGGAAGCCAAGCACTCATAAGGAAGCACAGCTAGAGGTTCACAGGATGTTAGTAAAGGGATGTGTGCGTGGGATGTAAGTAAATTACAAAGAGCTACAAACACACTGAAATCAAGACAGGAAGCATCTGTGGGGGTCACTGAGGAGCCATGGAGAACTCAATCCATTCGACATTTTCTGAGTCATGAATTTTTTAAATGTAGTATAGAGCTAGTTTTCACCAAAATATTTTAATTCTTTTTTGTTTTATTCTCCTGTCATTGATACTGCAACTGGTCAAATTAGATCCTATGTCAAACAAACTGTCTTCAAAGCTAAGGAAAAAAAGAAAAGCTATTGGAATCTAAAGGGTACCTTCTTAAATGCTTGAAATTTCTGTGCTTGCAGTCTTTTGAAAGGCAAATGGCCTAGCCAGGAGAAAGCAGACTTCAGATTAATGGAGGGAGTGAGATTTGGAGGAAGACTAGAAACTACACACATAAACCTCGGTGAAGTTCTCCAAGAGGTTGGACACAAAAATAAGTGAAACTATACATTCCTTTAACCCTTCTGTATTTTCCCTTTAGACCTTTATGCTTTCTAGTTTAGACCTTTCATTAGTTACACCTTTATATTGCTTTTCTTGCCCATTCTATCCCATTTTAATCAAGATGTGAGAAGTTGTGGCCAAGCACCAGCAGAACCCACCACCCAGCACCCATCCTCTCAGCTGTGAATGAAAACCATTTTGAAGAAAAGAATTAAAAGTACGATAAACAGTAAATCCTTGGTAACATGTACAAGAAATTCAGAGAAGGCACCAGAAAATGTATTGCACAGAGAAAACCTAAGCTGATGTCAAGATGACCAAGTGCATTTTTTCCATCTCTCACTTCCGTGATTCTGCAGCATATGAGATCACCTTCCTTTTCATAAATGATATAAACTTCTGTCAGGGGCATTGTTTCCACAAGGCCCAAAGACTGCTTGTTTCTCAGCACTGATCTTAAGTTAACCCTGCTCTGCAAATGTATCCTAGATTTGTTCAGCTTCTCCCACTTTTGATTCCTCTGTTAGAACTATGTCAGAAATAGATGTTTTTTCCCTTGGATATAGTCCCATATTCATTATTTAGTGAAGACACCGTTAAACCAGCAGGACTGTGCATATGGGAAAAATAGATTAGGAGGTCAATGAATAATGATTGATCCTGTCAGAAGACCTCTTAAGAGAAGCTATCAAGCAAAGTCAGAAAGCATAAGCTTTCCCTCTTAAATAAAAGGGTTTCTTTAAAGAAAGTCAGAAATCAACAGCAGTGGTACAGAAACAACAATAGCATCTATAAGGGGAGTAACATTGTTCTGTGACTGTGACACCCATCCAACCTGATAAAAGTTTCATTCAAACAAAAATCTCTTTTTATTAAGACTTGCAGAACAAAAAGTATGCATAAGGGAGCCTAAAGTGTTTTTGCTCCAAGTATATAGAAAAAGTGGCAGGTTCTTTCACTTGACTTGTCCCAGTGGAATTGAGAATTGTGTATCTCAACTAAGTGGCAGAAAGGTGATCAAATACATTCACTAGTTGGCATTTATAGAGGACATCTGTACCAAGAATTGTAAGGCTGCATAGGCACAGAGTGCGAACATGGAGTTCAGGACACAGCAGAGCAGTAACAATTCAAATCTTAGCATGATCAAAAGCAGTTTTTAAACTAAGGGTGCTCTTATTCAAAGTCTGGAAATTAAATCAGTCAAATAAAACTGGTGCTGAGTAACACACTGTTCCCTTAAGCTAATGATTTTGGTTTTCTTGTTGTGGCTTTGCAGGGGGCTTCTTTGACAATAAAACATCAGTAAATGCAGTTTCAGCACCTGACCTATGTTAGCTGCTAAGCTGAGGTGGTAACACAAAGGGATGGCTGCACAGCAAGAGGCATCTTGCAATACAGCACTCAGTACGCTTTCGGATCAAGATCAAAGGTAAAGCTTTAGCTTCAAATCAGAGGCTTACTGTTCACATAAAAGATACCTTACAGAGAATCATTTACTTCTTCAGTTTTTCATTCATTACATAACCTGTTATCCTTAGAAGTACAGGTTCACGTGCTAAGCCTTTGCAAACATCTGATTATTAAGGTACAAATATTGCTGTATTTAAAATATTCCTTCGAACAGAAGACTAGGAATGATTCACAATTCAGTATTTCTTGGCCTATTTCAGAGTCCAGCCTTTGCTAATCATGGTCCTTGCGCCTAAAATAACATTTTCAGCTTAGTTGTCAAATATCATCACGACTGCTAAAGGCTGTATTGACACAGGAGTGAAATGTACACCTGCTCCTTTCTACTGACTGCCCACAGACTGTTAGCCAGGCAGTCACAGACCGTGGACAGGCCAGATGCAGTTCGGGAGCCTTAGATGAAAGTCTGCAGTCAGTCACCTTGGTGCTCCATCATAAAACATTTGACTCATGCCAGGGGAACATAGCCCTTTTCACTCACAATCTGTGCAGTGCTGCCACAGGTGGACACTGGAGGAAGATTTACAAACAGCAGGATATAGATAGAATATCTGAAAATATGAGCTTGCACCAGAATAAAAATAGTAGTCACATCCTTTTTATGCGTGACATCAAACCCAAAATGGAAAGTACCTTTCAGAAGACTGTTTGCCTTTATGAAGGATGAAGGTACATTTTCAGTCTCTCAAAATGCTACGCACAGACTTCCTGCTGTCTCAGTGTTCTACCTCATTCATGGATATTATTAAACACCTCAAAAACATGTTTATCAAACCTAATATTTATGATACGGGGCTCTATCTTAAAATTAAAGGTTTGCCATTCACAGAGCTGCAGCTTTCAGGGAGCTCCTGTTCAGTGTTTCATTCACGAAGCCGCACGCGGCAGTCATGCTGACAATTGTCTGCGGCGCTACCCACACTGGCTCTGTGTGCAGCGTGAGTCACTCCTGCAAGCTGCAGCTCCAAGCAGGATTTCTTCATCCTGCAGTAACCATGTACTTTGTTCCAGATTGCCTTCTTTCCTTTTGAGTGGGCAGAATTAGTGAATGCAATTAGTGATAATGCCATTTGTCCCCAGGGTCATAATTTTTCTTAAAGCGTTTATTCTTTTCAGTATGTCTCATATTACACCAAAAAAATTGCGGGAAAACTGGCGTGTAATAGTCACAGATGCCAGAAGAAAGATGCATCTCTGCTGCTGAAAGGAAGAATAGTGGCCCACGAGAATTTGATTCAACATGTAAAAATATTTCCATGCAGTTATAATGCAATTTAGTCCAATTCCACTGCTCTCTTGTGAAAATATCTTCCTACTCTCTGTCAGGAGGGAACAATTATTCTGCACCTTTCTCTTTCCCTCCCAGTGCTGGAGGATAATGCCAGAGGTAAACAGACATTGCTTTGTCTTTTTTTTTAACTGCCTATTTGCAGCCATTCATTCTAGAAACCTGGGTGTTGGAGAGAGTAGACTATCTGTCTGCTGTTTTTCAGGGTTTACCTTTTTTCCTGTTCCAGTTCCTGGTTAGATACCATCTCTCTCCCTTTCCGTTTACTCCAAATATAAATAGATTGGATAGGTGTTTTTATTGAGAAAATAATTCCTAAAACCTCACATAAATGGGAGGTGATTTTTCCTACTTTCCTCATGAGTGCAGCAGGGTAAATTATCTTCACATCCTTCATGTGAAGCCACATTTCAGCTCTTTTATGGTGGTCTGACTCAGATTCAAACAGCATATAGATTTATGTGGAGTTAATACACATTGTGCCTGTTCCTCCTGGAATCTGTCCTCACACAGATGCTTTTGGACATCATTCTTTTGGATATCATTATTTTAACCCTGTGGGAAAATTACAGAAAATTAGCAATGGCTTTATACAACAAAGCACATACAAATATGACAAGCCAGATACAAGTAACTCAGAGTACTCACTTAATCTATGTATTTCTTTGGGCTTTTTTATTTTTTCATATTCTCTTTGCTACAAAAGCCATATTTGAGACACAGATTTGCTCATGTGAAAAACTGAACCCAAAGAACAGCAATTTATTCCCAGGTGGCAAAACACACCCGCCCCTCTGAGGCGGTTGGGATTGGCCCATGAATTGAACTGTACTTATCAACAGATAAGGCTGAAACCCAGCCTGGAGGTTTGCTCAAAACAAGGCAAACTGAAAGTAGAGCTCTCATAATCTCTACCAAACATGGCATCGTGATGGGAGGAGCAGTGCTTTATCTACTGTTGATCTCTCAAAGTGCATTAACTGCAGAATTGCCTCAACTCCTCAACCTTCTCCTCCCTGTCAAATTGCCCGTGGTTTGGTGCAGAATGGACATGTTTAGCAAGGACAGATGGCTTTTTCCAGCTTCTCTGATGTCCCAAGGGTACACACTGTTTTGTCCTTTAATGCTTTAAGGGAGGGCAGCAGTGCCTAAGACTCAGAAGGAGATTCAAGGGAGTGGAAGAATGAAGGTGGTGTCTTTCCAAAAGTCATGTCCAAAAGAAGAGTTACAGCTGTACAGCATACAGCTAAACCAAGTGCTCCAGAGGTCCTGGGAAAACTCCCACTGTCACTGCTGAAACCTACATAGCCAGGGTGGCAGAGCCACCTTTTTCCATGTAAAGCCTGTCCAAACCTCTCATCATGGTGAGTATCCTCTCTTGTGGACCCCAAAAGCAGAGGTCCCTAGTGCTGGTTCTGTCACCATATATTCATAGCTCCTCAGAGGAGCACTTCCTTTGGGCAGCATGGGGTAAACTGGCTTTGCTTGTGTAATGAGACCAAGCACAAGTTAGCTCTTCTGTTCCAGGCTCCTGAGAGGTACTAGTGCCTGCCCCCACACCAGGTTCATCATGTTAATCAGAACTGTAAGCTATGACTATGCTTCCATCTGCCTTTTTATCTTATAGTCATACCACATTTCCTGGCCCCACTTGGCTTTGACAACAGAATAACCAGATGTAGCTACTGCATGGCAAAACCAACAATTTTATTTTGCCATGAAGGAAAAAGCAGACTGTAACTTTGAAAGAGTCACTGACACAAAACCTTCCAGGTCAATTAAAACTGGTGAGTCCCAGCCTGGTTGGGAATCAGTGGGATGGACTGTAAGAAGTTCTGTGGGCTAGAACTTGTGCACTATGGTCAGGTGTGTGCCAGCTGCTCACACCAACAGGTGTGGGCAGTCCCCATTAGGTCCCTGCTGTGAGGAAGAAGTATCTCTGGACAAGCCAGCTGTCCTCTGATGCAGTCACACCTATTTACAAACGTCTTTCTACCAGCTTTCAGGTGTAGCAAGTGCTCCCAGTTTCACTTTTCCAAGCCTATACCATCAGTCCTGGGTTTTGGGGTTTTTTTTGTCTCTATTTCTCAAGCATTTACTCTACCTTTGAACAGGGGAGAAAAACCAACTCAAGCCTCCTTCCATCTTTCTGCCAGCATTAGTCAAAACACTTTACCCACAATACAAATTCAAGAGTAACCTCAAATACACTTTTAAGTTTAGACAGCAATTTAAGTGTGCTTTGGCTACAGGCCAAGCTGGGCAAGGAGGGCAGGATTCCTCTAACTGCAGACTAAGCAGGCACTGGTACCTGCATTAGTCACTCTGACTCCTTTTTATAGCAGAGAGGAACAAACATTTCCAGGGGAGGATTCATCTGACCTACTATTACACTGACCTATTATAGGTGAAATTAATCACACCCTTGAGATGTGCTGCTCTTCCTAGTGCAGGGGGAGCCCAAGGCAATTAGCTCAGCTGCTTTACAGACACTTAAGACATCCCAAATGAACTTCTGCTCGGGAATCAGAACTCAGACTCACGGACCTTAGATATCTGTCATCTACTCTAATGTTGTGGTGTCACCTTTTTGTATTTTGTTTATGCTTCCATGATGTGAATGTGTCCATTCAGCACGTTCTGAATACTACTAATTCTCTGGTGCTTCCATACTGTTATTTTTGTGTCGCCCTAGAGAGAAGGTTGCATTTATCAATAGGGTGAAATGTCAGATCCTTGCCGACTCACACTTGTGGTAGGTGCGTGTCCCTGGGAACAAAAGGTGACCAGACAGTGCAAAGCCACATGGTTGTTACTGATGTATCAGGTAACACAGCACAGCTGGTAGAGAGAGAGAGATGTCTCCTGGGTAACTAATGGCTGCCCCTGTAAATAAACCCTCAGGAAAAGGCCCTCTGCACCCAAAGGCTTCTAATTTCTGCAATTTACACTGTGTGGCTCAAGAAAACAGATTACCATTCCTGACATACCTTTCACTGCATGTACCCTTAGGCCATCACAGCTGTAATGAGTCTGCTGCCACATTCCTGGAGCAGGGCCTTTTTCTAAAGAGCAGGAGAGATGGAGGAAAACAAATTACATTCCCTACACAATGTTTGCAAGGAAAAACATCTGGAGGTGATACTGCAGGAAGAGCTAGGGCTCACTAACTGTAACAATTGCAGTTCTTCTTCCTCAGTTTAATGCACTCAGATGAAGATAGAAGAAGAAAAAAATAATAGCAAAGGCTGAGCAGAGCATGCCAGGGAATCAACATGTGGAGAAGCTTTCAGTGTTGTAAAAAATACACATTTACATAACTTCCAGACCAGGAAGCTGGGAAACTTCAGCTCAGAGCATCTTTAGATAATTACCATCCACTGTGCAAGACATTGCCAAGGCCAGCATCACCAGTACCCACTGCTCCTTTTCTGGGAGAAACATTTCTGACTGTGCTTATTGACAGTAACATTGACAGACCCCGTCAGGGTCGATCAGTAATGCTCCATGATGTGGACTGCACACAGGAATATACCAACTTCTGTAATGCAGTAATATTGCAATGGAGGGTAATTTGGGCCAGAGAAAGCCCTGATTCATGCTGCCACAGCAGCTCCTCTGTCACCAGTGTCCCACCTTCAGACACCCTTCTTTTGTCCCCTCTGCATGCTGGTTCTTGCTGCTTACTGTAAACTTCCTCAGGCCTTGAGGAGTGGGAGGGCAGCAAGACCAGCACCACCTTTTATGAAAGAGTGGCCAGAGCAGCTTAAAAGATCACACTCCTCAGACACCCTGCAAAACTTGTAAGCCACCTTTCAATAAGCTGCATTCGAAAATATCAGATATTTCCTAACAGCTTTTTCTCAGCACCTAGCTTGTTGGGTTTTGACACTTTTGATCTTGTTTGATTAGTTATTTCCATTCTACCAGCAGCAATATTCTTACTCTTCTGGTTTTGAAGGGCTTGTTTCTGACAAAATTTCTCCCTCAATTTCACTGGACATCTTTCCAACTTTATCCTATAAATGAGTTTGCAGCAAGATATTTTTATCTGCTGGTTTAGTCAATGGAGTCAACTGTAGGGGTTTTTTCCTTTCTGAAAAATACCAATTCAAGACAACTCGATTTGGTTTTGTCTTTTAATGGAAGCCCTAATGTTTTGAGGAGATCTACAAGAATAGAAGATGTAATCAGTAGCACTTGGGACTAAATGTTCCTTGCAAATAGCATGATGCTGGGCTGTTTTCCTCCTTCCAGAAATTAAAAGGAAAGCAAAATGCAGTCCTTACTTCATTTACACAGCTTTATTTCAGTTTATTTAAAATACCTTGATTATGTTTCAGCATCTATATTTCTCCATCTCTACTGAAAAAGCAGTAAAAGCAGAGTTTGGCATCAGAATTATTTCCTGATGGAGTAAAAACTCCTTATGTGATGGCTCAGCTTTTCATGGAGTTTATTTTTTTTTTGAGTTTTTTTGAGGGGTGGGGTGTATTTGTATTTGTATTTGCCTGAACACAATAAAATTCTGTGCTTTAATAAACTCAACTTCACTCAGACTCTGTCAGTGACAGAAGTATTGCAGAACAATGACCACAGTGGGGGTCATGTTCTTATTCTTACACTACATACCCACTGTATGGGTATGCACTGTGCACTTTGTGCATTGACAAGTAAAGAGACTGGGCAGAGTACACTGGATATCTGACAAGCAGGTTATATTTAAATAGACATGGAGACAAAATATTATTCAACAATTATCTTATTAAATTGTCCTGCCTGTTACTTGTTGATTCACCAGAAATTATTGAAAGAGTATTCTGAAGTCACCAATGCCCTTTCAACTTTAAAGAAATCTGGTTATCCAGGAACTCAGCCATGGGGAGGCAATACATAAATCAGTTCAGTGTATCCCTATATTCAGACAATGTGGAAATTATACACACTATGACCTCTAGCACAGTTAGACACTGACACTGAATGTGCACTTAAAAACAGATGTTAGCTGTGAAATAATAAAAACTATGTCCAACAAGAATCTTCCCAATTGCTGTGTAAGAAATGTGGCCTCCAGCAAATTAAAGGTTATACAGCATGACATGGATCTTTTAAGGCTGTTTGCCCCCACATTGGGGGTATTAACACCCCACTGCTTCTGAGCTGGGGAGCAGAGGAGGTGCAGACAGCCTGGCCACCCCACGGTGCTCTGGTGGGGTCCTCAGCCCACCCAGACACATGACAGCACTACTGCAATGTGGAAGCTCTCAGCATTTGGAAGAGACACTGCATCTTGAAGGGGAAAGAAGCCAGACTGAACATCTACATCTATTCCTGACTGCATGCACAAATATTGAACGCTTCCTCTGCCCCATCTATTATCAACTGGCTTGGCTATGAGTCTTTAGGTCATCAAAGCTCCATCAACAGAGCAAAGCTAATGGCAGAGATATTGTGCTTCTCCTTTTGACTAATGGGGATTACAGAAAACAAGTGTCAAATTCCAGGTTTGAAGTGCCAGTGTCAGCAGAAATTCCTGGCCTGATTGGTGTGGAAAGAGACAACCAATTCAACCAATTTGAGACAGCAGGAATCTGGTGGTAATATATATGGAGGACTTGCAACTGCCAAGTAGTTTTTGGTGTACATTTTTAAGAGGTTCTGATTTTAATAATATGCAATTCCCCAATGTATGAATTTCATGAACTGGAAAAATTCTAGGTGAAATACAATTAAATTAAAGCAGTGAGAGATCATACTCTTTAGAAAAAAAGAATCCAGTCTATATTTCTGCATGTATACATTTGTTCTTACCACAGAACAAATGCAGCCTTACTAACCTAGGTAACTCACAGACAATAAAGACATGTGCCAGAGAAATATAGGGTTTTGTCCTCCCCTGAACTAAAAGGACAAAGTAACTGATATACAGCTGGGGACAGATGTATATTCATTTCAGAGCTGAGAAGTGAGGCTGCCAGGCATGTCAGCGATGAAACTGGGGACATTGATTCTGACTCCACACTTACTTCCTAATCCCCTCTTCCCAGTTCAAAAGGCAGCATCCAATGTATAATTCTTTTTGAAGAGGAATGGCATTCTCATTAAATCTTCCACCACTGACACACCAACACACAAGCTATAACAGCAACACAGCTTCTCTGCTTCTACCACTATTGGGGGCCTAGGGGACATCCATTATCTGACTCCAAAAATACTGATAAACACTCTGTGGCTCTTCAGTTACTAGGCCAAGAGAGTGTTTTGTAGATGGCCATACCCACAGGTGTGGATCCTGCAATCAGTGTTCCTTTGTCTGTTCAGCCAGATGCTGTGCCTGTGCCATCCCCCACAGAGAGAGAGTGGGAGGTGCAGGGATCCCTGAGCTGAAAGCCCAGCAGGTGCCACCTTCCAGCTCATCTCTTCTCTCTAGAAGCACTTTGTGGACAGCCTTTGTAGGTCTGCCTGGGTTGTCCTAGTCTGCACAAAGACCTAAATGCCCCAGGCAACATGACCTGGGTGTACCACGGGCCAGCCTTTAAAGCTGCTACTTATGTGCAGGGTGATCCGTTCTTGAGCACAGCACCAGAACCATTCTTGGTTCAGAGGGCAAAGAGGATTAGAGGAATACTTTCCACCCTCCTAACCATCTTCTTAGATCCAACTGGTTGGAAACTGCAGTGCAGTTACAGTAGTTTCTGTCAGGGGAAGGCAGGTGCCTGCTCATGGGTAGCATGTGTGCCGTGGGAGTCAGGGGAACAAGGGGAACAATACTCTGCATTGGTGGCTGAAGGGACAGAAGCATTGATGGAGCCTTTTGGTCATTGCTCTGCTGCAGCCAGAGTATTTTGTGAGAGTGAAGAAGAGAATATCTGTGCTCATCCCTCTGAGGGTGAAGGAAATGGAAAATCTTGACAAAAACATGAAGACGTGAAACAGAAACATGCTTAAGATTTTCCAGTTGAACTGTTCTGAGTAGTGTCTCTTCAGAGTAGTCTACTGAATGGTCTAAGAGATGGAAATAATTTTCCCTAGTCTTACTAAAGTTTTGGCAAAATAAAATATTTCACTCACTTTTCCTAGAAAGGAAATAAATAGCTCAAGAAAAATTACAAACTGGGAGAAGCATCCAAAGGAAAGGTCATTCATATGAATGTGCATACTGATACTCTATTAAAAAGTTATGGTAAACATTTTTTTTAATGCAAAAAAATAAAATTCATATAAGCATAATCTTAAACTATATTCTGCTGGATTTGGGAAACTCTGGATTTGGGGAAATGCTAGTAAGGGTTCTGGACAAATGAAAGATGCTGCATTGGCATTGTCTGGCTTTATAGCCTTCACTACAGGTTTCTAGCACAGTTAATCTTCACTTGGAGACTTCTCACAAGTGCTCACCCAGCTTCACAAGAGCATCAGACCTACAGAAAGAGAGCTCTGACATTTTATTTTTAAATTAAGGTTAGATCAAGAGGCTCTTCTATTGCATGTTGTTTTTATAAGACAGATCTCTTGAGTTTTTGTAGCAATGAACACCCTTGCCTCTTTGAACATCGGAGTCCTCCAATTTTATTCTGTATCCATACATTAACCAGCCTGGCCTTTCCCTGTGTTGACTCTTGCCATGTCCTCACATCCTTAGATGAAATTAATTCATATCTGCATCCACATTCCATCCTGCCAGCTTTTTCAAGCTTGGCAGAGACTTGAAGAAAATCCATCTGTGGACCAGATTTTCCCTGTTCTAAAACACTTCAGTTACTGCACTGTTAATAGCTATGGCAATTATTTAAATCATCCTGAAACTAGTAGTGATGCTTTTATTTAATAATTCTACCTCACTGTCTGATTAATCCACTCTCAAAGTATTTCCTTATTAATCAGATTACAAAGAGAGTTACTTAATTTTTCCAGCTGACTGTTAGCATGTTGACACCCTCCCTGCTTAGTAACAGAAGTCACATGAGATTATCAGGAGCAGAAGGCAAACCCATTTCTGTGCAGAGTGAGAGCACAGCTTTGTTAGCAATTCCAGAGTAGAGTCTCACCCCTATTGACTGCTCTCCTCTGAGGTTTCTTGCATCAGCAACAGCCCTCTCAAATGTCTCCATCTCATTTCAGATCAGATCTGAAAATGTCTTTGCAATGCAGCTAGCCTGTGACCATTTTAATCTTCTCATCCTTTCTCTGCATGCTCTCAAAAAGACTAATGAAATCAGTAAATCTTTTAGAGGGATAATTTGAATGCACAATAGTAAATAAAAGTGCACTGCCCTTGGTCTCATGCTAAATCAGTAAATTGTATAAAACTGGCAGTCAAACAGAGGAGTATTTTAAGTGCTCTTATCTCAATCCTAGAATAAGGGCATCATTAGGGACAGTTGTTACTGGGAAGTCAGTGCTTGTCCTCATTTTAACAATACACTACAATGCCAAATTTGAATATGTTGAGAGCATGAATGATCTAACAGTAAGAAGGGCACCAACAATTCTCAGTGGCTTGAATGGAAATAGCAGGTGTCTGGTACTTTTCTGGCCCTGAGACAGTAATCAGTCACAGATAATTGACTACTTTCAGATCCAGAAAGTGATTTGCAAGGGATTATATTTCCAGTGTACTGTACTAGCTTAACATTTACTGCACAGTAGGAACCAGATTTTTGAAGTACCAACCACAAACCACTCATTTTTGTTCATTTGAGCCATTTTCTTACCCAGTATATTTGTATGTTCAGACTTCTGGGCAAATACTAATTAAGCCTTCTAATTGCAACACAGCTGCTTTCATTCCCTTTATTAAACTCTATTCATCCCTTATTATTAAACAAAACATAGGGCAGGAAAATAGAAAGGTATTTTCCTATGCATCTGTCTCTTTGAGAACAAATTCTTTTCCTGAACAAGTACAGCCATGTCTATAATCATATCTAATATACAGTATCACAAGACTAGTCACATTCATTTTGAAGACCAATCTAGCAGTGAATTATCTCCTGTTTTGTCAAAATGAGCATGCCTGCACATTAAGCACAGCATGATTCACAGGCACAGCAATAAGGAAAACTGCCCTTTGGGAGGTTTAACTAGCTCCACAAAAGTGCCCAGAAGGAACCTCTCCACCTTGAACAATGGTTTAGGAGCAAGAATCAGTTACCAAGAAGACAAGCACTACTGCAACACTGCAAAATCCATCGAGTCTGGAAAGCAAACAAGAGCAGCAGCGTCAAGCAGTCACAGCCCTGCCCACCAGGCATGGGGACAAATGTTTGTCTGAGCCACTCCAGCAACTGTTTCATTTTTGAACCCAGCTCAAAATGATCCCAGCAGCCTTTTATTTTTTTGCAGGTGAAAGAATTAATCAGCTCACATAAGCTCAGCTGTGAGCTCCCACATTTCGATCAGCCCCAGAGATGGCTGGCACATCTGGGCAAAGAAAACAAGGATGTGAAGGAGGGGAACTGAGACTTTCCCCTCCCCTTTGCTATCATTCAGGTCACAAACTGGCTCAGCTACACATGTCATGGCAGCCTCAGTTCCCAATCTAATTAAACAGAGACAATCAAGATACTTTTCCATTGTCTCAGGAGTAAAAACCCCCAAACACTCAGAACTTGTAAGAATTTTTTTATGAGCATATCTGATGCTATCTCTACCCTTTGTCATGGATTTATCTACAGAAAAGTACACAAGGTCATTCCCATTAATGTCCACGGAAAAACACCTGTCCTAGCAAAGGGCTGTAATTAAAATATTAATGTACAAGATTCAGCTATGATGTAGCTGTTGATCTCTCTGTGAAAAATGACATTTTGTCTTTCAAAAATAAAGTTGTTCTCATCAAATTTGTGCTGAAATCAATGGCCAAACATGCTCCTGAGAAGCCAAGGTTTAATTCCAGAGCTGGTCCCTGGAAAACTGGCTTCCTACCACCCTGGAAAAGATGTTCCCTACCAGCCAAGGCAGCTAGGATAATCTCTTCCATGCCTCTTTTACCAGCTAGGTTTGAAGATGAGTCAAGGCAGATGCTGCACCAGAGTGTGTCCTCTCTGGAAGGTCCATCTCTTGCTTCTTCCTGGGACGGATGAGGAACCTGCAGCCATTGCAGAGGGGTCTCTGTGGGCAGAGGAGGGTTATGCAGCATCATGACCCAGAGGAATGTCCTACCTGGCAAGAGGTACATTCAAACATATCTCCTTTTACAGGAGGTATGTTTGCATTTCCTCATCTGCTGTGTAGGTGATGATTAAATCTGACCTGTCTGTTCCAACAAATAATTTTCATCAGAAACAACCTGGCTTGGAAAAGAATAGCTTTGTCTGAAGTTAAATGACATATTTTCCTCATCTCACAGAGCCAGAAAAAGAAAAAAAAAAAAAAAAAAAAAAAAAAAAAAAAAAAAAAAAAAAAAAAAAAAAAGAAAAAGGCAGGGAAAAAAAAAGCCCAACTAACTGAGCTTAGATGGACTATGCTATTTTTTTTCCCTCTCAATTTTTTGGTTCAACTGCTATACTGAAAAATCAATTATTTTCATAGCTCTACATCAGTCATTCCTTTTTATAAAAATTCTGGTCATACAATCTGAGAGCAGATTTTCCCTGTTGTTACATTGACTTTAGCTTCCAGGGAAGCCAATGAAGATGAGCTCTTTGGGAGAAATAAATCCCTGGAGTAGATAGCCTGACACTCCCCTATCGTGAATAACAAACAGAAAATGTTAAAACAATTATCGCCATGAACAATTTATGTGAAATAACCACTGATTGAAATTTCTTTCTTAAAACAATTCATAAATCTAACCAGCTCCACTTGCTATAACCTGTTGAAATGACTTCTTGAGCTTTGGCCCTAAACAAGGGGTGTGCTGCTCTAATTTTACTGGGTTTTATATGATGCTACCACCGTAGTGGGGATAGGGTTGTCTGATTATGCTGGCATAGTTCACTCACCCAAAAAAAAAAGGCATTAGTATATATGCATCAGGCAATTTAAAATTTATGTGGGGTTGGATTTTGTTTACGGCGCAGCCTCAAAGTGAATCAAAGTCAACAAATGCTACATTGTCTGTCTGCAGCAACTCCTTTCAGGCCAGTACCACATAAGTCCTGGCATTTCAAGTGAAATATTTTTGTCTCCCTGGGGTTTAAATCATCCCTGGAAGTGCATTTAGCCATCTGCAGCACTGGCAGATTTCAGTGTTTTGTAGAGCCTTTGGGTAGCCTGGCTGGCCTTGCAATGATGGCACAAACAGAAGAGACAGCTACGGCCCCTCTGGGCTCTCTGCTCTGCAGCAGCTGGGACTGCTGGTCACTCAACCAAGGACAGGGCTGCTGAGTACCACTGACAATTCACAGGCCAAGTACCAAGTCCCAGGGCCATCACTGAGGCTGTTTTCAGAATGCCACAGCAGTCACTGGATGTGTCACTGTGTTCAGAGTTGTGTCACCACAAGCAGAGTCCTCTCATACTCAACATTCCCCCAGGACCACACTTGTGCCAGCTTATAGACACATGGAAACTGGACCTAAAAGCTTATGTAGTTGATCCATTGCACTTGTGTTTGCTTTGCATTTGTGCTAATCCAGGAGAAGAGGGTCAGACTGCATGGGTTAGAATGGGTTAGATTCTATTATTTTCTACTGTTCTATTTAAAATTAAGAAAAAAAACCCAAAACAAACAAATTTGAAAAGTCAAAGCAAAAAAAAAAAACCAAGAAACGCCCAACAAAATAAAAACCAACCAAACCACAAAACAGTATGGCCAAAAAAAAAGAAGGCAAAAAAAAGAGCAAACCCAAAAATCTTTATGTTTTTTAAAAACCACTTGCCTACTTTATACCAGTTTGCCATCTTCAAAAGGCAGTTCTCCTTTTCTGCAACACATTTGAATTTAGATCTTCATCATGGGCATCTTTGCATAGTGGGTAGGAAATTAACTACATCCATCAAATTATTTATTTTGTTGAAAATAGCATGCTCAGAAACCAGCATTATGCTGGTTGCTCCTTTGTGAGTCACTGCCCAGAGGGTTCAATTAATGGAGGTTACCTGCTGACCTTTCATTTTTCTCTACACATGGATTTCCATTCATACTGATGAAGCCACATGTCAGTATAATTTCACCAGCATCTGCAAGAGGCTGCCTGCTGCAACCTCCACCTTACATTAGTCTCCTTTGATCTTTGACTGCAGCAAGCCACACCATCAAGACAGAAAAAACATCAATTTTCTTCTTTGATCTGCATCTTCATGGGCTGATGAGGAGAATAAGTCTACATTTTATAACACTACAACCAAATCCCTTGTGTTCATAAGCCATGGGGCTTTCATTCAACAGGGCTCGAGTCATGGGAATTGCATCTCACCTACACCACTACAGCCCCCCACCCCAACTTCTGGAATAAGACAAAAAACTAACCAAACCTGCAGCTGCAATACTGCAGTCTATCTCACATTAAAAAATCAATTTTGTAAGTAAATAAAGACTGAAATTGAATGCAGTAATATTTTTAAATCTTGAGATCTTAATAATAATATTTATTTTTTTTCCTGATCCTTAGCACTAACAGTCCTTCTTTGCAGGGATATAGCTGAGCTTCATGATGTGACTGAGGGGGTTCAAGAGGACAACTACACCTCACTGTGAGTTTTGAGGGCACCTAGTTGAAAATAACCATTTCTCGTTGGGTTTTCATCTTTTTGAGTTTACCTAATGCATCTCTCTTTAATCTGGTCTCCCACCAGCTTCAAAACATCCAGAGCTAATGCACAGCCTGTAAATTCAGTGGCATTCTGCCTCATCCTTACAGCTAAAAACACTTTTCCAAGGGTGTCTTACAGTGCTTTTTCAAAACACCTAATGTGTTGTTTCAGCTAAGTCAGCTCCCATTATTCAATCTTGTCAGTCTGAAAGTCAATTCCCTATCCACCACTGGCATTTCAGCATCTAAGAGGTGGTGTAAAAATCTCTTTGAAATGGTAACCCTAAGCTGGGGTCTTTCCATAGCTTCAAAGGCATGTTCCAACCCGAATTCCTTTGAAATATTTAATTTGAATAATAAACTACCCAAGTACCAGCATATTCAAGTTGTTATCAGTTAGCTCTGACCAGTAAAAACTTTGAAGTGTTAATTGTGGAGCTGGACAAAGCTGCAGGACTTTACTAGTTCTTCAGGAAGCAAGAATTAACCCTTTTACACCTTGCTGAGGAGAGAAAATTTTAATGAAGGACTCAGAAATATCTTAGGCATTATACCCAATACCCAAAGTGCTCACAAGATGTGGCAGGAAAAATTTAAATCCACCTATTTAATTGTTTATTTCCAAAGAAAGAGTAATTACAGTCCTTGACTACATCATAGACAAAGTGTGCTTGCATAGTGGCCTTCACATTGGACTTCTTGCTCAATCTGCACAGCAAAAACAGCAGGATAAGGATGGCATTTATATGATGCACACACTAAAATGTGTTTCAATCTGTTCTTGGCTGCACCATTGGAGCAGTATTCATGGAGTATTTCAGTGGGACTTGTCCTTTGCAAGGTTCCCACCCCTGGGACATCCATGCCTCCTTTGTGGCCATCCCTCCTGGTTTCCCCTGTTGCAGTTTTCAAGGCACTCCAGCTGAGAACAGGTAGGAGCAACTGAGTCCTTCCACAGAGCAAAGCAGAAAAACAAAACTCACTCATGTGTGTCATCCTTAGAGCAGCCTTTGCAGCTGCTGGTGCTGGGGAAGGACACAGGCATGGGGCAGGTACTGCTGCTGGTGCCCAGAGACAGAGAAATGTGGGTTGTACTCTTGCTGTTGGGAGCTGGGCCAGTCATACCTCTGAGGCAGAGCTACTGCATGTTGTGTAACTCTTTAGCTGTCTCTGTTGCTTTGTTTCCCGACTTTTCTGAGAACCTGCCCGAGGCAGCAGTGTAGGCAATTGTCTGCTCTCCCCCTAGGTCACCTTGCACTCCCTCATCCCAGCAGAACCCCACCACGCTCTAAGATGTCACCGCCCTGAAGTTTTAATTCTCTTGGTGATGGTGACCTTACACACCATTACTCACCTGATCTTATGAGGATGCAAAAAACACACACCATTACTCACCTGATCTTATGAGGATGCAAAAAACTTTGTGAGGAGTGTTGTTCAGAAAAAAGGTTGGCCTTCCTGTTCCCTACCTCAAGGCAGTATCATTTGGCTGCAGTGACCTGATGACATCTTTGTTCACACCAGGCTTTTCCAGAGTAGTTTGGAGGGTTATCCTTTTTCCCCACCTGGTATCTTGTGCACCCAGTACATCCATATTAGTGTGGGTAACAGGGGGAGCAACACTGAGGGAGCACCAGCATCTTTGATCTGCTCCACAGATCCATTACAGACTCAAAACCATTGTTTGGACAATGGAGCAATTAGAAGTCAGGCATAGCTTGCCTCTCACAACACTACTATTTTTTTCTCCTTAAACAACAGTTTAAGAAGAAACAGGGGTTTTGCATTTGGGAATTAAATCAGTTTAGTCCCAAAAGATGAGGCTTGGATTTCTCAGCATCCCTTGTCAGCCAGTTTAATGTGGTCATGTGGTTATACTGGGAAATCTCTTACTTCTTGCAGGGGACAGTGTAGTGTCCCCACTCCTCAAGCGTTTTTTGTTTTTTTTTCCCCAAAGGAATGAAAACATCATTATTTTCCTTTCTCTTCTCTCTGTAACACCACCTGACAGGATGCAGAGTTCACATTTCATTACTCACATGACCTCTATATTCCCATTATCCATGGCTCTGTCTTAGGGGATTTACAGAACTCTGCTTGTATCTAAAAGCGGTTTTTAAATCCTTGAACAGCACTAGTCAGGATTAATGGGAATGTCACTTTCCAGCAATTATCAGAAATCAAAATTTACCATTCTGCAAAGGGCTACCACAAGCCCTAGATATTTCTAAAAAGGTAAAAATAAACTCTCAGTTTCTAATCAGGAGATAAAAAATGGGGAAAAAATTTGCTGCTTTAATGATTGTCTACCTGAGGTCCAAAGTCTTTTAAGTATTTCTTTGTAAAAATGCACATTCCATTTACTTGAGGAACCCAGAAGAGACCACCTTCTCTGCATTCCACAGCCAATTTCAAATGCTCACAACTTGTTAGGGCACACGTTATAGTGCAAGCATCTGCAGAGATGTGGGCCTGGAAATGGCCCTGGGAGACCCTGAGGGCTGAATGAAGACAGACACTGAGTGGCTGCCAGGGCAGGGAGTGGAGTGACAGGAGATGGGATGAGGGCAGCTCCAGCCAGAGGCAGGGGCAGGGGGCACTGCTGGCAAAAGTCAGTTCCTCTTTCCAAAAGCTGTAAGCTGGGGAAAGGCAAACCATCCGGCCCTTTGCCAGAGCCACAAAAATCCCTTCCTTCCTGCTTGAATTCAAAGGAATAAACACAGCTTCACAATTCACAGTGCTGTGCTGTTAAACCCAGAGTGCTTTTGTATTTGTATTGATGTTTGTTGTATCTACTGGAATCCAGTGAACTTACTCTTTCCTTCCTTGCATGACCTTTTGTTACTCCTGCTCTCAAAACACATTCAGCGTCCGCTATGGCTTGGCTTCAGTCACCCTTCTGGGCAATGCAGAGTTCAACAAACTGCAGGAAGCTTTGGATGCCACCATCCATGCAGTATACAAAGAAAAATATCTGGCAAAGGGTGTACGTGAGCCCAGAGCAGAGCCAAAGGGATGCTCCTGTAGCCAGGAGAGTCAGAGACCTCTCCTTGACTTTAGGAGCGCGGAATCACGTGTGAAGCTCTGCTGGGAGAGTGAGCCATTGGTTCCCTGCCACAGTGAAGTGCCACTGCGGGAGGAGAGACCCCTGTAGTCACTGTGGTCAAGGTGAGTTACCCTCTGCAGCAGGGTGTCTCCAAACTGCAGCTCACTGCATCTACCTCCCCTCTCCCAAGTGCTTTATCTGACAGACCTCTGGGACAGAGATCAATTTGTGTCACCCGACAGGGAAGGAGTATATGCCAATAGCAGGTAAAGGACTTCAGTAACCAGGTTTGCTTTTTTCTCCACACAAACACCTCCAGCTTTTGGATTATACCTCATCATAGCACATGAGCTGAAGGAGCTAATACAAACAACTTAACATGTGCAAAAAGATAATGCTTCTCTTGACGGGCTCTGCTTCTTCAATAAAACAGGCTGTGATACTGGCACCTGGAGAAACAGCAAAATCACTGGGAAAGGGAATAATGCTGTGTTAATTCACTAAGGTGAATTTCTAGGGCTCTGAAAACAGAAATGCAGTAAATTTACAAAACCCCAGCAGCAAAGATACCCCAGAAACCCAAGAGTTGCATCTCATCTGACCCCAATAGAAAATCTTTCTACCTGAGCTCAATTCAACTCATATAATGATACTGCAGCTTCATTGTAGCATTGTTCCTGGGAGACAGACCTCATGTCTTTTATGACTCATCTCATGTTGTCACAAATTTTTTAGAAACAACTTACTTGTGCTCTAATTAGGGAAACAATCCAAGTCTTCAGAGCAGACTGGTCTCAAAGGGCAGATTATAATGTGTGGAGATCCACAAGACCTGAAGGCCTAACAAAGCCAATAAATCAGAGCTCACAAACCAACTTTGTGCTGACATGATTTATCTTCCAGGGCTGACCTGCTCGGATATGTTTTTATAATGAAGGCAGTCAGAGATGTGAACAGTAGACTAAAAGAAGCCATTCACAGTGGTGAATCTGAGACTATTTATTTGACTACAACCAATATGTGAGATAAATCTAAAATATACTAGTATTGCAGTAGTGACTGATTTAGGTGAAACAAGGGCTCTAGATTTGTCATAAAGGACTTCTTCCCCATCTCTATCCCAGACATTATTTCTGGTAGTGAAATATCAATAGCAAAGTCCAACAGATATATCTGCAATGGCTGCAGACAGTGGATTCTCAGTCTGAACGGTACCAGGCCCTGAGACAGCTCACCTTAGAGTTCCTGTCAACACCGACCATCAGCATCAATAGGGAATACTGTACATGTAATTTTTAGCACAAATGTGTTCACAATATTCTGAAGCTGTCTAGCTGTTCCTACAATGCAGGAGACAATGACAACTCAATTCTGAGTATTATAAAAATAGTAAACCACCTTCAATATGGTCATTGTTAGGAACATATTGCACATTGTCTTTTTTGAGGGAAATGAAAATAAAGGTGTTGTTCTTCAGAAAGATGTGCTTTCTCAATAGCAAGGTGTCATTTTGCTTAATTCTGCTTCAAATTATTTCCAGAAAACTTTATTTATATTTTAGGAATTTCATTTGATACTGATAGGAACATGAGCATCTTGAAAAGTTTAAAATAAAGGATAGTTTTAAAAGTGGGGCAGGTAGAAGGTGATTAATTTTTTCCATTAGTGAAGGCAGCTCTAAAACACCAGGACCATACCAGCCTGAAACCCTGGTGGATTTTCAGATCCTTGCTTTCTCTTTTCAGAAACAGAAAAAGAGATAATAATTTGTAGCTGAATTCAGAAAAACACTAATGCATCTTTTGCCCAAAGATGCATTAGTGTTTATTTGTGGCATATGAAATAATTTATTCTTTAAAAGAAAGAGGCGGCAACTCTAAATGCATAAGTTCTAAAAATTGTAATAATTTGCTTTACATTGAGATGCAGATGTTTCTACTACAGCATTATGGGGGAATTCTATAGTCTACAGAGAAATGAAAGATTACCCATGTCACCCAAAAATGCATCTCACCAGCATCCTAGAAGTTCTGTGCTACTTATAGGAATGAATGTCATAAATAGCTTTTGAGCATCAGATGAGCACTGACTGTCAAAGCACCCAGATACATTTCAGTAGTCCTTGTTCAAGTGTATTTAGAGACCAAATTATTCACATAAGGAAATGCCTTTTTACTCCAATGTTCCTGATGGTTTCACATTGAAGTTTAGCTAGTATAGAGCATAGCTAGCATACTCTAGCTAGTATTTATACAGAAATGCTTTTTAAACAGTTTTATGAATGCATAAAATAACAAATGTAATTAATCAATGAGTTTATACTTCATCACTGCTTTAGCCTCTAATATTCAGAAAGTGAATAAAGAAAAAGCAGCCACATGAAAGAGCCCTCTTTAAGTACATTGAAAACATTGCTGTGATTAATGCCTTGGGAATAATTAAGAACAAAAAGAAAACTTTAAAACATATTTAAATTGTTTGCTTTCAACACAGTATTAACTGAAAATTTGCATCCTCAAAAAGATTGGTTTGTTTTTCAGATGTGCCTAGTCAATCTATTTATTTTTAATTGGTCACAGAAATCTAGTAATAATAGAAGAATATAGAGAAATAATTTCTCTGCACTGACTGGATGAATAAATAGCCACATGGGTAAACTTCAAATCCAGCATTTATGGATATTTATAAAGACAAATTTCAATGTTTCCATATTTACCTTCACAGTAAAATATGCAAGCCTAGCTGTCAAAAATATCTTTACAAATTCAAACAATTATTTGAAAGGTTTCTTCTTCCTTTGCCTGTAGTTCAGGTAAAACTCGATCATCAGGCAGATTTTATATACAGCCTTGAGATGTTCTACAGACTGTGGCCAGACCTTGCACTCTCTGGCTGGATTAGTTATAGCTGGGTTACAGTCTAAATGATAAATTACAGTAAAGAATCAAACTACTTATGCTGCCATCATGGTTAGTTTAAAGAACCTTTCATTGTCAAACTAGAAAGCCTGTTACCATGGGTGGAAGACAACAGATTTTCACCAAAGACATAATCAGAATCACACTGCAAGTGACCTTCATCAGGCAGAGGTATCCCTTTGACACTTGCTTTGGAATTGGGAAATTCCAGAAGGTTTTACTTTCCAGTGAATGAAGACTATGCTCTTTGAAATCTTATGAGTATGATGGTGAAATGGTTCAAAGAGCAGGATTATTAGATAGAGAGAATTGTCTCAAGACAGAGTGTCAGAGTTGGTTTGGATTAAACTGTTGTAGAAATACCAACTAGAGAGAGTTCAAATTTACCTAAGACACGAGAGCTACTCAAAGGAATTTCACTTTTTCTCTTCTCAGGACCATTGCCACTTTGTCTCTTGGGGATTATGCATTGTAGCTAGAGAGCCCAGAAAAAGGTTGCAAGTCAAAGATGGTTTTCACAAAGACAAGTTGCAGAAAACAAATAATAACTATAAGAAGTGATTGCAATAGAAGAGACAGTTTTATTTTCAAAGCCACCATTCTATATTTTGTACCATAATGCAGCAGCTATGAATTGAATATGGAGGAAGAGATGGAGGAAACCAGAAGTGTAGCAAACAAGTATTAAATTTTTATGATGTTCCAAGAATTTCTGTCAGTTTTTCAATTTGTTTTATAAAAGACTGGAATAATTTCAAGTGACACAAAGCTATATCATAAATTAGGATTGATGCTGTGCAGCAAACACATACAACAGAAAGTAAATAACAACAACAAAAAAAAAGAGATACTCTGAAGTCCTTGTGCCATAGTGATTGCTGCAAACACTGAGTAAACAGTAGCCAGGAATAGCCTGACCACATGGCAGAACATCCCACTTTCTTTAACGATCCTTCATTGACACTTCTTTTTGGATTAGTCAATATTTCACATGTAAGAGAGATGCAATTGGAAAGCCAACTAATGAATAGTTGAAAGACGTGTATAATCTATCATAATTTGGTGTGCTATTTTAAATAAACACAATTTTACAACAATTAACTTTCCATCTTCTCCCTCTCAGCATTCGTCTCCTGCTTACTACTGAGGCTCTAAGTCGTTCACTGAGCTCTATGCATTGAGAAATTTGTGCCTGGCTGAGCACCCAGTTTTTAACATATTATGATTAAAATATTTCTAATGTACAAAATGAACCATAGTCAATGGTCTGACCAGCATGTCTCAATGCAAAATTGAAAGACTGATTACCTTACTTTCAGAAACATGGAGAAAAACTTAAATTATAAAAATATATACCCACTGACATTTAAAATAAACCCCACAGCTGAATCTAATCTGTAAAGCAGTTTAGATAACATCCATAGAAATAACCAGAGGAAATATCTTAGGAGATCTGTTTTCTCTCTTCTACATCCTCCAACTTCCAGAGGTTTTGATATCCCAAAGCCTTAGAAAATACCATTTGGCTTCTATCTTGACTTGGGGCTTAAAAATATCTCAGAAAGATTCATCCATGCCTATTCCCATTTGCACAGCAAAGAGCAGAATGAGACATCAGTCATCTGCTCACAGACATTCATTGCTGTGGTGGAAGCAGAAGAGGGAATGAAAAAAATGTCACTTATTTGAAGGAATGGGGGTTGGATGGGCTCACAGCTGCCCTATCAACAGCTGCAAGTGCAATGCAGCTCCATATGGACTGACACACGGGGCTCAAGTGGCAAGGATAGACCTTGCTCTGGCTGTATTATTTTGCTGGACATGTTGATATGGGGTCCTCATTAACCAGTGACTGATTAATGTACCTAATTAAAGCAGGGGACAGCAAGGAGAATGGAGTGGTGGAGGAATTAGGTACCACAGAGCATCCTGTCACACTGCTTGCCTTGAATGGGTGTTGGTCAGGGTGATATGCAACACAATTCCAGGAATTAACTCTTCCAGCTGATGCTATTATTCTGAATGAGAGCTCCCATGCCACAAGGATTAATTCAATCTATACCATTATTTAGTCAGCAACAACAAATGCTCATTCAGATATCTTGGCAGAAAAAGATGGCTCCACTTAACACCAGAGTCTGCACATCACCCCAGGAGTTCCACTGTCATATTCTGGTCCTTAGCACCCCTTCACATCTAAGGCTCTGCTTATATGCACTGTATTTTCTCTGTGTGTTTGACATTTAAGACAGATATTTGGCAATAACATCTCAGACAAAGCAGTACCCTGTCTGGGAAAAAGTGGAAGATAATTACTTAGATGAGGAAAATGGAAAGTCAAGAGAAACAAGCTATTTGTTCTCCTCCTGCTCTGTTTCCCCCGCAAAAGCTGCTTGCCCAGTCATCGTGTCCCTTCAGTGAAGGAAGCAGAACTGCCTGCAGCCAGCTTTTCTGCTGTGGTTAATGTCACTACCATCTCTTGACCAGGTCCTCAGCTCCTCTCAACAGCTGGCTGTCAGCCCATCAAGCACAAAAGGGCCCACTCCTTTACCAGCCCCAGGAATGTTTGGCTCAATGGAAATCCATGGAGCAAATCCAGCACAAATAACAGAGGAAGGAGATCTGGTATTATCAAACGAGTTAAAATTATTCCAGGCCTGGCATTTGGGTCGCAGTACTTGATGTCTCAGCCTCAATTTTCTCCTCAAATCTGAGAAAGCTGTAAAACCCTGTGCCCAACAGGATTTTCTGGGACAATAGTCTGCCTGGCAAGACCCAGCTCAAGAAAAAATTTGCTTAAGGTTTGCTTAACCTATTCTTCGCTTTTAATAAAAAAATAAAGAGTTTCTAATTAGAAAAGTAAAATGTTCTCCACTCAGGTGCTGAGCTAAAGCTGGATGGCCAGGGGTCTGCCATGTACACCAAGCAGCTCCCAGCACTCTTCACTTGGCTGGGATGCTTTCTGGTGGGAAGAAGCTTTGGGGACTGAAAGTCTCCAGCTGAGAAGCCATTGGGAGAGGAAGGAATAAAGCCTCCCAGGGGTTTTGGTTGGAGAGGTTCTCGTAGATTGTGCTACCTAAAGAGCAGGACTCAGTTTCCCTGGAAGACCAGTCAGTCCATCCAATAGCCCTGCACTATCCCTGGGAAACCTCCCAGGTGCACGTCCTGTGAATTATTGCCGTCTGAAAGAGGGCAAGGGAAGAAGGATATTGCAGAAAGCAAAAGGAGATTTTTTTTCTTTCCCCTCACAGCAGGACATGGCTGAGCATGGGGAGAACTAGATAAGTGTTGTGTGTGTTAGGTGCATGGGAAGGTGATGGTGCCAGAAGATACTAAGCAGGCTCAGATTGCTGATGCTGGAAAGGAGTCAAGGTGGGATGACTGAGGTGTAAAATGCTAAAATATCTGGAGATGGTGGGTGAGGAATAGCTGCCCTCTCTTGCCTCAGCACAAAAATAAAAGCACCTCTTAAATTTGCAGGCAACAAGCAGAAAATAAATAGAGGAAGTCCTCTTTAACACAGTGGAAATTAAACTCTGGAAGTTATTGTTACAGGATGCTGCCAAGGCCGAAACCCAAGTGGATGTGAGCAGGGTTATATGAGGGCTGTACCAAGGAGAGGCATTGGACTGCACAGCTTGGCCAGTCCCCGAGGCACTGGCAGCCAGGCACAGCACCAGGAGAGAGGAAGGAGCAACCAAGAATGACTCACATTTCCTACTCCCTTTCTTAAGCCTTTCTGGGAACACTAGGGAACTCCTTGTACTGGGCCAAGGTACAGGCTTCACTGTACAGAGCACAGGGTCACCTGCACTATTGTTCTGACCTGCTCTGGCTGTTCTTTTGCATTCGTATAACAAGCTGAGGGCATTGTTTTCTGAAGTGACCAAAGGCAGGTAAAGACGCTTAAGAAATTATCATGTCTGCCAAAAATATCTTTCAAAGGACTAAAATGGTTGTGAATGATTTAGCCTTAATACAGAAAATAATGCTATTATTAAAGAACATACAGAAAGAGAAAAATGAACTATCAGAACCACTCGTGTCAACTTTTTTGAGTGAAATTAATTTTTTTTACAAAACATCATTATGAGCCAAAAGCCTGCCATTATTAAAATTAATTGTAACAACCTAAACATTCTATTAGATTGAGCACAGCCTGGGGTACAGACTTCATATCTTTCTCTTTCAGTTTGCTAAAAGGAAACAGAGAAGCATCTAACCTTGTCCCATGTTTCTGGGATGTGTTTTAGGGAAGCAATGCCCGACACTGGAAGTGCTGTCACTGAGAGTCTGTCCCAGCACGACACAGAGAAGCTGCCACTCCATCAGTGAAGCCTTCCTCAGCCACAGCCCCACACAGAACAGAGGCCAAGGGAGCAAAACACAGGGACACAGGGCAGGAGGCTGGGCTGGCAGGGCTGCAGGCACCAGTGCTGGCCAGGACTGAGAAACCCAGCACTCTGGCACATGGTGAAGTAGAGACACCTTTCCTCCCAGAAGTAGGGGGATTTCCTGAGAGGAAGGAGGCTGCAGCATCCTTGCTCCAGTGGTAAAGACCCCTCCAGGGGAAGTCACGAAGCTCCCTCCTGTGTCACAGGATTCCCCAAGCAGATGGGCTGCCTTGGATCAGCTGCCAGCAGAGGCTTTGGTGAGAATGTTGCTCCTCAAAACACCTGCCCCACAGCCCACAGCAAACACCAGGCATACACATTCCACAGGTAAGAGACCAAGGGAACAAAACTTGTTTTTATGGATTGACAAAGTCTTCCAGATGGGCTGCCAACACACCTGGGGGACAGCAACAGCATTTGGGAGTCAGCTAGTGTCTTCTAGGGTCCTGCAGGAGTACACTGCAGATATGAGTATCTAGGGAGAAATCTCTTCCTTTGCTTTGAAGCCACAGAGTGGTGACTGACCTCTTACCCTTTGGTGTGAAAGAAAAAAGGTGATAATTCAATCCTCCAAGCAACAGATAAGTGGAAGGCACTGCACACCTCCACCAGAAGAATTCCTAAAGGTAGTCCCATCACCAAAATTTTCACTCAACTCAGAACTGTCCAAGCAGGAAGAATCACCAGGTTTTCCAACCCTGATTACCAGCTGTCTGAAACAATGACATAATCAACAGGGAGTGAATGGCACCAGTAGTCATATCCTGAGAAGAGGAACCAGATGCACGGAGTATCCTACTGAACTACAAACCTCTCATAGTCTGTCAGCTCTCTGAAGGAGTATTTACAAACATACTGCTGTTCAAAGCTGGACGTATTGTTTCAGAGGAACAGAGGAAACTAAAACAAGAAAAGAAATTACCTCGACGAGTAGGTTTACTATAATAATGCTTTTGTTAAGCCTGTAAAGAGGGCAGCTGTTGGTACTATTCATAGTCCATTTGAAAGGAAGGAAGGGGGTAAACTAGTGAAATGGTGGAAGATCCAGATTTTATCAGCAAATGTCATTTCAAGGAAAGACAGAAAAGTCACAGATTCAGATAGCTAATCATGTGGAGCCTTCTGTTGTCACATTAAGACCAAATGAATACTTCCACTGACTACAGGAGGCAATAAATCAGTCCAGCAATTAAAAAGATGAACTTTCTCCATACTCTTCCCCCTTGAAATCAGTGCATGCTGCTGAGTGCTCTGGCTGTCCTCCAACAGAGCACTCTGACATTCATAATCCAGCCAAAGCCACCAACTCAGGTGTTTACTGGAAAACACATTCATGTGCTTAAATGTGTGGCTGGACCAAGGCCAAAAGGGTCAGCGAGTTGCAGCTCTCTGCACCCCCAGGACAGTGTCATGATATTCCACGTGGATGGCAGTTTCTTGGCCTGTGGGTCACTGCTGGTGCCCAAGACGTGGGGAGGTCATCTGCAAAATGTCATCTGCTGCCATTTTTTTTTGAGCCATGCAAAAGGTTTTCCTGTACACACAGAATGGGAAAGCAAACCAAAGAAAACCAGAGACATTTTAACCTGGCTTGGTTAGTGTGCTTGTAAATAAGAAGTGGCAACACAGTGTTAAATGATCTGAATTTTCCCAGTGCGGGGGAGGCTCATCCTTGGATTACAATTTGTCAGGCCTTCACATTATGAGAAGTCATTAAAAATCAAATTGTAAATAATTTCCTGTTGACTGACTAGTCACATGCCAGTCAAATCTCTGGAGGATGTAGCTGTTCCTGTAAAAGAAAGAAGGAGCCCTTGCTGGATTGCAAAAACAGATGAAAAAAACCCACCAGAATTATTTTTTCTGCTCCCAGAATAGTAACCAAAATTAAACTATGACCTTTCCAGAGTGATGCATGTAATTAAGGAAATCAAAGCTACTGCTATATCTCCGAGGCAAAATAAAAAACCCCTGTTTTGATCACATTTACTTCTTTTTATAAACCATGAAAGCCTGGATGTTCAGTGTTTAGACTGACATTCCCTCTGCAAAAGCAGAAGCGTGCTACTACACATAAAGAGGTATGTGGGGGAAATAAAAAAATACCTGAATGAAACATCAGCTCCAATATACCTTTATGATGTCTTGGCTTTGTAATATTCAAATGTAGAGGTTATTTTCACCTCCTCTGCTGCCTCATGAACTCCCTCAGGGATTGTGATTTGAGCTTCAAACAGCAAAAAGGAAAAAACTCTTTTTTATCATGGAAGCAGATAAAATAGGCAGAGGCAAGAAAACTCCTTTTGTTCTGATCTATCAGACCTCAAAACATATTTCAATTCATGAAAATATGTACTTAAACCTCTTACAGAGCAAGAGTATGCAATCTATTTACATTTCTAAATATGTATTTTAATTTTAATATTACATGTATAATTTTCCTTTCTGGTATAGGAAAATGTTGTTGTTTCTATTTAGATAATGTCTGCTATTTCTGTTCTGTGTTACTTGTTATTTATTGAAGATTAAGCTGTTATGGTCTCTTACATAAATCCTTCTTAGCATGTGGATTATTGATCCTGTACTCTGTAATAATATTGTCTATTCTGTCATCCAGCTGGCAGCAATAAACACTAAAAACACACATTCTAAAATTTGTTGTGAAATTCTACTCAAACAAAAACTAAACCTAAAACAATAAACATGGTCAACAAATGACACTTCTAAATAAATATTGTGATTTTTCTCTAAAAATGCCTAAAGACAGTAGATCATATTATTAGATTTATGGTCTATTAAATTTTAGGCTTAAAACCAAAACAATTCTTTAGTCATGCAGACACCCTTCAATATTGAGCTTGTTGCATTTTGTACTTGCAAAATTTTATTCTTTTTCCCCTTCTGAGGAAACTGCTTTGTTGGATTATGTTGTTTTGAAGGGCTCAGAAAAAGCTGTAATGTGGAATAGTTAGACCAAACAGGGAAATTTTAGCAAGGCTTCATATTCTGTACTTGACATCTAATCCCTGACATGGGCAAGAGCTACAAGGCTGGATTTACAGTGTAACTTGATTTTGAAGTTAGCTTGTGATGCCATCACCTGCCTGATTTCAGCTTGCTCTGGAGTAGGTCTGGAAGACTCCTTCCATCTTTCCACATGGGCAAATTTTGCTGTTGGGGGGGATATGGCCTATTGGAGGGCAGCTGCTGTCCCTGTGATTGTTTAGACACTTCTCAGTTCCAGCCCAGCATCCTTGCAGGTTAATGGGGTGTTGCAACCTGCACATCTGATTTTCAGTTTCATCCCAAATCTAGATTTTTTGCAAATGTGCAGTAAAGATAAACCTGTAATAAAACTGAGTAGAATTTGGGGTTTGACAGTAAGTCTGTGCGAGATTTCAATGTTACAGAGATGTGAAGAGTGTTTTATGCCATCTCATAAGGGTCCAGCTGTGATGTTGAGAGGATGTCTGAGATAGAGCAGTGTCCAGCATCACATTCACTCACTATTACTGGTGCTCTTAGAGTGAAAAAACAACCCACTAGCTCAGGAACAAAATCAATCCATCTCTGTGATGATGGGATAGCAGAGAGGCTGTTGTTTACTTGCATCAAATCAAGGAATTGGGTCATTTTTAAACCCTGAAAGCCTGGGCTGCAAGGAGGCTGCAGCCCCTGTGCTTGGGGCTGTGCAATTCCTGGCTCACTATGGCAGCACCTCATGGGAAGCACTGGAAGAACATGAAGATCCCTGTCCTGGCAGGTTTGGTTTGGTCCTCATTGTCCAGCCTTCTGGGGGGCATGAGACCCCAGGTGCTCTGCAGCACCCTGAGGTCAGCTTGGGAGCTCATGGCAGGGCACAACTCCTCTCCACAGAGAAGGCAGAGCCTTCTGTGAGGAAAAGACCACAGAAGGCTTTGAAGAGCAGCACTTTCTCCTGGATTTTCCTGTGGGAAATTATGGATCGCTAACTTGAAGATCTCAGTCAAGGTTTCAGTAAAAACCCAAGTGAAGTTCCAACAGTAGGTAAAACTGAAGAGACTACACAAATCTGAATGAAATACATTCAGTTTTAGAAAACATTTTTCCCCATCTTATCTGTAGCAACATGTGGCTGTTGATAATGCCTGGTTTATTCACATTATTTTTTATTTGCATAGCTGTTACAGTAAGTGCTTCATAAATCATTTGTGGTTGGAGAAAGTTCGTAAAATCACTCTACCCTGGGAAATATCCAAACAAGGTAGCAATTCTTTCATGCAGGGAGAGAATTAATTTATTCTGGTAAATCTAAATAGCTGGTTAGGTACATCCTGCTTCTGGTGATCAGTTCCCCTATTCAGAAGTGCTTTCTCCACTCCTTCATGGAACTTCCAGCTCTCAGCATTTTTCAAGCTGGTGGCTGTCATCCCACCATCCCTGCACTTTGTAGTGCATCAGATCTGGGACAGGGCAGCACACAACTGGTAAAGGATCTTACAGATGAGATTATTAACCTGCAAAAGTTTTAGATTCTTATTTTTCAGATATATTGTGAAGTTCATTATCTTTTTCATAAGGAAGGATTATATGTCTTCACAGCAAGTGTACACTTCTGCCCACTTGCACTTCACAACTTTTTTTAGGACATCAATTTCAGCCATCTTTTATGAGGTGGATTTTGATACAATAATGATCTAAAATATATTAATTTTCTAAAAAATTTAAAAAAAGGTGTGGAAGAGGACCCCATCAGTTCTTCTGCTGGGAGATGAATGATCCCAATTTGTATCAAATGGCAGAGAATCCATACAGAAGAGCTATCATGACTGCCAGAAATGTAAAAAATGCTTTGGTTGGCAATTGCAGTGCATTGTATACCTGAGACACAAAACTTCAGGAAACCAGGCATCATTAGTCCTACTGATCAAGGACTTTGGCATTTGGGAGAGACACTAGGGAACAGGCTTATGCAGGGATGTTCACTGACTTGGGGTGATTATGTCAGGAGATTGGCTCTGGTTGTGACATGTGAGGTAGAGGCAGCTGATTTAGCACTTTAATATGTTATTGTGCTTGGTGAGAAAAATAATGCCTGTAAAGAATGTATCATGCTTTTGGTGGAGGCTTTTATACATCTACATGAATACAGCCAAGATTTTTTAATCTAAAATGCATGTATATTAGAGGGAGATCATACTCCCACTTTCCTTTCTGTACATCTCCCTTAGATACATAGTCATGTTTACTTTGTCAAATCCTTCCTTGTACTTGTGGATCAATTAGTCTTATTTCTATACTGTCTCCATCCAAATTCTTTCATTTTAAAAAATCACAAAAGAGGAAATAAATCACATTAAAACCCCATTCAGCATGGTTGTGTCATAATGGTTATGTTACTATGGAAACATCTGTGTGAGGAGACTATGATACTCTTGAAAATTAGCATTTTATCCCATATTTCCAATTATGTCATCAGACTGGATTTTCAGTGGCATAAGCTGACATAACCACAGGAAAATTAAGTGATTTATAATGGGTAAAGATGTGAACTGGCAATTATTTGAGAAAAAAAAAACCCTAACAATTTACATGATGGGGAGTCTGAATCTAAAATTGCTGCTGCCCCGTGTGTATTTGAAAGGTTGGATTAAGTTCTGCTTGAATCACCCTGGAATAATTGTTGTCTTCTAATGAGTCCTAGGATTCAAGCGAGCAGCAAGAGAGCACACAACCTCTTACTTAGACTGATTTTAACTAGACAGGGTACTAAATGTGGTGCTGTCTGGCAGCAAGGGCTACACGGGGGCATGGCAGGCTGCTCTCCTCACTGGTGTCTCTGCACGTTCAGACCTCACCATGCTCTCTCAGACCGTGCTGGGCACGTTTCCACACACAGCAGCCACTCGTAGGCTGGGTCCCCAAGCCAGCACAGCCTCTGCACTTTGCAGAGGAGCTTTTCCTGTGCTGTCCTTCATCCTGGCCAGTGTTCCCTCAATCTTCACAAAGGCTCTCCAGGTATGGCTGGCTTGTTTCCATCTTGCTGTTCCTGCTGGTGTCTTGCACCTATAACAGATATTGGGGATATACAGTAGTAAAGTATCTGCAAAATATCTTAAAATGTTTCATGCAGTAGAGTTTTTTTTGTACCAGCAAAACAGTTGTATTTGATAGCTGGCCCAGTCTCTCAAGGAAGTTCTCCACTTTGTTTCATTTTGATAAACAACATGGCCTTTATGGAATCAAAATTCCTTCAAGACCACAAAGAAAAAAGAATTCCTATGTCGAAAAGCATAAAGTGTATAAATTAAATTGAAAAATGTGGTAGAATTATTTAAAATATTAAAAGCAAAATGTAAAGTAAAAGCTGCTGCACAAGGCTTAGTTTTGACCACATATTCTTGGATTGGTAATAAAGCAACATATTAATAATATCATCAGGGACAAAGACCTTCAAAACAAAGATATAACCACTCATGCATTATAACAGCTCCTACACAATAACACTTAGATTAAGCATGGTACCAGTTCCTTCTTCAGGAAAGATTCATCTGTGTTGTTAAAATTTATTATCAAAAAATCATGCTGATACATTCCAAACAAGGGGAGATCCCAAAGTGAGAATTTGAAGCAGAAGTGTTCCATCTCCAGTCTCAGGGCCCTGTCTGCCCTCACTCCTGTGTACTCCAGAGCCCAGGCTGTGGGTCAGCCAGGAAGCAGGCAGTGGGGATGGAGGAACAGGGACCAGGTTGGAAGATCAGTCTGTCTGATTCTGCATGGCATCTCAGCCCACACTTGGTGTGTGCATGGGATTGCTCGAGGGGAGACTGCTTGGCCTGCCAGATCAAGCAAAATATGGAGCTTTCTGTAAAATGCACATATGTTTTCACATATCTTGAAATAGCATCTAATACAGTGTATGTGATTGAATATAACTGTAGGTATATAGTGCAATGATCTGAGTTTGGGTGTACTGATGTCATTGTATTATCTCATACTTTACAGTCAGGCCTGCAGGCAGATGCTGCAGATTAGCTCAGCTCCAATAATTGCAAGGTGACTCCCTCTACATCTCTGGGTAAAAAATAAACACATAGTCCTAAAAAATATAACACACAGAGCTCCTTCAGAAGCCAATACTAGTTAAGGGAAACCATATAAGATTGGCTTCAGTGATATCATTTACAAGAAATAATTAAACTTGAAATATTGAAAGTTTTAAATCAGGGGAACTAGTTTTCCTTTTCCACTTATTCAACAAAACATACTTCTGCCACATCTTGCTGTTAACTGTGTCTCAATTAAGTGCATGCCATTATTTTGAACAGATTTCTTTAAAAAAAAAAGAGAACATGGAGAGTGAAAAAGGAAGAATAAACAGAAAATGAAAATGAGGAGAGAAACTGTGGCTTTCCCTTTTTCTTCTGTATCAGCCAAAAAAATAAAAAGTGACACTGGAGTTTCTTGTAAACGAAGTTGCATATCAGTTGCTACCACGTTGATAAGGGAGTCAGTCTCAACAATGTGCCCTGTGTGCCATCTAGACTGTACAGGAACTGCTCGGAACAGGGAGGAGACAAATTGTTAGCAAGCCAAAGTGAACATGGTGCCAGTGCTGTGACTTTGTAACTGAAGTGACGCAAGTGGGGTCAGATTCTTTAGACCCCTTTCTTTCTCTATAGATTTATCCTCTGCCCACACACTGAAAGTATTTTTCAGTGTTGATGTTATGTTGACTCCCATTGTAGATGTCTAATTCTTCCATCAGACAGGTGACCTTGTAGGAACAGGGAATACTAGCAGCAGACTCCAGAAAGTTATGACAAAAGTGTTTCATCTTTTATTTGCTTGATTTATTTCCAACAGTAGCAGTAAAACTCATTCTTCTCTCCATTATAATGCTGTCAATTCAATTGCAATTACTTTTATTAATAATGTAATTATTAATAGCAACTCATAACTTTCCTCATGGCCCTGGTCTTGAGTTAAAATTTACATTAAGGAATCCTTGTATTTAGCTATAGTACCCTTCAGTGAGTCTATGAAAAATCATCTGTTTTCTCTTGTCAGGAGCTGGCTGTGAGACTGGCAATTGGATTTGTTTTTTGGGTATGATAATTTCTATTCAGACTGAGATTCAGATACGAAGTGAATTTTTTGGTGCATTCTTAAGATGCCTGATGAATTAAATAAACACTCATAAAAGGTCCAAAATTTAAATTTTATTAAATATATAATGTGTCCATATAAGCTATTTACATTCTCAAGGACAATTAAGATAATGATAGTGGAAATTGGATAATCTGGTACTTTTACAAGGCTTCACTTTCATTTTGAATCAAAACTATTCTTATCAAATATGGTATCTTATTCCTGGCATTTCAGCTACAGATTTGAAGGAGACAAGTTATTCCCATTAATCTTTGGAATGCACAAAACTCAAAAAAGACATTAGCAAAATGTTAGAAGGGCTGGGAAATGTTATTTTCATCCTGTCCTTTCTGTCTTGTCTGCACTAGGATGATTCCTCCTTCTCAGTGACACTGTTGGATGAACTCTGCAAAAGGGCATTTCTGTTTCAACAGTGACTGAGTGATATGGCCAAGCATGACTTTACTCCCTGACAAGTTCATCTTTTCAGCTGAGTGGAGAAAAAGAAAATCCTTTCTTTTCAGCTAAGGTTCTCAAAATATTTGCTGTTTCCAAACTCCAGCCAGCATGATCCACATTAAAACCATACACAGACTTAAAGACAAGTGAGGTCATGTACCTGCAAAATTTTCACCAAAACTGCCAAAAGGGAAAACACTTGCCTGATTTGTGCAGCCCTCTTTCTGATGCTAACACATTTTAGTATTCCTGCCAACAACATTGTAGTCTCAAGGGCACCTTGAAAGAAACAATAAAAACTTTAAAAAAATTAGTGATAAAAATACTCTTCTGGAAAAATAAAATAAAAATAGCACTACTATTTCTGGAAACGGTTGGTTTGTTTTCTTTTTTTTTAAATTAAATTTTTCTGAGGAATTAATGGTCTAGGGATTCAAAGGGAAACAGCAACAGGGTTACATGTGCTCACAGTGTGGTGTATCTTGTCATCTCAAAGGTTCCCAAGCAGTTGTTCCACAGAGATTTGAGAGGTCACATAGTTTTAACGCTTCCCCATCTCCTACTGCTTAATCTCATTTGTAATATCTAAAAATACACATCTTGCTTTCCCAGTATAGCTTTCCCATGTAAACTTGGACTTGCTGCCGTTGTCCCAGGACATGGTGATGTTCTGCAGGGTGGGAGAACAGGACGTATTTGCCAACTGGAAGAGAGACAGTTTCTGAATGGAAGGGGAGGATTTCCCTGAGATAATGCTTCTATTCATTCTGGAAAATTACCAAGGACATTTTTACTAAGTAGCATTCAGACTGGTTTCAGACACCTCTGCAGAAGGAATTCTGACTCTCTGGTCAGGAAGCTGGGCTAGGCAGTGCCCATGGGAAGCAAGAAAGAGCTGAGGTGTCTGTGCCCAGTGCATTTTATGCTTATGCATGACAACAACTACTTAAAAATTGAAGAAACCAGAGTATTAGAAGCCCTTACAGAGCAACTCAGGGAATGCTATTCCCTGGAAGGCATATCCAAATTGTCTACTCTAATCAGCTCATTCTTGTTTTTAAATATTTTGAGGACATAAGTATCTTGCTCCAATAAAACATACCACTGACTTTAACCGATTCTTCCACTGACACACACTAATTTTACCACACAATTTTGGTTTAACTTGTTATTTTTTATAATGACCTTAGACTTCCCAAAGTACACCCCAGGCCTTTGGCAAAATTGTTTGCATGCACAAAAATTTCTGTAAGAATAATGCTTGTTTTTCTCCACGAAGATTTATTGCTGTCCTTTGGAAGAATGTTGCTGGGGAAACAGTGACTCCTAGTCATATTTCACATGATGCCTCCAATTAATCTGTTAGCAATTCGGACTGGATAGCTCTTTCATTTAGTACCTCTGTTAACAAATTTCTCCAGGTAGATAATTTATGTGTATTTTGAACAAAACAGAATCACATATTAGACCTCATTGACAATTATTTTCAATTGTAAGTGTTTTTCCAGCTAGCATGTCCAAAAAGAGTTACATTTTTCAATCTTCTCAAGACAGTGGTTCAAATAGGTTTATTAATATCTCTTATTGTCAATTAATTTATACAAAAATACCTAGATTTTGAAAGAATGCTTTCTCTCAGGAGTTAGGTTGATTGCACTTTAAACCATTTATTTTTTGACTACCTAAGCAACATGTACGGAGGTAAAGGAAATGCAATTGCTTACACCTAAGGACAAACTTGATAATGATGATTTGAACATAAAAATGGAATCATATCCATGCATTCAGTGAAGGAAAGTAACCAGCATTCAAGCGAACTAGAAACTGGCAATCAAGAAAAGTCAATCTATGTGAACTCATCATCATCAGACTGAAAATGGTTGTTGATTGTTTTGCTTCAGATCTGGTTTGCACAGGTTCATTTTAATGTGACCTAATGAATCTCACACCAAGACTCACAGAGTCTGAGTTCATATAAGAAAAGCACACACCATTTAACTGTGCTTCTAACATGATGGTTTAGTCAAAACATTAGGAACTCCAGGGTCAGGGAACACTATCTTCCCCTGAGAAAGTCAGCTACCCTGTGAGTCAAAATAGGAAACAAATGGGGGGAGCATGGACTTTGGGAAGCAGCAATGCATGAGCTGTCTGTGTCTTGGTACATTACGTAAGGGTTAGGAAGAGAGGAGAAAAAGGAATTCTGGAAAATAAATCTGTTTTAAATTTAATTTAAATTAATCTGCTGGAGAACTGCAGAAAAATGCAGTCTCATGTTCAGACAACTAAAAAAAATGGCCTTGGCAGACCTGAACTTTCTGATCACAGGAACACAGGTGGAATCACCTGTACTTTCTGCTATGTGACCTCACCCACTAAACCACCTGCAAGCTTTTCATCACCATCCCACTTCACAGCCCACAGAAGTTGTTCCAAGCAGATAAGGTGAGAGAACTTATGCAAAATTTTCAGACAATTTCAAACATCATTCATGATCAAAGTGAGGCATCTTCTCTTCCACACAGGCACTTCACTAAAAATTAGGAACTTTTTCAAGCAGAATGAATTGCATTAGTCTTTCATCTCATCTTGATAATTTTTTTTGTTAAGCAAAGACTCATTAGCCTCTTGTACAAGAATGGTATCAACCCCTTGTGGCAAGGAATTGGAATAAAGCCACTTATGAACTCCTAGGCCTACACCCCGTGCCCTCCAAATAGTTGCGGTCAGGAGCAGGGAAACGCTTACAGCTTGCCCAAAGAATTTTCAGTGTTTGTGGCATATGAAAGCAATGCTTTCTCTACGAGACTGTGTTATCATTTTTGAAAATGTTATTTTTAAAACTAGTATACTAAAAATAGCACAGTCTAGTAGCAGACTACTCATTTTAGTTCCTTTAGAGATACACTTTTCCGGATTAAAGAAATTTTTGTCATTCCAGAATAATTCATAAGGTAGTTTGAGCCTGTTCGGAGACAGGACAGAGAAGAGTTGTCTGAAATTCAAAAAAGGCAAAAATAGGGACCTGAGAAAGAATAATCCCATGCATCAGGCTGGGGGCTGTCCTGCTGGAAAGCAGCTCTGTGGAGAAGGACCCAGGGCATCCAGGCAGACAGCCAGCCATCCATAAACCAGCAGTGTGCCCTGGGGCCAAAAACATCAATGACATTCTGGAATACAGGTCAAAGTTGATATCCTGCCTCTCTACTCAGCTCTTGGGAGGCACATTTTGACTGCTGTGTCCAGTACTGAGTTCCTCATGACAAGAGCGACAATGGAGCTCCTGGAGTGGGTCCAGTGGAGGGCCATAAATATGATCAGGGGACTGGAGCATCTCTGACAAGGGACCTGGGCCTGTTCAACCTCGAGAAGAAATGACTGAGAGGGGAAATCATCAATGCCTATGAGTGTCTGATGGAAGGGATCAGAGGATGGAGCCAGGCTCTTCTCAGTGGTGCTGAGTAATAGCACAAGAGACAACAGCAAAAACTGATGCACAGGAAGCTCCATCTGAACACAAGGAAGAACTGCTTTGCTCAAGCTCCATCTGAACACAAGGAAGAACTGCTTTGCTGTGTGTGACCGAGCCCTGGAACTGGTTACCCAGAGAGGCTGTGGAATCACCCTCCCTGGAGATGTTCAGGAGCTGTGTGGATGCAATCCTGTGCAATGTACTCCAAGATGACCTTGTTGAGCATGGGCCAGATGACCCACTCTGATCCTTCCCAACCTGACCCACTCTGTGATTCTGTATATGAAAATGGATCTGACTCTGCTGTGACAAGGTAGAATTCCAGAATCTGAGCAGATATAGTCCAGCACTACAAATGTTAGAATTATTTTATACATATTCCTTACAGATAAATATGCAGATTTAAGACTTAATGAAGCCTACAGAAAGCAGTGGAAGCTCTTTCACTGGACATGTTCCTAAAACTTTGAAGAAAGCACTGTGTAAATAGAATCAGATCAAAGGATATGGATGCTGGATTAGGCAAGCAGCAGATTACAAAATAACATTAGCATTTGTCCTTTGCAAAGGTTAAATATGTTCCTGTCTTAAATATTGCATCCATGTTCCCATGAGGACTATCCATTAAAAAGATTTTGGATTAAAATGGAAACAGGACTAGAATACAATCAGAAAGAATTTTTTAGAACTTTGGAGGAGATGTTATTATAAATAAATAGCTCAGAAAGCTTTTGAAGGGTCATAAGTCATAAGCAGTCTTGGAAAAAAGGAGAATGCTCTTTCAAGTAATAAAGATTTTTAAAACTAAATGAAAGTCATCTGCTTGTATTAAACTCTCCAGATTTCAAGAAACTTTCACTTTAGTCAGTTCCATTACAAACATGGTGTTCAGAAGCTTCAGTAGTCAGTCCTTGAAAGTGCACAAACATTTTCAAAACAGCCAATCTCTTAAAGCATTTTCTTTCTGAAGTCACTGCAAAAACAGATGAAGCAAAATGTTCCTGATCTTGTTTGTTTCAATTTGAATCTCAGAGGAAGTTATGGGATATCTGGAGAGAGAGTTCTATCTCAGATTAGACATCTGCCATGTGGATGTATGAATTAGTCACCCACGACTCTGCCTGACTTCAGAGGCAAAAAATGAGCTCTTAATCTGACCTGTTTTGAGCAAATGCTATAGGATAAATTGAACTGTTTCTTTCTATTGATTTGGGAAGAGAGTGGAGGCATCTGGCTCTTCTGTGGACACCTAGACTGCAAGACAGCCTCACTGTGTCAGCTGAATGCCAAGCCAGCCTGTCGTACTCAACCATTGCTGACTTTGATGCTTCAGCTGTTTCTTCACCTCATACAAGAATCACTTTGCTGGTGTTTCAAAATAAATTAATTCCTCCATAAAATCCAGTATGACAGCTAGTGGAAATTAGCAAAGCCTTTAGAGGTTAAAAAGAATCTCACCCATTTGTTTTTATGGGCCACTAGTCTTTTTTACAGTCTTTTTATGGGCCACTAGTCTTTTTCAACTATGCTCAGAATTTCTTGTACAAAAATGAGTAAATATTAAGAAGGGGAAGGTGTGGAAATACCTAAGCATGGGCTTGTAACCTCTGGATAGGCAAGGAGAAGAAGGTACATAGTCCTACAAGTCTGAATTACCCATCAGAAGTAACCTCTCATTCACCATAAATACTCTTACACAGTGAATTTCCTGAACTTGATATACTGTGTTCTCACTGAAAAGAAATAATATTGAGTGATTCTAGATTACTCCTAGAATCCCTCTGCAGGGATTTAGAGTAGGAATCTTATACATACAATAGACATCAAGAAAGAGGAACCAGACTGTACCTTCCCAGAAATGGCCATTTATGTGCTTGTATGAAACACACGTGGAACAAGCTTAACAATGCAAGAAATCCCATGCAGATCACAGTCTGGAATCATGCAAAACAAAAAGCCTAAGGAAAAAAAGTAATATTTTGGCACTCAGGTATTGCCTAGCAGAGACTTTAAGTTTGCATGCAAAAGAAAAAAGCAAGTAGCATTATACAGTGAAAGTAATATGTTCAAATATCTATCTAGTTTTGCCCATTATTTGATACTGTTACAAATTTTCATGATTGCTTTATGCTCTTGGAGCAGACCACTACATATATTCTCACTGCAGATGTGTGGTAAGTAACCACTATAAAAAATTATTCTATGTTACCATTATAAAACTATGTTTTAAGAGGCAGAGTAATATTTCTTTAATAATAAATATCTCCCAGACACATGACTGAAGAATATCTGTAATTAATATTTTCCCTGTAAAATAATATAGCTAGTGGATTTACAAAGCAAATCACACTGTTCTGACATAATTAAATAGCTACTGAATTGTAAGGCCAAATTGGAGTACAGAATTCAAACCCAAGGAGAATATGAAACCAAAATTACCAGCATGCTTAGAAAAGAACACTTTTGGTGATAAAATGACTGTGTAAGATGGCCCTCAGGTGCCTTCAAGGCTCCCCCAGCCTCTCCTCCTGTGGCAAGAGTTCCAGTCCCACTGCCCTGGGAGGGTTTCCCTGAACTCCCTCTAGTTTGTTGATTTCTTTCCTACACTGGGGGTCCAAAATTGAATGCAATATTCTAGGAGAGGCCTTAAAAGTGTTGCATAGAAGGAAATAAATTTGTTCCTTGGTCTGTTGAATATACTTCTGTTGATACAGCTGAGGATGCTGGCAGCCAGGACTCCCTGTTGGATCATATTCGGCCAAAAAGCCACCAGAGCACATGGTCCTGTCCAGAAGAGCTGCTCCCAGGCCTAGCCCATACTGGCACAGGGAATTGGTCCATGCCAAGTGCCAGCCTCTGCATTTATGCTGGCTGAACACCATAAGGCTCCTTGTGGTCCATTCTTAGTGCTGATGAGGGTCCCTGTGACTGTCCCCAAGGGTACTGACTGGTGCCACCAGCTGGGCTTCATCTCCTTGCTGAAGGTGCCCTCCTTCACATCCTCCAGGCCACTGATAAACATCACAGGTAGGTCCCAGTGCAGATCCCTGTGGAACTGGACCTGTAACCAGTCTCTAGCTGAAATGTGAGCATTTAACCACCCCCTCTGAGCCCAACCATGCAGCCAGCTCTTCAAATATCTAGTACTCTGCTCAGTTACTGCCGCTGTAATTACTATTCTCTTCAGCAAACCACCTGCCTTTGTGATTTCAGGACCACTGCTGTGGATCTGAATAACAAAAATTATGGTTTGCCACTGCTTTTTACTACCAGTGACATCCCATAAAACCCCACAGCTGTACTATCAGAGAATCAATGGTAACTTTGTCTTCAGCAACAGACCGACTCATCAGTGTTTCATTGCTGAATTCTCAAGGCTATATCTCTTTAATGCATTTTTTTCAGAAGTAAAGACAGATTAAGGTTTCTTGCCTCCTTTCCTACTGGCTCCCCTTTGCCTAAGCTGGTACTGCTCTTGATGTGACGGGCTGAGGAGGCAGGAACAGCAGTGCAGAGATGGGACCTGGAGTGGAAGGGGAACAAAGAGCTGGAAATGGCATCCTATGAGACAAAAACATACCATGGAATGCCACATACTAGTCTTACTCCTGTCTTACCTGAAACACAACCAAACACACAAACACAGTGTCTGGAAGGTGATTTTTGCCTTCTAGGATTCTTTTCCAAATCTCACCTGGCAACAGCGATAGTAAATATGAAACCATATTCTGAATTTTTCCATTTCCTGTAACATCTCTGCAGCAGCACTTAGGTCAGAATGAAATACAAGTGCTAGAAATCCCTCCAAATCTGAGCTAATTTACACAGAAAACTTCCCAAGCCAAATGTTATTTGAGCTCCTGAGCAGGGCATTGAACTGTGAAGTTGTGTGAACACACAAAAAAAGCATGACATCACCCCACCAGTTGTATTTGTTCAACTCTCTTTAAAGGAACATTTGTGGTTTTTTCAGTAGTAAGGGTGACATGGTTCTCAGGAGGGACAGAAGCTATTTTCTCAGGAACCATCACCCTGGGTTAATTTATACTCTTTGGGAATGCCCTTTCAGTTTCTGATGGCAGTTATGTGCCAAAGGGGCCTAGCAGGCTTTTTGGAGACTGTCACTAGTGATCAATGAACGTTGAACTATTTCCTTTCCCCGACACTGCTAAATCATCTCGGCCAGCTCCTAGAGCTGATAAAGTTATTCTGAGTCACAAATCAGTTTCCATCCCATTGAACCAAATTTTACCCAGGAGGAATGGTCATATACTGTGCCTGTGCTTTCTGGAGAAAAATCTTACGAGAGGGAGATAACATTCCATTCTATCCTCGAGCAATCTGTTCACCTACATCCCTATAACATTCCCAGCCAAAGAACCCTTGGTTAAAGTTTAAAGAAACAAGGGTTGTTGTCCACCAGAATGGCTCTTTCATAGGACACAGGGGAACATGGGGAGGGGAGAAGTTGGTTTCATTTCACCAATTTGCCAATTCAGAGAATGCAGATTAATATTAACATCCTTCCTGCCCTTTGTTGAACATCTGTAGTAAGGAACAGGACATGAGGATTGATACATATTATAGGGTGGACAGAGAAAATAATGACTTGGAAAGAAACAGGGGAATATCTAGGATAACTTATATTCCTTTAAAAAACCCCAGACAAACAAGCTGCTACATGCTGCTCAATTTTAGCAATAAGTATGACTGTGGAGGCTGATATCTCTGCATCACACATCTAAGTACTACAAGAAGCAATTATGAAGAGCTAGGAAAGTGCTTCCAAATATAATAATAGTTTATTAAAATCCAACTGGTGGTAAGACACCAAGAGGGAGTGTCAGTATGAGCCTAGAGAAAGTGATTAAAACATAAACAGGATGTGATGGAGGAGGCAAACAATCTAAAAGAATTTATTTTTTCAGAGCTTCATTAGATGGCTTTTCTGTTACAGCAGCAATGTTTTGCTTGCTGCCAGCTGCTGCATCCCACTCCAACTCAAACACACCCCTGGTATTTAACTATAAGGCTTATTATGCTTGTGAGGCTTAATTAGTATTTATTAACTGATCAAGATGAAGGGGCACAAATTAGAAATCTAAGGTCTCATCACCATCCTACTGAGGATAGGAGGCCACTTACACCTGTCGGTGTGTTCCCACAGCATGTGATGCATGCAGGGATGTACTCCTCTATGGATCCTCTTCCCTGCTTCCCTCATAGCCTGAGGAAACATCGACCAAGGCTTCTTGAAGAAGCCCTAAATACCCAAGCATTCCTGCAATAACACCCAACTTGTTCAGGTTCTCAAACAAGGTAACACAGCACAGAAACTGCTGCCTGGGTAAGCCATGCCATAACTGCCCATTGGAGACAAGGGGGAATCCTCACTTTTTCACACAAGTAGCCTTCAGAAATTCACATTAGCATTCATGACAACCATTTTTTTTTTCATCTCTTCTTTTCCAAGATCTGCAGAAATCACACATCTTTTCCCTCTAGCCTTGACCAACAGTCTTATAGCACCATTAAATAATCATCACACATGCTCACATGCCCACAACTGTGGTTTTGTGCCTTTAAACTCTTTCTTAGACTGTTATTTAGCTATGATTCATCATCTGCATGGAAATAATGCTTAATTTTCCTGTCCTCTCCTTCCACAGGTAGTATTATTCTGAAAGTTTTCAGAAGAGTGTCAGCTATCTTCAGGTAGATGTGGCCACATCTTGTCATTGAAGGAGGTGTCCTTGTTGCTTAAGGCAGAGGGATGAGCTCTCTCTTTCCTTGTCCTGTGTTTTGCTGTTTACAGTTTGTCAAAATCCAGGTCTCTTCTGTCTTAATGGTGTCCCAGTGATGCTGCTTCAGCAGGTTGATGATCCTGTCTGGGATCCACACCTGCAACCTTTCTGTTTTTAGAGGGACACATGTTAGGAAAATGGTTTTCATAAAAGCAGTGCTTACATCTGGTTCTAAACTACTTACAACATCAGCAGCAAACATCTACCATCAGCACTTTAAAGTGAGTGTGCCGCTCAGATGAAATGTTATAAGATTGTCCAGAGCTCAACAAACCCACTACATTAATACTAACCTATTCTAGTAATTAAAAGCATTTCCAGAGATGAAAGATTGTAGAAAATATCTTCTACTGAGTTAATTTTTGTTCTTTTCCACATTGATTCAGCTTAGTATAGCCAAATCAAAGATATAAAACTTGGATGAAAAGGGGAATATGAGAAGTCAAGAAAGAAGTGACCAGTAATGGACCAATTCTGCACTGACCATTGATAAGTAATCAGTATTTATTGTTACTCATTTTGCAGAAATGATCTTCCAGCTTCAGTTCCAAAGCGATAAATAGGATTTTCACTTTAAAGTTTGCTGAAAAACACAGTGTAAAAGTTTATTTGCACCATAAAAAACGTTAATTAACACAGCTATGCTGAGATAGAAATGCAGTGAAGTTGAGACAGTTTCAGTTTTATCATGAGGCAAAATTGCCATGGTAGGCCTCAGGCAGGAGCACAGAGCTGATCTTATTTGATAAATGTCTTCACTGTGCCTTTATACCATGGTAACTCACACATGTTAGTTTTCATATTGACAAAAAAAAATCCACTAAAAAACCCACAAAACAAAACAGAAAACTAAAGGGGGCAGTGGTGGGAGAAAGAGTCATTTATAGTAGAAGTGACATATATAGCAGCATCATTTATAGTAGAAGTGACGCAGCATCACAAATGTATTCTCACTTAACTTGCTGGTAGTTTTCCACTGCTCCTTGCCTCTCTTATTTTTTTTTCTATCCATAGGCTATCAGAGTGTATCCAGGGAGCTGCATGTGCTTAGATCTACCTCAGCAGCCCAGCAGCAATAAAACAGTTAATAGTATGTTGGTTTTTCTCCATGTTTCTGAGTGACCTACAGTGTCTGATAACTCTGTGTTCCTGATTCACAGAAACATAACTGTCCAAGGAAAGGCTATTCCCCTTCTTGCTTCATAGCACACACTGGGCTTTCTTTCATCATGAGTCTGTTCCAAACAGTTTTCTGTGGGGGTGGGGAGGGTGGGAAACTCTGTCTGAATGCCTTATGTTCACTGAGAGATCATTACAATATGCCAAAATTTTACAGGGATTAAAATATCCCAGGAAGTTTTTATTTATCAATTCCCAAGAAATTTAGCCTACAGAATACAAAAATAAGCCTTAAGTAAATTAAAGTAAATAAAGTAATACATGCCAAAGGCAGGTCATTTTACTTTTATTTTCTATTTCTGCTACATCAACACAAAAAAAAAAAAAACCACAAAAAACAACACCAATTCCTGCTCTCTGTCCCATATGAACCCAGAACTGTACAGGTTGCTCTGAAAAACCTCAAATATGATCTGTAAATATGAAGCCTAAGAGCTACCACATCTGTTTCTTAAACAGTTGGAAGTCATTACTGCTATTCAACCTACTGTTACTGCAATTCCACCTGAACTTGATGTTCCCTCCTTTTTTTTTTCTTTTTTTTTATAATTTAAAGCTACACCAACATTTTCACTGTGATATGGAAGCAGAGAGTTTCTTATGGTTCCTTAAGTCAAAACCCATTTGAAGACTGTTTTGGATTTCTGAAGAGGGTGTTTCTTTATCTTAAGGATCTCACTCAAGTTCAAGGAGTAAAGAGTTGATGCACTTGAAGTCTGATACTTCACGCTTCTTGTCATTGCTAATTGAGTACAGTGAACCCCTCTACAAAAGAGTCAGCAGTACTGGATACACACTCTGGATGCATGTGCAGCTCAGATGCATCATGGCTCAGTCTGCTTTCATCACCAGTTTAAACTAATCCACATAAATGTGAACTGATGTACCTGCTGGTGATCCCCACTGGCTCTGCAGGTATGTGCTGGGAAAATCTCCCTTTTTACACTGTGGAAAGTGTTACAGCCTGGGGAAAGTTGCTGGAAGTCATTCTTTATGTGGATGACTGGATCCTTCAGCTGGGAGATGCAGAGCAGAGGGTTAGGAGTGTTTCTGGCCATCCTAAGACATGGTAACCTGGCCACCCAAAAATCATGGTCTTCCTGCCTCCCTGCCTGACACTGTACGTATTTAATAGGCTCTCTTGCCATGGACTTGGTTAGTTTATGCCAAAAACTCACTGTAGTTACCTTGCAAGAAGGTACATGCAGAACGGTCCTAGAAACTGTGAGGCTCTTTAACCATGTTTTCCTGGCAATGCTCACATGGGAATTCAGCTGGCTAGAAGTGTCCTCACAGCCTCCTGCCAAGCTGCAGGCTGTGGGATGAGTGGGCTGTCTTGCCTCCAGGCAGTTTGTAGAGCCCCCAAAGAGACAGCAGTCATGGTGCAGGGGATCAGCTCACCTCTTCCTGCAGGGAAGCACCCTCAGGATGCTGCTGCCCCTGGCCAGAGACACACATCCAAACCAAGGGGCAGCAGGAGTCAGGACTGGTACCAGCTCCTGAAGTGTGGCTGGATTAGAGGCTGAAATGTGCTTCCACAGCACAGAAGACTGCTGCAGAAAAAAAAACCAAACCAAACACTTTCCTCATTTTCTCAAGAAATTCCCATTTTCTTCATTTTCTCAAGAATTAAAAAATCATCTAATGCCTGTTCCCTTGTTGAAATGCCTTTGTGAATTCTCAGGAGGAAGAAATATGATCATGAGATCAAGGATTGCTCAATGGGGAAAAAAATTGCACCCAGGGAAAGTGGAGCTGCAAGAGAGGATGAAGCCCTGTCACTCCTCTCTCCTTCCTGCAGAGCTTTGTCCTGTCAAATTTTGAAGACTATAAAAGAACAATGCCTGCTGGGGAATATGGATATAAGACAGTCAGTCTTCTCCATCTTGGTTGCCTACCACACAAGGGTGGACAGATGCTTCAAAACATTAGTGATGATGTCTTGTTAATAAGACATTATTAACAAGAATATGAATATGTCCTGAATATGCCTGAAGTGGGTAATTTGTGAAGACACAGAAAAAGAGAGATGCAGATCTTTCTCTTTGCTGCTCTATAATGAACTGTCTGGGCTATGTGTACACCTGTATGATAGCAGCACCATCCAACTGACAGTTTTAAGGTATTCAATGGTTTAGCAGAGCAACAGCAGCCATAGGTTGCCAGAAGACAGGCAGAACTACAACAACAGAAATGAAACTATTTTAGCAGGAAAATACAGATGCAGTAACACAAAGCAATGTTGTGACTACATTTTCAAAGAGCATTGACAGATATCAAACACTCTCCAAATCACACCAGTGCCTTTTGTTCCAGACTTGCTTTGCTCAGACTGATTTTTTCCACAATTTGTCCTAAAGATGCTCTCAGAAGTTATTTCAGTTCCTCCAGAAGGTTTTTTAGTTAACTTTTAGGCAGTGCCTATAAACCACAAGAAATAATTTCTTGCACAGTTTGAGCCATAAGCATCCCATGAAATGCCAAGTGAAAGCTGTGTGTATTCAGCATCTCACACTACAAAGCCCTGAAAGTGTCATGTTTTTGAGTGGTTCCTCTTGGAAATTTGAGTTTTTCCCTGTGGTCACTGCTGGGAACATGATAAAAAGCAAATTAATGTCTGTGAATAAAAAATTACTAAATCAGCATGAGTTGTTTCTAGCCTTTGGGTTGGCACAGCTGTAGAGTTGAGTTGGAGGAGTTGCACAGAGGTTTGCCAGAAGTGAGAGACGGGAAGGGGGAAGTGAGGTATGTGCAACAGCTCTGGAGAAAAGAGAGATGTCTCAGAAGAAGAAAAAATAATATCCCTGGGAGGAACTCAAAGCACTAGAGGTTTGTCATTAAATGCAGAACAACATTTTTATTCCAAATTAGTCTTGTGAGCAATGCATTTGCTTAATTTTGTCTTCAATTCTTCTCTCCTAAGGATGCAACCTTACCAGTCAGTCAGGAGGTGGTTTCTCTTTCTGTGTAAGTGCACAAAATTTCTAATTACCTCCATGTCCTGTGTTAACTAACTCGGGTGTTAACTTTGGTAAAATTCTGGCACGGATGTCATTAAAGAGAGTTGTTCTCCCATCATTAAATGCACTGCAGTTACCTACAGGTCAATAGTGTCCTCCTCGAGGGCATATTCTGTACCATAGTCACCTCTTGCTGCCTCTAACCAGTTCTGACTAGAAAATGCATTACAGAGCATGAAACTACAAACATTGCTCCACCATTGCAGCAGCATTGCTCAGCACAGGGACATTGCACTGCTGGGCAAAGTCAGCAGTGTTGGGTACCACAGGGAGCCAGGCAGCTCCGGGTGGCTCCACCTCTGAGAGGAGCCTTGGGGAGTAGGAATCTAGTCTTGGGTCAGTGCTGTCTGGTAAGGGGGAAGGAGAAAATATTTTAAGTCAGCCACCAAAATAAAGGCATTGTAGAGCTGGGAAGAGATTTATGCCCTGCACTCTTTAAATTCCTTTCCTGTTACATCTTCCTGAAAGCCAAAGCAGATTTTTTTTTTCTGTGTTCAGCAGATGCAGCTGGGGATTCATAGGGTTGTGTGGGCTCTGCACTTTCATGAGTACATGCACATATGAGCACACTTTTTATGTTCTACATTAATAATGTAAAAACTCATGGTGCAGGGCACTGCTCATAAGCCACCATGTATTCTCCAGCTCACACAGCATATTCAGCCATCTTCAAACATTTCTACTCGTGTTACCTTAGTAACAGTCCTAGGGAATCCCTAAGTAATTAATGAAGTTGCTTAGCTGTTTAAGGTTTCTTACGAGGGATGCTGTTGTCAGGCTTCTTTCTCATTGCTGGCAAAAAAAAATTAAAAATTGTATTTAGAAAAGAAATGGCATGTGGGTTGTGTCTGTCATATGGAGGAGGTAAACAAGTGCCCATGTGCACCTTGTTAAGCATTTCTTTGGCATGTGTGCTCTTACTAAGTAACTGACACCACAAGTAACAGCTGAAGCATGAACCTCAAAGAATTTAGAGGTGCAGCTGCCTGGCTGGATTTCTTCAAATATTTCAGTGTCCATTCTAGGAGACCATCCTGGTTTCTCCTTCCAGTGCCACATTCAGAAATCACTTTCAGGGTCATTAATGCACAACAGAGAGTGACAGCAAGAAACAGCTATTATCATTTAGTTTGAGATCCCATAAAACCCATTCTATAGATATTCACTATTTTATTTTAGTTTGGTTTTTTTTCTCTGCAGAAGGCAGTATTCTTCCTTCGTACACTAAGCATAGCTGAGCATGCTAGGTTATGGAGGCCATAAAGCCTGCCTTACAGAAAGGCATACCTGTTGGTCCTTTCTTCTAAAGGGGAGCAATTGAAACTCCATGGATATGGACTGTTATTTCTCATTTTAGCATAGCAGCTAACATCAACCCTTGTCAACCCTTTGTCATGGTGTGGATTCCTGAGGATTTTCCATTGGAGCTGTGGCTCTTTGCAAACCAATTCTCTTTCCTGAGTTATCCCCCAGGATCACTCAGAGGAGCATGGCACTCCACAGAAATTACAACAAAAGCATGACTAGGTCAGGTCACTAAATTTTCAGAACAGGTCTTTTCTTTCAAGAGGTACAGATACAAAAAGAGCAACAACAAACACTCCCAAATATTCATAAAAGGTTGCAATTTGGATCAGTTTTCTCTGACAAGTCTTTACAGACTCCAGTGGACAAGACATAGATCCCACCTGGGGAGACTCAGCAACAGTACTGACCAGGGAAGAGGACAATGGCAAATCTAGCCCTTGCTCATCCTGAGTCAGCTCAGTGCCTTGATTTTCACCACCCAGCACCCTCTCTCAGTACTCTTAACACAGTGGTACCAGCTAAAAGGATCTCTCCTAAGTGTTGTGACAGCCTCTGAAAGACTTGCACTGTCTTTGCATGAGATGGGAAAATTTTTGAAGTCACAAAAGTGGTCAGAGGAGGAGATAAGGACAGCAGATGCCTCTCTGTGGTCTGTGCTGTGCCAGAAGGATGTTGTTTAACGTCATTTTTCTCACTTTGCCTAGTGAGTCTTGACAGTACTAACCCCCATGATGACCTGCATGCTCTGCTCTTTAAGTGTGAGGGACTTGCATCTGTTCCACCAGCAGACATAATTTTATTTTTAAATTAGTCAATCCTGGAGTAGTAAAGCATTGTATGACTGTTAGAGAGAATTCCTAACATCAATAAAACTTAAGACATTTATTCTAATAAAGCAAGAAACATCTGAAAAATGAGAGGCAAAAGCTACAAAACAGGCAAAATATATACCAGTAAAATGGAGTAATTAGTTATGCTCAAACATCGTAATAGATTTCTCCAAAGTGCTTAGGGTCTCAGCTGACATAGCAGATGGACCAGCTGCCCTGTCTTCCCCATCTGTGTTGCATTTTGAGCTTACCACCTCAGAAAGTTCTCTCATGGCTCTTCTCTAAAAAAACCCCAGCTCCTTATACTAAATACAGACATGATGACTCTCAGTTTTCTTTTCCTATTTTCTCATATATTCAGCTCTGAAATACAAACGGTGAAAGCAAACATGGTTTATTTTCACCTACCCTAGGACTTTCTCTGCCTTTACACTGTTATACTGTGCCTGAATTAACACATTTCTTCTACTCTTCTACTATTTGTAGAAGAACATGGGTTCTAGCCAGAACTTGCTGGTTATGATTTTTCCAGCACGACTTTTACCTGCTTGTCTTTTCTGACTAGACAGAAGACTTAGCAACTTAGTAGATCTTAGGGCACCTACGCTTCAGTTCCTTCAGGTTAGGTGAGATGAACTTCCTCAGTGAACCCCAGGGTCCTTAGGAACTCTTCCCAAGACCAAATGTTGCACCAGACATGACTTTCAGTTATTCCACACCTACCCCTGAAGTCCACTCTGTTCCACACCAATGAAATAGGTGTTACAGTAGCCTAGAAATACACAACTAGAATTAAAATTATGACAGTGGGTTTGATGTTTATGTTTCATGGTCCAGCCTAAGGACAGTTTTCTCACTGTGGGAGTCATTCTTTGAGTGTTCCTCCATGACCTCCCGGACAAAGATCAAACATCCATGAGTTTTCACAAGACCTACAGTCATTTAGTTGTCATCTGAAACTGCAGAAATACATTTTTTTTTTAATTGGGTTGTGTATTCCCACTGGTCTTTCATATCTACTGTGTATATACACACATATATAATGTGTATTTACAGGGATTTATATACATGTTCACAGGACTGTTGGCAAGGCAATGCAGAAAACTATTAGCACTGCTGCTGTTGTCTGCTAAAGACAGTTCACCTATGCTCAGATGGGGCTGCAAGTTGTCTTGAAAATGAGTCTCCTTTGCTGTTTCCTTTCCCTCTTCTTTGGATCTATATCTCACAGAAAGTGCTTGCTTTTGCACTCTGCAAATGAGTACTAATGAGGTCATTAAACTTTGATAACCATCCATTTAGAGCTTTGGACAAAGCTGTGTCTCGGTCTTGGGGGAAGGCAGTTTTTCAGCTCTGAACTACAAACAGATTGAAGTCAGGCAATGCGTTGCTGGGCAGAAGAATTGCTCAATGAGGCTGATTAGGAATTCCCCTGACAGGAGTTTAGAGGGGAAATTCACCATTTTTTAATGAAAGAGGGAAAAGAAGAAATTGAAAAAGCAAAAATGGCCAACAGCAAGGGAAGGAGAAGCAGCGCATGGCACAGGTTTTTACTGTCAACATGAGAAAAGCCCTGGCCCACTGAGGAAAGGGAAACAAGGAAATCTGCGGTGGTTTGGTCAAGATATCTACATATCCTGTGTTTGCAACATAGAAAATGATCAAAAATTTTGGAAATTTTTCAGAGTTGGTGTGTCTACCGGTTTAGGCTAGTAACTGTCAGAGAGGGGTGGCTTGTACACCAGCATATCATAAATCCAAGCTCTTGTAAGGGACACCAGGGTGTTAGTAGGCAGGAGACAGATGCATTCTATGTCCTATTTTGAGAATGTTACAGGCAGACAGACAGACAAACAGTGTTCAGCAGTCAGCAGGACAAGAAACAAACCTGTACAGGCTGCAGTGTTAGGGAGCTGAGTTGCCTAATTAGGTGCTGTGGATTTTCATTTAAAGCTCATTGGAAACAAAGGAACTTTGTTCTTTTTCCTGTAGGGAGGAGAGGATTAGTTTCCATACATAAACTGTGCCTTTGACAAGTGAGAGAAAAATCAATACCTACCATGACAGGTGCCTCACCAGTGGAACGTGAGCGCACGGCGTGCCCAAGCAGCGGCTGCTTTCACAGAACTCATTAATCTTTGCCATCACACTCTCACAACTGTGAGGTAGCCTCTGAGGCTTGCAGCAGAGGGTCACTAAACCTCTTGATTAAAATAAGAATGTTTATTTTTCTCAAGACTCAGTTCAGGGGAAAAGAGACTCTGAATGTCTCAAAATGGCTGCAGCTTTCCTCCAGCTCGCAGACCTCACTCGTGTGTAGCTCACACTGCAGTCATTCCACTGCTAATCAATTCTCCTTTTCTCTTCCGAGTGTAAATCAATATGTCTGTAACTGGAGGTAAAATCACAGCATTTCTAATGGGGAATGTGGGACAGGCTAAGTTCCTAATTCAGAGACTCCACTGAAAACAGCCTTTATTTTAAGTGTGCACTAAAATATGTTGCCATCAGTGACTTCAGTGAATGGTGCACCCTGATGGAAACTGAAGGATTTGGGGAAACAGACATAGAAGGGACTCCCTGGGAAAGGGTGAGCATGGCCAGCATGAGACTCCACACAGGTATCACAGCTGTACAGCAGTGATTCACTAGGACAGGCTCTGGGTCAAAAGGTTTCCTCTGAACTAAAGACAAACGTCCAAATGAGAGTCTTGGGCAACTCAGACATTTTGCTGCCTCTTATAAATCACACACAGGAGCTTGTGAAGGCTCTGAAAAAGCATGTGAGAGAGAGGAACAATTGGTATGTCCTCTCTGTTAAAGATTTTCCCTCACTGATAACTGAGTGGAGTTCAAAGCTGGTCTTCTAAGTGGTGCAAAAGAGGCATATCATCCCAACACCAAAGAGTTGCTGTCTAGTTCATTAGTCTATCCACAACCAGTAATTCATTGCAGCACAGTCAAATAACATCCATCCCTACCTCTCCATTCAATACACACAGTTAAATAACACTCCAATGTGCTTTTTCATCTTTCAGCATCCTCACCTACAGGCTTGGAAAACCAGTTTGGCTGGAGTTCCTGATGCAGCTCAATCTGCACACTGACCTGAAACATTGTCCCACTAGTGCCATGCATTCACACTCACATATTGCTACGTGTGCCCTGGGACATTATGAAAGTAACTTGTGAGAAGAGGTGCTGCAATAAGGAGCATTAAGTGAGAAAACTGTCTATTTCCACTCCAGATCACCTGTTGAAAAACATTCAGAAAAACACAAATGTCTGATTTACAGACAGCCAAGTGTGAAGTATTCAGAACTAATTTCAGGAGCCTTAGAGAATGTCATAGCAGAGCCAGGTGGATGGACTTCAGCGGGCACTGCACAAAATTGCACTTGGGAAATGTGTATGTGTGTGACCTTGCAGTGATGAAGAACCACTACAGAGCAAGGAACAAAGGCTGCTCCAGAGGAAGTAGAGGCCACTCCAGAACAAGTTAAGAGCTGTTATTGTGAGATGCAAAAACTTTTATCAAAGGACACTTCCATAGGGGCCTTAACAGTTGTTGAAGAGAAGTGAGCAAAAGAAAAAAGAATGTGAAGAATCTTTAATGTGAGGGTCATGAGATACTGTAACAGGTTGCTCAGAGAAGTTGTGAATGCCTCACCCTTGGAAGTGTTCAAGGCCAGGTTAGATGGGACTTTGAATAATTGAGTCTAGTGGAAAGTATCCCTACCCATGGCAGAAGGATTGGAATTAGATGATCTTTAAGGACCCTTCCAACCCAAACCTTTCAAGGAGCCTATGATAAGAAGAAAAATATCTGTATGAGACTTAAAATGAAAATCAGTCACCACTTTTGTATTTGATGTTTTCTGTATTCTTTGGAGAAACTCCCACATTTGACTAGAATGCTCATCAAATCTGCAACCACATCTACATTTACTTACTTGCAAATTCATTTTTTATGATTCCAGATGTTTTCATCTCACAGAGCCATACTTGGGCATCACCAGTGAAGCTTCTGGTATGGATTTCCAGCCACCTGTGACTGCAGCACATAACATCTAACAATAATCTGAGTCTTCCCAGCCACCTCCTACACAGGGAGAAATTCAGGTGCTTTAGCATCAGTAGGTAATGTTACCACAATGTTATTTTTGGTCTGAGACTTTCAAATAGCAAATACAACAAGGAATCCACAGAAGGCCTGGGCTGTTTTCAAGCCAGAGAAGTTAGATTATAACACCTAAACCACATTGGGCCCTTTCTTACTATCAAGAAAATTCATTTCCCCTCTCAGGAGGAATGAGTTTGTTGCTAATTCATCTGACAGGATTTTGTCTGTCTTTGCAGCAAAAGCCTAGATTTAGACAGACGACAGAGACAGATGACACAGAACTTCTGTGCTCTAGTCACATAAAACACTGATTAAAATAAAAGCAAAGAAATTGGAGAAAACCCCCTAAAGGAAACCAGAGTTTTTCATTAGCCTGCATATGTTGCTTTTTCTGATATTAACTGTGATATCTTTAATACTGCCTACTTGCTAAGTTTGCAGAGTGACACTGATTTTCTCCTTGATAAGATACACTTACATCTGAATTGTCTGGTGGAAAGATGTGATTTTGTGCAGCTCTGCTTGAGACCATGTGCAGACATGAGACGCAGCTCAATACCATGGGATGAAGACAGATGCATCTTCTAAGTGATCAAAAGTGAAATAGCTCATCATGATTCTACTTAAGCTGCTATCTCTGAACTCCGGAGGTAATAATCCCATTGACATGCATGAGATTGTTACTTACCAGGGCTGCGCCTTCATGCCTCCTGCAACTTTGTTAAGACATTGCTGTACTGCTTTTGCTCAATTCCTAGGTAAGGCACAGGGAGAGTTGGAGCATAGGTCCATGGAAAGGGAGAATCACCAGGAGCTCCTCCATGTGAAACAGGATCTTAATAGAGATTTCCTGTGCTCTATCCTGACTGTCACAAGATGTACCATGCCATGCCTGTCCCCTGCCCAAGGAGGCCCTGGAGTCATTCCCCACCTGCACAGGTAAAACCCACCCTGAGCTGCAGCAAGAGCAGACTTGCACAGAATGGCATCAGGGCACAGCCAGGGCTTCCCCAGGGGCAGGGCCTGCCAGTTCCACCACACTGCTGGGTTGAGGATCTAGAAAAGCTTTCTATAGTAATTTTCTGAAGATGGAGGACTTTTCCCAACAGCCAGGTTTTCCTGTCTCTGAGCCTTCACAGGGCTTTTCCTGGGTCCACATAGGCAGCTGAGGGAGGAAATCTCATCAAACAGCAACAACAAGGATATTAACTCCATCATGAATTCTTGAAGGGAACTGTTGAATGCTGTCACAGATGCTGTGATAGTCCTGCTGCATCGTTTCACCAACACTCTCCACCAGCTGAAAACACAGCCACAGCTAAGTCCAAGGTCACTGCTGTGGTCTTCTCAATGGATTTGTTATGACTCTTTGTTGTTGCTCCTGCTGTTGGCAATTGATTTTTCCTGAAAGGTGACTACAAGACATATATTTACTGTACCCATTAAATCACTGACACTAGAAAGGCAAACATCCTTCTTCCTCCTTCGTGCCCATACGTTCCATTTATGGTCCTGCTTTGTGACTGGTCTTCTTCTGCCATAGCCCTAGTATCTGTTCTTCCCACTACAGCATTTCTTATGTTTTTCTACCAAAAAAATAGTGTCTTCATTGCATTTTCAGGAAGATAACTTATCATGTCTGCCACCTACCCATCTTTTGCTCTCCCCACAAAGCAAATATGCCTCACACTCCCCCAGAAGGGCACAATAGCTGTGAAGAAACAAGCACTTTCTGCTGAGATTTGGCAGTCAGATACTATAAGTTCTCATGTCTGCTTTTCCACCTCAGTCGGAAAACAACAACAAAGTGGCTAAAGCTGCGCGCAGCTCATGGTTTACCTGCATCTCCAGTTCTAATTAGACAGGTTTTTCTCAATGGGGTTACTCTGCTGTTTCTGGTGACAGGCTGGGGCTGTGGACAGGCACAGTGATGGAGAAGGCAGCACATGGCATCACCACTTGTGGTTGATGTGCTTGTGGTTTGTGAGCAGCAGTGGTGGCTGGGCAGGGTGAAGGAGCTCCAGCTGCATCCTCTGCCACCTTACAAGAGGAATTGCAGGCCTACAACATCACAAGGGTTAAGCTAGTGTCCCAGACATGTAAAATGCAGGCTCTTGCCAGGGTGTTTGGGAACACAGAGGTGCTGAAAGATCACATCCTCCTTTCCTTTTGAAAGGTCATGACTGACAGCATTAACTTTTGTGACAGACAATTGCATCTAATACCAGAAAGAAGGAATGATAGGGTTGTTTTCCCTCATTACATTGTTGAGCTTGTCCTACCACTTTAACAGCCTGGTTCATCAGCTATACCTCCACTGTGAGTGAGGGAGCCATCCCTCGCTGTGCCCACAGGACTGGGACATGGAATACCACCTTTAGGGACCACCTGAAAAGGGAACACACAGGACTGCTGTAAGACTTTTAATTAACTTTTTGTGTTCAGAAATTCTCAGCTGATTTTGAAGGAAATAGGGCCAGTTTGCACAAGTGGTGAATTTGGCCCTAAGAAAATAGTTACCTCAAAAAAAGTAATTTCTCTGGACATGACCTCACAGTGAACCAGACAACACCAGAAATGATCTTAACTTTTTGAGTGTCAGTGTGGGTGATGAATCAATTTTCACGAATTGTATGATCTTTTGTTATGCATAAAAGATTATTTACAGCAAGCTATTTTAAGTTTGAGCTGTAATGGGAACAGACTGACTCACGTGCACTGCCTGTTATAAAATCAGTCCAAGTATCTAAGATGGTCATCACCACTGTAGATGTTTTATGTGGAGGAGGAATATGTTTAAAACTTGGCAACAGGAGTTATTAGCTGTTAATATGATCCTTTCAGGAGTGTTTGGGTATGGAATTTATTAAGCTTCTTTTAAACTTTTAAACACAGCATCCTCCTCTGTGCATTATGCCTGTGTTTATCCAGGAATGCAGTTGGACTTCTCATCCTGGTCTTTCAGCTGTGGTAACTCTGTATAATCAAATCAATAAAGGTAAGTGGAGCTACAATAAAGCAGTATTCACATGATGATTCACAGTTTAGGGTATCAGCTCATTTACTTTGACAATGCCACTTTCAAAGGCCTTAGTCAAATGAAAGCCATGCCTTCTGAAGAATGAGCAATGATTTTACAACACTTTCATGGTTTTGAGGTTCATATTTCAGGAATTTTAAATTTCAAGTCGTCCTGCAGATGCTGGGCACTGAACCCAGCCTGTTGCAGCCCCGGGCCAGGCAGTGACATGCAGCAAAGTTCAGCTCTTCTGAATTTCCTGCTTTCAGTGGGCTCAGCTGTACACGTCTGCTCTGTCCTGCAAGTGACTCCGTATGAGTCATCACAGCAACGAGCCTCATGAAAAGAGACCTGCCTTTATTGTAGGGGGCATTTCTATTAACTTAGAGCAGAGAGAGACAAGAGCCCTTCATGGTCACATATTTCAAAGGGAACCTCTAAACAGGAGAAGAAGGAACTTTGCAGACAAACAAGTCTAAAGCCAATTTTGCTAAATTGCTACAAGCACAAATATTGGAAGGCAAAAATATATTTAACCCCTTCATATTTTCCCCCATTCCTTTCTGTTATTAATCCCATACTGATGCCTTAAATTTTAGCTTTCATATTATCCAGATTCTGTACTGCATTAGTATATAACTCTGAACTTCATATTAGCAGGTGTGTTAGCAGGTTCTCTTCATAGTTTAGTTAGACAAAACAATCCTTTTCCAGCCCAAGAACCAAGGACACCATTGCAGCTTCTGACCCAAAAGGTATAAACAACAGCAAATTGAGGAGAGCAATGTGGAGGATGGGACTTCATAACCTGAAGCTGTAACTGGACAATTAACCCCAATATGTAAATGGACCAAAACTTATTAAAATGTGAAAATTCATGACCCATCATCCATCTTGGGTGAAGGCGTGGCCAGGCTCTTGTACTGCCCAAGGTGTATTCTTTGAAAGCCTTTTAATAAATAGTGACTTTATTCCTTTAACACTGTCTAGCCTCTGTTCTAGGTAGCCTCTCAAGGCATAATATAATGAAACACTTGTATATAATCCTGCAAACATCTCATATAATTCAAAACAGTATCTGTTTCTATTTAAGGCAAAGTGAAATATGTGCCACAGATGCAGAACTAAGTTCTTCTGTTGGAAAATGTCCTTTTCCCCAGGCATGCAAATATTTTAGCTTTTTTTTATCTGCTCCAGTACAGCATGCTTGCTCAAGCCTGAGTATCCCTCTCTGTGTAAATAGCATCATAACACTGGAAACAGATGACAATTCTGCCTCACGACTGGTTTCTCTGTCAATGTTCTAAAAACAAGGTTTCCTTTAGTGACCATCCCAGTCACCCAGCAGCACAGTTTATCAGAGCAGTGCTATGTAATTGTTTTGTGAGTCATTTCTGTCTGTATGAGATGCTCAAAACTGGTCTGGCACGCAACCAGATAAGCTAAGGCATATGATTTTTTTATTATTATCATGTCAGTCTAAATAGCATTGCAAGAAAGATGCCGAGCATCAGGAATATTGCAGTCATGAGAAAGGATGACATTCCCAGTCCTAAGAGCAAATCAGCTGCAGGGCCTCTGCTTTACAGAAAAGGGAAATGCAGCCACAGCAGTGTTTCTCATTAAAGCCGTGGTCCTAAGAATAGCTATTTAACATAATTTATTTTGGAGAGGAAATAGATCAATAACTCAGAAACTGCTATTTGCTGTCTTTCATGTCACCCATTCAGTTTGTAAAAGTACTTATTAAGCTAAAGCTTTTTAACAGCAAAAAAATCAAAAAACCAAAACCAATCAGAAAAACAAACAAAGAAAAAAAATTAATAAAGAAAGAAAGTACACACAATTTTACACAACTTTATTTTCAGCAGTCCAGAGGGGAGGTCTGTCAAGGGAAACATCTGTTTTGAGCTCAGGAAAGGCATGTGCTAAGCATGAGTGGAGGTTTTCAGCGTCACGTGGCTGAAATGCTCTGGTTCGGTTCTGTGACATTTAACAGTCCTTGAACATAACACAACACTCACGTTGGTGCACACAAACACAGAGGTGGCAATTGGGGTGCTCATAATGGGGAAGAGAATATATAAAAATTCTTTCTTTATATGTCACGAATAACTCAGTAGAAAAGAAAAAGTACTTGATAAAAGAAAGCAGAGTTACATACAAAGAAAGCAGAGCTGAGATAAAAGTACAAGTTGTCCTTTCTCCTCTGGCAGCTCTTTCCATTATTAACAGACAAGAATCAGAGCAGGCATAAAACATCATAACATGAGACCACTGTATGCTATACCTCATGGTGCAAATTACACTTAAACCTGGGGACTGTCTCAGCTTTCTCAGTACAAGCCAGACCTCTTCTCTTCCTATTTTAAGGACATCACTGGGCCATTTACAAAAGCCTGAGTCCTGCATATTCTCAGCTGCTACAGTCCCTCTTCTGTTATGTATAATAAAATTCATATACCCAGGCCAGCTGCTATTTTAGCAAGTGAAATTTTTAGGAAGAAACATAGCAAAAAGGTGCTTGAGAGAGAAATTTCACATCATGTGCAGGTGTGCAATTTCTTCTTTGAATGCTGGAAACTGCACACAGGGAGTTATCACTAGAAGAGCCACAGGCATGAAAACAAGAGAACAGAAATAGTAAAGGTAAAGCTGATTCCTGGTTGCTTTGCAATGACAATAAGAAATCAAAGCAGATATCATGAGAAACTGGAGCTAACTTGAGGACAAGGAAGATTCCTCATAGGTACCGTGCCTGGGATGAACAGCACCTCTTGGTCCTCGACCTTCTGGTGATTCACCACCCTTTACCCCTCTGGTCACCCCCTGGCAGGGCTGGCAGAGGTGCACACACACCAGTACCTCAGGAAAAGACCAGTGTTATACTGCAGGAGCTTCATCAGTGATTTGAACTCAGACACAGGATCCTGTGGGAGAAGACTTCCCTTCACTGATTCCAGGACAGTGATGATCTCTGAAAAAGAGACAGAGCAGGCAGCTGGCAGGGACTCTTTCCTAAACAAGCACTGCAAGATCTCCTACAGATGAGAGGCCCAAACATATTTTTCCCAGTTCAAGCCCTGGTCTATCTGTCTCTGTTTGAAGAGAAACACTTCTTACCTTCAGCATCTGAAGGCCCTACGCCTTTCCTGAACAAAACCAAAATATTTGTTGCTCCAGTACAAATGTACCCTGAAAAGTCATACTGCAGATTTATCATGTTCAGTTGAGGTCTCTAAAGAGGTCCAGTCCAAACCTGTGAAGTAATAATAAAGAGATCCTTAAAGGCTTTCACTTGGTCTAGAATGATTTACATGTTATATATGGTACAAAGGTATTGGAAAAAGGAGAATTGCTGCCCTGCAAGAACACTTTTGTTCTAGTCACCTGGTTTCCTGGACCTTCTCAACCAGTTCAGATCCACCAGCTTGCAGAAGATGTGAGGCAAAGACTTTCTCTGCACAGCCCTGACTGTCCTGTGCCCACAAATCCTGCCAGGGCTCCCACCACACAGATTCCCAGTTCTGTCAGGTGTCTGGCTGACACTGAATTTGTGGCTGTGGAGCCTTCTCAGAGCCTCTTCATTTGAGAAAAAAATATTTTGAATTGCTCAGTCGCTAAAATAAACACCTACTCTCACCTCCCCAATATTCACTAAAATGGAAATTGGACCAAAGCCTGATATTATGTATGATGTACAAAAAGGAAAGCAGATTTCTGAAATCATTACACATCCTCATTTTGAAGTACTATGCCTTATTTTGCACCACAATCAAAAGTATTCTCCTGCTTCAATTTTCAAGAGTAGGTTGGGCAATTTAGATACAATTGCAGTCTATATTAAGTAGGAGAAAAAAGGAGAGGAGAATTTATACTTATTTGCTCTTTTGCTTTCAGTTTATTGCTGGTTCACTGTGACTGACTTCAGCATCTCATAAGTGATTTTATGCAATAGACCTTTTACTTTATTTCAGTTGCTCCATATTTGGGCTACATTTGTGATGTATTTATTGGAAAAAAATTGTAAGAACATGTGTGTGTTCACATTTGCATATTTACATGTTTATATGCATCCTGTTCCCCACCTATTATTCTTCTAAACATATGGAGAGGAAGAACAAATGTTTGGATTTTTCTGTGAGTCTATAGTAATGTCAAAGTTTAGCCCCAGCCAGCAGCCAAAGCCCAGGCAGCTGCTTGATTACAGCCCACCAGGGAGATTCAGGGGAGAATCAGAAGAGTAAAAGATAGTGGACTTGTGGGTTGAGATAAATACAGTTTAACAGGAAAAGACACACCCACAAGTAAAATAAAAGAAGGGATTAATTCACTGCTTCCCATGGGCAGGCAGGTGTTCAGCAACCTCCAGGAGAGCAGGGCCCCATCACACTTCATGGTTACTTGGGAAAACAAACACCATCACTCCAAAGGTTCCCCCTTTTCTCCTTCTTCTCACTTTATATCCTAAGCATGATGTCAGATGGTCTGGAATATCCCTTTGCTCAGTTGGGGTCACTTGTCCCATCTGTTTCTCCTCCCAGTCTCCCTTGCATCACCAAGGTCCTCACCAGCATGGCAGTGGGAAAGGCAGAAAAGGATTTGGCTCTGTGTAAGCCCTGCTCAGGGCTTGATAACAAAAATGTCTCTGTGTTATCAAGCCTGTGTTCAGCACATATCCAAAACATTTCCCATACCAGCCCCCGTGAAGGAAGTTACCCCAGCTGAAACCAGCACAAGTAGTTAGAGCTACTGCAATTGCACATAAAATAGAGGACACAGTCCTTTCACACATCAGATCTATCTCTGACTGTTGTATGAGCACAAAAATAGCAGCCACTGAAAAACAATTGCCTTTTCATCTATGCACAAGGCTATTTTGTGTCTAGCCAGGGCTCAGCACTCTCTGCACAACAGACAACAGTTTCTTCTTCCCACAGGTTTGGTCTTTGTCAGCACAGGCCTCCTGTAAGACTAATATTGTGAGGGGCATTTTAAAGATTGGGAGGAGGTTCAATTGAGTGGCTCATTCCTCTCTGCTCTACTGCTCCGTTCTATGCCTTGCCCACTTCCCTCCTACCACCCTGAACTTCAATAGGGCTTCATCAGCCCAAGATTTTGTCCCTCACCCCAATGGCTGGTTAAAAAAAAAAAAAAAAAAAAAAAGCAGATTCACAAAATGCAATTAATCTGCTCCACTCTCTAGTACAACAAAGCAGACTGCTATCAGAGCTTCTCCTTGGAGTACACACACAAAGGGGCAGAAACACACCTGGTTTTACAAGTAGGTTATAAAAACCCGTCTGGGGAGGGGAAGCTGTGGGAGCTGTGTGTGCAGGTGTGTTGTTTGTCAGGACAGGGAAGCCCCACAGGAATGTTTGCCCATGACTCCTCACAGAGATGCTGCAGGACAGGCTGCTATGCAGCACAGATTGGTCCATGCTCCTGCTGACAGGCCAGACCACCAGCAGATCTCTGCAGTCCCACCTCACCTTAGCAGAGGAGCTAAAGGAAGATAAGGGAGAAAAGCTCACCAAACATCAGTGTTGAGCTGATAAGAAAGCAGTCCAGTACCAGATTTGTTCAGGTAGCTCTTATGTGCTCTTATGTGTGTTCACTGTGAAGTGTAGGCAGACAGAGGTGTACAAAGCAGTGTGAAATATGCCTGGGAGGGAAGACTTTGCACTTGCTCTCTGTGCTTGCATCAGCACAAGCATGCGAGCAGCACAGGGGTGACCATCAGGGACATCACTGTCCAGTGTCTGTGAGGATGTACCACACATATCAGCTACAGGGTACAAGGTTACACCTGTCCCAGGGTCTAACTCTCCCAGTGGCTGATTCATGTGAGGTGGTTTGGTGTCTCTTTCTGAAAGCCAGGCTCTGGAAGTATATAATGTAGATTAGCTTCTGGTTTCAGTTCTTTTAAGTACAGATTCTGTTTTGTTTAGAAGGTAGCTCTATCTGCAGTGTGAGTGATGGGGAGGGGGGAAAGGCAGCCAGATACTGTTAGTGTGGGACACAACTGGGAACAGGAGCTCCTGTTGGATGATGCTTCTGGAGGAGACTGATGACCAGTCTGCTTCTTTTCCCCTAGGCTGCTCCTTCCCACAAGAAAATCCCCACTTTTTCAGGAGGAACCAATCTGAGCAGCAAGTTTTTGTTTCCAGCTCCCAGAAGGAGGACATCATATGCAGAATCTATTCAGACCTAAAGGATGAACAGAGTGGATGTGCAGGTGATGTGGCTGAGAGAATCTGCCTGCAAGTGAAAGACTGGGATGGCTTTTTTGAGAAGGACAAGGTCTAACAAAAAGGCTGGGCTGTGTTCCAGCTGGGGAAGCCAGACCCACAGAAATCACAAGAAATCACAACATCAGGCAGAGTTCTATATAAACACATAAACACTCCTTTTTTTTTTTTTTTTTTTTTTTTTTTTTAGGGAGGAGGGAAACAAAACCTAAGAAGGCTTATAGGTCTGGAACTCTTCTAATAATAATCTGTAATAGAGAGCACTGCTTTTGTCCACATCTATTTGCTATTTGTCCACTGGTACCATTCAGTAAAGACAAATGCTTATAGTATTTATAATATTTAAAAGGAACAAATGTTATTTGATTGTATTGGAGTGCAAGTTCTGTATGTGATTATCTGCTTACCTTAGTTATATATTTTGGTGCATGAGGCAATATACCTGAATCCTTGGGAAACAAGCAGAGAGCAAGGACTTGTCAACTCTAAAAAAACTCCTCAGTTTTAGATAACAAGAAAAGTCAAATAACCCAACAAAAGTATTGAAAATGAAATAGCATAGTTGAGCCTAATTTAGCTTAATTTGAATGTGGTTTTCCATCTTTTTTATTACAAATAAATATATATCCTAATCCAGCACCTGGACTTTAAAAACACTGTTGGCAAATTAAAAATACTTCAGGAAATACCTACAAAAATGATTCCTGAAACTGTGCCAGATATACTAAGTTAAACTCAGTCTATTTATTTTATTACAGAAAGACTTTGTAGATAGATGATTTGAGCAGGTGCACACTTACAGGGAATGGGAGAGGACTAAGGGGGGTGGAGCCCACTTTCCCAAGCCCTGACTGCTTCATGGGAACTCATGCATGCCCAGAAGGACACTTGGCCATTCCACACACTTGAACATGGGCAGCTGCTTCCTGGCCCTGGGAACCAGGAAAGAAGCTCTTGGACAGAGGAGCAGCAGAGACTGTGGACCCAGGCTCCAGCAAATAGTCTGAACGCAGAAAATTTCAGACCAGAAAGTTTTCCAACACAAGTGGCAACATGCTACTGGGGCAGTACACTTACAGTCACACTGGACATTCTATCCTTTTATAATCATAAATCAGGCTCAGGTTTTGTTCATTAAAGGTACAAGCACAATCAGACAAAAGTGCTTAAATTAAGATCTTTGGTCTCTGTGATGCAGAAAGTCAGCACAGAGGGATGTTCTGATCTGTACAGCCTGTGAGTCTAAAGCATTCCTTCATAACAGCACAGGCAGGCACAGCCAGGACAACATGCAGCATATGACCAGAAAGAAATAATTTATTCTCTGTGATACAGGATGAATAGATTTTCACACCATTCAGATCCATTTTTTTTTAACCATCCACCATATGCCGGGAACTGGAGAGCAGTGTGCAGAGCAAGCCTGCATCTGCTTCCTCCTTCATGCTGTGCATGCTTTTTATAAAAGTTCTTCCCTGGAAAGCAGCAGAAGGCATCACCAGCAGCACTTCCCAGGGTCTGGGTGAACCCTCTGCAGGGGATGGACAGTGGTGGGAGCCAGTGTAAAGACACAAGAAAGAACTGCAAGACCATGGCATAGGTGACCATGCCTAAGCACCTTCCAGCACAACCCTGATAGGGAAAGCTGACAAAGATGAACATCTTTAAAAATGAGAAGAAAATGTAATCTTGATAATTCTCCTTTTTGGGAATAATTAAGTGTGAGGATTCACTGTGAGCTGGTTCTGTGTCCACCAGATCTTTCTCTCACTGCTTGGAAGCATGTTTAAGAAGAGGAGATCCTGAAATTTGTGCAAAGGTCATCTTTTATTACAGGACTATTTACTGTGCAAACTATATTAAATTGTAGACTCATCAACCACACTTACAACTCTCACATTTTCTTGGCTGGAGTATTTATCCAACTTTGTCCAGGTCTCTGCTCAGGGTCAACTGGAAGCCATCAGACCATCAGATTTCTTTGTTTATTCAGCTTTTAAATTTCTTTTGCTTTTATCTCATGTTATTAGGCCTTATGTTCAACAATTTTCACAGGGTGCTTGCAGTCAAAATTGACACGCTTGTACATGTCATAGTTGTTTTGAATAATGATGGTATAATTACTGTGTTTATAAACATTAGCTTGCTTGTAAAAGTACTTCAAATTTTACTAAGAACCTGCTACCTCACTAGTGTTTTTTATAAAGTGATGATGGTATTACTACAGCATCAGCAAAAGAACTGACACATCATTCATAGCATTCACACTTAGTTCAGGTGACTAATTCTAAACTATAAATACTTCAAGATAAATTCATCACAGACTTCCAAGCACCTTGTCTCTGATGCTACAGCCTATTTCCCCTGGCACTTCCATAACACCAGTGAGTGGGAAACTCATCACCCAATAAACTCAGTAATTATTCTTCTTCTTACTACTTAAGTGCATTAGTATTGCCACACAATAGATAGGATTAGGTCATCAAGTTTGCTTTCTGTGTCTGGCGTTGCCTGTATGACAGGGTTTCTTTTCCAAACAAAAGGCTGTTTGTAAGTGTTACTTTTGCTCTAACGCATGTAAAGACAACTGTATAAATAGAGCAGTATTTCTGTAACCACCTCACTGCTCTGTGGTGCTCTGAAGCTCAGAGGAGATGGCCCTCTCTCAGCTCCTAGGCTACATCTACTGAGACAGCAATTCAAGCTGGAAAGAACAGCCTGGCTTGTCATTTGTCATCCAGAAAGTATTTGAGGAGAATATATCGTATTATTGTGTCGTAATTTGTTCAGCTAAGTTTCTGGGCACCAAGAGAGCCAGATGGTTAATTCCACTACTTTGTGGTTTGTTTTTTTTAAAGGAGAAGCAGAGAGGAGGGAAGTCCCCTGGCACTGGGTTCTGGCACAGCAGGCTGAGCCCCAGCACAGCAGTTGGGATTGTTGACCCAGTGAATGTGCCCAAAGATTCTTTTCAGCCACACAAAACAGTTCAGTTTTGCCATTAGCATATCAGAGGTGGAGCAGTGGTGGGAAATGGCACAGCAACAAAGCTGGGAGCTCAGAGTCTTTGTCTGGCTGCAGCTTAGGGAGGCAGGAAAAAAAATTATAATTGGCCATTGGCCGTGCAGCGACAGACAGATGTTGACATTTTTCTCCCTTGGCTGATCAAACCCCACCCTTATCCCAAGGACTGGAGGAATGCCGTTGGCTGCCCATTCAGGCAGGAAGCTTTCTCCCCACTCTCCAGAGTGACAGGGCCAGCATAAGCATGGTATAAAATTGAGAGGGTGAGAGAAATTGCCTCTGATTTGTTGGGTTTTTGTTTTGTTTGGGTTTTTTTGTCACATCGTCAATCAGATCTAAAATAAGCCTTTAATTCAAATTCAAAAGCACAGGCCACGTACATCAGTTAAATGCTACATCCCAGATCACCTTTGAACCCATGCAATATCTATGGGAAGAGGTCAACCTGCTTTAGACAGCCTTCCTTTGCTTCCTTGCAGAAAGAGGTGTTTTAGGGCCCAAAAACTGCACAAGAGTTCCCACTCCCATACACTGTGAAGATCCCAGAGGAAGAAAATCATGAGCTGTGTCAGGCTGGCATCTGAAAATGTGCCCTGCTGCTTTCAGCTCCACTCATCTTCCCTCCTCCAGGCAGCAACCATGAGAGCAGCACTGGTTCTGCTTCCTCCTGACCTGACCACACACAGCTCTGGGACAGGAAGGAGGCCAGATCTGAAAAGGTGACACTTCTCTTGACTCAGCAATAAAGTCAGCCTGCATGCTCAAAGGGCAACTTCTCCACTTCTTGCCCAAATCCCTGGAGGCAGAGCATCTGCCACTTCATTGCACATCAGATTTTCCCTAGAGCTAAGAAATATTTTATTTTTTTTCTGACACGGAGCTTAGTTGCACTGAATATCTCATCTATCACTTTTTGAATACCATATCTATCACTTTTCTGTACAGAGTCTGCCCACTTCCATGGCTGTTATTCTGTTTCTCTACGCAACAGCCCTTGCTTCTGCAGCAGCACTGGGGCAGCACGTGAGGACCCTGTGTGGTCATGAACACTGCTTAGGAAACCTCTGTAAATGCTTGGCAGTGTTGTGAAGGCAAGCCCAGCTGATCAGAGCTAAGACCAACACTTGCCCAGCTCCAAATCACTCACAGTGTCCCAATGGCCCCAGCAGGGAGGAGTGAAGTGCAGATGCCAGTGTCCATGGCAAAGGGTGGCCAAGCTTTGTGCACTGCTGAAATGGAGCAATTTCCTCTGCAGTCATCACCCTTCTCCTTTCCTTCATCAAAGGAGCTTCCCACAAGCTTGGCTTTCACCCAGGTTTTGGCTTTTTCCAGTGACAAATCATGATTTCATAAGGTTTTGTTTCTGTTTTGAAAGGCCATCATGAAGCCTGTACCTAAAGCATCTGTTTAGAAAATGCAAATGAGGGCAATGAGTCTATTAAATCCTGTCTAGATGCAGACTGCAGCAGAGACTGTCAAGTCTGCATTTCAAATTGACAGCTGAGCTTGGATTTAGGGTTTAATGCTGTCATATTTGGTCCTTATAAGATCAAGGACCCTGTCTGTCCTCAGCCAGTCCAATGAGGAGGATGCTCATGCTGGGCATGTTTCCTTATGAGTGGAAAAAACCTGGGCCCGCAGAAAGGGCCCTTTACACCATTCTGTACTTCAAAGCCAATTGACTCACCCAGCCTGGACAAAGCAACCACAGAGAGTGGTTGCTAACTCAAAGCTCTGCTAACTCTTGCCTCAGGCCAGGCTGAGCTGCTTCAGAGGCTTAGAGAAGGCTTAAGTGGCCCCAAACACCCAGGGGCAGGGGGATCAGACCTGTCAGCACACAGTTCAGCTCCTAGCTCAGCAGCTACTGGCCTCTTGGGAGGGTCTTGAGATTCAGGGTAGGGGTCCAAACCTACATACAGCTTCAAAGATATGTGCACAGTTGTTAAGTCCATCATTTGCTTACAGATATAATGCACTAAGTGAATATAAAACTAGATTTCAATATGTTAGATAAATTATTTATGGCAAATCCATTGAAAATTCATGTAGTTCCTAGTAATTCCTAGTAATTAGCCTAGCAAACCAAAGTGCAGTGGATATGAAGAGTCGTCGTTCTTATGCCATGTCCCAAAGGAAACACACAAGCATAGGGCATAGATCTTAAATGCACATCTCTTTACATGTACCTCTACAGTCACAGTTTGGGAATGAGTTTTTATTTGCTTCAGATGTACAGGGTTCTCAGAGTAGATTATTCTGTTTTATGCTTGGTTCTCGTCCTTTTATTAGGGCTTTGCAATGTGAACATTTCTCCAAGGAGGCATTACTTTGTGGTAATTGTTCAGCTCTTTCTACATCAGAATACAAGCTCTGTGGCCAAAAAGCCCCTTCTCAGCCCATCCAAACCCTGGGCTGGAACAAACTTAATGCTTCTTATCTCATTATAATGGCTAAAATATGTCTTGCTCTACTCTATAGCCATGAGGGTTATTAGATCCTTAGTCTGAGCACTCATTACAAGAGGCTCATAGCTGTTACATGGGTGCAAATTCGGCCTTGCAGGATTTTGGCTGTGGAGAAAAGGGATGGGCAGGAAAGAGCAGTTTGACTCAAACACCACAGAGCAGTATGTAGACTCAGAAAGGAGTGGGAAGCTTGAAGTTAACCTGATTTTCAACAGTTATTATATCTAAATCAGAACTACTTTTCAGCTCTGATGGAGCCTGTTATGAGGAACACAGTCCCCTTCACCACTGCTGACCCAATAGGGGTATTTGAAGAGAACACCCCATTTTCCATTTAAACTCATAGAGTTCAGTCTAGGTTATATTCTGTGATGGGATGAGAATATTTGTATTTACACGGTTTATAGATTAAGTTATTGCACTTAGAAAAGTAATGTAAACAAGCTGTAAAAATTTCAGCAAGTAACCTTTAGGATACAGCATTTTTAAAGTGAATCATACAACTCAAATTAGCAATTATGGTGGTGTGACACCTAAATGTAAGTTTTGCTAGAGATTTACAGCTGCCTTCTGTTCACATTACTAAGCTAAATTTATAGTCAAGCAATCCTTTTTTTCTCAAAACAAGTCTGAGAACTGGACAAAAAGATGAGAAGAAAAACTTTTTAAATGATCTTGCAACTGCTGAAATTAACACACCTTTATTTTACACCTACAGCCATGCAGGGAAAGAATACCTTACTAATTAATTACTATTTCTTTATTAAAAATGCTGTGTTCTTCACATTTTTGTGTCAAGGCTGTGTTATGACCCTAAATTCTTTGCATAGGTCACCTTGCTGCAAAGCAACTAAAAATAGTATTTTCTAGTGAGGGTAACAGAAACATTAATAGCTGGCTTGATTTGAATTCAGATTAAGGAAGGACATGGCTGATTTTTAAAAAAGCAGGTGCTAAAGAAACCCCCAGATCAGATCCTGTGCTTGTACATGATTTCTTAATACTTGCTAAGAGGGAGGCTTGAAGATCACTTGAAATGTGGCTGGTTTTCCAGGGCTCACCTCAATCATGCAGGGCTCCCTGCTGTGTGCACACACAGACCTGACCTCCTGTGGTCTCTCTCTCCTCACCACTGGTATTACAGAATCTCCTGCTTATGGGGAAGGGTCTCTTTGTGGAACTTTTCATAGGACTGGTCTTGGTAAGCCCTCCAGCAAATGCTCAATTTTGACAGGGAGCTGGCTTGACTGTCCATCCATCTATTGTCTCCCTCTCTGCCCCCCAGCAGATAATTTAGGATTTCAAGCAAGCCATCAGGATGAAAAATGTACAGAGCTGATTCTTTTTAAGACAACCACCTCAATATGCTTTTTGACAGCACAAAAATTAATTTTCATCACAGGATGTGACCTATTCCTTAAAAAGCCTTGTTTGATCTACCCCCCTCATTTTCCTTGTTCATGGACATGCAGCACAGGGAGTTGAAATACCTTAACAAACAGCACTGGAGGGTAGAAAGGCAGTGAGTACATTAGCATGGGAGAGAATACTTGCTATACTTGATAATCAATGCCCAAAGGCTGGTGGAAGACAGCTAAATTATCACACATGAAATTCCCATCTCCCTGGAGATGAGTTTTTCTGCTGAGGAAGTAGGAATGGAACAGTCACATGATACATACATGGATGAGACCATGAGGGAGGACTCCTGCAGCAGAAGGATGAGGTCTTCACAGAATACTCTTGAGTTGGAAGAAGCCCACAAGGGTCATCAACTCCAGCTCTTAAGTGAGAGGCCTATATGGGGATCAAACCCACAATGTTGGTGTTATGCTATAACCAGCTGAGCTAAATATTTCCACTTCAGGAACAAGAAAGACATGATGGCTTAAGAAAAGAGACCCAAACAGCCCTTCTCAGCCCCATGCTCCTATGACCCTCAGCTAAAAGGTCTCCAGAACTGAGCTGCCCAAATGTGTGATGCTGGGAGGAGAGAGGTTTTGGTTTTGCATCCAATTCACTGTTCAGCCTTTTTCTTAGGGGTTCCTGCTTTACAGACATCAGCCCTGATCTGAACCACACTGGGGACCAGTGATGGTGACCAGTTTTCTTATCATGTCTGAGCAGCATTTTTCCCTTCCCACTTTCCATCATCTTTACATACACCTGTGATAGAGATTTTCGAGACCATAATGTTGAACTGCAAAAACCACAGTCTGCTGGAGAAAGAAATCCCTGCCTGCATAACTGTGTTATTCCCCTTTTGGCCAAATGGTTGAGGAAGTGAGAGCTTGCTCTCATTTTGACGACAGACATTCTGCAGATGCCTTGGTGAGGACAGGATGACACATAAACCTTGCTCTAGCTCCATTCTGACATCGCAGGCAAGAAGAAAGCTGCCTCATATGGTTGGTGAAGCACATTAAGATTCACTTTTCTTCATGGCAGCATCTGCTAGAAAATACATGCAGAGCTGAACCTCAGACACGAAAAAATATTTTTAAAAGTTTATGGACAAATGCCATACGTTCCTTAATGGCATTTGTCTGTTAGTAACTCCTGGAATAAAAAATGTTTTCATTCTCAGTTTCAGCATTTTCTTCCTCCCTTTTGAGTCAACAGGAACTGAACCTATAAGTCAAAATAGCTTTCTGTCTCCAAACAGACTGAGTCAGGACCACGGTTTAAAGAGATAGGGGAATGCTAGTGACTGTTATGAGGCAAGAGATAAAATTTCTGACAAAAATGGGTTGAAGAGTCACAAAACAAAACTTCAAAGCTCATCTTTACTTAAAGAAAATGTTACTGCTGTTTGAATCAGCTGGGCTGCTTCCAATACTGCTGTAACAATCTTTGTCTTTAAGGATGTAAAATGCTTTATCACTTCAAAAGCTCTTGCACTTCACTACTGAAGGAGCAAAATTAATGTGCCTTGGTGGTTTGTAATATTAGCTTCACCCTTCATTAAAAGATAGCTGTTTTCAAACAAACCTGCCTCCTGCCACATGTGTATCTACATTTAAATCTGCTGTGGATGTGGGAAATGCATTTACACACGTGCATTGCAGTGTCATCTGTGTCTGTGCACAGCAGTGTTAGTGACATGTAACAGAAGGGACTTTGCCAACACCCAAAGCACGGCTGCTCAGGGTCTACACAGTTCTTCAGAGAGAGGTTAATTTTGATACAGATCCAACAAACTGTGGAGTCAGTTGGTGTCTTGCTCATTCCAGTGTGTAAAATGGCCCAGAGGGGCTGTGCCAGAGGCAGCAGCCCATGCTGGGACAATGCTTATGGGATTGGTGTCAGCAGCTCTTGGCAGCCAGCACAGCCATGCCTGGGGCTGGCCTCACAGAAATTACATTTCTATGGCCTCAGCTCACTGCAGAAAATAGGCTAGTTAGGTCAACCTTAAAAATTAGGTAGAACTTAGCAGTGAAAGCTATATCTATTGCACAACAAGAATATTCAAAGAAGCAGTTTGGAATTTGGGCTATTTTTTCCCCTCCACTTTACATATTTTCTTTTATTTAACCACTGACCTCTCTGGAAAGCCAGTGGCCCCTAAAAAAAATTAAATATTGAAAAACATGAGAGATCAGGTTCATTTGGAATCAGAAAAAATAAGAGCAACAAATGCTACACTGAGTGAACTTGAGGCAGTCAATGACAATGAGGATTACTTTGATTGTGACTCCTTGTGCCTTGCTCTGCTCACAGAGCAAACCAGAAAAACAGCATCAGTCCACCCCAAAAAAGCCAGCTGATCTCAGAGATCAAGAGTGAAAAACCAGCCAGAGACTGAGCCCTCTGACCCGTGCCTGGCCAGCAGTGTGGCAGCTGTCCTGGACCTCCAAGTGAAAAAGGTTTTAGAACAGATCTAAAAAGATCCCTTTTTAGCCAGGTGGGAAAGATTCTGGAAGAGCTCCCCATTGCCTTCTGTTCATGACCATACTCCAGAACTGTATTCTCCTTTCCCCAGAAGTACAGCCCTCTTCTAATCAGTCTAATTTTATCAGTACTGAAAGAATTCACAGCTGGTTTAGATCTAAAGACCTCACTATGTGTTTGGAAGTTAGACAAGATACTCAGAAGAAAAAAAAAAAGAAAAAAGAAAAACAAACCAGCAGTGGTGAGAAGAGGCATCCAGACGTCCAGAAGCAGCAGAAATGTTTAGGATGCCTTTTTGATGAACAGACTGCTGCCTGGCAAGGCTTCAAAGAACTGCCCAAAGGCCATGGCAATCCCTCTGTCTGCATAAATAATGTCACCTTACACTGCAAAAAGAAACCTCAACCATTTTGATATTGTTCAAAAAAAAGGTCCACATACCACTTTAAAAAGAAACTTCCAGGATGGAAATATTTTTGAAGCTCCATGTTGATTATCAAACTGCACTTTGGGTAATTGAATATATTAGAAATTTAAAATTTGACATTTTTTTCATTACTTATTGTATCTACTTTTCTTTGGTGCCATGAGGTTAGGCAATTAAAATAGTTTATAATGAAATTTCAATCAGTTTTCCTGTCAGGTTCTCATGCATTATTTTGAAGTGCTTAGCTTGTAAACACTGCAGGGTAATATTTTTTTGTTTAAAAGTACTTTCATAAAACCCTGGAATGCTTTGTTAACCTTAGATCATTTATGAACAAACAACCATCCTCAGACTATTTCGTCTTCCATGTATATTATGGTTTAATCCTGTCCTTAAAAGTGATTTTATATAAAGTCATATGATCCTTCAAATGCTTCCACTATTTTTTTTCTTTCTAACCAGCACAGAGAGGTCACTTCTCTTCCTTTGCAGTCACTTTTTCATAGAATCCACTTCCCTCTTCCCATTTATCTTTAATACTAGTGGTTTCATCCACAGGAATATATTTGTTATAGAAACAAACTCCTTCACTGTTGGTAACCAGAAATGGCTCTGAAAGACAGTTGTGGCGGAAGAGTTTCCTGTCAGAAAATAGGTACAGCTTTAGCAGCAACCACCACTGCACCCTGGCTTTGATGTGTTTCAGTTTTGTTTGCTTATTTTATCTTTTTTTCATCTTTATTTATTCCATCAGAGTGCTCAGCTGTTGGAGAGAGCAGCAGGGTTATGTCCATGAGGGCTGCCACCATGGCTGGGCTTTTATCTTGCTCTATGGTCAATCCTCCCTGAGTTTGTCAGCTTGTGGGTAGATATCTTCTGGGCAGATCCTTTGTGTCCCAACATATCCTTGTCCACTGCTGCTGGCTTCTCCTGATGCCAAAAGGTTTCAGGAGCAAAATTATGGGGGCATTTGCCAGGTAAAAATGCTCCAGTGAAGGTGCTGCTGCTGCTGTGCAGGATGAAGGCCAAAGGCTGCAGCGGTGTCAGCGCGTGGGTGTTTGGGTGTTGCCGCTGATGTTCTGGTGAAGCAGACACAGCTCTCTGCCTTTGGTTCTATTGGAAAGATGATTGATTTCCTCCTGAAACTGCTGTTATGCAAAGTAGTGGTTACCTGAGAAAGCCTCATTCATAAACCGTGGGTGGGTAACGGAGGATGGGAGTAAAACCTGGTTTTTGCCCCGTGGAGAGAAGGCTCTTACAGTTTGGCTTTGTTCTGCACTGAACGAGAGGAGCAGAGCACATGTGGCCTTCATTAGTGACGCTCCTTTGAAATGCCTCCAAGTCCTTGGGTTGTAACTCTAGCACACAAAGGGGTGGGGGAGTGAGGAAGGGAGAAGGGAATGAGGGAAGAATGAGGCTGCTGGAGTTATCCCTCTGAAATCCATACTTGGACACACTTTCTGTTTTTTCCTTCCCCCCTCCTTTCTTTCTTGCTCTTTCCTCTTTGTCACCCCACAGGCACAGGATTTTTCTTAACCTTCTGAACTGGGAAAATATATTCATTTTTTTTTAATCTGCTGCTTTTCTGTCAAAGCAAAACCAAGATGAATAATCTCTTCTAAATTATAAGCACAAAATTATAGAGTGAAACAGTTATCATTTCATTGCTCTTTTTGCATATGTGTATAGGCTTTTGTGGTCACATGAAGCCTGTGAGTCTCCAGCAGGCTGGAGTTTAAAAAATGCTTTTGAAAGAGCATGCAGGGGAATGGGGACAGATCTGGGAAGCTGAAATAATGGGTGTTGATCTCTGCTCACAAGGAACTATGTCACAGAGCTGCAGCCTGATCAACATACCTGCCCTCTAACTTCATGGTGCTTCCTCATGTTTTAAAACTGTAAACCTCTACTCCTTCCCAGGAGCTAATGAAGAAGGAAGTAGTTTAAAAACAGCCATACTAATTCTACTTATGTTAATTTTCCATGCTTTTGCCTATCTATTAATTACATTTGAATTTCAGCCCTCTAAAATTCACAGCTACACACACCTGGCTGTCCATATCAGAAATCAGTTAGAAACTGATGAAAACTAAATATTAGCAGGAGAATAACCAACATCAAATACAAAGTGTCTTCATTAAACCCAGGGGCAATTTAGATTCCACCCTGCAGTCTGAGGGAAATGGGAACATTTCACAGCACTGAAAAAATGACATCCACATTTTTAGTACTGACAGACTGCCTAAGTATCCCTTTAACTCCTGAGTGGGTTTGGGAATATCAGTGTCTTCAACTGGCCAGATGCAAGGCATGAAGTCTCTCTCGCACCTGTCCATCCACTCTTCCATTTGTGCTCCCTTCCCAGGGAGTCTGAATTTGCCAGGTAATGGACATTCATGTGAGAAGTACAACAGCTCTATCAAACAGGCTGAAATAAAAAGGTGCTGACATGGGAAAGGCTCAATTGTCTAAGTTCAGGAAGGCAACAGCCCAGGCCTGCATCAGAAACACCTTCATGGCAGGGCCAGAGGAGACCATCAGATCAGCCTGTAGGAAGAGCTTGTCTCTGAGGTTTTCACCGTAACTGGTGAAACAGATATTTCTGCCCAACTGCAAACCAGGGCTGATGCTCACAGGACTGAGTGCTCAGAGCTGTGGGTAGCAGCTGTAAGCAGAGGGGTTGGTGCCAGGGTTTCTCCACAAGCTCAGCCCCAGAAGATATTTTGCCTCTGTAGTCCTTTTTGTCTTTTTCTTTTCTGCTGCTGCTGTAACACCCGGTGATATACCAAGGGTCCTGTAGTAGCTCTGTTACCAAAAGCACAGTCCAAACACTGTTTGACAAATGAGGCTTGTACAACAGAATGAGTGCTATATATAGCTATGAGCAACTATACTTAACTGGAAAATGCTTCTCTCCTTGCCTACATAAGGATTTGCCATTCAGCATCCACGTGAGGCTGTATCATTCAAAATATCATTCAGTTCAGCATATAGAAATGTTGGGGTCTTGGGCTAATTGTGTGGTGTCAAAGGGGATTGTTGGCAAATGCTTTATTTGCCCAGGACTGTGTACAGACCTGGCCTGTCCTCTGCTCTCTCTTGAGCACAGGGGAGAGGGGCTCCAGCATTAAGACAGAACGGAGCAAGTGCTTCATCATCCTCCCCAGGGCATCTTGCTGACTGAAAAACAGTCCTGGGGGATGTCAGAATGTGCCAGTGGGGTGCAGGAGTGAATGGTGCAGGCTATTTAATTCCTACAATATATTAATCCAGTAAATAATAATACTTTGTTTGCCCTCATTAAGCATAAGCACTCACAGGCTAGGCATTAGGATATGGGAGTTGCCTTGTCTTATTCCTCTTTCTGTATATGGTAATAAAATGCAGGAAGGTGTTACTGTCCCTGTGACCTATAAACTATTTTCTACAGATTTAAATACTGAAAACCCTGTAACATTCAGGTGGTAGATAAGTAAAAAAAAAAAAAGAAAATAAAAACAAACAAACAAACAAAAACTTAGAAGAATGGGTGTGGTGTTTTGAAGCATGATTATGATGAATTACATATTTTAGGAAAACAGCCTCAGTCTAATCTCCCAGCAAGTTCACAGCCAGGCAGCTCTCCCAGTTCATAACCAGGGAGATCAGAATCAAGCTCTAGACAGTAATTTTTATGTCACTTGGTGTTCTAGTAATGACTGCAAAAAGGGAACTTAACCCTTTTGTCTCTGTACTTCTACAGACATATTTGCTGTGTAACTATTGCACTCCATTCATAGCTCTTTCTAAAATCTCAGGCTCATTCTTGCTCCTGTAGCTCTTTAAACACTCATTTGTGTCAGAAAAACAGCTCTGAACAATACAGGGCTCTATTGCTTGCTTCTTATCTCACTTTCCCCAGTCTAATCCTGTTGTAATGTTATTTGCTTTAATATTCACAGCCTTGATTAATGCCACAGTAAATAAGATAAAATCGGATATATCCCATGTTGTTCTATGAGAAGACATAAAAATAGTTGAGGACAACCAATTAAAATATTATATTCAAGTACAGAACTAGAATTTTTTTATTCTAAGTAGTCAAAAGGTTGGCTTAGGTAAATGCAAATTACCAAATTGATAAAATGGATTGGTATCAATACACACATGAAAGTCAGAAAACAGATTAATACAAGCTCAACGTTTATGATGCTATTTCATTTCTGACCAGGTCAGTAATGGCCACAGATATAATTCCATGTTCATTTTGGAGAAGTCTTCACAGACCATACAGGCATTCAAATGCGCCACATAAAGCAGTGCTGCACTCCCACTGCACAGTGAGAGCTTCTGCTGCCCAAGTGACCCCCTTCCTGATGCACATGTGCTCCTATAAAATCCCTGTGTGTTTTCCAAGAGCCCCCTGATGCAAAGACAATCAGCTTTGGTGATCAAGGGCTTAAATGTTTAAAATTCAGAGGTTATGAAGTAGTTCAGCATTTCAGTCTCTCCTTGAGAGTAAAGCTGCAAACCATTCTTTTGATTCCTGTTCATTCCTGCTGCATGTAAAATAAACCAATCAAAATGGAAAATGTATATTAAAAAGGCTACAATAGCAAGACCTTAAAAGTTAAATAATATATATTTATTACTAAGGTTCACAAAGTAAATCTGCCATTGTTGTTGCAAACTGTGCTACTTACCACACAGGTTTTTTTAACCCTTCTACTTTGGATTATATCTGTAGTATGCAGAGGTACACTTTAGATTAGCATGCACTGAGTAATGAATCACATTCTATTTCAGAAGAGCACATATTTTTTGAGCTATGTCCATTTTCTGTTTGTATCAGAATATTGATGGTGTAATTTCTTCCCTGTGTTATTTTGGATATTTCTGTTGTGCACAGAGACTGGAAATTGCACATGCAGGCAAAGATTTTTTTTCCTAAGTTAAATAAACATTTTCCATCAGTTCAACATTTGGTTTCAGGTTTCAAGTTCAAACTTGTTCTTATGTTATCCATGTGTTTGCCCACTCTTCACAATAGAGACTTTCTGTAAACAATATAAATTTCTTTCATAAATGCTCTGATCTAAATTTTTGTAATGTGATCACTGTTTTCACATATCAGATGGAAGGTACGTTATTTTCAGAAAGTAAAGGCCTAGCATATTCTAAAACTTCAGCAACTGACCATGTCTCAAGTGGGAAATCTGAATATTGTTAAGTGCTTTACATAAATTTCTTCTCTCTATAATGGGTCTGTTCATAGTTGACACAGAAAATTATTATTACTTTCATCAGGCATTTCAGAGTCACTGATTTTTACTACACAGTTCATGACATGCCTAACATACATCCAGTGTTTATTAACCTGGAAAAAAATACATTTTTATTAAGCATTTTGAGACCTACTTATAGAAAGACTGCTACTAATAACCTGGATTTAATAACAATAAGCCACAAGTACCAAATAATTCTTCTGATTTTATCATCCTAGCCATGAACATAGGAATAACATCTCTAATTCATTCATTGTTTTTTATATTTTCATTGTACTACTCATGCTGACTTTTCCTCCATGATAGAACAATCTCAATCTTTCCAGTGTCTATTCATTTGGACTGTAAATGTTTTTCTGTTCTGCCTCTGCATCTTTCATCTTTTTCTTCTTCTGCAGAATCATTTCTTCTCCAGGACCAAGCAAGGTGCCACAGCTGCAACCACTGCTAAGTCCAAGCCCCACAATATTGTCCCATCATGATTTCAGCTATCCAAAATAGCTGAATTTATACAGCTTTAAAGGCCTAGCTTTTCAACATGCCACGCTGCATGACAAATTGGAGCAAGCCTCTAGAGAAGGAAATGTCAATGTATGAAGACGTGATTGAAGGTGTGGAAAGGCTGGGCACGTGAAGGCACCTCTCCTCCTCCTCCTCTCTGCATCTCTGAGGGAGATGCCAGATGAACACACGCATGGCAAACCCCCCACAGCTGCTCCCATAACTGCTTCCCAGGAAAACACACCAAATGTACAGAATGATAGATTGGAGAGGCTGATGCTGAAGGTGAGGAGAGAAGTTCTGCTGTGGTCTTGGACTTGGTTCTCACTGACATTAAAAGGGACCTTTAGTACCCCAAGTCTGAGCCTTGGAGAGGGTCAGCAGAATGCCAAGGTTTTGCATGCATGGCAGAGCTGAAAGGGAACACAGATATTGTGAGAGGGAGCAAACATGAATGTGATGAGGCACTGCACTGTTTGCCTTTACAATGGACTGTCAACAGTGAGTATTCATACGCTGACACTAACAAGCTATTTTCTAATACTGCTTTAAATTCTCTTCAATTCTCCTCACTTCAATTTTCCTGCTTTAAATTTTTTTTAAACGTGGGAAAGAATAGCTGTCTCCTGGCTGTAAGTTCATTAAGCCTAATATTGCTAACCTCTAGTTCTCCAAGGGCAGGTAAAAATACAAGCCCTGCAGGACTGACTGGAGCATGAGAATTTAAGGATCCCATATCTACTTCTTTACAAGATGCTTATAGTGCTTGATTTTCTTGAAGACAGCAGGAGTAAAAAAGACTTTCTCTCTCTTTGCTATACAAAGCGTTTTTCATAGTCAGTGCTCTGTCTAAAAGCTCCCTGCATCTTCCTCTAGGTGATAGTGCCAGGCCATGTTTTCTATGCTCAGTGGTGATGCCTTCTCTTTCTAGCACTAGTCTTCTCTTTCTACTCTGCTGCTTCATCTTCTTTCATTCTTTCCCATTTACTCATGAATCACCATTAAACAACAGCATATGCTGTAGAGGTGTCATTGCTTTGGACTGTGTTCTTGTGCTGGGGCAGAGAGCACTCTGGTTTCTACTGCCTTGTTCCACAATGACTTTATAAGCTGTTCCTCTGCACCATCCTAAAGAACAAGGGCTGCACCTGTCCACTTGCATTTTTCCCTGAGGTTCAGTGTAAATCAGCAACACTTTCACAGGTTTTGACATCCCTGGATAAGCAAATGGAATGTCAGGCTGCTTTCCTATGCTACCTATACTGCAAACAGTGTTTAATCTGATAATAAGTTGCAAAGTACAAGACAACGTTGTCATAATTGGAAGATCGAAAAGTAGAGGAACTCTGGCATTTTGGACTTCTCAAGATGATGATCACACCCGTCGGCTGGTTCTATTGGACTACTTTTTGCCTGTGTTCTAGTTAGTCTTCTGTGCTATGTTGAAAAGCAGCAAATGAGACGTTGCTTTGTTGCTGGTCACATTTTACTTGACTGGTTATTGCCATTTGGCATCATAAAAAATAAATACAAAAAACCGAGAATTGACATTGGATACGTTCATTATATTTAATGATAAATTTTACTTTGGCTGTTCTAGAAACTCCAGTTTTGTAACAACAACTGCACATAAAGATCCTTTCCCTTTGTAAGCAATAGTAATCTTTATTTACAGGGTGTACCTGGAAGGAAAATATTTCCTTCTTTTTAATTTCTCTCTCTCTTTCATTAAAGACCACTGAAGACAAAAAGCTAAAATGTTTGTAAGGGACCTGTGTCAGTCTCCTTTTAATGAACAGTGCAGGCTCCTTTGTGGCAAGACCATTTCAATTATGTAGTAATTATGCAAGCTTCAGTAAATTCTCAGCTCTCCTAAGTGAGGTAATGGTGCAACTTTACAGATCCCTGAGAACTGCATTTGGATAACTAACTCAAAATAAAAGGTCTCACAAGTGTTGATGGCTGGTTCTGCAGCACTGTGTTCAGAACCCACATATATTCCTTTCCCTGAAAATCGAGCAAACGTCATGACAGAAATGCTTATGCTAGTACTAAACTACAAACAAATGCTCTTAATATTGGCAGAATGCAGATTCTATGTTTGGAACTGATAGCATGCACACAAGAAACATGATTCCAGATGTTAGGGCTATGCAGTGAGAGGAAGAGAAGTGTAGCATGAATGTCCACACCCAGTCAAATCAGCTCCAAACTGGACTGCATGGTGGCAACAAAGGACTTGAAATTTTCGGACTAAAGATGAAGAAATTGCAGGAGGGAGAAAGAAAAAAGTCTAGAATCATGAATAAAGAGATTTAATATAAATAAAGGTTCATTTGGTGATGTGAAGGTTATAAGAGCAGCTGAAAAGCCATGATTCTAAAATGCTCTCCTTCACATTTTAATTAGAAAAGGTTTAACACCAAACAGAAATGAAAGACAATGATTCATTATAACTTACAGGGAGGTAATGTAGACTATGTTCAGATTTAGTCCAAAATACAGAGTATGTATTTTGTCAAAGGCTCAGTGTTTGGGCTAAAGATGCTTCAGAGCATGAGGCTCAGCACAAATTTATAAGTGCTGAAAACTTCCAAGAATTTTCAATGTGATTCTGAACCCTGGCAGCCCAAGTCTATGACAGCATATCAGCAGCTGTGGCTGTTTTGTGAGTGCTTTTATGACATCACCTCGCCATTCATATGAGAACTGAAATTGAAACTTTCTGTTTTAAAGGCCCTTTCAACCTACGTATAAAATCCCATAAGAAAAAAAACAAGCTGGTACAGAAAATCTGAGTTCTTACAACTTGTAGGGTGTTGGTTCAGGATTCTGGGATGTTTTCACAATGAAAAATCAGTTGCCCTGATGCAATATATAAAACATGGAAAGTAGCCAAGACTGCAGTAGCCAAGAAATTTCCAACTCCAAAAAATGCCCTGGCTATATTTTATCCATTCTTGCACCCAACAGTTAAAGGCAACAGTGATCCTGCATACAGAACAGCCAAAAATTGGCAGCAATAGCTGGAACATGTAAGAGGAGGGGCTGCCAGAGTCTCCCATGGTGCCAGCAGCCTCACAGAAAATGTGCCTGTGCCAGAGGCATCCTGCTGGGCTACACCTGTTGCACCAGTACAGCAAGACTCTGTTCCCAGTGGTGCCAGAGTCCAATCACTTGTGGCCAATAAATGGAGAAGACAGAGCAAATTATTGACAAACCAAAACAAGTGGTAAGGAGCTGATATGTGTTTTGAGTGCCATCATAACCAATAATGGATGGACAGCACAAACTTCACATCTATAAGAGACTAAGGTCCTTACAGACCCTGAGAGTAAAGCATAATATACAACCTCATAAAACTTTGTATATAATGTGGCAAAAGTCAAAAACAGTAGCCATGTTGGTCCCCATATTTGGAAACATAAGCTCACAAGAAATAAATGTAGCAAGTATGTTCAGGCAAGGAGCAGTCCTCCCCCCTTCCTTTCCACTTGCAGGGATACTTGCAGTGGTCTGGTATATACAGAGCATCCTAACCCTTCTCTGCAAAACCAGAACATTATCTTAGCTGTGCAGTGTATCTAATCACTCTGAGACAGTAAATGTACCCCGCCTCCAAATTACCTCTCTTCTTCCTCTTCCTCTCCCACACTCGCAGTCCCATGGTCCCACCATATCTACATAATAGCTTGGGGGGTCACTGGACCTTTCAGAACCCAGGCCAATTCAATAGCACAGTAAAATCTTTCCCAGATGGATTATGTTGGAAGGAAAGAGGGAACTGATGAGCTAACTCAAATCACAGGTACTTGGGCTAGGTGCAAGTCAGGGGAAGTGACAGAATCATTAGGATGAGAACAGAATTTGCCACTTTTGACAGTGGGACCTAAAGTTCAGTTCACTCTCTCTCCTGAAAGCATCAGATAACCCACATAAAGCAATTGAGTAACACTCAAATCTAAAACTCAACCACTGCCTCCACTTTAAGCCAAGGAGCTGACTTACCTTGGGTTTCTACTCCATATCAAAAGCATTCAATGCTGAAGCTAAACTGGGATTAACCTGACTGCAAGACCAGCTTTCAGCAGTAAGTGCCTTCCTCATCAGGTTAAAAAGCAGGCTTACATTTTCTTATGTAGTCTTTGATTCCTGCCCACTTTTATTCTTGATTACACAGTGGCTAATAGGCTTCCTCTTGCCCATGTGGCTTTAAGTCTCATCTGGAAACCTCAATTGTCTTCTAAGACAATGACCTAGACAGTAAGGTCTTGTAATTCCCATGGAGCTCCATGGTATACCCATACCACCCCTTGAGTGTTGGAGTTACCTGGTCTGCAGCTTGGAGGCAGCCATCCATCCAAGGCCTTCAGTTCTCCCTATGCTCGCCTTTAAAAGCTGGCACTGCATTGGTTCATTCCATCAAATCCCAGCCCCTGTGTTTCTGCATAGAGGTGCCCTGCAAGATCCCTGTGCCCTTCTAATTACTCAAAAGTTTTACAAAGAATTCACAAGGCTCTGAGCCTTGAGAAAAAAAATGAGTACTTTTTAACAGATAGGTAAAACCAATCGTGTCTTCGTGTATTGCTGGAATTTCCCTGCTTGTTGAAACAACACCTGCTAAAGATAAGCTGAAGAGATCTGCTGTTAACAGAGACCTTTCTCTTCATCAGCACAGGTTAAATGTGCTACTTTTGACATCACTTCCCACGGACAACCTATGCAACTGCAAAACCTTCAAGGCGCCTTGTGGCTCAGGTTGAGTAAATCCAAAAACCCAGCTCAAATTCTGTGGTGAGAGCCGTAGCTAACATCAGAGCTTAAGCAGAAAGGAATTCTGTAGCAGTGGGTAACTCTGCAGGGGAAAACTCTCCTGGTGATAACGCCCAAGCATGGAATGAACTTCCTCAGGAACTTAACAACTGACCACAGCAAGCCACACTTTTTATTCTGTTTTTTTTTTTTTTTTTTTTTTTTGACCTTGCTCTGGGTAAGGTAAACACATTTCACCATTGAAAACAGGAAAAGAAAAACCACTGTAAAAGCCTAACTACCTTGTTTAGCAAATCACCACACTGAAACATAACCCCTCCCCTAAAGGAGAATGGCCCCCTTGACCAATTTCCATTACCAAACACCCAGGTGCAAACACTCTGATATTACAGAGGTGAAGGAGAAGCAAGAAAAAGTTTCATGCAATATCTCTGCAGTGTCAAATGTGGATCCCCATACATGTGAGATTCTCACACACCATAAGTATCTGGAAGTTTTAAGAAAGCACACCAATCACAGTGAACACAAGCCAGGCTAATAACACTTTGCCTTAAAAAAGGCAAAGTGTTAAAAAAGAGAAAAAGTGCTTTGAAATGGTCATTTTCTGTGCACAAGTGGAATGACCAATGTTCTTCCCTAGTGCACTCTGGAGGAAATAAAAACCCTTTCTCTGGATTTCCAGTACTGACAGTGCAGATTTTTATGCCTAAGAGGAAAAACCTTATGTTTCACCAAGTTCTACTTAATAGACTAAAATAAAACTAGTCTGCTTTGTTTGGTCATGGATGATGAATCTCTCACTTGAAAGCAAAAAAGAGGGTTTTGTTTGAAAAAAATAAAAAATTGCCGTATTAATAGAGGAATGACATCATGAGAAGACTGGGAATTAGCATGTGAACTCCTACTCCTTGGGAAGGTTTGTGTGAGATTGGGCAAAAGCAAGTAAAAAGGAAATGCCCTCCTTAATTTGTTATTGGAAAATTAGGAGTTTCTACCTTTTAGGTTTTCCTTTTCTTGTCGTTTTGGGGTTTTGGGTTTTTTTATCTGCTGCAGCAGCATACAAGAGTTTCTTGCTTTCTATTGACAGGTGCTGACTTTTGCTAATGGATTTGTATTGCCCTGCTCTGTCAACACATCAGTATTACTCAGTGTTTAAAGAAATGGACTGAGACTTGGAGCCACATTCAGGGACATTTTAATTCAAACCTCCAACTACTTTTAAGAAACCATATCTAAAAGCTCCCTTCCAAGACATTGGAATGTGAAGTATGTGGGAAATGTTATCTTATTGGCCTCATGTCTGCCAGTGATTGTGAAACAGCTTCACTATTCTGGGAAAAAACAACCATGATTCCAGGCAAAGGGAGATTCATGTAAGCTTGTTAAAATCTTTAGGAAATACAAATAATACAGAATCTGGAGAAAATCTATAATTCTCCATCATTTAAAGAAATGATTGGTGTGAAAAGATTGCTATTTTTAATCACTTCACATAAAAACATGTAGAAATTGAAAAACAACCAAAATCTTAGATCTAGCAGAGTTTGTTGGACCTAATTCACCTTTAGCTCATTTGTTCTCAATATGGTCTATCTTCCCCAGAGACAACAGACCATTTCCATTGTAGTGTGTCACACAGCCAGGTGCAAGAGAAGAATCAGATGCTGCACCATGGTGGCAGATTTGCCTTGCACTGCAGCCCCTGGAGGCAAAGCAGGGTGGGATCTGCCCAGTGGGAGGTGTGTGCAGCCTTGACTCCAGATGCTCAGCACACATGGAAGCTCTCATCCAGCCTGTGGGCCTTTCCAAGGGAATGAGTGAAGTCTTGCACACGCCTAAAATTAGAAATTAAATTCTGTCTACTTCTTAGCTCTTTATTTCAGTCACTTCTAGGTAGTCCCAGAGAAGGGCATAGCAGGTACATCCACTTCATCATGCAGTGCTTGTGAAGAGACACTAAGGTGCGGAGTGAGGGTTGAGGATTACCATGTTTCTCTCTGGGAACTCACAGCATCTTTTAGCTAAGAGGTAGATTTCCCTGACAGACACTCAAGCAAATACTTTTGTACAAGTATTTCCTTTTCAGACACAGTGTAAAGGAAGAAACAGTGTAAAGGGAGATAACATAGGTCTTAAATGAAATGAGCTTGTCTCTGGCATAATTTTAAGGTTCTCTCAATATTTACACAACCAAGTAAAAATGATGTTATGCTGTGGAGTTATTTCCATTTCAGTAGCCTGATCTTTCCATGGTGTTAGGACATTGTTTGGGAAGTTTCCAAAGTTTGCCTTGACAAGCATGTTAAGCTCCCTATCAGCTACACAGTGTCAATACACAATGCATTACATACATGCTGGTTGCTGGCCAGCTGACATTTTAAATGAGCAGTTCAGGGAAAAGCAATTTTTGGTGAGGGCTGACCACAGCTGGCTTGACATTAGACAAAATTTTCAGGACCTAGCATTGCCAAGTCTCTGGAGACTTAAAGACTCACTTAACATTATTTTAAACTTTGACTGACTCAACAGCTTCAGTAAACAAAGAGGGTGTGAGGGATCCTAGCACATCAAATCCCTGCATATGTGACTCTGTGTATTTCACTTGCTTATTGAATGCATATATTTTACATTATATCTGGTTTTTTGCACAATGATTTGAGTGTCATTCTTATTCTTGTCACAAAGTAAGTATGGTAGTTCAACTGCTTCCTTGAACATATGTAAATATTACCAAATGTTGCCTCTTGGCCTTTGGAAGACCATAAGGAATATAAGTCTGCAAGGAATAATGCAGTGATACAACGTAACTAAGCTTGTAGTACACTGAAAAAGTCTGAAGTTGTCAGAGAGAAGTAATTGAGAAATCAGAAGGTAGGCTGCTCTAATCAGCACCTGAATATTTCACTCCCAAATACACCAAAGTATATACCAGGAAAAATGTTCAGTAATTTATAATATGTTCCTGCAGAAAATAGTAATTAAACCCAGTTAGATCACTGTTTTCTGGTAGGTTCTCTGGAAATAATTCCAGCTTCATCTTAATTTCATATATATTTTTAATGGAAAAGTGCTATTTAAAACCATTTGACTGGAATATATCAAATGAAGTACAGTGTTGATAAAGACATAACATTGTCATAACTTTAAAAATAGTATTCCTCCATTATACAAAACCTTCTGTAAGTCATAAAATATTGGAAGAAAATCAGGACTCTATTTCTTATAGAAATAAACTGTTCATAAACAGTTCAGTACAGTTCTGGGTGCATCATGTTCTAATTGCCTCTGGTGAGCAATAATATTTAAAAGAGTTCCAAATAAGAAGACTTTATTCTCCTACGCAGTTTATATCTTCAAATGTTAACTGATCCTTTTAAACTGTTAAAAGGAGATTTTTGAAAAAATGTTGTCCTTATCTACAGACAGAGAAACAGACATATCTTCCAGTTAATCAACAACCAAGCTGTGACAAGAACTCCCAAATTCTAAGCTCAGAACTTGGCAGATGCCTTCTGTCCAAAAGGACAGGACAAAAAAAAAAAATCTGAATAACATATCTGAAAATATATTTCAAATGGATTCAGCAAAAGATAAACATGGCTAAGAAAGCAATTACAACTAAAGCATGTCAATAGTTTATACTTATAATTAAAGTGAGGCTTATGATCTACTTTCCCAACACTGCATCGTAAGAACTCAAAAAAATCAGTATATTGTCATTTAGTTAATGATGCAGAGAGTCTTTATTATGATTTTTCCTACCTTTGAAGCTGGACACCTAAGATTTTAATATTTCTATTCCAAAATCTTATAGTATAAAATGAGTAAAGATGAAGTGTTTGATTCAGGAAGTTACTAGTACAAAGGACCTGTCAAGACTTTAAAAATATGCAGTAATTTGCATTCATTAGAATAGCCATGAAAATTTCACAGAAAAATAAAAGTTGAATCAATTCTCACATGGGTGGCCAGACATGTCAACAGCAGCTAGGTGAAGAGGAGCTCCTTCAGCCCATTCTTCCTCCAGTAGGATAGCTCACTCCAGGAGGAAGCTGGGTGATCATTGATGAAGGTTCTGTTTCCTCTCAAAGACACAATGGCAGTACAGTCTCAGGTGTGGTAATAGAGTAGCTAGAATAATTGAAATTTTAGAACCTCTCTTACAGTAGGTTGTGGCCTTGTGCAGAGCTGGTATGGAGCACACTGCAATCCCCCAGTGCTAACATTTTTCTGACTTTTCAGTAACTTCCTTGAGAAAGCAACATTGGGAAAACAACAAACAGGCTTTTCAGTTCTTGCAATCTTGGTTTAGCAGTGAAAAATGAGGAGAACCAAGGTGCAGTGTCAAAGTACAATATTCTCTGCTCAGTCGATTTTTAAAATTAGGCAGAGAGGGTTTAATGTTTAATAGTACTTTTAAGATCTGAAGATTTTTGATGTTAGGATTTTGATTTAGCAGAGGGATACAACAATGTGCTGAATCACAATACAAGCACAATGTAGTAATTGCAACACACAACTGGATCACAGTACACATATCATTACCATTTCCAGTCTCCCTGTGGACTCTTTCATCACGTTTGGCATCCTCAGTCACAGGGAAGGAATGCACAAGTTGAAGCCAGATCAAGCATGTTGCTCTCTTTGAAGTTCATTTTATTGATCATTCAGTTTTCATACTCTGTGCTAAGCTGTGTGTACCCTTTCCCCACGCTGATCTCGCAAACTCAAGAAGACATTGACACTTTTTTGATTAACTCAGGGAAAACTCAGTGTATCAGCTGATCCACTCAACCAATCCGGGAAGTTATCAAAACAAAAGCTGTTTTGTTCGTGCTGAGATGAACTCACTGAGGTGCAAGAGCTGTGGTCACTCCCTGCATTCTTCCCTGAGCTTCATGAGCCCATCACTTGCCTTCTGAGCCCTCTTCCATTGTAGGGTTGGTCCATCACTCCCCAGCATGTGATGCCAAAGAGCTCATCAGAGATTAGATTACCAGCAATTGCTCCACAGACTACAGCAAACAAACCCCTGAAAACAGCAGAATTGTTCTAATGCCATGAAGCCAATTCCAAAAAAAAAAAAGGGTCAGGCTTCACTTAAAAGTAATTTTTATTCTGGGGAGGGAGAGCAGAGAGAGAAATGTAAAAAGCAAGCACCCTTCTCCCCTGTCAAGAGAATAGCAATTTTTTTTTCTAAAATAGAGGAGAAAAATAATTGCTAAAAAAATAGCAAAATAATTAGAAAAATAATTAGAAAAATAATTTCTCCTTTTTTCCCCTAATTTTTGTCGGAACCCAGGACACCTCTCTGGATGCCCTGGATGTCTCAAAGCCCTGGCAGGGGCTCGGAGACCCTGGCAGGAAGCCAAAGACACCTGGAAATTCGATCTTAATTCATGGAGCAAATTGCCAACCTTATATGAAGAATTACAGGCCACAAAAGTAGCACAGTAGTAGGAATCACAGGGTGAAGGGAAAAACTTTTGGAGCACTGTACAGGGTGGTTTTGAACCTTGTACAGGGGGGTTTGGAATTCTGTACATGGGGGTCAGGCGTCCCAAGATGGAAGGATTTGGGCGTGCCCTGTCCTTCTCTCTTCTCCTTGGCATCCATGTTCAGGATTATGTTGGCAGGTGTGGATTGGTTCATGGTGAAGGTACACTTGCCAACAAGGGTGAAAAGTATTGGAAATTGAAGGTAAATATCTTATATGTAGTTTTCACTATAAAAGAGACAACCGCCCCGTGGGTGGAAGAGAGTGCCCTTGGCTGTCTTGCTGATCAGACCTCGGCTGGACAGACAGAAAAACTTTGTAGATAAGGAACAATAAACTCAACTGAAGACCAAAAGCAAGAGTCCAGACTCCTTCTTCGAGAGCGCGGCCTGCCCAGAACCACCTGTTCCCGTGCTGGGGCAGAGACGAGTGACAGCTGACCCCGGCAAATTTTTGTCTCTGCATTGGTTTTTGGAGGGCCAAAATGGAGCACCTGGGCTCACTGTGCTGCTCACCCAACTTTCAGAAAGCATGATTAATGCATCATAGAGTCTCCTTATATATCACATAAAGAGTAGAATCTTTGGTGGGTCTTATTCAGCAGCTTGACCAGAGGAATTCCTTTAGGAAGAGGATGGTACTAAACCCATGCTCTCACATTTGCTAAGGTTGGGACTGACAAAATATTTGGGTTTATAGATCTAGAGCCAGAGGAAAACATGCAAGTAAAGCATTTTGATTTGGACCAAAATTAATTAAATGTTTCTTTTTCTTGCCAAATAAAGGAAGAAACAGAAGGTGGATTTGAAGGTTTTCTGTGCAATCTAAAATAAAATCCCTCTATTGCTTTTGAAAATAATTTGAAAAAAAATACAAAGGAGTAGAAGATTGAAGTGTAGAAATCTGTTGGACAGTAGCTGTAACCTTGTTCAGTACCTTGTTCATATTCTCTGTCCAGGATTAAGAGATCCAGGTGCATCTTATTCTCTACCTGTGGCAGTTTGGACTCACATCCCCTACCTCTGAGAAAAAGGATTTTAGCCGCCAAACCATAGGATAGATGTTAGATTGCTCCCCTTCCATGGCAGTCTTTTTAGCTTTGGTCATGTTCAGTCTTTTCATCCAGAAGCAGGCAAGAATAGCACCTCAGGCTGCTGGCAGGAGCCTTAAGGTGATGTGGTCTGGGTGCTGTGAGGACACCCCAGCCCCAGGCTGCGTCCCTCTGTCCCCAGCTCTGCTCCAGCTGAGGGACTGTGCAAGGTGTGAGGCACCAGAATTCAAGCTCCTGGCCAGCTGCCCCTCTAATCAAGTGCACAAAGCAGATCTACAACCACAGGAGAGCAAAAATCTGTACGAGCATATTTACACAACTGAATTGTCCAGAGGTGTGGTTTTAAAGGTACAAAAAGGGTTTTAATCTAGCTCTCTCAGATAAAGAATGACTTGGTCCAAAGGGACATTCAGCCATTTTGTTGGTTTAGATCAATTTTTAATAACAAAAAGTAATGATCCTCTTCACCTTCAACTCATAACTTTTTCCACAAAACCACATTTTTCAGAAAATCCTTGGAAAAGAGAGTAATTTCCTCCAGCTCTATGCCTGGCATTGTGCTGATATGCAAAAATCACATTATACAATGCAATAGAGCAGAATATCTGATGGAGAAAAGAACTATAATGACAGCTGCTTTATAAGCTTCTCCTGATAAATATGAATGGTTAATACAAGACTGTATATATATGTATATCCTGGTTAGTAATTTGCATGTCCTAGCTATCTGTCTTCTGTCTGGGGGAATACTGACCTGGTGGTATCCCACAAAACCTGAATACTGCTATTCTTCTGCATTGTTATCAAGTTAATTAGGGAATAGGGCAATTCTCCTACTGCAATTCTTCCATCTGTTTCTGCCTTACCAGTTTCACATATTATGAAAATGCGCCAGACAGCAGCTCCATCCAATATGTTTCATGTTCACAGTAGATGCATAAAAGACGGTTTAGTATCAGCAATTAAGCATTTACTGGCCTTCATTTTAGCTCAATATTTCTTCTGTGGAGGGGAAAAGCTCCAGCTCCTGAGTGATTTGTCACAGTGACTCTGCAGCATGCACACAGCATAAGGAAAATTGCATTTCAGCCCCTCACTGGGGCGTGCCAGTAAATAGCTAAATGATAAAATCCTGATGCGTATAAAACAGCCTTGTTTACATGATTATGTTCCTGGAGGTTCCAAAAAATCTCTAGATTGCATTATGCTATATCTTGTCCAAATATTTAATCAAAGGCAGCCCCTACCTCAAGGAACTTACACCCAACATAGACAAAAGAAGGAGTAGAGGAGGCTGAAGCATGCAGGGCAGGGAGAGGCCAGGCATCACATTTTCCCCAGAAAGCAGAGCCCTGGCACTGCCTCAACCCCAAGGCATTGCTCTAGTGACAGAAACACACAGCTGCCTCCAAGGCTAACAACATTTCCAGCTATCCAATTTTGTACACCCAGTAATAATTTATGCTTGAAGAAAAAAAAAAAAAAGGGGGGCAAAACCACAAATTAAAAACATGGCCAACTGCTGCATGAAACATATAAAGGAATATGCTGTCTTTCATAGGGCTGGAATGAAGCAGCAACCCAAATCATTGCAGACAGAAGACACCTAAGCAAAAGTACTAATCCATGGATTTTTGGAGTCACTGGTCTCCATAGTCAGGAGCTGTCCCAGTCTTACTGGTGGTTTTCTATCATGAGTATAAATATGTATAAGAATGAGGCAAAATAGTCCATGAGATGCAGCACCTTGATAGGGTTATGTGGGGAAGCAGAAAAAATGCCTTCACACAACAATGAAGGCTGCACTGAAGAAATCAGGTGAAAACACAGAGACCTGGATAGGAAGGTACAGTCTTCTGAAACTCTTTTAAGTCACAGTACTTACTAACTTTGTAATTTCTGTGATCTCAGGGCACTCACTACATTATTTTCCAATGTTTCCGATTCATACAGAATACTAAAATTCCCAGAATTTGATGGCACAGCATATGTCATCATCAGCTGATAAACCACACAACCTAGTCTAAATCATCTGATGTTGACTTTCTGATGCTTTTAAAGTCAAATTGAGATATTACAGAATCTTCTGCTTCTTCTTTCTTACCAACTTGGAATTACAGTGAATACCTTGAAAGTTCCTAGACAGCCCTGTGGGTATGAACACTCAAATGCAACTGGTATTTGTCAGACTACTGCAGTTAATAAAAGTATACATTCCATGTAAGTGTCATATCCATATAAGGAACATTTTTATCAGACAGTGGCACGCTAATAAATATTAGGATTATGCAGGCCTGCTAATTGCAAGAGATCACCTGAATACCTATACTTACCAGAAGCTCACTCTGTAAGAAAATAACATTCATTGAGATAAATACCAGGCTGCTTCATTATGCAAGAACCTGATGCTGCAAAAATAATTGATATGCATGTATTTAATAAAATATATTTAGAAAATGTAGTCAGCATCTACAGACTGATTTGAATTCAAAATGTTCTGGTTTGAGGAGTGGAGTTTTTCACGTTTGTGTGTGAGACTCCATTCAGAAGATTTAGTCTAAGACACCTGAAGTTTCTGTATTAACTCTACATTTGTCTACTACTGCCAGCAATATATGTTTTAAAAAAAGCCAAAATACACACAAAAAAAACCAAACAAAGGTACAAAAAACCACCCAACCCCCAAAAAGCCCCTACAAAATGCCTACAGAAGAGCACCATGTCTTTTTTGCAGTGCAAATACATATTTTATTCAAGCAGTCCTATTTTACCTACTGGTAACATAAGACAGAAAAGCAGAACTTTTAAAACTGTGGATCACATGAGCGCAAACACACCTTGCACTTCAGTGAAATGTGATTTGCTCCCAGCTGCCCCTGTGCCAGTGGAAGAAGTTTCAAACCCTGCCCTTAGCTGCTCACTACTGCCTCTCCATGCAATCCATCAGCCAATCTATCAGCCATCCCACTTGCCAGTCCCACTACCATCTAAGATTTTCTCACCTGCATCACTTAAAATCACTCAAGTTATTTAAATATATTTAAATATATATGCCTAAATGGGAATTAGTAATTTGGCCAGGCACCCTTCCACCATGACAGGCAGCAGCCTCCAACTGAAGAGCAGCAAAAAAGGAGCACCAAAGGCAGTGTAGGGAGAGGTAGGAACAGAGGATGCTCGCCCAGAGCTGAAGTCCCCACTCCTGCATTTAAAAACATTTAATTCATTTTCCTGTCAGAAATCCTGGACAGAAGTAATGGCTGTAAATCTCTTCTGTCATCTGACATTTTGTATTGGATGCTTTGTAAAGAGGTGTATGATGCAGAACCATATTTTTCTCAGGTTCATAAAAATCAGAGTGTAATCTTTTATTTTTGAGTGGTTGGATACAATCAGAATGTGTTTGTCTGAATTACACCAAAGGTTTGTCTGAGTTTGGGTGGTTTTTTTGAGCTGACATGAATAAGCACATGCATAGTGACCTTTTCCTAAAGAGTTAGGACTTCAGGACTTCCATGGCCTGTAGCTATGGACTTCCTTTCTCTTGTGCTTTTGCTGAAGTTGGCTTGTGCTTTTTTTTTTTTTCCCCATTTGTAACACGCATGATGCATTTCTGAACAAAACTGTAGGATTTATCTTGGAAACCCTGGGATTCAGAAGGCATTACAGAAGATGGACTCAAGCCAAGGACCCTGCTCACAATGTGGGAATGAATGAGATTTGGTACTACAGCTCCCTCAAGACGATACACAGTCATGATCTGCAGTTCAGTGTTGAAATGAATAAACACAAACCATTGTCATGCTTTGAATAGGCAAAAGAAAACATTTCAATGAACTCCAGGGTTTTTTTTAATAATATTTTTTCCTAAAAAATTTATAATTTCCATTCCTAGGAAGGTTTGGAAATATCTTTATTTTTTCCTGTTGTGAAACGAAAGTAAGTATTGAGATGACAGAATATCTAGTACTTCTATGGCAGTTCTAAAAGTAACATGTATAGCATTTTTTGTACTGTGTTGAAGCATCCTCATTGGCATAATTGCAGATATGTAAGGACCCTTACAAGACTAAACCCCCAGCTTTCCCAGTAAGCCATGTGGTGACTATGTATGTATACAACAAATCCTATGGGGGATATTTTATTCAATATCATCAAAAAGAGGTTTTCTCATTTCTATTTCTGGATCTTGAGTCCCATGTACTGTAATCCCAATTGTAAATACAATCCACCTAGTTATAACAAAATGTCTTTGTGGAGCACACACAGCCTTTGTTTCAGGGCCTAATGTTAGAGGAGTATAAAGGCTACATTCAAGGCACTCCAGTGTGCAGCTGGAAAAATGGCTGGAAAATTACTTCCTGGCCCACAGCCAGCACTAAATTTGCTCAGGACATAACGCAATACAGGACGTGCAAGGCTCTGATCCATATCTGGTCTTAACCTGAAATGGGGAAAAACCACTGCTCCTGTATCTGCAATTTGCTGCCAGTCATGTACTGAGAGCACGGTGTAAGATGACCACACTGCAGGGTGGGGCACTGGGAGCACTCACGTGCCCATCCCAGGGCAGTGTCTCCCCTCCTCACCATCACCAAGCCTTGTCCTGATGATCCATCTATGGACTGACAATCCGTCCCAGCCTTGGCCCATCCCTTTCCCCAGGGAAGGGCCCAGTGTCCAGGGCAGGTTCTGCCCCAGTGTTTCCCAGCATCCCAGCTCCTGGCTGAGGCGTCAGATGGGCCCTGGCTGCCAGACCCTGCCCCTGGTGATCCCAGAAGTCCCCAGTCCCTGTAATGCCCTGGTGTCATCATGTATAATCCTTTTCAAAATTTAAAAAAGATAACTGATAAAATATCCCATTTTCACCCATTTCTCAGAGTACCTGTGAAATCACTACTGAGGATTGAACTCATTGTAGTCTGAAGAAATGGAAAAAAAAAATCAGTTCCAAAACAAACATATTGACTGCTTGGTTATATTTACAAAGAGAAATAGGCAAAACAGAACAAGAGAGAGGAGGCCTCATCCTAATATAGCCTCAGGGTTAGAAGAATCTCCTGTCTTGTGGGAGCTTGTATTTTAATCAGATAGTGAAGATTACTATAACCCCTCTACAAACAGCTAGGCCCAAACAATGGGAGCTGTGGGATACATGAAGGGATATTTCTTGATGGCCTTTCTAGTACTCCTTACTTATTCACTGAAGCAGGGATCAGTGGTCAGCTGGTCTGTTGGCTCGTTTCCTCTGTTCACACTCCAAGGTTAACATTTGGGCAAGAGGGTGGATGAGGTCAGTATCTCTCCAGCTTTGGGGAATCCACATCTGATTTTATTAAGCCTTTTCCTGGGCCCAGTAGGTCTTCATGCATCCAGAAGGAAACTTATGCTGAAAAAGGGGATCAGTGTATACCAGGGATGTACACCATTGGTTGGCCAAGCACAGCCTCCTTCAACAAGGGCAGACAAGGTGGCCTGGAGAAAATAACACAGTGATTTTACATGAAAGGGAAATTCTGCAAAGCAGAAAAGGCCACGTCCAGCTCCTGCCTCCTGACAGCCCTCCAGCAGAAGGACTGATCTACTCTCCATCCCTTATGTCAAGTGTTGCATCAGCAGCTGGAACCAGCACAAAGGAGCCAATGGTTCCAGAGAGGGCAGTGGTTTGTATCTAACCCTGTATGGGACTGTGAGGAAAGTCAGGGACTTCTGAGCCTCTTCCTGCAGGTACCAAGCTGGAGACACACAGTCATATCCTAAGCTCACCCCCAGCATAAGCATGGGAAGGATGTTTCCACTTCCTGCACCACACTCTCCCCTGCCTCCACACTGGATCCAAGGCTGCAGGTTCCCAACACCATGAAAGATTTCACCCTGACATTAAATGTTAGAAAGATGGAAAGATCACAGAATAAATGCCATAAATAAATCAAAACCCTCTGCAAAGTATAAGATATAATTGGAAATAGATATCAATGGTCGGTCAAAGGACAGGAAAGAGGAAGCCTCTTCTCACCTGTACTGAGTGAATCACATGAGAGAAAATTACCACCTAAAATACTTTACATAATAGATTAAAAACCAGAACTATTGAATATCCATGTCACTATGGAAGATATTTGCTTTAGAATATGAGAGACATGAAAGAATAATGTAAAATTATGTAAAATTTAACTGCATTCATGACAGCATTGACAAGATTTTCAAGGACACAAGCACAGAAAACATCTCAAGATGTTACCTGTGTGTTGTGTGTGTGAGAGAAGAGGGAATGACACAGTAGAAAGTTGTGCACTGATGGTGATCAGGCACAGCATCACCAGGGAGGGGATTGTCCCACTCTGCTCTGCACTGGTACAGCCTCACCTTGAATCCTGTCTGCCATTTTTGGCACCATAATAATAAAAAAAAAAAAAAAAAAAAAACAAAAAACAAAAAACCCAGATTAAAACATAATAGTATTAAATAATTATTAAAACATAATAATAAAAAAATAGATTAAGCTATTAGAGAGTGGCCAAAGGAGGGTCACAAAGATGGTGAAGTGTCTGGAGGGGAAGCCATATGAGGAGCAGCTGAGGTCACTTGGTCTGTTCAGCCTGGATGAGACTGAGAGGAGAGCTCATTGTGGTCTTCAACATCCTCATGAGGGGATGAGGAGGGGCAGACACTGATTCCTTCTCTGTGGTGACCAGTGACAGGACTCAAGGAAACAGCATGAAGTTGTGTCAGGGGAGGGTTTAGGTGAGACATCAGGAAAAGGTTCTTCACCCAGGAAAAGTGCCCCAAAAGGGTGGGCTCCAGCACAGGATCCGAGAGAAGAGATCACAGCACCAAAACGGAGTTCAAGAAGCATTTGGGCAACACTCTCAGCATGTGGTGTGATTCTTGGGTGTCCTGCACAGTGCCAGGGGTTGGACTTGATGATCCTGATGGATGCTTTCCAACTCAGCATATTCTGTGGTTCTTTGCTTCTATGATGTGGACTGTATGGACTGTAATTTAATTTAGAAGGTTCTCTGCGAGATTTCAAGCTGCAGTGTGACTGCAATGCTGAGTGCCTTCATTACTGTCTTTCTACTGCCAAACTTAGCTGAAATTCAATGGCATGCTGACACATTACCCTGAGAAACCTCATTAAAATGAAACTAGGTGGGGAAATGTAAAAAGTTTACTGGGGATAAGTTCTGCCTACCTTGTTTCAGGATGCTGGAGCTCAGAGCACTGGATTTCTTCCCAAGGCAAAAAAAAAAAGGAATTAAATATCATATTGCAGCTCTTTAACTAAAAGTGATTTCAAATGTAAGGACTACTTTTTTGTGCAGATATCACTTCTTTCAAAGTAGAATTACCCAAGGAAAAAGAAAAATGGCTGTGTAAAGAGGAGAGATTTAAGAATATTCAGAGAGGATCCAAAGAACAGCTACTGCCCCAAATCACAGACAGTTCAGAGTAAAGACAAAAAGATTCTGAAATTTAAAAAAAAAATAAAAATCAGAGGAAGTAAGCAGAGGCATGTGTTTATTATTTTGTCTAGTTCTGTATCCTTCCTGTGCTAACTGAACTGGAGGATAATTGTATTTAGAAACCCATATACATCTTAGGCATCTGTTAACTTTCATCTGTCCTGTATCACTGAAGAGTAACATATAAATCCATGATGCTGTGGGCTAGATTTAAGGAATTCAGTGTGTTTAAATTACTGTGGTGTCTGGAAGCTTAGGACAGCCTAGGGGCCATTTAGCCCTGTTTCTGTGAAGAGATAACAGATATCCATATGTTATCTAAGAAGTGCCTCAGAGGTGCCAAGGCTGGGACAAAGACCAGTGGACCAAGAGAAGATGGAACTCACATGTCTGTCCTTGAGGTCCCAGTACAGCAACCTAGTTAGTGTTCAGATAAAGTTAGCCACACCAGAGCTGAAACAATAAGCAAGAATAACAGGAGATAGATATAGATATAGATATAGATATAGATATAGATATAGATATAGATATAGATATATAGATATATAGATATATAGTCATAGTAGTAACTGAGCTTGCAAACTGCATTCATCTTAAGCTCTTGGTCTCAGGGCACAACTTTTTCATTTAAATTGTATGTTGAAATACCACTGCCCTGCCCCTCTCCCCTCCCCCAACCACCACCACCCTAGTTAATTAATAAAAGCTTCATACTGAAGCACAAAGAGTAGAGTTGAAAGAGTAGACACACTTTGAGGACTTTTCACCCCTTAGTTACCTCCTTTCTGCTTTATCAGAATCTCTGAGTTTCATCAGAATCATCTGAATCTTCTCATTATCTCTGAGTTTGGGAAATTTTATGCAACAATCCCTCTGGCCTTGCTTGTTTCTGCTTCCTACAAAGTGTTTTCCTGCTGCTTTGTGATCCCACATCCCCACCAATTACTCTTCTCAGCAATCTAAAATGATTTTAAATCTTGTTAATATGTGTGTTGTTACCAAGGAGGATTCATCCACAGAGGAAGGGAATGTGGAGCTTTCTGTGAGTGCTACTCAACCACATTAGGTGTTTTTTGGTTTTTGTTTGGTCATTTGCTTTTGTTTTTGCTTTCTTCACTAGAAACTTCTAATATTTCTCTTAGCCTCTGGGCTGTAAAAGGAATAAAGAGGAAGATTGGAGGGGACAACGCTTATCTGAGGTGTTCATGAACCGGAGACAGGATCATGAGCTGGTCACCACCTTGCCACTCGTGTCAGAGCTGGCAGTGTTTGCATGACATTACAGTTTTTACATTAGTCCAGCATTTCCTGACCACCTCTAGCTGTGAGAGAGCGCACTGCCATTTTAGAGGTGTGAAACCACAAGTTGGTAGTATTTCAAGAAGGAGGCTCTTCTTACACATCCATCACCAACCATCTCCTCTAGATTGTCAGTTCCTCTTCATTTACTTAGTGCTTTTAAAAAACCCACTCTTTACCACAGCAGCAAAATAGCAAGGCCATCACCACACCTATCTATTATTAAACTCAAACCTAGTTATAAAGACATATTGCATTCTAATAAAAGCTGTGGGTGCCCCACTCCAGCAGTGGTCACGGGACGTACTGAGCGCAGGAGCCCAGGACATGAGTGGGTGACTCAGCCTAGGCCAAACAGTTAGCTAATGGTTAGTGTAGTTTCCATTTGTTTGATCTTTGATAAAGTGTTTCAGATGATTTTTCAATCACACAATGACAAGGCCATTTGAACCAAAATCAAGTACTTTTTGTAATATGAGGCAGTGCAAATCCTGAAAGTAGATTAATTACTTTTGCTTTAGGAGGAGTAGAATATAACTACAGTAAAACTAGTTACGGCTGGAAGGGAGAGGTCAAAGGAATGAAAAAGATAAAGCACTCTCCTTTAATTATATTTTCCTGCAAAGCCAATGGTGTATTCTTATATCACTGTTCTAATATAACAGCAAGGATTGGACATAATCCAGAGTACCAGTGACTTTAAAAGAATGTGATCATTAAATTCATTACAGTTTTAGTGGTGATGATGTTTATTATTTTGGATTTGTAAAATGACAAAACATACTCCTGTTTTTAATATGTTAGTACAGTTTTGTGCAAAACCCATCATATGAAATATTGCAAGAACCTCATTCCAGAAGGGCTAAATCTGCCTTCAACAGACAAGGAGCTGGGACAGTTTTCAAAGAGCAGTACTGATAGCCTTGTACAAAATTGTGGGACAATCATGGATATTTGTCATTTTACCTGTTGCAAATTATCTAACTGCAACACCTTGAGACCACAGTTCAGATCACAGCACTGAGCTGAATTTTGAGTCAAAAATAACTGTCACACCAAAAACATGCAGTTCAAATAGCTTCGAAGGAGAAAGGGCACCATTCAATAATGTGTGATAATGAATTCCAACTGTACTTCTCTCATGACTATATTCCCTCATTCAGCTAGGCTGAAAAAAAATCTCTGCCATGTGATGTTTCTTCTATAAAATGGTCTTACAAGTTTGTTTTTACAATTCTTGATTATTTGTAGCTTTTCAGTAATAATAAAAATATTATTATTTCTGGAATGCACGTATTTTTCATCTCTTTTTCATACTATTAAAAAACCCAGCAGAACAAAAGCAAGTGCAATACTTTGGCTTTGAAAATGGCGAATATTTTAAATATTGCAAGTTACAAACAAGACAGAAAAAGCTCTTTAAAAGATTACTTTTACAGAGGAGCCACGTAAAAATAGATACACAGAGCAGAATAATCTGTATTCTAGAGCTTTGTCAATAACAAAATAAAAGAAAACTACAATTACATCTCTTTGTAAATAATAAATAACTGAAGCCAGTCTTTTTTACACTCTGGGCTATTTTAATTTGGGATTAGCGTTGAAATTAATAAAAGGCAGAACCAGAAAGGCTATTCTACCATCTCCTCAGTGTAGTGTAAAAGGCTCACTTCAGGGCTATAAGAGAATAATCCATTTTTTACAGAAAAAAATTGATCTACTTTTGGTAAAATAGATCTTCTGTTTAGTAGTAACCAAACCTAACATTTACAAGTCTCTGTGTGAGTATGTGGAGGGAATATTTCATATCATATATATTACATCAGTTAAAACTCTTAAATCAATGAAAAAATTAAGCATTTCTCTACTTTTTTATTTTTTATTGCAGCATATAAAGTGTTAAGTGCATACTGGAAACACATCTTGTTTGCCTGTTTGCTTCAGCAGATGTGGTGGAGATAAGGAAAAGTGCGCAGAAGGATTAAAGACATCCACGCTACCTCCCAAGGCCTTTTCTACTGCTCTCATTAACTGCTCTGTTAAACTGGCTAAAAATGCTTTAGGAGCTTAATGGAAATGGCTTTTCATAATTATTCTTCTTCTCCAAACTTCCTCTTACTTGAAGTCAAAATAATTTGGAGTGAGAGCAGATCAGAGGCGAGTCATAGGTTAGGGATTATGAGATTACCAGGGCATCCGCAGGAGGGTATAATCCTCCCCAGGACCCAGCGGGGGAGATTTCTCTGTTGTTGCTCTGTGTGACCACACTGAAGACCTTTGGGGTCTCTCTTCTGATTGAGCTCAGGCATTTCTGCAGATCCTATGAGACAACTGATTTTTGTCGTAGGGCCCCCAGCACGATGTGTCCACCTGAATAAAGAAAACAATGACTGCAATAAACAAACTACATGGGAAACAGAACACAAAAGCAGGAAGTCCTGGTTTGTGTGTGTGTGTGTGCAATGACTGTGCCTGTAATGTCAGATGAATTTACGTGCTTTTGGACATGACAAAGTCTCCTTACATTATCTATTCCTATTCTGTGCAGCAATTAGATACTATTGGCTTAGCTTTACTTTGCATATAGCTCCCAAACTGATTAGACTAATAAAATTTACCAACCACAGACTATCAGCAGTAAAACAGATTTGGTGAGTTGTAGTTAAAAATACCATGGTTTCAAACTCAGATACAGGACACAACAACCAGATGATGTGTAAAATGCTTGTGTATGATAGGCTCTGTCCATTGCCTCTGCACTAGCTGGTTTTTCTGCAGCTCAGCAATACAAATTTGCCCTACATGGGCCCTGAGAACACCCCTTCCTTACAAAGGAAGAGTACCAAGCAGGACAATGCACAGAACTGGAACATAACCAGGGCGGCTGAGATGCAACTGTGTGATTCAGAAAGAAAGGGCTGCTCACCTGACCTTCAGCCCAGTCATTGTATATTTGGTACAAAGGTCCCTGAATTTGTTTTAAGAAACTTGCTTGGGTGCAGGGTCAGCTCTAACATGGAAATATACTTCCTGGCATGTTTAACACTCTAAAACTTAAATAAGAAATTATTTGGAGTTCTGAAGGAGAAGATTAAGGCCCTTGGCACACACACTGGTAACAAGCTATGATGTGTCCCATCTTGATGTCTAATGACACTAAGTATTATTTTGGATCATGTAATACAGAATACAGCAGAACCAGATGGGATGTGTCACTGAAAGTACATAGCAAAAAGCAAACAAAGAGGCTTGGAAAAGGGGAGAAAATATGCAGGATATGACCAGCATCCATAGTTTTGCTTTCTTGCATAACCATCAGATGCTGCAATATAAAAGAGAAAAGAAAAAAAGAAAATACAGTTATATCTTTACTGTAGAAAGTGTAAGACATCAGGCAAACCACAACTACATTGATGTATCAAAAATATCCAGGTTTCAGAACATGTATTCTTCTCACCAATAGCCCATGTCTGGAGAGGTTCCTGCCTTATCATCAACACCTCTTTACTTCGCATGCATGAGAAATGAAAACATTTTGCTCACATTGCAATTTTATTTACCCCAAGGCCACGCTGCGCAGATTACACTGCAATCCCCATCAAGCAGTGACAGACTTGAAAGAGGCCAAATCCTTCAGAATTTCTTGGGGATACAAAATGCTTTGCCTGTTGTTCTCTTTTCTTTTTAGTCACATACTGCTTTTTCTGTCTCCTACTTTTCCCTCCTGTTTTTGACACATGCCTGTACTTTGCTTTCATAAAGCTGTTACTTTCTCATGTCCATATCTCCTAATATTCTTCATCAGCAACAAACAGAATTTTGCAAGACCCGTTCAAACTGTGACAAAAACAATCTTAGTTTTCACGCAGGAGTTAAGGGAATTTTCTGCATCAGATCCTAGCTTTATTGAAGAGAAAGAGAGAATGGTCTTAGATTTTTTGTGATAAATAATTGAATGCTTTTACTCCATTTTTTCTGAACTGCTACATGGTATTTAGCCTTGTTGTTCAGATTAACTATCTTTAAAAAAAGTAATTCTCAGTGGATTAATGAAATCAACACATTAAATAAAATGTACAGACCGAGATATGTGTTATTTTTGTTTTTTTTTAAGATGGTGGAATACTTTACAATGGCTTCTGCTTGTTTCCATTCCATGCAGCACCAGTAATTAATATGCAGGTGGACTGTAAATCCTTCCAGACCAAGATGTCCTGTTTCTATGTGGCGACAAACTGACCACGATTCTCAGTCTTCATTTGGCTCCTATTCCAAACCAGACCATGAGTCTGGAGACAGTCTGAGCAGGTCAAGCTCCCGCATGGTTTCATTTATCAGAGAGCACTTGCTTTGAGAGTCGAGACCCTCACTCTTTGCATTTGGAAATAATTCTTGATTTTGGTACAGAGCCATCTGTTTCCATATAACATCATCCACTTTATGGGATCCAACAAATCTCTGTTTGACTTCCACAGAATGGATCTGAAATTACACGTGATGAGAAAGGCTGTGCTATTATGTATAAATATCTGTATGTACAAGTCTTCATTACAGAGTAGAAACAAGCTGAAAGGTGATACTGTTCCAATTTGAAAAAAACTCTAATGATTACTCAAAAGAAGTGCATTGACTTCCGAGGAAGTGATCATCTGACTACATTCAAGAAAGCATCTCTGAAGAGTATCTCTAACTACTGTCTGTATTGAATCATATTTTAGAACTAAATCATCAGACTGTAGTGAGAGTAGTGTAGAAAGAGACAACTGATCTTAACCATGACACCTTTTACTATAACATAAGGAAGCAGAACCATCAGACATTTTTACAAAATATGTAAAAAATGTTTGCATTGAAATTATAAAAATGGTTTCACCTTACTCAATATATATACTTCAAAGTTCAACTCTTGTTGAAGCCATACTAAATTTGTTGTCCTTGATTAAAAACATTTGTATAGTCTAATTTAAAAACTTTTAAGTTTTTATCTTCTTTCATGGGGAACATCTCCTTCAGCCATATTCACACCCACTTGCTTCAGCCAAAGCTGAGACAGCCTTCACATGACCTGTGAAGGACATGGGTCTCCTCTACATGGGCCTTTCCAAGCCAGTGCTAGATCCTGCCACTCAACCTAATGTTTTGACTTTCAAGGGTTTTTTAAAAACCGCTCTGTAAGGTACCTTTTTTTATTAAAGTCTGCTCTTAAAAAAAAAAAAAAAAAAAAAAAAAGTGAAAAGGATTGCTCAAGAGTTAATGGAGGCCATATTTCCACATTTTTGCTGAGACCAGCCATTTCCTCAGAAGTAAAGTTCTGCAATTTCCTCCATCTTCAATCTCCCTTCCTCTGGAGTAACAGTTTTCCCTGTGGTAAAATGAGTTATTGGGCTGAATTTTACCATCAGATGAAATTTTTTAAAATTGAATCTCCAAATCCAACCCCTAAGGAAATAATTTACAAGTGAGTTTAAAAGTACAGACGAAAATGAGTCCAAATTGCTAAAATGGTCACCTCATCCCACACATGCAATTCTCTTTTCTTTGTGTCTCAGTTTGTATGGGTTTATGTTCTCACGACCTTGCAGATCCAAAGTCCAACACAACTCATTAGCAGTCCTGCAAGATTCACCCTTAACACGACCATTTCCAGGGAAGTGTCAGGACGAAGGTCTGGGAGAAGATTTGTTTCAATTTGCTCTCCACAACATTCTGTGACTGATCCATTGAATGGATGTTCCCTGTAACCCACTCCCCTTTCTTTTTCTTGCCTGCTGATCTGGCAATTCCTGATGTTAGCTCTAAAGCTAAATGCTCAGTGTAGTCAGAGAGGGGAAAAATGAGCTTGACTGTATCAGATGGAAGGAAAAAAATATAAATTGAGTCCTATCAGGCATACAACCCCACACCCCCCAAAAAACAAACCCACAGAAATTAAGAATAGTCAGCGCCCACTGCCTGTAAACAAACAGCTGAGTGAGCTTCAAGCTGACCCAGTCAGATTCCTTGCTGTATCAATAAATTGCATTATCTCTGCCTTGATTATTTCCACTACAGAGGGCATCTGCAAGGTTATCAAGACCCAAGTGACTTAATAAGATCACAAAGAGATACAGCTGATAATTGTTTTCTGACAGGTTTATGTCCACAGCTGATGCGTCTTTTAAGAGTTTGATTTTTTGCAGACAAGTCTAAGCAGAAACATATGCAGTGCCTCACCACGATGGAGTCTGGGGTGGTGTGGGGGAGAGGCAGGGGTAGGGGGTGGCACTGATCTGAAGCAAGGAAGCCTCTTCTGCTCACTCAGCCTTGAGAACTTCTCAGCGCCTTGTTAAATACGCTGATAAATGCATTTCTCAGTGAAGTTCCAAGAGGATAACTGCCTGTTAGGAGATTTTACTTTACAGATTGCCTTATAGACAAGGGAAATTTGATTTCTGAACCTACACAAAGGGCTCGCTGTGCTTTGTGAGTGTATTGATCTGGCAGCACTGCAGCAGCTGTGAGCTCAAATGTCTGTGCTGCTGGCATAATCAGAAACATGCTACATGCAGGATGCAGCAAGCTTCAAGAGCTTAACAACCCAGAGAGGGGACCTGTCAATTCCTTTCATGGCTAACAGCAGGGTAAAGAAGCCATGTATATGGTGAACTATCAAAGCTATTGCAAAAAAAGAGATGAGGGAATGACAAAAGAAAATTAAAAAGCACAGGAAGATACGAAAGTACCTGAATATTCACCTACCGTACAGATATGTTAGCTTTACAGTACTTAAACATATCCAATATGCAGCCCAATTACATACAGTCTGAAACATAAAATCCGTTTCAAAATGTCTGGGTGATATCATTGTTCTGTGTTTACCTTTCTCATATTTTCCAGCAGTCCTGAAGCCCTCCTGTGCTGAGCAAAGCTTTTTATGGTAGGAAAGAATCTGCTTTGTTATTCTTAATGTTTTCCAAGCATCTTTCATCATAATAGAACATCATATTTTTGGCTTGTGGATATATTTATACATTATTTTTATCTTGATTTTAGTGCATACACGTTTTCTCCTAATGGCTTTCTGGTAAATGAGCTGGCTTTCCACAGTTTGCATCTTGATATAATAGTTGCACCTGACATTTTCTGAAATTATGGGTTTTGTGCAGGCAATAGCACAGTGCACAAAAGAAAGGTAATAGCTGTGGTTTGTAGCATGTGGATTTGGCTTTGAGGTTAGTGAGTAAGCCATTAACATATGGTCTATTCTTGCAAATGCTCACACAGAGAGCGCCTTCAGGGTGCGAGGGAGCACAATGAACCCGGAGCACTTCCTCCGCATGACTTTGGAGAACGCCTCTCGGTTTTCATTTTCCGGAGACCCACCATGGAGGTAGAAGCTGAAAACCTGTCTGTTCTGGTCAGGGTGAACGCTGCTGGAACCATGAAGTGTGCTTTTTTTGCTCTTTATGCTTGTTATTTGTGAATCGTGTTAAAAGTACAGCAATCTCGGTTCTGCTTTCTCCTCTGGCATGGGAGTTTCCTGAGTGTTCACTAAGGCTTTGTTAGGTAATTGCCCTCACTACACTGTCATAGTGTTTAGAATCAAACAGGCTTTTAAAACAGGTTTTGTTTGTCTTTCTTGGTGCAGTTAAATGTAGAAACTACTTTCATAATTTTTAATTAATGAAAAGAAAGGTTCAGAGGAGGATTAAATTTAAACAGTAAGTGGCCCTGACCGCAGTGGTAAGATCTGGAAACCAGCAATTATCTTTCTTGATAGCTGTGCAATTACAGAATGTACCTACAAGTGAAAATCCTCAGTAATGCATTACTCTTCTCCGATGGCTGTGCAAGGGAAAGCATCCATTAATAGGAAGACTGGGCCTTATTCATCCATCAAGATTAATCAGACCTAAGTGTGTACTAGAAACATATCATTCCAATATCTTTGCTTTGGTAATCAAGAATTTAGAAATGTGGATACATTGAGCATTTAATAAATACATTCACCACACAGCTAAATATACCATTCACACCTTCATGGATTACTCTGTATTCACTCTGAATGAGAGGTATGAGCAAATTTTAAAGTATTTTCAAGAGTTAAGTGTCAAAATTGTATCTATATTGTGTCAAAATCTGTCAGCCACAGAGCTCTTTTGAGCTAATAGAAATTTCTCCCACAAGTTGCAGAACCCACAAACCCAAGTCACCAAACCTTTCTGTTCTCTAGTACTCAGCTGGAGAATATGACCTATACTTAAGACTCATTCTGTAAAGGGTAAGGCATGGGTAAGGAATGGAGAAGGCTCCTGAGTTCTGGGGGTCCTTGCTCAGAAAACACCACATTTAGAAGTAATTTGGACATCTCTGAACATGCCATGTGTGCCTTCATTTTAATTCTTTTTCACCTCAGAAGTTAGCTATAACAATATCAGTTTTCTCAATGAAGAGCTAGAGAACGGTGGCAAAGCCATGGGATTTCTTCATTCCTTTTGTAACAAAGAACTCACAACCTACAGCAGGCTGGGTTCCTGCAAAGAGAAACCTGTTTGCCTTCATCAGTTCAGTGTGGAAGTCAGACCCTTGCTTCAGGAGGACTGCTTCATGAGACACTAAAAATACAGATAACCTCATCTGCATTCCTATTTCTCCTTTACTTCCACTAATGGAAAAGTGGCATTAGCTGCAGAAAAATCCTGTCTTGCTCGACATGGTCTCACTCATGTCCAAACAATGGATGCAATATTTCTTATTGCAAAATCTGTGAAGTGCTGGTTCAGAGTCAGGCACAGTTGAGCTGCTGACAGGCAGAAAAACGATGCTGCAGTGTCTCCTCTCTCATGGGACTGGCTTGCAAGTAGCTCTAGGCAGAGTTAATGGGGGGACTGTGCCAGCCCTCTTCACTTCTTCTTCCCTCTGGAAAGCCTGAACCAGTGCAGTTGCAGTAGCTACCTACTCACTTAACACACTGCTTCATCTGCCTCTTCTCCTTTTCTGTGCCTCTCACTGCCTTTCATCTCTCACCACATGTCGAGATCACTAGGTCATTGAGAGAAGGATTGATATTTATTTTGTGTTCATAACATCTATTTTGTGAAGTGTTAAATGGCATCTGTAGGCACTTTCAAAAAACAAGCAAGCAATATATTGCCTTATGAGCAATCACTGTGGCAGTGTTAAGATGTATTTGCCCAATCAAACAAAATTATGCTTACAGAGCAAATGAAATTCCCTCTGCAATGTGAGGGGTGGTAAATCAAAGTAAGAGGAGATAAATATTTCAACTTAGCTAATCTTACTGACTCAAAAATATTTAAGTCTGCTCAGCTCAAAGTACAATTGCCGGAAATTATTCATGTTGCTTTCTATCTCTTCTCCAGTTTTTTTTACTACTGAAATGGATTGAGAGCAGCCCTGAGAAGAAGGACATGGGGTTGTCAGTTGAAGAAAAGCTCAACATCAGGCAGCAATGTGTGGTTGCAACCCAGGAAGCCAAAAATATCCTGAGCTGCATGAAAAGCAACGTGGCCAGCAGGTCAGGGGAGATGGCTCTGCACACCTACTCTGCTCTTGTGACACCCTGCCTGCAATGCTGCTTCCCATTCTGGGGTCCCTGACACAGGAAGGACCTGGACCTGCTGGAGTGAGTCCAGAGGAGGGCCACAAAGATGCTCAGAGGGCTGGAAGACCTCTCCTATGAGAACAGCCTGAGAGAGTTGGGGGTGTTCAGTCTGAAGAGAAGGTTCTGGGGATATCTAATAGCAACCTTCAAATTCCTAAGGGGTTTTTACAAAAAAGATAAAAAGAGACTTTTTACTAAGGCCTGTAGTGACAGGACAAGGGGCAATGGTGATAAACTGAAATGGGGTAGACTTAGATTAGATATTAGAATTTTTTTACAGTGAGGATGGAGAGACCCAGGAACAGATTGCACACAGAAATTGTGGATGCCCCATCTCTGGAAGTGTTCAAGGCCAGGTTAGATGGAACTTTGAGCAAACTTGTTCAGTTAAAGGTGCCCTGCCAATGGCAGGGGGATTGGAATTGGGGGATGTCCAAGGTCCCTTCCAATTCACACCATTTTATGAGTCTGTGATTGTATGAAATATCACTGATCACAGTACAGTCTGCAAGAATAAAAGCTCAGTCACATTGTACAGGTACACAGACTTCTTACTCTGTTTGGGAATTAAAACATATCATTACTAGATTAATCTTAATAACAACATGCCTTTATGCCTTTCAAGACCTGACCAAGATCTGGCACTCAGCCCTTATATTTAAGGAAGCAGTGGGTAAGCCATTTTAAATCTTGAAATCATGAAGATCTTTCAAATTGCTGAGAAATGGAATGCCTTTGTTCATGTTAGTAACTTAATAAAAAAATTGGGATTGTTTTTTGTTGTTGTTGTTGTTGTTAAATTTGATAGTAAAGTTACATTTGGGACAATGTAAACTGGGAAAATTCACAGGCATGTCAAATTTCATATCTGTGAAGGCAGCTGTAACAAGAGAATATCTTTAAACTAAAACACAGGTTTGGCATCCATATTTCCTAATATTTCAAACAGCTAGATCTAAAACATACCTGAGAGAACACTGTGACTGATTACATTTATGACAATGGCTGCAAATATGTAAAGACAATAAAAAACATTGATGGGCAAACTTCTCTATTTTTCTATGACTATTCAAAAATACATAAATGCAAAGTGAAAAGGATGTATCTAAGGGATATCTTTAGCATGTATGTTCAATAGAGTAAAGTGACTGTGTACTCAGTGGACCTACTTTAAATCTTGTACTGCAGTGATCTACACAAACATACTCTAAAACCACAGTCTGTAGTCATCACCTTTTTAAATTACAGGCATTCAGAGAGGGAGAGAGAGGGCATTCATTCTCTAGTCAAGCAAAGCACTTCAAAAAGGTAAAAAATATTTATTTGATTCACTAGGATTTAAATGCTTTTCCAGGAGAACAGTTTCCAATTACTACTCTCAATTTGCAGAAATGGGACTGTCATTCAGGGTTTGCCTGTGATTTTGATTGTATCTGCAACAGTGATCAGGAACTAAAAGACTTCTAGTGAAAACACAGATATCCTTGGCTAGCCAGTTGCCCTACAGACCTTGTGATAGTTTTATATCTGGTTGTTGCTATCCAGACCGTTTTTTGTTCAGATGTCATCATCTTTTATGTTCCCACACAAGCATACATTAAACTTCTCTTCCTACAATATTTAAATAAAATTTTTTGCTTTTCAGAGCTTTCTCACTGTTGGAGCTCAGATACACACAAAATGTCAGGTGAAGCTGAAGACAATGAAGTCTTTGACAGTATTTGTCAAGGTCTTCCAGGTCAGCAGAATTCAGAACTTCTTTTTCTTTGCCAAATTAAGGCTCTGGTCACAATGGTTCATAACCAATTACCACTCATCAGTTAAGTCATACTTTTTAGGTAATAGCAGTTGATATGAATGGGTTTAATCTAAGTTCTGCCCCTTGGGTGTTATCCCTGAAGACTTCAGTAAGAACTTGACAGACCTATTAGTTAACAGTGCACTCATGGTTTCTTAATATAATTTTGGGTTATTAATTAATGAACTGTGTAAATCACATGCAATATAGTGATGAGGTAGCCTCAAATCAAATAAGTATGAAGGTCAAGGAAAGAAGGTGAATAAGTTCCACGGTTTTGTAGGCTTTGGTTGTATATGCTTTCTCTTATCCTTTGACACACCTGACTATTTCATACAGCCAGCACTGGCAGGGATGTCTCTATCAGCATGGAAAAAGCTAAGAATCAGCTAGGAATCTTTCCCTAGCTCAGAGACCAGCTAAGAATAAGTCCTGGAGCAACCTGCAGAAATGTCATTGTAAGAAACGACCTTTTTCTTCTTTACAGATTGCAAAGGATTCATTGTGTAGGCGACCACTTGGGCTTGAAGGAGATCCAAAAGCTCTCTCCTTGTGTTATTTGCTCAGCCTAGGGCTGACAACCTAAGAAAAAACATGGAGTTGGAGACATTGTACTCTTCAGTCATACAAAACAAAAAAAAGTCCATAAACATTCATGTCAAAGGGGAATAGCATCTTCATGTATTGTGGGGGACTCAAAGGTAACAGATCTACCCAGGCACGCCACTAGTGAGCAACAGGCTAAGAGATGGAAACTGAAAAATAAAGCCACAGGAGGTAAAAAAAGAAAGGAAATAATAAAATAAAAGAAATTAAGTACAGATTGTGGATTATCAGACAAATTACAACAAAAACTGCTAGGATTATCACAAGTACAGCAGAAGAACCAGTTGGAGCTCTGAAGAGGTCTCCTGGTGGAGGGGAGCTCTGAGAAGGGTCTGAACTCCATCCCACAAGAGGAAGGCAGCAGTACTGCTCACTCCCAAAAGGCCTCCTGCCCCAGAGGCTGCCTGCACCCTGGTGCTCCTTTGTACTGAAAGATTTCTTGTGATGGGAACAGATTGTGAAACCAAAAAGGGAATGTTATGGGAATGTTACAGGAGTGTACAAAATGGGAGCACCTGCGCCAGTCCCAGGTAAAGGTGAGACATAGAAGGTAGAAGCAGGAATGTAGGCTGCTCTTGTGTCAACATTTGTTTTTCCTGAATGCATCATCCAACAAATATTTTCCTGGAGTCTGTCTGTTACTCTGTTCTGTCTGGGCACCTTCAGAGCACACGAGTGCAGCAGCTGAGTGTGACTCACAGCTGCCAACATGATCCACATCAGCACCAAGAAACGTCAGCAGAGACCATGGGAGGGAGGGTCATCCTTGAGAGGGATATCCCCAGCAAGGCCATGAACCCCAGGGAGCTCAGGGCATACCTGAGATATCACTAGCTAGGACAAGCCCATATGTATTGAAAGAGTCTCTCTTTAGTATCAAACCATTCTCAACAGCTATTTCACCAGGATAAAAAAGCTCAGCTTTTCTTCCCTTTTTCTGGGGTTTTGGTTCATGGGAGTTTGGGGTGTTTGTTTGTGGGGGGTTTGTGGATTTTTTGCACAGCAGTGATGAATAACTGGACTAGCAGCAAAAGCAATGAGTTCCTATACTGTCTTTAGCTTGTGTGTTCCTCTGTATTCCAAAGTGATCAACAAATTAGTACAAAAAACACACACCATTATTCATCCAGTCCTAACAAAATAATTGCTTAGTACAGTTATGCATGAGGCTTCAGAATCCCCAGCAGTTGCAGAGCATAAAAAGAGAGAAAGAGGAAAAGATAAGGATGCAGGGGAACTCTAACCCAATAACCCAGACATTTTGCAGGCAGTAAATTCTTAAGCATCACCATACTAATTGACATCACGAATACTCCAAACTGAATATATTGATTGCCAAGGTCAGCATTTTAGGCAGCAACAGCAGACATCCTCATCCATTAGCCCTGAAATATTGATTTCAATCAGGAAAATAGAAACCAAAAAAAGAAAAATACTCAAGCAATAAAATGATCTTTCTCTATCTTTGTCTCCCAGTCATGGGAACAGACATTCTATTCAGAGTATATCAGTATTTATAGGATTGCTGAAGACTTATATGGATTTCCTGTTCTCAGCCTATTAAACATGTGTTTGTATTCAAAATGGCTAAAAAAAATATCACTTCAAATGCGAAACCAGATAACAGACAAGAGCATAGCTTTGGTTTTACCTTGCTTGATAGATCAGGATGGATCTCAAAACTGCAAGTTTTCTTCTTAAAATAATTAGAGAAGGGACAAACTGTTTTTCAAATGAAACCTGGTATGTCCCAAATGCTTAATCATATAGCAAACACTAACCACTAAGAAAGTCTCCTAAGGCTAGAAACTCCTGTTAAAATTACTTTCTCAATGATTATTGCTTCATCCTTTTAAGTGGTATTACTTAAAATTAAAAACAGTGCAGTTAAACACAAATAACTAGATTTTATAAAACTGGACATAAGTAAAAAAAAATTCCCAAACACTTAAAAAATTCACAGTATGTATTTTTTTAAGACAAAAATAACAGTCAATGCCTTTCTGGCTAGATACGTGACAAAATGTTATTCAATGCTACCTCATATCATTGGGTGAAACCATGTTGTAGAAAGATGCTTTATGAGGATGGCTTTAATTATTTTCTAAATTCATATTTAGCTGGGAAAAGCAAGCAAAATTCTCAGAATAACTGACTTCCATGATCATGATTTTTTTTTAAAATAAGTTTCCTTGTTCCCTGCTAGAAATATTTAATTTTGCTTTTTTTTTCTATCACATGCCAAACTTTCGAGGCTAGAATGAAGCTGAGAAAACAGACTGCTAGATGGGTATGGGTTTAGTGGCCAAAGGCAGGTGGACAAAGTACACCATGTGCATTTAAGAAGCTGGCACCTGCATGAATAGAGCCATGCAGCAAGAGCTGCAGCACTCATTGCTACAGCAAGCAGTGCACAACTGAAAAGTGATGGTTTTATCCCAGGAAACTTGGAACACATAGCAAAAGACAGCACAGCTGGAAGCGAAATTGCTGCCTTTCAGTTCAAGGGTGCAGTAAAAGAGAAGGTAGCACAGTTGGTGGCTGTATAAAGTAACACTGAGATTGACTTGACTATTTTTGGTCCCAGCATTTATGTCTGGGAACTATCTGCTGGAACCAGAACAATATACACACTGCATGTTTGCTTTTTACTCTGTTCCAGTCACAAAATGAGTCCTGCTTCAACATGCTGGTCTACTGTTGTGTTACATCTTGGAAACTTTAGCTCTAATAACTCTTAAATCTATGTTGGCTCTTTCTTCCTGTAAGTTTCCACTATGTCTTAGCAGACTACACTTGCACAATGCAGATATAGCTCTTTCCTAGAGAAGAACACAACAACTCAGTATGATCACAACTTGGACAGCAGCAGAGGGAGGAAATTTCTGCCAAGAACACCAGGAAAAAGCACCATGGGAACCATTAGGTTTACGCAGAGGAAAAACACATCATTAATGCGAATGACCAGCGCAATAAAACACTGAAACATATTCCTTTATCAGTTTGTTCCCTTGGGAAAGTGACGGAGTGAAGTCATTCACTTAGACTTATATAAGCTGTTCTAAGGCTTCCACTCTATCTGAATCTGTCTTAAGAAATTACTTGTTTGGAAAGAGGAAGGGAGGAAAAGGGAAGAAGAGGAGGAAAGTAGAGGAGACTTAACTAAATCCTGTTTTTTTTCAGAGGATATCAAACTTCAATATAATGGTGTAAACAGAACAAATTGCAGAAGTTGAGTATGGAGATAGGCACAACCAGCTCAGTGTTTGCTCTACCTGTGCTCCAAAGGAGCCAGGTGCAGGGCAGATGTGGTCTGCATCCTCCCAATGCCCACACATACAGGTGGCTGAGAGCAGGGTGGAAGAACCACACTCATTGATGTGCCAAGGCCCAGTGGCAGCTGGTAACAAGCTGCAGGAACTGGTGCAGACATGGAGAGAGCAGGGAAGCTTTAGCCCGGGCCATGAACACAATTTATTCCATCCTTACTGAGGGCCAGGCTCACCTACTGGAGAGCAGTGCTCACTCATCAGAACAGGACCTAAAGGGGTGAGAAATTACTGAAACCTTTAATTTCAACAGTCTTTAGAACAGACTTTTCCATAGAAAAGCTGGGTTTTTTCTGGTCTTTAGCATTCACAGCCTACCCACTGGCTCTCAGCAGTGAGCAACTACCTACCACTCTGGTTAAATTGACCATGGAATAGTGGTAATTTTTCAAAAGTGATTTTTAAGAAAGAACTTGAAAGTGAAGAGTGATGGATCAGTAATTAAAGCAGGATGGCTTCCTTACAACATTCATCCCTAATGTGAGTAAACTAAAAGGAGCAATAGAAAACTGGCTAACCACTATAGCTGGCCTATATGTTAAATTCAAAAGAAAAGCTCCTCAATATGCAATACTACAAGTGTCTGTATTATTATGTAATCTCTGTTATGCACTGATTTCCAGTGCAACTGGCAGGACTCAGTACAAAGAAATCAGGTCTGCTTCTTGCACATAGGGTCAGCAGTTTCTGTCTTCCTTCTCTCCAATTCTCCTAAATGAGATAAAGCTATCCAAAGTTATTGTTGTTTTCAATTTTATCTTGCCTGTCATGGGCCAAATACTCCTGTGAAAATCATCCATTCTGCTCTCACTCCACTTTTACAGGAGACACTTAGGTGAGTTTAGTTATACTTCTCAAATGTATGTCTTCATAAAGGAGAGCAAAATATGATCCACTGTATAGAAATTCCAGTTAACAACACACAGAACCTAGCTGCCCTCTTTTATTAAAATATCTGCCAAACATCAAGTTTAGCAGTTCAGCATGGGTGGAAAAAACTTACAAGGCAATTTATGAGTTCTTCTTTGTCCTCAGAAAAAACTTTGAGATTTTAACCACTTCTTATTTCTCAGGGAGTCAGTTTAGATAAATATAGCTATTAGCAGTATTTGCAAGTGAGACAAGTAGCCAATTATTAAACAGTCAATGCCTTTAAATTTAAGGAATTTTCTTCAAGACAAGAGAACATTCACTTTTCTGGAGAAATTGGCTTAAACAGAAAGCTCAACTATCAATATTGTTAATTATTTCTACCTCTGACTGCAAGGTATCTAGAATTAGTGGAGCCCATAGCCTAATTTCATTGTGTGAATATTACCTAAATTTTCAAGGACAGACATAAAACTTGATTATTTTTGTGCACATCCCAGCAGGCTGAAAACCCCAGAAATATTGTCTCTATTCTCCACTACATTCCTGGCTGGTTAAAAGCCAGGGCTGATTGAGGAGGGCTCTTTTGCCCTCTTACATCCTGCTCTAAACCAAACGTTATCCAACAACATAAAACTCTTTTGTGCATAAAAAATAGCGAAGACATTAGTTAGAGTGAATGACAAATATTGGGACTGAATGAAATCAGTATCTAACATGCAATCTACGAAGCTGCAGGTTGATCTGCTCCTGGGGTGGACTTGGAAGAAGAAACAGCCTTTGAGAAAGACTCCTGTGGAGATTCAAGGACACTCGAGGAATATGCAAGTACTGAAGGAAAGAGATGAGCAGAAAGCACTCTTAGTAACCACAGATTTAGCTCTTCAGATGTACAAATAAGAACAAAATGTTCTAGGCTGGGCTTCTGCCTGCTAAAAGAGAGGTCTTTCTATCATGTTTTGCACAGAGCTAGATTTTTATATCAGCAGTCATATATTATGCACATCCTCTATAGATATTAGGAAATATCTGTCCTTTTGACAGTCATTATGGACACTGGCTTTTTGCTTCTAGTTTAGGAAAATGCTAAGCACATATTGAAAAAAATAACTTGGGAAACAAAATATTTTTTCAGACATGCAACAACAAACAAACCATGACTCAAATCCAAACACATTTACACCAGTTACGATATGGATATTGATTCCTAAACTCTTATTCTCTAGACCAGACTGTTGAGACTAAAGAGACTACATGGGGAATGTTTAACCTAATCCTTCAAAGGACCAGCTCAGGCTGTGGCAGCACCTAACCAAAATGTAATCATAACCATGCTGTTATTCATGGAAAACAGACAGCCCTGTCCTGCCATTAAACATGGAAAACCACTGTAGATGCAGAATAAGCAATTCTCTACCCTTGTGCAAATGTGTCATTTGTCAGCCAGATCCAGGAGCAGCTTAGTATTGTGATCTAGTACCACTTTCACAGCTGAAACAGAACAGGAATTGAAAAAGACACCAAACAAATAGAAAAGGCACTTAAGTGTGGGATGACAATTCACGTCTAGCCGTGGGATTTTTCTGCTGACTCCCTCAGACCAACATAAATAATTTATTTCCACAAGTATAATGTCATTGCACATCAAACACATACTGTGGCTGCAGGAACCAGGCCAGTTCTTTCCACGTTGCCCTTTTGCATCAATCCCATTAGCTCCCCAGCACATCAGGTCTCTAGTGCAGGAGATGAGTATTTGTTCATTACCATGAGCCTTTGTCCACCCTCCCTGACAGACTGGGATTTCATGGGCTCTGGGAATATTTCTGTTTGCTAATCCATTTTGGATTGCCTCTCTTTTGTTTTACATCTAAATATGATACTCCCGTGGAAACTGGATTAGTAGGAAAATACCTTTTATAAAGGAATTAAATAATTCCAGTCTTTATGGCTTAGAAAATGAGAAAGCCACAGATACAAAAACAATGGTTATCTACTATTAAGGGTTTTATAGTGCAATAATCATCTAGAAATGAATGCTTTATTGTGTCAAATTTTTAAAAGGTGGCAATTAAAATTTTGACAGGTGCTGCACTGTAGATTGTTGAAAAGAAACAGCACAAAATTGTGCTCTGTCCCCCCAACATAAAACAGTGACAGTTCACGTGACATGCTAGGAATATATTTCAATATCAACAACATAAGCTATAGTACCTGACCCAGAATCTAAGTGGAATGACTCTTTCTGAATTATTTGGCTCTTAGGTAAGACTTCAACCCAACTGATTAGTGTCAAATAACTGCACTGTTGTTTTTGATGACTATACTAACTTAAATTGATTTTGAAAAAAACTGCAAACAAAAACAAATCAACATCCCAAAGAGTTAGCAGTCAACAAGTATCTTAATCCCATACTAGCAAAATAAATCAGCTCCACTGTAAGCAGGTGAGTTTGAAACATCTTTGTATGAGAGGGTAGTAGCATTTTATCCATTAAATATAAATACAGATACACATCTGGTCACAATATTTTATGTAGTATTTGCAGTAGCACTAGTATTGAGTACTGGCCATTCTGCTATTCTTCAAAATAAATTCCTTTCCTTTTTATTTCCATTTTCCTTCTTCAGGCAAACATAGGCTTCCTATGATCTGAAGAACACTGCTGGCAAACTCTGTGCTTTCCCTAGCTTTTCTTCTAAACACCTGCAATTCAGGTTATGACAAACTGCACCTACAAATTCTCCACAATCTCCACAGTTCCAGGAATCTCATCAGCAAGAAGACAGAGAAAATATTTTAGGAAACTGGGGAGAGAAGAAAAGCAAAATGTTCTGCAGGGAAATCAAGGCTCAGAGCCTGATGTGAAAAGGGTCTCAGTGGTTGTGATAATGAAAAGCACAACACCCAGCACTCACGTGCAGAGGTGCAGCAGTCAGATGTTTATTGTTTGACACAACAGGACAAGCATGAGGAACGTGATTCAGCTGTGAAGACTGTGTTAACAGTTTTTAATTAGATTTTCTTTTTCAAAACAATTTCTTTGCATGCTGGTGCAAGGAAAAGATAAAGCTGTCCTATTTTTTTTTTCCTACAAGATTGAAAGCATCTCTCCTGGAAAAGCATGGAATTCAATATTTCTGAGCATCATAAATGAGCTATATTTCTACACTAATTACATGCAAGATTACAGCACCAGCCTTGTTCTTTTTCTCTGGTATCACCCACTCAGTTGCAGGGTAGAAGAGGAGCTCACAATCCCAGGTCACTCATGACGAGTCTGCTGGCACCAGACCCCCCTGCTACTCGAGGTGTGAGCCACCACTGTGCTTGTGGCACCTCACTGGCTGTCAGAAGAAGTCAGTAACTAACATCTGAAAGCCAGTGAATAAAGATTTGCAGGGCTCTTTATTATTGCTGTGCTGAATGAGATGGCTGGCACAGCCCTGCACCATATGACAAAATGAAAGAAAATATCATTGTCAGATATCATTGTGGAGATTTGAACATCATACCCTGCATTAAGTTATGAAAGATGTGTAAGCCATCTCCAAATGTGACGCATTCTGAATTTCTTTGATTTAAGAGCTGTTTAAATAAATACTAATATCAGGAAATTATCACTTTTTTAATTGATTTTAAGTTTCTTTGGGAGATAAAAAAGTATTTGCAAACAGATGGTAATGAACTTCATTTTAAGCAACAGCTTAATTCAGTCCTTCAGATTTTGACCTCCTAACTCACATGGGCTGTCACTCCACAGCACAAAGGCTGTGCCCTGAAGGCTCCTGTGGTGCAGATCAGTAAAGTGATTCCAAGTAAATCCCCTCCCTGACCCGACTTACCATGCTTCAGTCCAGTCTGCAGAGTGTCCCTGATACATGTAAAGCAGATTCCTTTCAGAGGAAACATAACCTGAACTTCTACTCCAGATATCTATTTGTGTGTAGGTTCCTGCAGCCCCCAGTGGGGACACTGAGGTCTGGACAAAGAAGGCACTTCACCACTTGATCTTGTAGCTTTTATCAAATGTGCACAGATCTAAGAAAGGTCTCAAACCATGAGAACCCTCCTGCAGTAACTCCTATACTGCATAAAGTAGTAAGTGCTGCATGTGTTTTCTATTTGCTGACGACTGACAGTCCTTACACCACGTCTACTGCTCCTTCCCTCCCCAAGAATTAAAGTGGATGGCAGTCTTTATCTAATGTAGGGCTCTCACCCCTTTGCTGAAACCTTTTGTTTCTCCTAATGTTCTTTTTGGTTTTCCCCTTTCTATTTCTTCCTTCTATAATAATGGGAAGTTTCAGCATCCCTGAAAATGCAAGCACAGCCTAACTCCAAGATTCATTGTAAATCTGCACTCTTAGCGCACTGAAAGTTTCTTGAGCAGCTGCACAAACCTGTGCCAGACCCAGAAGGCTGTTAAACTGTGAGAGGATTGGCAATCCATGCCACAGTAAATTAGGCAATAAAGCAGTTCTCCTAAACCTCTGTTAGACCACCTCTCCTCTACCCCCTGCAGCAGGCAGGGCCATTTCATTCCCAATTTTGGCATAGAGATGCATGCACCCCATACCCTGACTGACTCCTATGGCACCACAACCCTTATTAGCACAGAGTTTGCTGCTCCTTGGCTGCAGTCTGCTCTTAAATTTGAGGGCAGCTCAGAAAATTAGAAATAAGGAGTTCTGAGCCATTGCTTCTTCAAATCTCTCTTAGAGAGGCAGCAGATTTTTGAGGAAAAACCAGTACAGATTCTGAAACCATTTGGATCAACATCAGATTAGGAACATGTCAGCAGCACAGATAAAAAGATAATTAGGTCTCCCAGAGAGCAGCTTTAAAAAAGTAATTAATTTTGTTCAGGGTAGTCAAGAAATTCACAAGAATTTCTCCTTATGGCACTGGATGTAAAAAAGGACATCTGCCTTATGAAATTTTAATCTCCAGCACAGTTTGCAAAATCATATATTATACAAATACATTAATCAGGAAAGTTCAGTGTATTCTTTGACTCCTTGACCATTCTTACATGCCAAAAATGTAATTTTTTTCAAAAATATAGAAGTGTTGGCAGGATGCATAAGGTGCTCCTAATGAGCTAACAGGGGCTCAAAAGCAAAGAAAAGATGGAGAATTGAAATGAAATAGCCAAGAGTGTTCATGTGAGTCATGCAGGCTCTCGTATACATCCTTTAAATCCTTTGGCAACAGATTTAAAAATTGAAACTTGAAAGCATCTAGCAACTCATCTAAACTAAACAAATAACAGCAGAGAACATGATCTCTTCTCCTGTTTTCTCAGATTATTCTGATATACTGCATCCTGTTACAGATAAACAACAGCTAAGGTGCAGATAATTGTTCCTAATGAACCTGGGCTTTTTCTTATGGTTTTCACTAGGAAAAGATGTTAAGCCAGACTTGAGACTTGTTTTATTTCCCATGAGAGTAAGTGAGGACAAGGAGTTGTTCTCAGATTTTGTGGGAACAGTGAGGTTGAGATTTGCAGATGGTGCCATGTTCCCTCTTCAACCCCCCAGCTCCAACCTCTCTTGCCAGTGCCCTCTCCCCTCCTGCAGGCCTGGTTGGATATCCTGAAGCTGCTGCCACCCCATCCCCTCCTGAGACTGGGCACAGGCTGCAGGGCTGCTCATACACACACGCTGTTCCTAATTAGCCATTGCAGCCTAATGGGGAGGCAATGAAAGCCTTCACTGACTCCTGCAGGATGCTCCTGATGAGAGGAAGGAGGTTAAGGGTCTGCCCTGGGAGGGCATGCAGAGTGCCCAGGCCTTGAAGGTGTCCTGTTAGATTACTATTTGTTTGTTTGTTTGTTATCAAACTAAAGGGAATAATGAAACAAAAAAGAACTATAATAGTGGAGTAAGAACAATAAGCCAGTACATGCCCTGACATCATGAGCTAATGTGAAGAACAGTTCTTGAAAATGCTGCTGCTTTCACCCTGATCTCTGTAGCTGCCCCTTTTCCCACTAGATCTCCCCCCAGGTGCCCTGTGCTGTGGCACCAGGTCTCCTTTCAGCCGGGCTGAGCCCAGGCTGCTGCAGCAGCCCTGCCTGGCCCTTTGCCTTCTCTCAGTGGGGCACAGGGCTGCTCTCAGCACACCTGCAGCTTCCCTGTGTGATGCTCTGGTTTGTCCCAGCAGACCCAGACGATTTAATCATTTCCACAAGAACTTTTTGTTTCATTTCCATGATTTCCTCCACTTGATGGAAGACAGGGATGATTGCTGCTAATGTTAACATGTCACTGGGGCCTGATGTTACAAATCCTTCCTTACACATAATGTTACGCTTCAGCAGCAGTCCTTAGATGAATAATGAAAATTTAACCAAGTAAAGGAATTACAAGATCAGGCCCATAGTGAGATTTATAAACACAGTAAATGCCTCAGATTTTCTACATTGAGCCTCCTGCTATTTTTTCTGCCATGGAAATAGTGAGATCACATGAGCCAGGGCAAACGTGGGTCACAAAGATTAATATACAGATTTATCATATCTACAGTACACAACTGTACAAGCTGTATGATCCAAAAAATAGTGAAACCTAAGATGAAAGTACACACAATAAGGAAATTTTGATAGTTTAAACAGCTTTGCTTCATTTTATAACGTTCCGTTACCCCACAAATAACGTAGCTGTCATAACAAACAGTAACAGTGATAGATACTAAGGAAAGCTGGATGGTGTGCAAGATTGTGGACACAGCTACAGTGTTCAGATCTGAATTTACTTTAAACTTAATATTTCTTGGATTGCTCAGCCCTGGCAAGGGCTGCTACACTATTTCTCAATTTACAAACCGAATGTGTATCAAATAACATATAGTAAAATGTAACATTGCATTGACCTGAGCTCAGTTGCTTAAGGCCAAGTATGGCTTTTACAGATGAACTTTGGTAGTTAGGTTTCTATCTGGAAGACTTGCACAGACCTCAACAGTTTCTCAACTACCTTTAAAAAGCAAAAAGGGAAGAATAACGCAACCTGCCATTTGCTGGTTGGATGCTGTCCATCACATCTGCAATGAGTGATCTCAGGCTCAGTGCAGCTGCTGTCATCTTGGCAGCACTGCCACTTGTTCAGTGTGTTTAGAGCAGTACCCCATTTTCAGTTGGTTAAGATCAGAAGATGACAGGTCAAATGAGGCTGGGAGAGACCCAGTCCACCCTCCTGCCCAAAGGGCCAGCACTGGCATCAGAACCAGGCTGCTCAGGTCTTGGAGCAGTAAGGCCTAGAAACCCTCCAGGGATGGAGGCAGCACAGCCACTCAGGGTGACCTGGGCGGCCTCCTCATGGGGAAAGTTTCTCCCTACACTCAGCCTGAACCTCTCTCTTTGCAGCTTGGGGCCGTTGCTTCTTGCCCTCCCATCCTATAGCATTGTGAGAAATCCTACTCCATCTCTTCTATCCCTTCACCACCCTTTGGTGGTGCTGGGGACTGTTAGGTACCCCAAAGCCATTTCTTTTCCCAGCTGACCCAGACCAGCTTCCCCAGTCTCTCCTCATGGGGCAAGTCTCCAGCCCTACCACTCTGGGAGCCCTCGCTTGAGCTCCCTCCAGATTGTCCATGTCTTTCCTGTGCCAGGTCCCAGAACTGGACTCAGTGTTTGGATGTGGTGTGAGGAGTGCCACACAGAGGAGGACAATCCCCTCCCTTGAACTTTGAGCCATGCTCTGGTCACACAGTTCAGAAGCTGCTGGCTGCCTTTGCTGTCAGAGCACAGCTCTGTGGTGCTCAGCTGATTGCCCACTGTGACCTCAGGGCTGCCCTGCAGAGCTGCTCCCCAGCCCCAGCCTCTGACAGTGTCATTGAGGGGGGGGTCATCATTTCCAGGTGCCAAGAAAGTATCTGCAGCAAGGAAAAATGCTTCAGAAACTTTTGGGCATATAATTTTAACTACTGTGAACAAAGAATGAAGATGTTTTTGCCAAGTTTAAAAAAATCCAGCAACATTTTCTTCAAGCAACAGTAATTCCCCAGTCTCTGGGATTCAGAGAATGCATTTTGCCATCTTCTGGGAGGAAAAAAAAGCCTTAATTGTAACAAAGCTGTCTGTGAAGAATTGCAGGCTGCAGAAGGTTGAAGGGTAACATGATTGAAATGCCAGAATGCTTTTGGCAGAACAAGCTGTATCATGAAACAAAAATGTTTCATTGGAACTTGAGCTCCTGCATAGCTCTGCAGAAATGCCTCACTGGTCTGTACCACTGTAGTAAGGCAATCCCTCATCATTCTCACCATAGTGCTGCAATCTGGGCAAAACCTAATCCAATCCATCCCTTTAAGAAATATGGATCTGAAGCTTGCATTTGGAAGGGTACAGTTCAGGTTTTCTCATTTTCACACAAACTAGATTTGTCTTGAGTAGAAATTATCTTTTTCTTCTGGTTTCTATCATTTCACATGACTGAGGGCTCCTGATTGCCTGCAGCACCCACTTCAGTGGTAATTCAGCCACAAGAAACCATATTTTATTTATTCTTGAACATAATCACGGGTTTGCTTGCAGAGATCTGAGTGTGATTGGAGAGAGGAAAACATCAAAATCTGAGAGGAAATTGGCTGGGCATTGACCAAAGCTGGTCCAGCCAGCTGGAACTGAGGGACATCAGCCCAATATCAGCAGAAATAGTGCAGATGACAGAAATTAGACCTCTGGTGTCAGGAGCTCACACGTGCTTCAGGGATTGCAGTGAACAGCTCAACTCAAGAGGGACAGATGCATCTGGCTGAGGCTGTTGGCTTTGCTCAGGGTAACAGAACATTACACTGTGTATTTAGACTCTGTGAACATTCATTTACAATGCTGGGAAACATGCACAGATTATCCTAGGAGTCCCCTTCTACTATTACTGCGTGACTTCCGCTGTGTGTATACCCTGCGTACATTGAAATGTTTGAGTAGCCAATCCTAGCTCTCAAAAGTTAGGAAATGCCAAAATTCATGCAGCTCTCATTCACCTCTCTCATGCTTGGGGTCATGTTGTTTTACTGCCTACACATCAACCTAAGCACTAATTAGTTCAAGCTATGCAAATTGTTTGAAAAAGCTAAAAAGCCTAGTTTGCAATTTAAAATGGGATCCAGATGCCCTCATCACTTCAAGGGAGGAAAAAAAGGCATTAAGTGGTAACTGGATTTTTGTGTTACATGGCACGCATCCAGGCTGAACTTGCACATAAAAATAAACCTCATGAGTTCATTGTTCTGAACTTACAGCCAAATGTCCTGTTTGTCTTCTGGTGAGTTTAAATGTTTTGTGACTAAGCTGTATAAAACATACTTTTCAAAAAAACTCAGTAACGGTAACTAGCGAAATCTAAATAATACAATTATTTGTGTCTTTGCATGCTCCTAGACATTGCACAACCTCTGGATGATCTGACAGAATTAATGTGAAAATAGCCTAAATATTCACTTATTTCTCTGTTCCCATAGAAACTCTGACAGCAATGATTCATACCTAAGAATTATTAAGTCCCTGACCATGCAATTTGTACTGTTCTTCTCCACAAGGCTCCAATAGCTCACACATTGTACCGCAGAGAAAACTCACCTAAAGGACAGATTATCTATTTTTGTTTGTCAGCTTCACTTTCTTGGAAATGCACAGCCTTATTTTTTCACCATGGGTGATTTGCAAAAAATACCTATAAGCAGAAAAAACCCTAATCACAACTAGTGTGTTCTGCCACGGAGAAGAGAGAAAAGAACTGGATTTCCTGTGCCAAACTGAAGCATGTGGGCTGAATGTAACCCTGCTGTACATGGAGAGGGACCTACAGCCTAGCACAGCAACCATCTCATGCACCACGGGAAGGGACAACACACCAGCTGGGACAGACTGAGGGGGTAGGGCCCTGACAGCCTCTCCTGACTCAGGCTGGTCCTTGCCTGGCTTTTTGTACCCTGCACAGCCAGAGTGTCTTCCCCAGAACAGCTGGGGAAATGAAAACAGCAACTGACAGAAAAGTGTCAAGTAAAAAAATGGATCCCTCAGCGCCAGTCTGGACACATGCCCTCTCTGTGTAATTAACCCTTCATACTCAATATTTCCCTGGAATTTGGACTTTCAGATCTTCTTAGTCCTTAGTCTCTCTGTCAAGACCATCAACTGAGGTGGCAGAGACACTGATTTTGACAGTACTCTGGTGTTAAAGCACTTGCTTGGAGAAGCTACCTAAGAAAATCTGCTCTGTCCCATGGCACAATAGCTGAGGGACATCACTTACCTCCTCAGCAACACAGTGCTTCCTGAAGGAAACACAGTGAATGGCCTCTCTAGCAGGAAGAGGTGAGGTGGGTGCAGCTCATGAAGGTTTTTCACCCACAGAATTACAATGCAGGAGCAGAAAAAGGTACATCAGCTGTGCTATTGCAGTCATTTTCCACTATAAGGATGTGGTAGCATGGCTGGGTCAGTCGTGCACAATGCACAGTTGAACTGAACAACTATTTTTGCTCCCAAGGTTTATCAAGTTTATGCAAAAAACACCCCACAGCTGCTACCTGTCAGTGACTTATCAATCTGTTGTGCAGTGCTGAAGATCAGCTCTGCCACTGCCAATCATAAAGAGGTACCCAGAACGTTACAATGGTTCCTAGGCTGCGTGGACAAGTCAAGAATCATAAAAACAGTTGCACTTGAGAGTAATCTGGAAATTGGGTGATGGAAAGCAAAGTCATATGGGGTGAAGTAATTATTTTCCACGACAGAAAATAAATACCGTCCTTTCATCATAGAGCAATGGAGAAGTCTTGCTGCAATCCCATGAAATAAAATTACTGTACCCATGGAAACTTCAAAGGTTCCATTTTTAATTTAATGCAAAATAAAATTCAAGAGAATATAAAACAAAACAAACCTTTAAAAACCCCTATATTTTGGTAATGATGCTCACTTAAGTAATGCTACATTTAAGCATTTTTTATCAACATTAAATTACATTTTTGGCTAGACAGTTGTGGGTAATAAATGATTAGTAAAACATATTTCCATTCATAGATACATTAGAAAATGAATCTATTGTATAAGAGAAAACAAAATTATATATGCAGGGACTTCTCCCACTTCCATATCTGTAAATGCAGTTTGGTTGGCAGCTCTCAGTTAACACAGAGGCCCACAAGTTCTGGTGGGATTGTGACATGAGAAACCCCCAGCAGGGCAAAGGGTGGAGGGCAAGAGACAATGAGGACCATGGAGTTCATTAATGAACATGAAATTGAGACACACCAAGCACAATGAGCTCCTAACAAGCACGTGAGCTGTGCACATTTGGTCAGACCAGTAAAAAACACCTGGTAAGAAGTACCCTCAAGATAAGGAACAGAACTGGAGTATCCTCAAGACCAAGAGCAGGAGTCAGTGAGCTCCATTAAGCTTACAAATTATATACAGAACTGCTTTGGAGTAGATTTTGCTCTTGTTATTATTAGCCCTTACTTATGTACCATTTGGGTGTACAATGGGTACAAGATAATTTACAAAGGGTAGAATTTTTCAAACACAACATTATTCCCACCACACAGTGCAGAGAGCCCAGGAGAGGTGGCAGTTTCAGTACAGCAAAAATAACTCAAGAAGGCACCACATGGGCTCTGTGACACACGATCACACCGTGCTGCTCATTGCAGCAGATTGCATGGGTCAGGCAGAAGGAAAGCTTTCCACTCAATGACCAATTGCAGAAAGGGAAGGCCCCTTGGGTGTGAGCCTGATGAATAAGTAAAGGTAATGTCCGAGTTGGAAGTGTAATTTAAAGCATTAACACTGTAATTTCAGTATCAAGAGTATAATTTAAACTCCTTGTGGACTGCAAGCATTGCTTTTGGAAACCAAGACTAAATGGAGGGTCAGTTACCAGCAAGGAATATCCAACACAGATCAAACATCTGCTTAATTATGTGGTGTGTTGATGTGGCAGCTTCCAGGGTGCCTCAGAAATTTAAAGTGAGGGTGTTTGAGAAACAAGATAACAGTTACTGTAGGCTGAAAATACAGAGCTTTTTGTCTAGAACTTAGGCTACTTGGCTATATCTACTGGAGTATATCTATTACAGTGTCAAGGTATGTTCCTAGTGCTCGAAACTTAATCATGTGTATTGTTCATTTATTAGAACAAAACAAGCCTTCAGAACACCCTACTATCACAATCTGCAGGTGTGGTTTGGGAGTTAGCAGAGCCTTGAGACCATCCCCAGCTGCTGCCTTCCTGCAGCCACTCTGTGCTGGTGGGAGAGAGAAGGTGATACTGTGGGTGGAGGTGGCTAATCCCTGCCAGCTGCTAAAAACAGTCCTGGCCGTGTTCAGGCTGCTGGGGATGCAGCCCTTGCATCTTGTGAAAGAGGAGCCAGCTGGGAAGGACTGGAGTCAGATCAAGTTTCATTTCAGGGTTTATTTTGCCACCACTGATTTTTCAGGGAGCCAGATCTCTAAGGAAGAATAGGTTCCATCTTCCTTCTCTTCAGTTTGGACTGATGTATCTACCATTGGCAGTCAATACATTGATCATTTGTGGTTTAATTAAGATGGTTGGACTTACTGATGCCAGAGAAATGGTTAGGACTTAATCACTGTTAGTCAGACACAGGAGATGGTGTGGCCACACCGTTTTGCATCCAGCCTAGATTTACCTAGTACAGGACAAAATACATCACATTCATGCAATTATTGAGGGAAGTCCATCAAGAAGCTGCTCACAGGATGCCCACCTCTTGTAGGAATAACACTTGGTATGGCCAGTCCCCATGTTCAGCATCTCATGGGGTGTCCCTTCATGTGTTTCTAGGTCCTGTGACTCATCAGGATTTGATTGTGAGAGCCTGAGAAATTCAAAGTTCATCTCATACAAGACAGAAGTGCTGCTGACAGGTTTGGAAAAGAGCTCAGAGCTGTCAGGATTTGCACTGACCAGCCAACCAAGATTGTGCATCTGCTCTCTGTTCATGGTTCATGGTTTACAGACTTTTATTGCTTTTCATAGCAACAGATGCTTTTAGTGTCAATTTTAGTCACATCAGTGCTTTCTCACCTCTGCTTGGCCAAAAACCTACAGGCTTTCTTTTAAGGAGTGGAACTTGCTAACGATGCCCAGGCTGTAGCCATCTCAAAAAAAGGTCACTGCAGTACATTCGGCAGAGGAGGAAACACATTGCGTTGAAACTATCTGAAGATGGAAACTTACAACTGGTTGATGATAGATGTCTTATTAGAAGCATGAAACCAGTGATCTGCAAGAGAGACCAATTACCTTTTCATATAAATTATTGCTTCCCTCTCCATCCATGCTGCAGAAAGATGAGCTACAGATCTCAGACTGCAGGAAGTAAGGGAGACTGACTGGCAGGCCATGATGATGGAATTTAACCTGGTGCTTTATGCAAAATCAGCTACTTCAGTACATTCAAGTCTGCAGATCTTCAAAACATATGATTTAAAAAATTCAGATAGAGGTCAGGAAAAAAAAAAAAAAGGAAAGTATCTGAGGAGGATGGGTTACTCTACCTGATTATCACTAGGGTTTTTTAGGGTTCATCTTTGTAAGCTGTTGTGTTCTGTTTTAGAACCAAGCACAAGTCATTAAGGGATAAGAGGAAACTTTAAATAATAGCAGAGATTAGAATAGGTTTGTTTTTTGGGTTTTTTTTTTAATTTTGTTTAAATACAGTGGACAACAATAAGAACAGCTGGGGCTATACTAGAGGCCATACCAGACTGAAATCAGGCAAGACTAGCAGTTTCTTAATATTTCCTTCATTTTTGTTAAGAAACCTTGTCAAATCTCCTTGAAGGAAATATATCAGTGACTTCAGAGCACCAGATGGTTTGAGCTAGATAGACAGATAACAGAATCACAGACTGTGCTGAGTTGGAAGGGAATCACAAGGTTCATCAAGTCCAGCTCCTGACCCTGCACAGGCCCATCCCCAAGAGTCACAATGTGTGTCCAAAAGCCACAAACACACACACAAATGGTAAAGCTATAGTACACTCACAGTGTCTCACACTCCAGCAAACCAACCCTCAAGCAAGAGGCTTTGAGATTGCTGAAAGCTGTTGGGATCACCTGATTCCCCCCTGCAGTGGCTGGGCATCCCTCAGATGCAAGGGCTCTGCGCTTAGTTTGGTGTATGAAGGGTGGAAGGGGACAATCCAAACACATGGGGACTAGGCACAGCTTCAGGACAAACCATAAAATAATGAAGAAAGAGCTATTTTAAAAGTTAAGTTTGCACCGGCTCATTTTTATTTGTCCATCTCATTCTCTCCTTCATCTTTTCTGATCAGTAGTGATTAGATACATAAACTTTTTTGGGCTAGAACTGCTAACCAGTTTGCCAAACAGATTTGGATGAAGGCTTTTTAGGCACATTGTAAATATAGAATTACTACTAATAAGCCACAGAAATTAATTTTAGGATCACTTTCCTCTTGCCATCCCTCTCCCTTCACAGGGCAAGCCATGCCATGCTTGCTGTCCTTGTAGCCAGCAGCTGCAAGCAGCAGGGGACTTTCCATGGAAATTCCCTGTACAAGGCACACAGGACACTTCTGAGGATGGGGCGAGTGAGCAGTTACAAGCAGCTCCCTGGGGCAGCCACAGTGGTTATTGGATTTTCCAGAGCATGGCAGAGGAGCATTACCACAACTGGGTCACTGTGCCACTGGCGACCACAAGAAGCAAAATACAGCAATTTAGTAAATTATCTGTAATCCAGGATAAACAAAAGCACATTTTCACTTAGTATATTCCCTGTAGTCTCTAATTGCTCCTTTCCAACTTTTTACTAGAATAAACACTTTTGTTATTAATGTAAAGGAAGCAATCTGTCTTTGAGTGTGCTTTTTTGTTTTCTTCCAAAGGCTGTCCACAGGGAGGAATTAGCATGATCCTGAGCTAAATGGTGTCTTCATCTGCAACAGTGCAGCCCCACTAATTTCAGAAGCCTTCAATTTCCCCGCCTCCCCCATGTGGAAAGCCTGGAATAAATTATTAAAAGTGCCATCCCTCCTCTTTTCTTTCCGCTGCTGTGGGGGGAAATGGGTCTTGAAGTGAACAGACCACGTGGGCTCTCCTAGAGCTCTAATACTGAGAAAAGAAGGGAAGGAAAAAGTTGGAAACACAGTCATGGATGGGGAGCATGTAAATTAAAATCTGGGAATCAAGAAGTATTCACTGGATGTCACACACTTTGTCTCCAATGGGATTTTTTCCCATCCAATGCACAGAGATAGTAACAGTGGTCAGTAATTCAGTTAAGGTGTTGCAGATGACTGAGAGCAGAAGTCTTTGACCAGAAAAGCAAAGCAGGACAGCATTGCTATATGTCCTTTTAGGTGATCAGTGGAGCAGTTCACACAGCCCAGATTGCCTATGGATGGGGCGGGGATCATAGGCTCAGGAGCAAAGCTAGCCACCTTAAGATCATTATACTAATTAAAACATAAAGATATCTTGTGTCCTTCATGTAATAGATCACCATTTACCCCTATTACTGCACAGTCTGTTGAATCCTAAGTAAAATATTCTAAGGCCAGTTTCTGATTATTTACTAATATGTTGTAATAAAAATTTTAAAAATAACAATTAAAAAAACGCTATTATGCTTACTTGGTCTTTAGGTTATTAACACTTAATCAGGAAAGATCTTTTCTCATCCCATTGGAAACAAGGACCAAATTCAACTTAAGAGATTCACATTTGTATTTCTGTTTGCTCCTAGCTTTACTAAAATCATTTTCTTAGGTGAGTGCTACTGAAAAGTCTTTTATAGGTTTTGTAAGGACTCATCATCATCCATCCCAAACTACCCATCTGCACCTCTAGTGGAATCACAAAAGAGCACTGAAAGGCAACTGAAAAACAAAAGCAGTACTGGGAGAATAATGAAGTTCTGATCATTTGCAGTCTGCTTCGATTTTCCTTTTGTTTGCATTTGTCAGAAGACTGGGATATGCCTCTGCCGAAGGGGAGATGTGCTGTGGGTGGAACAAATGTGAGCAGGCAGGGATTGGATAAGGTATACACAGCATCTGCTCTCAACGTGAAGCCAGCCTCCTGGCCCCGTGGGCAAGAGACTTTCCTAGGTCCATGCCTATCATGGTGATACCTGCAGCCGCTCTGAGGATAGGCCACTGGGATGGATTCCTCCATCCAATCCTAGGTGAACAGTTACATATAAGGAGGTTAAAAATGCAGCACACTCTATAATCAGTTTCTTCCCAAGGTTAACTAACTGAGGTGTGTATTTTCAGCTATGATGCCTCTGTAAACCCACATGTTGTGAACCAGCCTAAGCAAGAGAAGAGAGAGATGGAGGAAGAAAAAGAAAGAAAGCTTTTTGGAAAGGAGTGGCAATACAGAGAGAGAAAATCAAGGGGAAAAACTGTAATTTCTCTGAATGATGGATGCTGCTCAGCGACAGCACTGATCCTCATGCAAGCAGGCAATGCAGTTACTGCTCGCTGAAGGAATCTGTAATTAAGCAGGCAAATATGTAAAAAAAAATCACAAAACTTTGTACCTTTTCTTTTATGTACAGTTTTTGGGATATTTTTAAACAACCGTGTCAAGGCCCTTGTCTGCAGGCTATTGTTGTCCACGGTGACTCTCCATCTGTCTCAGATGCACACAGGGAAAAACCACATTCATCATTATTGATTACTTTAGGTCTTGAAGGCCTTTGTAATGGAAAGGCCGATGTCAGTGTAAGACAATAGATATAGTGAGACCTTTCCCAGGCTTCTTTGTTTAGGCTCAGCGGGTGCCTCAGGCACTCTGTGTATACGTCTGAACCAAACATCAGTCAGAAACCTGTCATGTCCACGGCATACAAAAAGCTGGTATCTCAGTCTTCAAAGAAAACTTGACCCTGGCTATGAAATTCTCTCACGCACTGTGTTATGAGGGGAAAAACATTTTGTTTTTTTTAATAGGACAAAAGTCAGTGTTGTTCATTCCTAGGGTCTCAGATTGTCTTGAAACTAGAGATAGGATCCAGAATTGCGTTGCATCTGGGACTTTCACATCATGTACACTCACAAACACTGCAAAACACCCATACTCATTGCTCCATTGTAAATCTTGACTATAAAATCAGCAGGCAAAACTACTTCTGTCAAGAAAACCCCCAGTACTTCAGCCTATAGGAACAAACTGGGATACAAAGAGATGATATGCAAAACTGAACTGCAGTAGCACTACCAGTTTCTATCAACATTTTTGTGTCACCTACTAGAAGAACCCAGAAAAACAGCTGTGGTCAGATACCCTGTGCTGTAAACTGATGCAGAATAAAGCATCAGTTTTAAAAAGATGGCTTTTTACCTTTTGCCATCTTCTTTCCATATAAACAGTCATTCCATTTTGGGAAGGCAAAGGGAGTGGAAAAACAGGAACAAACACTTAAAAACATACCATGAGATTTAGCAAAGGGATTTTTTGCATAATTTTTTTTCTTTCTTTTTTTTCCCCATATTGTTCTTTATACAAATAAACACAGCATATGTATTCCATCTAACCTCATTATCAGGGAAAATTTTTAACCATTTCTTTCTTTCTGTATCTGATTTTGTATAAAAATAAAACATTACATTTGCTGTATTGAAATTTCAGCTTGAGCTACTTATACAGAAGCTGGGGAAAATGTAGAAACAAAGAGAAAGCTGAAGATGGTAACCTAAAAACATCCCATAAATCTGCCTGTAGGACAGTCAACTACAAACTGTCTGTGGAATACAACAGGCTCTTAGTCATGAGGAAACAGCTGAAGAAACTCAGAATTGCACCTTCAAAGATTTTATCAGTTCAATGAAAAAGTCAAGTTTCCAAAGCCTGCACCACCACTCCAGCTGAATACTAGAAAAAGATAAGTAAACAGTGTTTCATGAACAGCAACTCCATGATCCAGAATTTCTCCAGCTGGAATCATCAGATGTTACTAAGGCCTACCTCACAGACTGACCAGGAAAATTCCCATACTAGAATGGCTTGTTATATGCTAGCCTCCCATTGAGATGAGGGATGCAGCCTCCTCTCAGAAGGTAAGAGAAGGGCTCTACAAAAATGGAAAAACGTTGGGGTAGGTTAGTGTTCAATAGTGCTCCTGCGGGGTGTTCTCCTCTGAAACACCATCTATGCTGCATTTGGCCAAGTGCTCCCACTGACGCAAACCCCACAGCAGTGCTTAAAGCCAGCACTAGCAATGCACCCTGGCCCTGTCTTTAAGCTTAGCCATTCCTCTTCAGGAGTGCTTTGCATTCCTATTCTGAAGTGCTTTGCACTACTGTCACTGTGAAACTTTCTTTGAAGAGCAGTGAAGCCAAGGACTGCCAGGGTTGCATTTAGGTACTTGAATCCAAGAAAGAAATTTGTACTAAAACATCTCCTAAAGTCCATTTTTACTTGGAAGTGGCTAATGGCAGGAGTTTTTGTAACCATGCCTGCCCAAAAGTCATCTTGCCTCTGCAGGGCACCTCAGCACCTTGGGGCTTGCTCGTTTTCAGCCTCATTTCCAGGGAACATTCCTGGTCAGTGGGATAGCTTTGTCTGTACTCATAAACTCTGAGGATGGCCCACAGTATTAGATATGCCCATGTTATAAATTAAAAATAAAAAATAGCCAATTTTGATTTAAAAAATTAAAAATAAAATTTATTTTGCGACCATAATACAGTCCTGACAGCCACCAATCAATCGGACAGCGTACCACCCCCAGGAGGTGAGCTGGGTGGATGTGGGTTTGGTCTCGCTAGCACCAAATCCTCCCCATCCACACTGGCTGCTCTGAGGCAGTGGTTCTTATATTCTTGATTTTGCCCGCAGCAGAGTCCTTTTGTTTTTTTCTAAGTTCTTCATATTCAAGTTGGTTCCTTTCTTTGGTTCAGGCTGCACAAAGCCTTCGTCCGGGAATAGAATAATACACTTCCCTGATTTCCGGAATCTGGCATTCAGATGAAAGGTGTTGATGGCTCTGGTCATCTCAGATAGGTAACTTGTCCAGGCCATCATCTCTTGGGCATCACTGGGTGCATGTTCCTGTGAATGCCCATCTCCTGTGCAGCCGAGGTTTCCTTCCCATGTAAATGTGGTGATGCCTCTCTGCCCATCTGCCCCGGTTTCACCATCCTGGGGAAAAATCTCTCCCCCCACTGCGTACCAGCCGTTTATTTTACACATATATATATTTTATACACCTTTTATTTCTATGAATTACTAACCATATTTCTAACAGCCCACATCAACCAACTTTGTCTTAAGCAATTCCTGAGCACAGTTTGGGAGTTGGAGGGTTATAAGGACATTTCCCCATAGGTGAGGTGAAAAAAATGCCTGCCATAGATGTGGGCTATTCTGTGAGCCGGCTGACATCAGCATCCAGGAAGATCTTCATCTATTTAATCTAGTAATGCAGATGTAGCTGAAGACAGCAAAATCCAGTCTTTCCCTGGGTTTACCCGACTCTCGGTGTTGGTATCCATGCACTGGAGCCACAGCAGCGTGGAGGAAGGAGTGAAAGATCAATAGTCACGGAGAGTAAGTCAGAAAGTATCTGCATTCAGCCTGTCCCCCAGAGTGTTCCATGCCTTGGGGACTGGGTTCTTACTCCCACTGAAGAGTCGATTGTAAGCTTTTATCTAATGACTCTTTAATGGATATACATTCCTGAGGAGCTGGAACAAGAAAACCACTGTAATTGTGTCACAACAGAACAAGGTCTATGGAGCTCTTCCATTTAAAGAGAGGAATTTTTAATGATTTTTATGAAGGAGAAAACCTCATGCATGCCATTAATTGCTCTAGTCAATGACTAAAGAAAGTAGTACATAATTCAAACATAGATTTGAAAAATATATGGGTGAATTGGTACTAAATTAATTTTTAATAATGGCAAACTTCCAGGACTAATTAACTGCATAGGCTGATATACATGATAACAAAGCAAAGACTGGTATATCCAAATTAGAGATGGATAAAATTTGAAAAAAATAATTAGAAAAATAATTCCCTCAAATACTGATTTGAATCAACTGAAGTCAGCAAAAAAAAAAAAAATTCTGATTCAGGAAATATTTAATCTCTTTAATAAGAGGATTTTTTTTTTGTTACAAAGGAACTCAATTGTTTAAAATAAATGGTAAATAAAGATGTGTAATCCCAAGGGAAAGAAAATTAGGTCTTACTTATCTGTTAATTTCTTTAAGCTTATTCAACTTTCAGTTTCGGAATTCAAGAAAATGCTAGGATTGTAAAAAAATACTATGGCAAATCCTTTTCTCAAACATGCTAATGTATTTTAACGTGACTTTTCGAACATGTGTTCAAAGATACTTTTGGAAGACATGGGAAGACTAAAACATGGGTCATGCTATATTCCATTTCAACATACTCAGAAGTTTGTATTTGTATTGCACTAATTATTCTTTTTAATAACTTATATTTTCCCATAAATGTTCTATCCTTAATGTTTTTTTCTGGTATTATTTTTCTAGGTTGTTGATCAAACTAAATTGTGCACTCAAAAGTCCACATTTAATTCCTACCAAAAAATCATGTCTGTGTTCATGGCATCTGCTACTGCAATATCAGACACAAAAAATATATGACATCCTCATTCTTAAAAGGCTGAGACTTTAAATGTTGGAGCTGGGAGAAAACAACTGAGACAGAACGGAGCTATCTGCAGACTAAGGTAGCAGTCAGGGTTAATGGAGGGCACAATCAAACAGGTGAAACATCTCTGACAACAACTACAGAAGAAACACAAGGGATCACAAGGTCTCCAAATCCAAAACCGCAGCTGCAGCTGTAAGATCATCTTTCAGTCAACAATACATTTGAGGCTGAATTTTTTTTTACCCTTCCTTTTTTTAAGCGCAGACCTGAAATTCCTACCTTTGTCAAGAATTCAGGCTTGAACATGTTCACCTCAAAATTATGACAGCATTTATATGACAAGACGCTGCTAGGGAGAAACAAAGAATGAAAAAAACCCTTCTGTGATTTTAGCTCCCACTGAGTACAAAAATATATAAAATAATTTAGTTTTCACATTTGTTACCTAGATGAACGCCAACAAGCATTAATACTAATTTCTAGATATACCAGCATAAAAACAGAAGGAAGCTCTAGGTGTACTCACAGATGAATCAGTAACTGTCAATGAGGACAGAATAAATTTTTTCTGAGTTGGCCTCATGGTAAAATTGAAGTACTTTGCCTTTACTGATTTTTTCCCAAAACCACAGAAATGTATGTTATCTACCCTGAAGTAAAAAGACATCTCTCTTGGTAAAATCATCCCACATGGATTTTACAGTGAGTTCTGAAAATTATATATCCCTTCTCATGCTTCCAAGCCACTATATTGATTGCTACGTAAAATTACTGAGTTATTTCAGCTGTCGCTGTCTTTTGAAGGTTATGCAACTTAAAATTGTTAAACTAACCTTTAGTTTGACCTTTGTAAGCCATCAAAATATTATTGGAAGCAGCTCTGTTTAACCATTGATGATTTTTAGGTACATTTGAAGTATCTGAAAACTGAAGGCCAGTGTCTCTTTTGGGAAGATTAAAGTCCACTTCCCACACAGTATTTTTTAACATTTTAAACTTACTTTACTGTAAGTAAATCAGTCATTGAATGAAGAACATTTTCTACTAATCATGAAATGAACAAGCAAGCAAGCAAAAACCTTTAGACTGCCACAGACTTCCTCATCCACTTGACCCCCACAATGACAGATTCTTTTCTAAGAAATTTAGACACTATGTGGCCTCAGAAGCAGCCTGGTGAAACAAATGTGAGAGTGAATGTAGGAAAAAAGTAAAGGTAACAAACCACACTGTGGTGGGGATAAACTGGCTGTCAAAATGCAAACCCTCATAGTTTTAACAAGCTCTGAAGAAAACAAGCAAAATTTAAGTGAGTACCACTTCACTTGAGAAGGGCAAGAAGAAGGGAATCCATCTGACAGGCTGAATATTTTGTTCACATAAACAAGTTCACTGCTTATTAGATGTCTGGTAGTCATGATACATTCTTGTAAAATGGAAAAACCCCAGCCAACCACTTTTAGATTTGGTCCTTTGTGCAGTGATTTAACGGGAAGGGAGTGGTGACCCTTTGCAGAGCAGTGATCTGGAACTGTGGACCTGACCGAGGGAGGCTGGCAAGGGCTGTGGGCTGAAGTCATTGCTGCCTGACAACACATTCCTGGCTTGCCTTGGGATGTCTCGCCAGACTGACTGTGTTCCATTTGTCAGAATTCCTTGACTTTTGCAGCAATAAACATATGTACAGTTAATCTCATATTATATATTTAACCGTACAGTGTCCTAGTTTGCCTTATTCTAGTGCTATTGGTGGTAAAATGCATTTATTGCACTTCATATCCATAAAAGTGAATGTAAAGGATTTTTAAAGACTACCATTAAACATTTTAAGCCTTGATATGCTAATATTTTCAGAGAAGAGGCTATCATGAGTCTTTTTCCATTTTCTCCAATCCAAAGCTCCCATGTCTCTTACAGAAAATATCTCAAGGTTAAACCCTACCTGCACTAAACAGGAGAAAATATCTTAAGGGGATAGATATTATAAGGGGAGGAGACACATTTTTCATCTTTGTTTTCATATTGAAATACTTAGTTAAAAATAGAGCTATGAGATTACTTTAAACTGTCTGTGCTAACCACTCCTCAGTGATTATAAACACGACAGTCTCCTTGCTCTCAGATATGTCCCACAAAGTCATCTATAGCTTCCAGCAAAGGGTAACCAAAGCCTAAACAACTACTTTGATTACTCTTCAATATGAGTACATTTGGTCATTTTAAAGGACAGGTTGGTTTGTTTACTACCAACAAAGAGGATGTAAAGGAGTGAGAAGACAACATTTGATCCAGTAAGGTATAATTCCTATCTGTTCTTCGCTCTGTGCAGGTGAGGAGAATTATGTGCATCAGGACTTGTCAGTTCAAGTATGTTGCAAGGAGTAAGATTGCTTCTCCGTGCTGTTCCCTTGCATACATTAAGCTTTCCTGCCAAGAACTGTACAACTGTGGATCTGCTGTCACGATAGTTCCAGTGGACAAATACAGCTGCATCTGCAAAGCAGCCATGTGTACAAAGTGGCACGTTCTTTTGGCTTTTTGAGCCCTGTCCTGAAGTTTAAACATGGAGACTTATCTAAGAAGATCCTACTTCTTTGCTACCCAGTATCTCTCCTTCACTGATTAAAGCCAGTGTTTTAACTTGGACTCAGATTTATACAGAATGTTCTTCACATAAAACCGTCCACATCAATGAGGCAGTTTTCTGCTTGGTGGAAGATCAGGAGACAGACCCAATATGCATCCACAGTATTTAACAGCTTTTGTTCCCTCTATTTCACAGAGGAGTTTAAACTTTTTTAAAGGACAGACACACCCTATGGCATTTAAAACATAGGTGGCCAATGACAACAGACCAGAGGTAATTATTTGAAAATGTTGGCCTAGTGGATTGACATGTGTACTTGAGTACCTAGCTATGGTCAAAAGGGAAGATCTGGAGGCAGGGAAGTATTTTACTTGGTAAAATAATTTCACTTTCATTTGTATAGAGATAGAGCAAAAAACTTACTGTGACAGAGGGAAGTTAATTCAGCTTTGGGTGGGAGTAAATGGATTTATCAAGAATTCTATTAGTGATGAGGAAGGGGACTCAAAATACTGTGTGAATTATCTCAGGTTGTAGTCCTGCAGCTCAGCAGCTCCATTCTCCATTCTCTGTCCCCAGTGCTGCATTATTAACACTAAAAAGAGCAAATACAAACCAGTGAATTTTCCATAGGTTTGTCTGCAACCAGTTACAGTGGTAGCCAAGTAATAACTGCAGTAGCTCAAGTGCATTTCTCTTTCTGCAGAACAGCTTTTGACATACAGAAGCCTTAGTGCTCAGGCCTCTGCTAGGAAGGTGGCATTTATGCTTTGCATATTGAAGGCAGAGTTTCAACAAGCTGGATAGAGCTGAACTATTTAAAATGAATTTATGCCACTGAAGAACAAAGAGGTTGTGTTTGGCTTCTTATTTTCATTGTTTTTTAAAGAACAGGAGGAGCACCCTGAGCACCCTAGTCTACAGAGGTTCTTCAGCCACAGGCAGAAAAAGTGATGCTCTAAAGGAGCTGACTGTCCAGCGAACCACTGCACAGCCACGGCCACCACCCCGGCACAGGGCGCGCCAGCTAACTCAGTCCAAGGGAGTGAGCAGGGCCAGCCACTGCCAACATCACCAAGTTGTTCTGCACCCAGCTGTCACCTCAGCAGAATCCCATCCTTCACAGAGTCAGGAGATCCACGGGGAGCCACTGGCAGGGTGTAGGAGTGTAGGAGAGTGCCCCCTAATGACAGAGTGGCAAAGCTAGCCTTTGTCCCCCAAAAAAGGAAAGAAGCCCAGAAGTTCCTCCCAACAATCAAGTGAAAAGCCACCTTAGAGGACCCCAGAGATTTCACTAAAACCTTGGGGTCACCTAATTGGATAGAAGCCAAAAAGTCCCGCCTGGCCCATCAAGTAGAAAAGAATAAAACAAAAGAGCCACGAGGCTTTTGTGAAGGTGTTTGCACCAGGGGCAGACCTCTGTACCTGGCTCGGATTTTCTGTTTGTTATTTTGCCTTTTATTAAACCTTTTTGTTTCTAACACTGCAGCAGAAGCCATCCTGCTCATTATTTGCCTCCAAAGGCAATAGCCAAGCTGTCCTTGGGTATATTCAGTTCCCTTTTGAAGGCTCATAAAACCCTGGCCCAACCAAATAGAACCTAATAGCAGGGGATCACTGTTGGAGCAGCCCATGGGATGCACCAAGCCAACCGTGAAGGAATTTTGCTTCGTGGCCATACCATAAGAGCGAGAAGACAGGTTTGAGCCTCCTACCTACAGTCATCCTCCTCACCAGAAAAGCAGAGCTCTGAAGTCACAGTAGTGATCAACATGCTATGGCTGAGCAATCTAAAAATGTGTCTGTTCCAGAAGACTGAACTTGAAAATGTTTCTTCTGACCTTTCTCAAATGCCGTTCTTTATTGTTGCCAAGTAGAATTCCAAACAGTTTAATCAGAGAAAGATTTGGAGTGGTGATGGATGTGTTTGGGTGTTATGACTGTTTTTCAGTTTGGTAGATGTTTTAAGCATAAGCTGAGCAATGTTTTTTAAGGCTCCTAGACCACTGACCAACTCTGAAAGTTGTTTCCCTGCACCATGCCATCCTCATCATGTCATGGAAGTTGCAAGAGGCTTTCTCTTTTATTCCAGTCCAGTAGCACACATTTCATCTTGTCACGCAAGGGAAAGCAAGCAAGGCAGTGGAGGAGGAGTGCAAATTTCCCCTGCTTGTCTAAGTGCACAGGTAGGTCATGGATGTTGTGATCACTGGAACGTGACCTGACATGGGACTGGAGTGAAGCAATTTAGCAGGTGATGGAGCTGTGGTGATATGAAGCAAACACTGCAGCAGTGATTTCAATTTGTGTCTGCATATGCAGGTGTCATGGTTAAGCCCTTCCATTTCAGGAGGCACTTCTGATCCTAAGCACTCTTCATTTATCAAAGCTAATGAGTAGAAAATGTGAAATGCAAGTTAGAAGCTAATTGCTGCAACAGCCCTTCTTATAGACAAATTGCCAATGACATAATCCGTCTTCATCAGGGCAACAGAACAGACCCAGTTGCAGACACAAATGCTTTTCCTACCAAACAGCCATCAGACACACATTTCACCCCACAAAACTGAGAGAATAGCTGTTTATACTGCTTACAAATGATGTGTACATCTTCTCCCCATAACTAACTGGGTACACAATCACAAGGGTGCCTTTGCTATCCTAGGCTCCAGAACTGACCTGTGGGTGTCAGTCAGCACATTCCTGAGAAAATTGTGCACTCCCATCCAGGAGCCCATTGATATGCTCAAACAAGTAGCTCATGACACAGCCCTTCTAGCTCCTGTCTACACGCATGTGTTGGGAAAGTCTTTTTTATGGAAGATGTGGGTACCCCTCTCCACACTACAATTGGTTTTTTGAAGCCCTTACAATTTTTTACAGCAGGAACCTCTCTTTTTTGTCTCTGTACTCACAAAGGCTGAGGCAAGACACTTCAATTGCAGGCAGGTATCTCACTATTCAAAATCACTTCAAAGGTATCTTCTTCCTTTGACTTAAATCTGAATCCCAGATTCTTTAGGCACTTAACCACCTAGGAGACAATTACAAGCTTCCCAGCTATCTGTCTGCTATCAAAGGCAGACAGAAGGACAATCACTCTTACTCTAGAGCACTGGAAGCAGCATTATTATTTATAGACAGTGTTAAGAGCAGTCTGCCTTGTGAATTCTGTTCTGATCATGTCTATCAGACATTATACTAGCAGAGAAACTGTGCATGTGCCATCTCTTTCAGGCAGATTACTCTTCTACAGTATGCTGTCCTACTGTTGTGCTACTATAATAGAAGGTATATTAAGTTGAAAAAAATCTAGGGGAAAAATATTTACTTTATCTCTCTTGTTCTCTCTTGGAGACCAGAGGGAAAGCCATGACAGTAAGAAAAAATGTATTGTGATTATGAGACCCTTCATAGATCCTTATTTGGGAAAATGAGTGTGATTCAATACCATGGTGTACAGTGTGCTTCCCACGTAAGAGTCTCATTGGAGCCATTGGCTCCAAATGAACAGGAGAAATTCTGCTGACTCAGAGAGGAAGAAAAAGACTAGAGGTAAATGCTAAGTAACTACTTTTAAAGGAATCTGTATTTCTTAAGAAAAAGGAACTAAAGTTGCTAATTATCTGCATAACAAATTGTAAGCATTTTGTAGGTGTTGTACTAGTTTCAGATGGCTTCTGGCTCTGTTGTCTGTGTAAATTACAAAAGAGTGGAAACCTACATATTCGTATATAATAATAATATATATATATATTTATTTTAATATATGTCCAACTACAGAGAAGCAACTAATCAGTGAGCAATATATGAAGTACTCTTAGTAGAAATGGCCTTTCCAAAGAACATGGAATGAAATCAAGCTTCCTCTATTTGAGACCGACAGTTAAAAGAAGGGTTTTATTTGTGGTGCTTTCTTGTATAGGCTTCCTTGTATTTACATACAAAACAAGTCTTGAAGAACTCAGTTTTAAACATCCAAAATGAAATCTTCATCTTGCATCAAGTTATTTATGAGTGGGCACCCTCCAAAACTGTGTAGCTATCTCCCAGCATCTTCATTTATACTGTACCCAGCCCATAGTGTGGAGCAAGAGCAAGGAAAATGCAAGCCAAAGGAAGTATTACATGGGGAAGTTCTCCACCTGGGCCTTTTTCTTCTGTCTTCTCAACAACTGCCAAACAAGCATTTCAGAAGGACTTGGAGAAATGGAAAGGAGGTTTATTCTTCTGTGAATTAAAAAAAAAAATTCTTAAACACTGCACAGCCATCACTCAAACTTTTACAGATAGATAATAATGTACGTGATATTTTAGGAGACAGTGATCAAAAAAATCTCCCACCTTTTTTTTAAATAGCTTTTAGAAGTGAAAATTGTTTTTTGCCAAACCCACACTTTTGTCTGCAAAGTTCCTGATTTTATTGCTGTTCTCCATATCAAGTCTAAAAATACCCATTTGTTTTATTCACACCCTCCACTTTTTTCTTTCATTCGCCAGAAGGAATTTGCATTTACACCAGAACAACTGATATCTAAGTTTTCCCTTTTCCAATCTAATTCAGAGGCCAAAACAAAAAGTAAAGAAAAAACATTTTCAGTCTTTATTGATCAATGACTCATGATAGAAATTTTTGTGTGCACTCTCAGAATAAATTCATGAGCCACAGGAAAACGTGGATTAGACTAAACTATTTAGTAATGAATGGAATGCCCAGCTGTGCTGTGCAATGGTTAACAGACCAAGAGCAGCCATAATTTAAAGGAAATTTACTAAGTCAAATCAATAAAATTTTGTTTAGAGATGTTGCAAGTTTCAACAAAAAAGCAAGTACGAAGGCTTCATTCTTAAGTAACTGCCCAGCATGTGATTTCATATTCAACTTGTGCTGTTCGATATTAACTGTAGAAAAAATGCAATCTTCTAGCAGTCACTGGAGGATATGTTAGGTTAAACAAGGACTAGTTGATTCACAGATCTTTAAAAAACAGTGGGGAAGGTGCAGAATCATAATTTTCATTGATCATCTAAAAATACATCCAGAATTGCTGAGAAAATATACAGGTATCACAAAGGTTAGAAGAGCAGTCAGAGCAATTTGTCTCGCCTGTACATCATGCCCAGTCAAGCAAAATGTGTTTTCAAAACAGAAGCTTAGGCAACTGGGAAGAAAGAATGGAGATCAACTCTCCACAATGGGGAACTGCCCTGGGGCTCTACAAGACAGCTAATTGAGCAGAACACCTCATATTTAAAAGCTTGAAAGATTTTTGGGTGAAGAAACAGGGAAATAATACTGAATGGCAAAGGGATGGCACTTTTTCTTCATATGGCATCCACAAGCCCACTGCTAGAACACAGTGTTCTTTGAAGAGATCCAGCTTCAAAAAATGAGGCTGAAAATCTGCAAAGACTTAGGGATGGCTGGCTAAAGCAGGAAAATACAGCTGTTTGCTGGAGACTGAAAAACCGTATCTATTTATGTTCATTCAAGTGGTTAAGAAATTACTTGATTACAGCCTACATACATTTACAGTGAGGAAGGGCTTGGACAAAAATAATGCCTAATGAGAAATACTTGGAAGATGAAATGCAACAAATTCAAGCCTTGGACTCTAAAGTTCAGTGACAATAACAAACCAGTAGTTTATGGATGTGTACCATATTTAGCATCTGTTAAAATTTTGAGGACAAAAGTGAATGGGGATCCAGCTTTCCTCGCCTACCCCCGCTTTGGAGCATGGCATTGCAGAAACACAAGAGAATGAGCCCAGAAAAGGGGTTCTGTTTGTCCACACCACCAAACCCTGAACTCAGTTCCTGGCCCTCCTTTAGGCCATTGCAAGCAGCTCTCCCTGAAACAATTTCACATGCATTGTGGCCAGCTCAGACACACTGCAATATCCTCAGGAGATGGAATGATGCAAATTTCCCACAGCTGAGAAACTACTAAAAAGAGCAAATAAATCCATCAATTTGAGCCTAGTTTCCCTTTTCTCTGCTCATAGTAACACCTCCCCACTATTTCATACTGCTGTACCTTTCACAGTTTTAGCTCACAGCACATAATATTCCAACTCTGGCTACCTCCTCACAACCATTCTGTTAGCCATTCAGACACAACAAATTCAGAACTATCAAAAATGCCAAACAAAAATGCACTGCAGCAAGGAACCCGATGCTGTAATATACATTTATAATACATAAAGTATATAGTAATATATGATCATGGTATTATATGTTCTAAATTTATTTTATGCATTTATATTTTTATTTGTACAATGTGATATATATAAAATATACATCTGTAATATAATGTGTTCGGCAAAATCTGCCAAAACTCCTTTTTCTGCTGTAATATAGCATGTTGGGCAAAACCTGCCAAAACCCCTTTTTCTGTTGCAGGAAACATGTCCTGTCTTGTTTTTGCATGATATCAAGTGTGCATTTCCTTTCATGAATAGAAAATTTATTGATGAGCTTTGAATCAGCCAAAGCTTCTGCAAGTAAAAATATAGCTTCATATCATCACAAGGCTGATAAAAGCACTTTCCTTTGAAAAATGCAAACACAAAGGAAATATATACAGATACCTGCAAACTGTCAAAAATAACAAGCGAGCAATTTTTATATTCTTACTTTTTAGTCCATTCCCAGGTGCATGTCCCATGAGCTCCCTAAATGCTGATCACCAGTCACATGCCCTGACCTCTACACACTGCACTGTATCACCATTAACTTTTCTATGCAAATCATCTTGACCTCAGGTGGCCATTCACCCCAAAATCACTGACATGACAGTGTGAGAATTGAAACTCACCTCTTTCAGAGCATAGAGCCCTTCATCTTCCAGCTGACACACATTGACCAGTAATTGCTTCATCCAAGAGATGACAGACTATCTCCTGAGTCCATACATTCACAGATGGAATTGGTGGATTGTCACCATGATGGGGCATGGGGTATCAGAATTTGTGCTATTAATTGCTTAAGGCAACAGGCAGGACAATTATTTATAAAATGGCAGGGACAGTAAAAGTCACCACAAAATACATTAGTTACCAGGTGGCTGACAGTCACAGCTGGATGGAGTATCTTATTCTGTTGTTATGGCAGATACATAGCATGACACAGAAAGGTCTTGAAAGTCACACCCGAGTGGCTTCTACTCAAAGCACTGTAGAGTGTTGTATAACACAGAATTTCTGGCCTAATAATCATAACATGTTTGCTAGTATCAACAAAGCCCAAATTCATAGGCATAGAGATGTAAAAAATTCCCAAAAGAGAAAATATAATCCCAACAAAAAATAATGATTGACACAACTGGCATCTTTAAATTTGTAACACCTACATGTGCTTTCAAGGAAGGTTTCTTCTGAGCGGGGAGCACTGCATCCAGTAGAGATGCCTGAGGTTCAGGACTTGTGAAACAATTTGGAAAGCTGGTTTCCTATGAAATTGCATTCTTCATTTCTTCCTTTCTCTTCTACTTCTGCAGCAGGAATTTCTGCCTCTAATGTGTTTGCTGCTGTCTTCTCACTATGGCCCTGCTTAGGCAGTACTGGCTCAGCAGCCCATGGGCACAGGCTGGGCAGCTGGATGAGCTCTGGCTGCTTCTCCTTTCTCAGCAGCACAGATGTGTATCACCTCCTCACACTGCAACTATTTTCATACAACTCTAAATACACAGACTCTGAGACTGTCACCCCTCTGACAGTTTGGACTTAAAGCGGCCAAGGATTCAGTAAGGTATGAGGAAAAGAGTGGGAAGGTGTTAGACAGACACTGTGATGATCTAAGTTGCATTTCCTTCAGAAACCATTCCGTAATTTCATGAGAGTGCTTTAAAAGGCACAGAAAATATTTCTCAGCCTCACTAAGAAACCTACAGAGCTCATTCTGCTCAAGTCACCAAAATGGGGACTAAGATGTAACATGGTTATAGGTGAATAAATGCTCTCCCAAGAAGATTAAAAAAAAAAAAAGTAGTAGAAAAAACGTAGTAGAGAAAAGTAGTGGAATAAACTATAACGAGAATGAACCATTTCAATATATAAAGGCAGACAAATCTGAAAAAAAACCGAAGTAGGTTAGCAATGAACTGATTAATTTCTGGTATGTAGTGGACAAGTTTTGGCTTCAGTTTGCTCAGATGAGGGACAATGACCTTAACATAGGACACAACTTGGTCAGAGACATAACACCAGGCTCGGTGGAAAGGCTGTCTAAGTAATAAATCAGAGTCCAAATAACTGAAAATGCCCTTTTGGATGATCTTATGGATATTTTTTTACTTTAAAAGTCATTGAGTAAAAAATTAAATACCAAGTTAAAGCTGTCTGAAATCAAGATATACAATGAAAGTGACAATGTGCACTTATGAGTACAAGGATTAGTTGTACACTACATTACTGAATTATAATAGCATGCCTTCCTCCCTTCCTTCTTGCTGAGGTATTACTTACAAGGGTTCATAAAGTGACTAACGTATTAAAAGCTTAAAGTTTTGGCCACATTAGTCATAGAAAGGTTAGAGTGGACATTGCAACAATGGCCATATTAGAACATAACTTTTCTATTTCAACAAATCATGATGCTGCAGCTCACAAAAGCAATAAAACTGCAGTGCTTATAAATCACTCTATAAAAGAGAGTGATATATTATTTTTTCATGATAGTAAGGCTAGGAATATTTCAGTCCCAAATGACTAAAACAATTCTTTGTTTAAATAGGAAGGAAGCTTGGGGGGAAAAAATGAAGGAAAGCTGGATATGCTGTGCTTAGAGGGAGAGCCTTATAAGTCACTAATGACAATGTGTTATTTTGAATGAGGAGAGGAAAGGGAAAACAGTGACATAGCAAAGAGATGTTTTAACAATAACACTTTGGAAGTCTCATGAATAGACTCCTGACCTTTACTGCAAAACACTGAGGCACAAGGCTCCTACAGAGGTCTGCATTCATTTCACAAAAATAAATAGTATCAAGGCATTGTTTTAACCAGTCAGAGCAAACACACATATGAGGATTTGTGCTTTAGTGTTGTACTTTGGGCAAACATAAACCAACCCAAGAATAGAAAGAAGTAAAGCACAATAGAGGGAGTTTCATTCAGACCTCCCTGATTCTTTTTCTTTAATTAACAGGTTTTCCATGGCAAGAGGTTTAGTTAATACTGTTTCCTGAATGTAGCTTGTGTGCTGTAGATTTCTCACAATAAGTCTATCCTACTTTGACATAGCACACGGTGTCTGTCTAGTGTGTGCTACACTAGATAAGGTGGGGAGCTGCATAACAGCAGAGCTGAATGGTACTTGCAGAAATAATGAGCTACCTTTCCATGTGCATGTAAACACCTCAGTCATCAGTACACTATGGCCATTGACTTGTCTAGACAAGTGTCAGCTGGATAGACAAGCTTCCCCTGCTTTTTAGATGAAGCAGTATTAAACTGTGCAGCCTCAGGGACACTACAAGATGCAAACCTTACAGGCCAGACCAACATGCTACACACAGTAGCTGTTCTCCTTGTATGAAGTAGCTTCTTTGGCTGAAGTGCTACCAGCTTCCAGGAACTACAGAGCCAGACTGCTGCAAGAATGGGACAAAAATGTGAAGCAGGAATAATTTGCACTGAACTCACAGCTCATATTCTCACATCTGGTAGCCCAAAACACACACTCTGCTATGAGTTGTATGGTCTCCAGCCTTAAGCAAAGATCTGACTGTTCAAGGTGAGAGAAGACAAAGCAAAAGGTGATATTTTCAATTAGCAATACAGTCACAGCTGACACATTCTGTGCCCTTTAAAACAAACAAGGGGCCATAGGAGAAGAGTTTGTGGAAAGCAGTGCATTTGTTTTAACCACAGTTGAGAAGCAGAGCTGGCAAGCAGCAAAGCAAGAGCATCCCTGCACAGGGCACAGAAAGCTCATTGTAATGACAGCACGAGTGAGTCAGGGCACTGGAATGGGATACTTCACCTCCAGGTCACCGGTTTGCATCCATTTGCAGCACGCTGGGACTAGAAGTTATTACCATCAGAGGGGCATGGAGTGAAATGAGTCAGTTGTCTCCTTGCAGCCTGGAAGGGACAGCTGCCCAGACCCCACACACCAGCCCCACAGTTATTACCCTGAAATAACATGTACTGTTCTCCCAGGCTCCAGCCATGGCTATCCAATAATCACCCAAATGGCCTGAAGCTCTGAGGGCCACCAGCCATACACTGCTGCCTTCTGTTTCACACAATAACAGGCATGCTCACCCCACTGAGAAAAAGACAAAGACCTTCTCATGTTCCCTTTGTTCCTCACTTCTCTTTCCTTAGAAAGATCTGCAAGAAATGTTGTCTACACTTCTCTGTAATTTTTCTAATTTTGCGAAGTCTAAGCATTGAAAAGTGATTGGCCATGCCACAAAAATCACGAGCATTAAAAAGCATATTCCATTTTCTATTGTTCAGTTCTCTTTCAATTTTTACATTTGGTTCATATTTTCAATTTTTATTTCTTTCTTGCTTGCTTGCTTTCTTGCTTTCTTTTTCTCTCTCCCTCTCTTTCTCTCTTTCTTTTTCTTTCTTTCTCTAAGGAATTTTGAGATACTTATACAAACCCAGAAGCACAGACTTCAAGAAAAATTGTGATTATCTCTTCATAAAAAGCAGGAGCTGACAACACTGTATGCTAGTGCTGATTTAAAACACTAATACTACATTCCATGCAGTGCAAATGTCAGTAACTGGCTTCCAGTGGAGCTCAGAGGAGGTTACTAAGATGGAGAATCAAATATAGCATGCTTGGTTTGGGGCCAAAGAGACAAATATTGGGTCTTTGTCTACTGCAAGTCTCACAAAAAAGCCTGTAAAGAAATTAAGATTCTCTGCTACAAACTCAACACAGCTGTGGTCCCAGTTGCTTCCCATCTCTCCCTGCAGAGGCAGTTGAAGGCTAAGTCTTTGCATTCTCTTAAAAAGCACAAAAGTCTCTTGGTCATGTCACAAATATTTCACAAGGTAATTTCCCTCTTTGTGCCATTATCCATACTACAAGAGGATTCACACACAAGATCGAGGCAAAAAGCCCTGTCTTCAGTGTCACTGTCTTCATTTTCTTGCATTTTCACACATCCCATTCAATTTATCTGCCCATTACCTGTTTGCTCCATATCCCTGTGCTTCCTGTACTTCCAGGCTGCCCACTGCAGCTTCCCAGGGCTGCTGGCCATGGGCCAGGACCACAGCAACTGACTGCATCAATCACTTAAGCAGTTTAATCACAACCTCCCTCCAGCTTCCCCCTTATATCAAGGAAATGGCCTGCAAATCTCACAGATGACACATTCAGGAATGAAAACCTAATCACTGCTCAGCCAAGCTGTGACAGGGCAATGCTGGACCTTTCTGCTCAGCATTGCAGGGCACTGCTCTGCAGAAATGCTCCAGGACAGCAAACCCACTCCTGCCAGTCCGGTCATGCAAGGTCCCATCTCAGATATCCTTTGAATTCAAGTCCTGAAAGTTGTTCACTGAAAGCTTTGTCTGATATCAGAGGAAGCAAAAACATTTAACCTTTCTTTTCACTCCAGAGACACACACCGGGCAAGAACTATAAAAAGCTTTAGACGTTGGATGCTAGGAATGCATGTCATAATCTAAAATCCCTACACAGTATCAAGCACTTAGATATTTAGTTTCATAATAAACTAAATAACAAACTAAATAATAAACTAAATAGTAACTAAAAACTAGTCAGTGAAAAACATAGTGGAAAGAGGGATGTGATTTCTTTCTGCCACTCTGTAAGAGATGCCAGTGCAGAAGATTCTTCACAAAAAGGTCTACAGATAAGCTCAGATACCTGTTATCCCTCTATGTATACACATTTTAAAACATGGCTTGAGGAACAACTGCCATTCACATTTAAGCTCCCTCTACCACCAAGGCAAAAATGGTATCCAGGTGACTACCCTGTACTTCAGAAGATGTACATGCCTTAGCCACCACCTTCTGCACTTTTTTGGGTAATGACGAAGGAGAAAGACAGCATTTAATCATTTTGAAACTGTGCAGGAATGCAAGATTCAAAGTATCATAAAGAGAGGATAACATCAGTAAACCTGTAGCCACAACCAGCAAAGAACTGGTGTGTTTTATGGGCTTTAGTCCAGGACTCTGAGGACTCTGGGTGGGTTTGCTGATACTGATTTGAGGTGATAATGGAAAAAAATACCTAAGGCATTATATGGATTTTTTTTTAAATAAATCACACTCACAGAGACATCTACAATAAAATTTAGGTCTTGTGTTCGGAGCCTCAGCAAGTAATAGGCCTTGTATTTATCACTATATTACACATAAATTTCCATTAATGGATGTTTTTGTGCTCTCTCAAATCTTGAACAAGCACTTGAACCAAAATTGCTAGGATTTTGCAGTCCAGTATCCTGCTTGAAATAATTATTTCAGGGTGACCAAACCTGAATACTTTTTTCCTGACTTTCCAATAAATGGAAATAACTAGATTTCCAGCTGACTTAGATAAAGCTCAAAAACTTAAAGTGCTGTTAATGACATTCTTCTGGGCTGTAGGACACTTCAGCTCGACTGTTTCTGCTCCCTGACTGATGAATTGGGGAAATCAAATCTCTCTCATTTGAACAAAACAAGCAGAAACAAAGAGCAAGCTAAAATATAACCCCACTTTTGGACTTCAGATTCTCCTACTTAGTTTAAACAGAACTTCTGTGTCTTTTGAGATGCACTTATTGCTAATAGTAATATTGAGGGGGTTTTTTTATTGCACCATAACTGCTTGAAGCTAAATTATTGTTTCTAATAAAATAAAGCTTTAAATAGAGCAGGTTATTTTCTCTACCCTGTCTGACATAAACTATAATCTGGGTTTTTTTTTTCTCCCTTTCATGGGCACCATCTGTTTGTGACCATTAAAATCCATTTTCCGTGCTGAAGGGATGGGAATTCAGAAGGATGTGTTCAGCCACTGTCCAAACAGTACTGTCATTCCTAAGGGATCCATTACAGTCTGACACACCCAAGTATTTATGAGCTATAAACTGCCGGCCTAAAGTGGCGATTAATCACCCTGTGCATGAGAGACACTGACAATGACAGAGCATCTTGTAGCTGCGGAGGCAGAGGGGCTGGAAAGGGTTTGAGATTTTTTTTTTTTTCTTTTTTTTGAATGAGCAGTGTTATATGGCATCAGGTTTTTCCCCCTACGGCACCTCGTTTCCAAGCCATTTGCTCCGACAGTTCTCACAGCCAATGTTCAATTAACAGATGTCTTGGAACTGGACACCGAGTGAGACAGCTACAAGGCCACCACCACTTCTCTGCAGCATTGTCTCTCTGGAGTCACCACCCACTCAGTGTCAGAGCAGAGCATCCAGCTGCTCTTCTTGGTGCAATGCTCCTTTCAGGGCTGCTTGAGGGACTGGGTGTAGCTCTGAACATGCCTTGACTGAGCACTCTCATCACAGCCAGGCACAATCGGAGAAAAACAGTCATGTGAATGACAATTCCTGCAGACTTTGTTTCCTGTTATCTCTGAGGAAAATTGTAAACCCCCCATTACAAAACTGATGCTGTTATAAAACTGATAAGAAGCAACACTGTTTCTGAAGTCAGAAAACACAGCAAATGGTGTTTTTCAGCTGAGATTTAATACAGAAGACAGATCATTTCAAGACTTTTGCTCCATATGGCAGGGGAACACATCACATAGTTCTCACACCCACATGAGAAAGTGCATAAGGGAACAAAGAAAAGGAAATACAAAAGCTGGTAAAGAAATATAAGTGCAAAGACAGTCAGAAAATTGGCTCTGAACACTTCTGAGGCCTTGTGAACCCAACAGACTACTATAAAATTTAGATTGAATTTATATCAAAATCCAAAAAAAATCACAACCACTGTAGAAACCATCTTATTTTTATACTCGCCAGCCTAGTATTGTAGTTCTGTGCATGCCCAGAAACTGTCTTGTCTAAGCTGTGCTTCTCAGTGCCGACCACCCTGTGGAGATTACAAAGGAGGCTCCTGCTGCTCTCCTTCCCAGGGGACCCAAGCTCACAGGCATGCTCAGTGAACACCAACACACATCCACAGCATTTTCTTAAGCAAGGCACCATAGACACAATTCTGTCTCATGAAATGCAAAATAAAATAATGGGAAACTACTCCATGACAAGCTGGAGTAGTAGATCTTAATTGTGATAGATTTAATAACCATTGTGCATTCAGTGAGGCATCAAATGACAGATGTGCACAGATCTGGGACTGAAACTGCACTCCCCATTCCTTGCTAAGTGTTCTCACCAGTGGATTGCAGGGCCTGAACTATTAAGTCTGTTCCCATGCATTCCTCATCTCCAAATCTTCAGCTGCTTTTTTTCACAGTAGGACAGCCCCAGCAATGTCCCAGTGGCAGCCTGGGCATTTCTCACCAGCCTCAGCTCTCCCACTTTCCAGGTAAGTTCTCCCAGGCAAGTAGAGAAATGTTACATAAAAACACTATTATCAGTGACTACTTTGAAAACAAATGCATGCTTTTATCACCTGCATCCAGTGGGATGACTTTAAGTCTCTTCTGAATCCTGTTTAGTCTGAGCATCCTGCAGGACATGAGCTGGCAAAAGGTACCTGTGCTTCATAGTTTCTACCAGCTAAAATTCAGGTACCTTCCCACTTACTGTACAATTCTGACCACTATCTCCAACCACCTCCCCTGTCACCCATACTTGCAATTTAGGTATCCAATTCATATTGAAAAATCTCAGGCCCAAAAACAGTGATCTAAGAGGTCACCTTCTTTAGCCCTGTACCAGATCTGAGCCCTTAGAAACTTAAGGCTTACACCTTGAACACAAATAATACCATAATCTTTATAAGACCATGAGATGCCATTGAAATGGAAGTATCCTAAATGCCAAGAAAAAGGAGTCAATAAAAGCACACAATGCTCTTTCAGCAGACTACAGGAAAAAATGTTTGCTGGCCCGATACAGCTAATTTATATCTCTCAGTACCATTCAGCCACACTCAAAAGAAACATGGTTCAGAGAGCAGCTTACACATTTTCCTCAAATTCTAGTACATAGAATTGTTGAAAAATTTTTAGGCATTTTCTCCCTATTCTTGGGTTAATGGACAAATAACTGCAAATCCATACAGTAGCTGAGTAGCTTCTTCACCTGTATTATAGAGATCATAATGCTGTATGTTAGTGAGCCATAGTAAAGAGGGGCAGTGCATTCCTGGTTCCTCCCAAATGCTGTGAGCACTCTGGTTTTCTCTGCTGCATCAAGCAAACGAAGACCAAGTTACACAGTTCACATCTACCTCTAAAATTTCTCCACTTCAGATATTCAGGGGTTTGGAGGATTAACCCAGCTACTAATGAGGCTGTTGATCTTAGGTAATCGGAAAAATACTAGTATACAGAAAAGAGGGAAGTGCTTGGTAATCTTAACAAAAGCTGTTCAAGGGCAGAGTGTAAAAGGGTCGATATCGGTAAGAGTCAGAAGTTAAAAAAAAAACAAAAAACAACTGCCCTACCATCTAGCAAAAACACACAAGCTATTTGCTTTCGGGGGCTCTGGCCAAAGAAGTAAACAAAAGCCTGAAGGAATTCGCATCAAAAATTGTTCCTCTTCTTGCCACGCTTAGCACAGTGACACGATGGAAGTCTCGCACTGGGCGAAAGAAGGCGGCGTGCGAAGGCTGCGTTCTGCTGGACTGGGCAGGCTGACAATGGCCACGCCGCGGGCCGCAGGACAGCAGGCAGCGATGGCCGCCGAGCGCGGCTCGCCGTGCGCCGCCGGGAGCGGCTTCCAGAGCGGGGAACGCGCGGGACGCACCCGCCGGGGCGGAGAGCTGCCCGAGAGGGCACAGCCCACCGCGGCCACAAGAGCCGGGGCTCTTCGGGGGTGTCCTCTGTGCTACTGACACGTAAAAGGGAGGCCATTCACTGCTCAAAGGGCTTTTTATTGCCCGGCTGGATTTCCCTCGAGCGCTGGCTGCGTCTGCCGCCCGCAGTGCGCGGGCACAGCGCTCACGCACGGCTCCAAACGGGGCATCAGCGCTGCCGGAGCGCCCCGGACGTGCTGCAGCTGCTGCTACGGGACCAGCCGGTGAGGCGGTCCCCTTTACCCACAGGCACCAGCTCCCTCCCTCTCTCCAAGTCCATGCCGGCGGAGCAGGTCGCATCCCTGCTCGTACAGACGGCGCCTGCCCGCAGCCGAGCATCCCTCCCGAACACCCACGCCGCCTCCCCCCATGCGCAGGGGCGGGTTCCCTTTGTCACAGGCTGCCGGCGGTGCCCTCCCCGCCTCCGTGCCCGCTGGGAGCGGGGGCCGCGGCCTCGCACCCACCCGGGCGGGGCGGGACCCCGGCAGCGCCGCGGCCTCGCGCGCCTCCCGCTGGCGGCCGGCGGCGCTGCAGCGCTGCTCCCGCCAGGGCGGGGCCGCCACCCCGGGGCCGCCACCCCCGCCCCGCTCCCCGGCCCGCTCCCCTGCCCGGCCCCCGGCCCGGCCCTCGGTTCAGCCCCTCATCTCAGCCCCCGGCCCAGCCCCTCGGCCCAGCCTTCGGTTCAGCCCCCGGCCCAGCCCCCGGCCCAGCCCCCTGCCCGGCCTGCTCCTCGGCCCAGCCCCCGGCTCGGCTCCCGTCCCGGCCCGGCCCCCGGCCCAGCCCCCAGTCTCTGTCGAGGAAAAGTCGCCTCCCGAGGCATTTGCGAGCTGTGGTTTGCGTTCCCCCGCCCCCGTTTCCCGCTGTCTCAGCCGGGCTTTGCAGCCCCGTGCGCAGGGCGGCTCCCGTTCCACGTGTCCGTGATCCCGGGTCTCTGCAGCACGGGCTGCCGCTGGAAAGTGCCTCTGGGGGGTGGCTTTTCTTAAAGGAATACAATAGGCTTTTCTTAAAGGAAGACAATATGTCTCCTGCCGTTTTTTGTGTAACCCATGATGTGTGCCTCTTCCCACTGAGGAAGGAGGACTTCGGGTAAGGACAGCAGGCTGCCTCTGTCACCTGTACACGCTCCTGGAACCAGCAATGCCAAATTTATCCAGAAGATTTGCACAGCTTTAAGTGAAGGCAAGCTGCTCCATCCAGGAGGATGCAGAAAAAAACATGGAATCCAGGCTGAACTTCACAGCCTGAGCCATCTGCAAAGCTGGTTTTCCTTCCCAGACATTTCCTCTGGAGTCACAGAGAGGCCCTGAACAATGAGCACCAAGATGCTGGGAAACACCCCTCTTCTTTGCAAATAAAGACATATCTCAAAAAGAGTCTGAGCTTAGATTCCCACCTCAGAATATTCAGTTCCTGCTTTGCTACTTACAAAACATTCTCTGAAAGCAGGAGCTGCATAGCCTTCCCACTGTGAAGAGCCCTTGGGCTGCCACTTCAGCAGGAGACCTAGGGACCCTGCAGCAACTTACCCAGCTGAGCAAACACAGGAACCTCTTCATACAGGAAAATGAAAAAAACAGAAGGACAGCTTTTCCCATGCCCCTCCCTGGCTTTATGCCTAGGCATGATGAAGATTAATTACACACGTACATGCAGCTGTGAGCAGGAGCAGGGAAAATTTTCTGTGCACCAATGCATGACAAGGACACCAATGAAACAGTCCCCTAGATTACACAGACAATATTGCTCAGCTGTGCAATATTCACCAAAACAATATTGCTCAGCTGTGCAGTGCTGTGGATTCACCAAAACAATCTAGCAATCTGTGTTTAATCAGTACCCTCCTCTGTTTCATCCCAGTCCAAGTCCCACTTACATAAAGAACAGCAACACCCTAGAGCTATTTACTCAAGTGTTCTTGGGGAGGAGGTGATTATTATTGCTGGTGGCTCTCAGAAGAAATGTATGTGAGATAATATCTAAGGAGAAAATGAACAATGGTCATTTGGAAACAGACGTTCTCTGAGGGTGATATTTTCAAGTGTTGACTTGAAGTGAAGCAAGTGTTGACTTGTGGGGGTCAATGAGAAGCTGAGTGGGAAAAAGGTTGATACAAATGAAATAAACACAATGAGAGGCTTGACTGAAATTGAAAAGTTTATAGGCTTTCTCATAAAATTTCCACTGTTCCTTTGTTGCAGGCCACATTGGAAAGATCATATGAGCAGCTTATCATGAAACAGTTCATGTCACTGTTTTCTCATCCTGATAGAAAGCAGAAGAATCCATGCTTATTTTAAGCAAAGTTTTGAACCCAAAGGTGGAGGGAAATTTTAAAACATCTTTGAAGAGAATGAAAGAGAAAATATCATTGCATAATCACATTATGAATGCAGAGAACAGTATTTGAAATATGAACAGCTCACAGCTGTTAAACCAGGCATTCACTGTGGATTCTTTATTTTCCCATTTTCCTTTTTGTATTAATCTCATCTGTGTGGCTAGGGCCCACGGGGTGCCTCACACGCCTGTGGTGACACATTGCATCCATCCTCCCGTGTTCCTCGAAGGCTCAGCTCTGAAAGAGAGACTGCTGCCTGCTGCCAGGGTAGAAATGAGGGGGACGCCTGCACAGATGGGCTCCGGTCTCAGCCAGGACATGCACAGATGAGGGGCAGCCAGAAACTGTTTCTTAAACCCCATCTCAGCGGTGATTTGCCTTTCAACCCACAGGCAGGTAGCTAACTCCCCTCTGAGCTCCAGGAGCTCTGGGAGGGCCCCAAAAGCAGGTAAAGGGATGTCATGGGCCTTTGGGGTTTGCATAGGGCTGCAGGTGGGGATTTAATGTTCACATAACCTTTATCAGCCTTCAACACTCCAGAAGGACCTGCCCAAAAACCTTTGAATAAATTGCACAGTAAATTCACAGAGCAAGATATTTGTGTTTCATTACTGGGTCTGCTGTATTGCTGTCTGATATATTTCAGCCTCTGAGCTTCAGTTTTCCCCAGAAAACTGCAGAATAATATTTCTGTTCTCCCTTTTTTTTGGCATATGGCATTATAAATGCAGTTTTCAAGGATCATAGCTGTGGTCAGAATTCCCAGTATGGCAGTGTTCCTTTTTTTTGTTAAGTACCTGACATCACACCTAGTGCACATTTTGGCTAGATTGACATCTGCTTTCTTCTCTTTTGTGGTGGAATATCAGTTTGATTCTTGTGAAGTTTCAGGATATGATTGATCTAAATGTATGTTTTTATAGAGCATGTGCACTACTGCAGTATTTTAACTAGTTATAGCAGAGTTTATGAAAGAAATTATTGAAGAGGTTTGTAATTAAAATAATATACTAATACAAATTGAAAAGATACTTTTGCATTTATTTTAAAGAAACAAGCAATGGCAAAGACCAAAATAATTAGCTTTGTTAGAGCATCTTGGTTGTACTAAAACAGTAATTAAAACCCAATTGTGTTCTTTGTATTACTAATGGGAATCTTCAAATTAATCAGATACTTTTTTTTGCCTGTTTTGCAATGCAAGCCACATAATCAGATTTTTGAAAACTGAAACTTAATTCTCTCTTTCAGTAGCAAAGATGGATGAAATAAAGACAGATGGGTTTTCTTTAACTGAAAAGTTTATTGAACACCAAACACTTTTTCAGCAGAGACACATTCATATTTCCAGGCTGGGAGGTAGAAACAATCAAAATATGTAATAAGCCAGGAACTATTGTTTAGTGGAGCTTCTCTTGATTTGAGTAGGTTCTGTATGACACTGTTAGGCTATTTATGTGTGAAAATTACATGCCCTGAGCCACTGCTTAAAAACTTATCATATTTCTAAAAGTCTGGTTTAAACATATGCAAAAGAAAGGAAGTACAACAGGGATATTTGGAATCTGTCTGTTTTGGGGGGGATTTTTGAACCTTAGTTTTGTGACCAAGAGTATGGACATGCTCTGGTCCAAGCTACTTATGAGCAGCTTCATCCAGGATATCATCATAGCCAGGGAGGCAGGTAGGAGAAGGAGACTGCCAGTGAAGAAATAGTTGAGCCTGTTCTTTTTTATTTAGAAGTGTCAGCACATCTTAAGACAGCAGACAATGTCTGTGCACTACACTGCAAATGCATATAAAATGCCTCTTCTGAATGGATTTCTCCTTCTTCCAGGGAAGAATACATAGAAAGTAGGAGTCAGTGTGAGCTCAGCTGGACTCTCCATGGTCAATGACTGTTGTATGACTGCAGCATCTTATGCTCAAGGACCATGGTAACGACCACAGTAATAACCACATTTATTTGTTTGATAGAAGAAAAACTTTTTGTATTAAATTACATGGCTAATTCACTGGGGCATGTTTAGTGTGATGGAATTTGCCCCTAGTTGCAGCATCTGGAAGTTAACATTACAGAATGAATGAGACTTAGAGGTGCCAGGGTGTCTCTGCTGCCAGTGAGAGCTCTGTGGGCAGTGTGACTGGTGCTGGCTGGTGCTCAGCACATGCAGCTGGGAACTAAGTCTCCAGGCATCCATTTAGGTGCTTGTAAATAATATATTCTTCTTGCTCCTCTAATGATGGATAATTTCTTCTTCATTCTGCTAGAATAAGGTATTTTATTGACCAGCATCATCTTGTGAATGTTCCTGCTCATTGCAGGGGTGTTAGACTGGATGACCTTTAAAGGACCTTTAAAGGACCAAACTATTCTGTTATTCTAGGATTTACCTTCTTGCAGCACTTCTAGATTTGTGGGCATTGCAAAACCTTTATTAGAACTGCTGTAACTTGCAGTACATTAGTAGTGTGCTACTCAATTTTCTTCTGTTTTGGATAGAGTGTAGACTGGAAGCCACAGAGTGAGTAAAAGTGCATTGCAAAACAAATAAATCCATAAATGTAAGTCAAGACAATTAATGCTAAGGCATAATCAATCCTATCTGACTAGTGAATAAACTCACTAAGCAGCTAACAGAGAAGAAATTTATGCATACAAGAAGAAATCTATTAAATAGAAGTTATGAAGCTTTTCTCCCTTTGAGTTTGTGAGGGAAATAGCCTCACAACTAAAGATTTTCTATTTCATTTACATATTTATATTCTAATTTTATATGAGGCAGTTACTGTAAGAAAGTAACACAAATGATAAATCTGGGCAGAAAAACCTTAAACTATACCTCAGTTTTCTTCCATAGGAATCATAGTGTTTACTGCTCTGCTAATGCAGGAGCTGAGCTGGAGAAGGAGCTTTGAGAATGTGTATGAGATGATAGCAACCATTTGTTCTTGCTTGGGTCAGTCCACTCTGTATTTTAATAACTGGTCAGTTCACAATGTATTTTAATAAATGGGCTTCCAGTGGGGCAGGATTTTTGCTAAGATAGAAGATCTTGTCCTTATATTTGTTTTCCACATAGATACTCTCTTTTCTTGGGTGCTACTTTTTAAGATGGCTTCACATTTCAATCACTACACTATGTAAGGGTCTCAGATTAATTTTTTGGGGGTTTGGTGGTTTTTTTTTTTTTGTTTTGTTTTGGTTTGGTTTTTTCTGTATGAAATGGGAAAGACTTTGTTGTTTGGTTTTGTTTTCAAATCTCAGTTGCAAGGGGAGAGACCAGAATCACAGATATTTTACAGCTGTGATTCTCAAACACAGTGAGCTGCCCAACTCCTACATGGCAGGAATTCCTCTGTGTGTTGGAGGGCCTGAGCATGACTTGGTTGGAATCACACAGAAAGCACGTGGCTGACTGGGGAATCTGGACAGTGAATTGGCCTCCTGTGTCTCCAGTGAAAACAGGCTTGGTGTGCACGCACTGAACAGCCCTCCAGCAGCAAGAGGTGAAGATAAGTGACCAGAGGGGTTTGGAGAGGGTGCTGCATCTCAGCCTGGGGCCTTTAATGATTCTAACCTGATCCTCTCTTTCAGCATGGCAGTACCTTATGGCATGAATTATTAGATTGTACTGAGAGGAAGCACTTCATTGGTAGAATTAAAATCCAAAATAGAACTGCATTTTCAGGATTTGTGAGGCACAGAGAAAGGAAAGTGTGTTCATACCAAACATATTTTAATACAAATATATTGATGTCATTACTCCCTGTTTCTGACTCGCTCTCCACAGTGTATGTGTATGAAGAGATGAATTTTTCCTGACTGCACTTGCTGAAAGAATTTTGTTAATCTTCGCTTTAAGCATAAGAGCACATCTGCTACAGTCTTTACACATCTTGCCTTTTATTTTAACCCACAAAATATTCCCTTTAAATTTTAATTCTAAAGACTACAGTATAAGAAAACTTTTTCAAATGGGACATACCATTTGAACATTTTAATGGAGCAAATTCTTTGCTAAAAATCTGCTGTAAAGCTGGTCCTGTTTTATTTAGCAAAATAGACACAACATTGAGTACCCATTTTTGGTTTTTTTCTTTGTAGCACAAATAGCTCAAAATTAAATTATTTGAGCATTAGTGTGACAAGGGGACAAGAATACACCATCAGTCAACTGCTACCCATAGAAAACCTACAAAGAGGTTTATTTAAAAAGCAAATACCTTTCACTTTCAGATGCAAAGCCTGAATGAACAATTGCAATCTAAATAATGCCTTAAACTGAGTGGTTTTGCATTCTTTAGGACCACTAAAAATGTGAATTCCCAAAAAGAAAATTCATGCATTGAGACCATTCTGCTACTAGGTGCTCAAGACACAGTCAGGACTGTTACCTCTATGTCACCAGCCTACACAGACATTCATCCTGGTTAGACAGTGTGCCATGCACTTAATAAAGGTCTTCTTTCATCCTCTGCAATCTTGTGTAAACTGTCACTTCTCCAGAGCTTTGCAAAGTGTGGATCCAAGCATGCAAACTCCCAACCATACAACAGGAACTTGTACCAACACAGTCTGGGTACAGCATTGAGGTCAGGCCTGGAGTTCACTGTCCTACTGCTGGGGACACCAGCCACCAGTAAACTCCCAAACCACCTGTTCCTTCAGGGACACAATAAAAGAGAGTTTACTTGAGTGACAGGAGATACCAAGATTTACAAATTTTCCAGTACTATCAAGTACTGAAACACAGTTAAAGCCTTTGGAAATGAAATATATAGGGGTCTTTACTCCACCAGCTGAATTTGTGCTGAGGTCAACAGCTCACAAATCTGTAGTGGAAAGAGGAATAGAAGTCCTTGTCTGCTGTGCCTTCCTGATATATAACTGCATTTGCTCTGTCCCTACACATGAACACCCCACATCTGCCCCTCTTACACTGTGTGGGAAAAAGTAGTTGTGCCACTTGTGCTAGTTCATTTTGCTATAGCTTGGTGTCAGATATATTTAGGATGGTAACAATACCCTAACACAGTTCTCTATTACCCTGCCCCAAATCCTCAGATGAGGATTCATTTATTCTCTGCTTGGACATGTTTACTCAACAAGCAGCAATGATTCTGCACTGCCAGCTATCCATGACATTTGTGACACTTTAATGGCAACTGTAATTTCCTTTCATGCAAAGAAAGAGTTCTGGCAGCACAGCTCAGGAAGAGGGATCATCTTTTCTGAAAAAGAAACTGCCTCAGGAAGAAAATCCTCATTTTGTGATTATATTTGAGATTATTTTTCTCCACAAGAAATTCTCAAAGTTTTCAATTAAATAAAATTAAGACAATCAATGATAAATTTTGGGATAGACACAAGCTTTGTGCTTGTGGTATACAGCAAGGATATAAGAAGTCAGTGATTAGTCCTGAAAAAGAGACTTTAGATGCTCTCTTTCCTCCATTCCTCCAAAAGTCTTTGCAGCTTGGTGTTTAGATCCTTCATATACAATACAGGAGAGTCATGTTCAAATCTTTGCTCAATGTATATTTAAATTATTTAAACATAAAAAGCTCCAACAAGGGCAGTAAAAGAACTCTGACACAGGAATCCCTAACCTTTGTCATCCCCCCCCCATTCTCGTCCCTCCCCTCCAAATAATAGTCTTTGTGGTCAAAGTAACTTCTATTGCCCTTTGCAAACAGTGCCACAGCAAGTGTTGGATGTGGAACTCACACCAAGCAAATGTGCTGTTCACCATCTCATGTGGCTGTAAGAGACTTGATCCTACCTGGATATTCCAGCATGGAGCAAAGAAACCCTTCCTGACTAAACTGGCCAAAAATATTGATATGTTCCCATGAAACCCTTCTTTTGAGATATGAACTATTAGTTTTCACAAGAGAAGCCCTCGGTCAGTTCTAATCACCACCTCTTTGCACACTTGGTGTTACACATAGCACATCTATCAAGATAACACATAACCCATCTTATCAAGAATTCTTGTGGTTTCTGACTTTTTAGGTGTTTTTTTCTGTTCCCACTGTAATTTTCCCCTTATGCCAGATGGGGCCAGCTTCTCATTTCTCCCACCATCCAGGAGAAGAGCTTAGCTCCTGGGACACTAACACCTTCCAGCTTTTCACTGTTGTCCCTGCAGGTGCAGCAGACACTCTGCTGTCACTGGTACAATGGCATAAACTTGCCTGCACCCTGCATGGTGTTCATTCAGCCAATGTCAAAGTGGTTCAAGACCCAACATGAGAAGCAGGGCCTGTGAGAGGGAACTTCTCCAATTTCTTAATAAAGGCTTTGTTCACCCTGTCTTCTCAACTTGGCGGTCTATAGAAGACCCCTACCACTCTGTCTCCTTTGTGACTTCCCTCCTGATCCCATATTATCATATTTTCCCTACCAAGGTTCCATGCAGCTGAGCTGCCTCACTGTGCAGCACAGCCCACCAGAGCACTGGAGTCTCAGGGAATATCCCACAGCATGTTGGCAGCAGCACTGACTGAAGAGGCAGCTTTGATGCAGTGTTGCTACTAGCAAATGGTTTACTGCCCAAAGGGTTTTCTTAGAGGTCTCCTACTTCTTAGCTCTGACCCAGAGATGATCAGTCTGGTGACTGGTTTGATAAAGCCATGCAGAGATGGCACTTTTATGCTTCCCTTTACTTACAGAGCAGTAATCAACTGCTAAGTCATGTTTTAGGCAAGCAGCTCCTACAGCAGTTCAACAAATGGGAGATGTTCTTATGAAGAGCAGACTAAATTTGTCCATTCTGTAGCTATTGGAAAAGTAACTTTTCTCAGTTGCTTTCAGGTTGTGAAGTAGCTTTTTATAAGAGCATCTTAATCCACTGTTTGGCATTGCAAGTTTCACACATGGACCATCTGCCTCTTGTTTACCCTCTTCTCTCTGGTCCTTCTCTTTCATTCTCACCTCATGTTAAATTTCTGGCTGAAGATATGCTGAACAGTTGGTCTGAACAGCAGAGCCACCTGACATCTGTTTTCAGAAAACAAAGCTAATCAATTGACAACTCAAGGACCAGACCTTTTGGGTTTTTTACATACACTTCTGAGCAGCTACTGACAGCAGTGTTGCCAAAAATCTGGACATAATGCTTTATAAGAGCAATATCTCATCCATCTGAGAAAACTCTTCATGACCCTATTACTAAGCCCTCTTGAGCATTACAGCTATTATACTCTTACCAGTATTAAGGACTATATGCAAGTCATTCCTTCTTCATATCCTATAGAAAATAGCATTCTGCATCACACATGGAAAACAAAGGTCATTTTATATCATAGATGACATTGTATCTGTAATCCCAGTGTGCACACAAATGTTTATCAACAGCTTTCTGGTCTCTCTCAAAACAGGTACAAAGACATACATATATGCTATAGGAAAAGAGGCCTTGGGAAAATATTTGCTCACAGTAGTTTTAGAATACATCTGAAATGTCTATGTAATATAAGGAAAAATATTCAGAATTTCCTAATGAGACATAGAATACCTGAAGAATAGGAGACTAGAACTTAAATTTAGTCCTAGGTCTGACTGCTCTGACAAATAATTGCCTGCCTGCACAGCAGGTACTTCAGCTACAAGGCTGACAAAACACTTGGCAAGACTCTTGAGGACTGAGTTACTTGGTAAGGCTCAAAGCCAGCATGAGTGCCATAACTAGAACTGAGAGTTGCCTTCCTTTACTAAATTAAATATGTATTGCCACCTACTGGCTATATTGCTATGTTAATATAGCAAACCAGTGATTTCAAGGGTAGTACACTTGTGTTCTGTCCTCGTGAAAATTACAGACACCAATAGTAGAATAATTAAAAGTTTGTTTCCATCTTTTTTAGTGAGGAAATTATGCTTGAATAGTTTTTTCACCTTTTACAAGGTATATGAATAAAAACAGTTTTGCACATTCAGAGGTTCCATCATGTGGCCATATCTGGCTATGCTAGAAGGTATAATGTGACTGTTAATAAATATAATTAGTCTGGCTGTTTGACACAATATGTCTCAGGGAAGAGAATATATTTTTATTCTATTTGACCAAAGCAGAAGAGCTGGCTGGGTGTAGGTACTAGGAATGTAATCAAATTTAAGCAAGGCTGTGGTCACAATCTACCTGAAGAATGGTCATGCATCAACAAATCTACTGTATAATTTCTGCTCTTAGCAATCAGTGAATTAAACTGCATTAAAAGCACTGCTAATTATCTATCTAATCTATGAAGCAGCAAAGCAGACTGGCACCACATTCTGGAGAAAAAAAATTATAAGAGCATAGTTAATCTGTAAAATAATATAATGCTGCAATAGTGCTTTTTTCCAAGAAAATCCAAACAAGATCTAATTCAGGGATTTTGGTAAATGGTAAAGACAAATTGCATTTGATTCTGGTCCAACTCAAGCTTTGCCAATAAAAACCCAAGAATTGCCTAGGATGAAGAAAACCACCTTCATTTACATTGGCTCTAAATTTATTCTGCCACCCTCCTCCAGCTGATTGATGCTGTATCACATAAATGTTATTCTACCAATTGAGCCAGTAAAGGGCTTTTTCAAAGCTTTGATGTAAATTACATCACTTAAAAAAAAGTTCAAATGTGGTTTGCCTAAATTTATATGGAAACAAGTCAGAGAGTGCTCACTGAACCTGCACCAATTGAATGGAGAAAGGCAGTAACCTTTGCCTGCTGATGGAGGTAAATAGTTGCAGAAAGGAATTTTTTAGTTAAGTGTAATCAGAATCACAAGAGGATGTTTTTTACACTTCCTAAATTATAGCTTATTACATAGTATTGTAAAGTAATTTTACCATTTAGCTTAGTCTGCAGTAAAATGAAATGTCTCTAGTCAAAGATGAGATTTTCTGAAGAGGAGTTTCAGATACAGTGATTTAGATGTATTGACTTTATATGTTCAGCTGATTTCCTTACATTTATATATTGTTCTTGTGCAGACTACCCCTCCTAAATTTCACATAAGGTTATGTCTTCAGATTTCATTAGTGTCAAGCAGAATGCAGTGGAGGAAAATTACATATTCAGCAGAAATCTGTATTAGATAACTACATAAATGCTCTTTTCAATAATTGGCAGCAGCAGTAACCATTTCTAGTGGGACATGTACCAAGAAGCAGCCTCAAACAAAGAGCTACTTGACTTCCATAAACAGAAAACTCCTCAGTCCTTTCCTCCAATTGTTGGGATTTACTTTGAGGATTTCTACTGAAAACAGAAACCGTGTTCTCAGGTTCAGAGAGCTCTGAAGTCATTCTTCAGAAAACACTTGGAGAATGAGCAGTTGATGTCTTAGAAAGCATCTGTAAAACCATCTGTGAAGGATAGGCTATCATGGGTCCCTAAACAGTATTAGGTATTAGACCATGTCCTCTGAGCAGCTACAGTGTGCTGAAGTACTGTGCAAGCACTGCACAGTTACTGCAGCCTCACTGTTTGCCTCTTTGCCAAGAACAGTAAGGTTCTGGAAAGACACCAGGGTTAGATTAGATATTAGAAAAAAAAAATCTTTGCAGGTGATGAGGCACTGGGGCAGGCTGCTCAGAGAAGCTGTGGATGCCCCATCCTTGGGAGTGTTCTAGGCTAGGTTGGATGGTGTCCTGAGCAAAGTGGAGTGTCCCTGCCCATGGTGGGGCGGGGGGTTGGAATGAGAGGCTCTTTAAGGTCCTTCCAACCCAAACCATTCTATGATCCTATGATAGCTCTGCTGCAGCACTGAGCTCGACAAGCAGCAGCATCCAAAACACTTCTTTCAGGATGAAAAATTATCTATAATTTTTTACCCTGGAGGTCTATAATACAAGTTCCTTTTAATCTCTCTATGCTGTACTTCTGTTTTAATATTTTCCCTGTGCTCTCTTACCTTTCTCACAGCTGTGAAAGTTACCTGTTGTAGGCAGCTAAATTTTCAGATTTTTGGCAGCTGGGAAGTTTAACACAGCACACAGCATGGCAAAACAGGATATTTAAAATATGGTGAGGACAAAGTGCTACCTTTTGTTTCAGTAAAAACACCTTTCAAGGAGAGACAGTGAGGGGGACAGCTGCTGTGTGCTGGAATTCCCGTGAAGACTAACCTGTGAGCAGCCAGGGGATGGCGACCTCGACTCACACAACCACAGCTTGAACACCAGAATGCTGAAAGACTTGCACAAAATAAGTACATCCAGCCACTTACTCTTCATCCAAACCTATGGCAAGTAGTGCCACTAAGACCTACAGGCTGCGAAGTCTGATGTTGATCCACCATGCAACAAGGAGGATTTTTCAGAAATATTTTATTAGAGACTTTGGAAATATTCAAAGAGAATTTAATAATCTGAAATAGCTTAAGGTACATCCAGTGGTATAATGAATAATGGCACTTATAAAAACCAGTGATCAATTTTATATTCAGATTGTCTGTACTAGTTAGTTTCAAATTTGTACACTTTTTTCTGTTTCAGGTTTGTTGGTTTTTTTCTCAGGTATCAGATTAAAGTCAGGATAGCTACTGTAGAACAGATACAGTCATAGGTATTTTATCAGGGAGAGAAGCTGAGTTGTATTAGAAGTGACACTAAAATAAAAAGAAGAAATTTTTTTAAAAAGTCAAAATCTTGTCAGACAACCATGGTTATAGCCCCTGAATCTGATTTGGATGAGTTTAATAAAGTGGGAGCTGAATTTTCTTCAGGCATGTCACAGTCTGAGATCTCTGTGCATAAGCAGGAGGTCAGGCAAATATGAATCACATCAGCAAAACTACAAAAAAAAATAAAACCCACACAGTGCACCTTAAAAAATATTTCAGGTTGCAGCTCTACATTCTAAAACCATACTAAGTTTTTAAATTGCTTTCCATCTTCAGACCCATTTGAATTCAAATTCGCTTTGTGGAAGAACAGAAGACATCAGAACAAGAAATGACAACCTACAATTGTGTGGGGACAGGCCAGCTCTCATTAACTGAGTATAGAATTACAGTATATTATACAAACTTCCAAAGGATAGCTCAAGCATAAAAGCCCAAAGAGCAGCCAAAGGGGTCTCTCTGAGAGCTGTTGGGCACTGATTGCTGTTGGTGCTGAATTCAGATTTTTGGAGGGTCTGCACTTTTGAGAAATGCTGCCACAATGTGTATGTAGCTAATTCCACCAGTGGACTGATTTTTACCTGTAGCATACTACAGTTAGAGATGATGAAAATAGCAGAGAAGCTGAATGTTGTAGTCATGACCTGGATGTTTAATTTTTGTTAAGCTCACAAATTCTTAGAGAATTTGTGCGCTTAATTATTTTTTGGCTTGTCCACACAATAAAGTCAAAACACAGATAAAGAAATGTGTGGATTTACAGCCAGTTATTCATTGGAGTCGTGGAGCAGCTCTCTGTATGTTCTAAGGTAAGATGCTTCATACAATGCTCTGTAGGTGTTTAAGCAGAGAAATAGCATAAGATGTCTAGATAGTTTTTAAGTTCACAGCTTCATTTACTGTGCACTGACTTTTCTAGGCAAACAAGCTTGTCTTGATCAAGAGCAGGAGAAGAGAGCGTCTCATGGACAAGTTACCAAGGAACAGGAAAATAATTGAAAGTAGCAAAAGAGTATGTTGCAACTAAGTAGTGTTCATCCTGTTGCCTTTTAAAAATCTTTCTAAATTTTTCATGTGGCAAGTGGCTGGCTGCTGCTCAAACTTTCAGACTTCAGTGCCATAAACAAATGCAAGAAGATTCCCTGATCTAATTCTTTGAAGCTCTCTGAAATGCAAATGATCCCTAACAAGCAAGTCAAAGGCTTCTCCCTTAAGAGGGAACTGGAAAAGCAATGGAAAGGGGCAAAAGACAAAGTTACAACTAATGCAAGGCAGAGAAAGCTGCCCTGGCTCTCAGCACTGAGCAGCACTGGCTCCAGGCACAGAAATGCCCATGTTGTTATATCCTATGGCATCTCCTGTGTTTGTGGGGGAAGGGGAATAGCTCTGGAAATATTCAGAAAGCTTCAGTACAGCATTGGCAAGTTAAGTTATGGCAGAGGCTTTCAACATGTGGTCTGTGAAATCAGGAAATAGGTCTGGAAACCTGTCTGAGAAGAGTGAACTTACTAATGTTAGGAGGCTGCAGTTTATCCTCAGGTCTGAACTTCCACTGGGCAAGCTGGTGACAGTCTGCAAAGCAGCACTCCACGGCTGGGGAGAGGCTCTTACAGGACGCCTGGACACTTCAGCAACTACCCGAGAGTAACCTGTGAAATACCATCAATAGGGCCTGCCTGAATGTGGTCAGCAAGGAAAAGCACTCTGTGTTTGCTGTGTGGGGTCAAGAGCACAGACAGCAGCCAGTGCTTTCCAGGTAACTTCTCTCTTGTCCATTCATACCTTAACTTGCTCTCACCTTACATCTGCCCCTTGCAGCTTCCTCTGCCTGTGTAGCTGCACCATTACAATAAAAATGGTACAGTTTCAAAACTGCTGACTTTGCAATCTGTTCAAGATCCGTCTGACCAGGCAGTTCTGTGTCAATGGGTAAATGGACTCACAGCACACATGCAGACTTCAAAAAAAGCTTCAAAAGGTCTCTGGGTAAGGAAAAAAAAAAAATAAAAGCAAACTAGCAAAACCGGAATATATGATACTTCTATTCATACATCAATTTCAATTTGCCATATCAGATTATGTTGCACCTGGATGTTTGATGTTGTCAAGGATGATTTAAATTAAAGTACAGCTTATCTGTTAACACAAACCCTCACATTCCCTCAGACTCTTCAGTGCAAAGATCATATCTTTGACTTTCATGAAGTGCCTGAAAAAGAGCCCTAAAAGCCATGAAAAGTATATTTTCTTTGGAAACAGTGATGTGATATATGAATTGAAATAACATCGAATATATAAGAGAAAATTCTCTATATTTGAGGACAAGATAATAAAAGCAAATAACAACCGGATAATTCCATTTTTCCTCACGATTTCAGCCCATACACTGAAGCTATATTTCATCTGAGCTGATGTGCTGATGTCATGCTCAAACCATAGGCAAAAATTTTCAGTGTCAAAAAGTGAAAACTGCAATTTTTAGACATTAGACTAAAAAACTGATACTGTAGAAAAAACTGATACTGTAGCTGATTAATCTACTATGAATGTTTTTGCTTGCTGTAAAACAAAGGAATCTCTGCTTTAATCTGGTGATTCTAGTTATTAAAAACTCTGCTTTAGGATGCTTAAGTCACATTGCCTGCGGAGATTAGGAGAAAAAAATCACACTAAATATTCATTACTCTTTACAATTGTCAGGTTTCAGAGCTCTGAAAGCTTAATCCTCGCATCAAAAACCCTAGTCTCTCCCAAAATTCTCATCCTAGAGGCCAAAAACCAGAAATAATATAAGAACTCATGGAACATGATATGAACATTAGCATATTTAAAATCTAAAGACTTTATCAGATGGCCATAGCAGATGCCATCAAAAGCAGAGCAGAACAAGCTGTGTGTAGTAGTAATTAAACACTTCCCTATGTGGAAGCAGTTGTGATTTGTAGAAAATCTGTAACAACTTCTTTAGAACAGGTTAATCATACTTCTAATCCAGACCCCATTCTACTGTGTCCCCATGCTGTTATTTTGCAGTGTTTAAAACAACAAATTCTCACAGCCCCTTCAGAATCTGCAGTGCTGGACCTTCACAAGGAAACACAAGGAATGTTGATGGTGCTTCTCAAAGAAGGAATTCCACCACAAGAGTCCCAAACTCCTCTTGACACTCAAAAATTCTACTGAGTTCTGTATTGCTACTGTATTCTAAAAGGCACCTTCTTACACAAAAAAGGAAAAGACAGACATGAAGTAGGATAGTATTATATCGGGGGAATGCTTTTTTAGCTTTCAATGTTTAATAGGAAACTTAATTATATAGATCTGTTATGCAATGCATCAAAAATTGAATTGTAGAATATTACATTATGGGAAATATTTTAAGTTAAGGATATTTTCCTTAAGAATATGGTCACAATATCACATTCCAAAAGGTATTCAGGTAATCTGTAGGGTGAAAGCACATAAAGTGAGAGGAATGTTATTTTGCTACCCTAGTAATGAATTCAAAATGTCTCATGGGTACTTGAACAGACTCATGCAACTTCTGGTGAAATCAGGAGCAGAAAGGAAACAGAGACCACCCAACCACTCCTGGAAACTTCTTCATTTTCTTGATTTTTGATCTTTTCTTCTTTTTTAATGTGAGTGAAATTGACATGTTTAGGAAAGAACATGAACGCCTCATGTGTCCTGATGTCCCACACTAATCAGGGACTCTGTCTTGGGGCCACCTCAAAGATGAGGGCTGAGGGCAGCAGCCAAGGTACATGAGAGGTCATCATGCACTTGAATGATATCCCCCAAAATCTTCACTAAAGCTGAATTCTTCTTTTCCCACAGTTCTGGTAGGAGTGCAGCACTAGGCTTGCACTAGGCTGAACTCAAGAAGATTTAGGATTTACCACCCGTGATTCTCGGTATAATTTTTCCTGAGGCATTCCTGAACTCTAGAATCTCAGGCAATAGTAGTCTTCTAGCCAGGACTATAATTATCTGGGAGAAATATCAAAGGTGGTTTTCACTTCCTACAGCAAATGACTGCTTCCACTAAAAGCTTGTAACACAAGAACCCTGCTCAGCCCCTCTGTTGAGGGATTGAAACTTACACAGGGAACAGGCAAAGGGCAAATCGTGTGTGCTGCTCCTGCCTCTGAGCAGGAATCCTGGGGGGCACAGACTGAGCACAGGACCCCTGGCAGGGGGAATGTGGTGGGCTCAGGAGTGGGGGAACAAAACTGAGCCTCTCACAAAACTGTCTGCTCTTAGCAAAAGGAGAATAGGGAAGAGCAAGCAATGAGGAAGATCAGAGACAGGGGACAGACCCAGTGTCTGGCACTCAGAGCATCACCTTTTACATGGAGACAGTGGGGTGCTGAACGTATGCACAGGGTGAAGGTGTGCACAGGGTGAAGGTGTGCACAGAGCAGGCTAGAAGTGTGATTGCATTTTGTTTTATGTCAGCGTGAGAGGAAGGCTGTAGCTGAGTTGTTGCCATGGAAGCACAGAAAAAAACAGAGCAAAGCAGCTCTCCTGTGAGATTGGCTGTTCTTTAATTTGAGGTGTTGGCCAACAGACACTGCTCTGTTGTGCTTCCACAGCAGTGCAGCTGCCAGGACTGCATTTCAGGAATCTCAGAACTCAGTAAGGACCTCCTGAGTCCTTCTCAGTCCAGTTTACACTACTCGTAAGTGTGGGAGATGTTGTGTTTTCTGACCTTATTATTTAAATACCATCTGGAAATTAATTTATTGACTCACTGTGCCTTTTTAAAGCAATTGTGGCAATTGAATGCACTGTGAGAACTTTTGAGAGTTCTCACTTTTGAAAAGCCACATACAAACCTCCTCGCTGGAAGAAAGCCACATTTTGGCAGAGTTATCAATTGGTTAATGGCTTTGTTTCATCACAGAAAATGGGGCCAGAGACCTGAGATATGAAGGAAGTCTTTTAATAGCAAAGCAAAATGAAAGCTGGGAATTGCTTCAACCCACTAGTGTGAGGACTGCAATTTTTTTTACAGTGTAATGAAACATAGCAAGTTCTATGCTTCTATTCCTTACTATGTTTTCTTTAGTCACTGTATTTTCAGTTACTTCAAGGCCCATTAGTTTATTTTCCTCTCAGATTAATTTGTTTCAGATCTATGTTCTTCTTAGTTAGACACAGGGAATTTTTAAACATCACTTTTGGGGACTCCTAATCTTTGCATTGCCGTGGATGAACCCATTTAAAGATGGACAAACAAACCACTACCACTAGTTAAATCCTAAACACATTTCCACTTGTGCTACTTCTTTAATTTTCATACATATCTGTAGCCCATTACTGCTCCTGACAAGGGAAATGCATCCACTACCACACCAAAAGGGTACAATATGCATATCTGTAGATTATTACTTTCTTTTCTTATATAAAAAAGGAAGTTACTGGAGTAACTGGTTATAGTGGAGTTAACTGTGTGTTCCTTTATTCATAATTCTAATATGCATGATCAATAACTGCAGCTATCATGAGGTGTGTATCTGATTGACAAATAGCCATCTTTGAATGCAATAATTCACACATTTCCCAGATAAGGCAGAGCTAGAGATAAGCATTTTACTTTTGACTACAGAGTGGCCGGAATGAAGAGACTAAACAGCTCAGCTTCATTAACTTGCCTTTCATAGACCTTTTAAATAATTATTATGCTTTTATCAGTATCAATTTTCAGCAAATCACCATTTCATTTAAACTGAAAGGAGCTGTACAAATAAAAGAAAGAAAAATTACTTTTCTGAAAGCTGAATTGCACATCCCTGCAGATGACTACAAGTGCTAACACTCAGGAGCTTCTTCTCTCCTTCCCATTCTTTTTGATTCTTGCCTAATTTTCCTCTTAAAATTGCCTCTGACATAAGCTTAACTCACTGTAATAGTTGTTGTGGTTTATGCTTTGACAAGATGCAAGATTAAGATAAATAAGTTTTTTAGATCTTGTTTTCTAATTTCCAGATTGCTGCTTTTAAGATAAATTCTGAAGTCTGTGAAGAGCAATCAAAAATTAAGAAAAAGGTAAACTAAACAAGCAATAGAATAAGAGTATTCTTTCACATAGCAAAAATGGATACAGCAGAAATTAAACTGCCATAAGATAAGAGGCTTTTTTTCAGGACCCTAAGGGAGTCTAATTAACTTACTTCCAGAAATGGGATAGAAGCATCATACTGATTTTACTGTCAGGTATTTGGCTAGAAATCAAGAGCTTCAGAAGACATTAACGGGCAAAAAGGTAACATCTGACAATATTGCAGACAGGCTCATTTAAACTTTGGGCTCCTTAATTTAAGAATTCCTGAGGACATACTGAGAGCAGACAAATTATGGGCTGCAAAAAGGAATCTGAAATAAGTCCCAAAGATTAATCATACCAAAAATAGATTATCAGCAATTTCTTTTCCATGTAGTAAGGGCTACCAGCAGTCTGAAAAATGAGCAATAAGGTTGAGAATTCAGGTTGCAGGGTTTGCTCTGACCTGCTGAGGCTGCTGTAGGATCCAAGCTGTCAGCATATCAGCATTGCATGTAGGTACATGAAACCATTACTGGATAGAGGCATGCAGACTCCTCATTTCTATTTATTACTTTTTCTGCCAAGGTCATGAAAAACTACCTGATGAATGTGTAATATTCCAGATGATGTTACAACTGATAGAGCAGGCCACATGCAAGTCTTTATTTATTATTGCTAACCGACTGATGGTCTTTTCAGGGGTGAATTTGGGTCAGTGTTAATTTCTATGATTTCTACTTTTGATTAGCAGTGTTGCCAGTGCCTTCTCCTATAGCAGAAAATGGTCCATCATCTTCAGGAATTTACCATAGGTAAGCCAGAAAACTTAAACCATGTTCTTTCTTTTTTCCACAAAAAATATCAGAAGGGGAGAAGGTTGTTAATGGAACAAGATGCAGTTCTCCTGAGACAAAAAGTTTTCTAAAGGAATGTTATTTATCAATAAAATCTACTGTATTATGCTAATTAGATCTGGTAAAGTACAGACCCTTTCCAAACATATATCTATGTTCTCTAAGGAGAGTAGGTTTGGGGGGTAGAAATTCCAAACCCAAGATATTTCAGAACTATGATAGAGATACTGTAGGTTTCAGCAATACTCTATAAAGAAGCATAGAACAAGAACCACTGAATTCTTCTGGTTTCAACAGATGTAGCTCTAGTTTTAACATACATAATTTCTAAATAGTCCTGTTGTTCCAACTAGAGCTGCTATGATTTCAATTCTCTCTGTGCAAATTCTCTCTTAGCCCTTAGAGCAATCAAATAATTGAAATTATGTAAAAGAGGATCCCTTGAGACCTACAAAGTCACCATGACTACAAAGCAAAATTCAGAACGATACTCAAGGAGACAACATAATGCAAATGACCATTGTAAATGTCAGAACATTTCAGTAAGTTGTTATCTCTACATATTGATGTAATGACTCTAAGAGAAGAATAGGAATGAGCATCCTCAGATAAAATCACTGTGAATGTAGTTTCTGTTTCAGGAAAATGAGATTAAAAAATACAAATAAGTATCACTACTGTCTTTAAAGGATAAAAAAAAGGGATAGATACCTAAGGACTCTTACTTCATTTATTCCACAGCATGGCTTCTAGGCCAAGATGGTATGCAAAATAATTGCAAGGAAACTGGCTGACTACTCAGAAAAAATACATCCTCTAACATCATCTGAGTGTCATGAATGTGTAATTCCTCAGTCTGAGTCTTCAGCACACCTACAACATTTTGGGCAGACTCTGGAACTACAGATCAGCTGAGGAAACAGCCTTGAGCAGTGCCAATCATAACATTCTTATAAATTGCGAAAATTTTAAAATATTATCCAGATCTAGTACCAAGTGAAGTCATACAAATCCACTATGACTTCTCTTTCTGATCCTGTACACAGGACACAGGTTCCCAGTGACATATCCAGAGTCACAGCACATCTTTCTGAAGAGTAAGAACCAAAGGCAACTTCCTCTCAACTTCCATAGACAATGGCCAGTCTTTTTTTTCCAAGGCAACAAAACTGCAGTTTCAAAAACACTTAGCCCTGAGCATTCCTGGACACACTGCTCTGCACCTGGAGCTGGAAGGTATTTGCTTCCAGCTTTGGTTCCAAAATGCATTCTTTCCAGGCTTTAAATTTCAAGATGATGTGAACAGTGATAAAAGATAAGGATGCACCTGTGAGTAACTGACAGCTACTAACCTTACACCTGCAAGAGATGCATGAACATACATACATGAACGCAGAGTTGAAATATATGCTATTTATTCCCATATGTGAAATATTTCCCAGTCCATTCTTACCCCTCTCCAGGATCCAGACATGCTTAGGCAACAGTATAAAGGAAAGATGAGACATTCACAGATTGCTGTGGGGAAATTAAATTACATTACATTTTTCTAGCTAAACTATCAATGATCTTTCTAGTTACATGCACAAATCCAGGATCATTTTTAGATTTAGCTTGTTCACTTTATGCCAGGAACTCTTCTCTGGATTCCAGTGATAATGTCGTAGCATCTCACAAGGTTATTGGTATCCTTGCCTCTGAGCATGGCTCTGCATGAGCAGACTGCCAAGGTATATGACAAGAATAACTAAGCAGGAGATGGTTTGAGTGTCACAGAGGTCACTATTTGGAAGTTCCTAAATTGCCACATCTATATGTTCCAGTCCCATGACCTGTGAGCTGTTTCCTGCAGTGCTGAAAGAAGAGCAGTGTGGAGGTGGCTGGGAGAAGGCATTCACTGGAGAAGACATTCACATTCTTCATGTGTGCTGTTCTCTACTCAGAGCAAGCACAGCAAAGCTACAGTTTCATTATAAACCTGAATCAAAATCAACAAAATTACAAAGGAGACATTCCTCTGGCTTTAAGGATCTTTGTGTTAGGAACAATCCTTAAAAAAGTATAAAATTCATCTTTCCAGATCTGATGACAATCAACTGGTCCAAAAACCAATAAACTCAAAGTATTCAGTTTTATGTGTTTACATAGTATTCAGTCCCCTTCTTGATGGGCACCACCATAATAAGAAAGATTCTAATAAAGTGTCACTCAGCCCAGTTATTTCACAATTTGTCTGCCGTCTTACAGTTACACAGTAAGAGGATACATGTTGTAAAGTGCAGTTATCTCCAACAGTTTGTCGGGTGCCTACAGCTGTAAAACAGAAAAGCTGTTTGGTCTTCCCAGGTTGTTTGAGTGACCTATCTGAAATCAGACTGCTGCATTCAGACTGGAAACTGGCACCAAAATGCAAAATTCTTGATAATACCCATATAGACACTAGCTCAGCCAGCTAGTGGGAAAGGCAAATGGGAAAGGGAAGGGTGAAAGTAATTTCAGAAGAGATGTGCAGATGTTTACATATATTTTACACCAGTGAGGAAGCCTCAAAGCTAAGACTTATTTTTCAGACCACTAATTCTAAAATATTACTAGTTGTTTTATAAGCGGGACAAAAATATTTTATCAACATTTTCTTTGCTAAAAATGCTAAGCTGAACCAAAGACACATCTCAGAGATTGTTTTGGCTCACAACTGAAGCACACTCCCAAATTCAGTAAGGGAAACATATTCTCCATGCTGTACAGTCACTTTTTATGATTCTAGCCAGACTGTTTTTTCTACAATGCAGATCATCATATTTTCATTGTTAAAAATGCTCAGCACTACTGACATCTTCTCAAAGCATTTGATATGAACTGTGATAACATGTTTCTTTAGATGTAATTCTGCACACTCAGTAAAAGTTTGTCTTTTAAATGTTGGAGTTTGAAGTATTTTTCTCTGGTAAATTCCCACTGCCCAAGCTGTTTTCAGGCAAGGACAACTAGCAAAAAAAAAGTATTCAGTGTCAGGTAGATAGAATATACAAGTACAGATGTTTGCCATGCAACTGTGTAAAAGTATTTTCAAAGAATTTCAAAAGTTTTGGTTTCCCAAGCTCAGGAAAACTCAAGGTTTGTTGATTGTTTCAAGCACCTTTTCCTGACAGTACTCAGTTCAGATATTCTTTCTTTTCTTTACCCTGCTCCTAGACAAAATGTTTTCTGCACAGTCTTTTGGGCTTTTTGTGCTCCTACTTTTACTTTTTTGATTTTCCTGCTCCCCTTTCACAAGCTTTTACTTGCAAGCTAGCCTAGACTCACTCACTGTCCATTAGTGTGTTATATACTCATGTCTGTGTTTGCTCTTGAGAATCATATTTTTTCAGATATTTTATAAATCTTCCTGCATTTACATTAAGAGATGGGATAAGTTCACATCCAATCTTTAACAAAATATTACTGCTGAAATAATGAGCTGAAGGCATACAATTGCAGGTCATCCTAAGGTTCTGGGTTCTTCTTGGTTCTAAAAAAGTCTATTTGTTGTTAAAATTTCATGATACTTTGTCTGTAAAACAGTTGGCAGTAAAGAATAATTTGCTCTGTACAGACAGGAGGGCTTCTTATCTGGAAAACACTTCAAAAATATCCTCAGATATTATGTGCATGATCATACATTCTTGCTCATAAAGTTACAGTGTCAAAGTACTTTTCAGCAGCATATGAATTCCATGTGAAAGCTTTGGTAGAAATATTAACATTCCTTAGCTAATCAGTGAGAAGCAAGGAAATGTTAAAACCAAGACTTGTTCTTGCAGCCACCAAAGGGCATTGCACTGACAAGACAGTAATTTCTCTAGTTATGTTACCACATAACACTACAGGTCAAATAACTGGGTTTACACTTCCACAGCCCAGCTCAGATCCAGCACTTCCCTCTTTTCCATCACCATCTGCTTTCACTGCAAAGGCTGCTGCACCTATTTAGTGATTCCCTAATCAGTGTTCAAGCAGATTTATCTCACATATGTCCCCCTATGCTAAGGTATCTCCTTTAGGTCCACAACAGTGAGGAAAAGAAATTTCCTCCACAGCAGTTCATGTGTGTGACATGAAAGCTAAATTAAATGTCAGGTACCTGAAAAATATAGAATTTATAGTATATTTATAGTATTTTACTATAATCAAATCAAAACACACCTACAGCCATTTACTCATGACTGAAAATGGTGACACTAGTAAAGACATTTCTTTCAGTGAAACAAGAAAATACCACTTCTGACATGGTCCCTAAGAACTATTTTGAGTATAGTGACTTAATTTGCCACTTGTTTTAAGATTGCATAAGTTAAAAGTTGTATTTTGAGCTACTGAAAATCCTAAATAACTCTATCACAAATTAGGTGAAAGTGTCTGGTGCCTGGAAAATTGCTGTTCTTTGAGGAGACAGTAGTTCTTCATCAGTATAAGTTTGTCGTATTTTACCAGTTAAGGTATGTTTGGAAATATGTTAGAAGCCTGCTTTTATCTGTGGATATTGGACAGACATTGCCCAAAGGGCCAGATGAGACTACTTAATTTACTAATGATCTGGATTATGATGATTTGATTCTACCAGAAAGTTAGAGGTAACTGGTGTGTGTGTAAGGAGGTGCTTTGAACATTTTCTGGAGAACACAGGAGAGTGGCAGCTGAGTCGTCTGCCCAAGCTGGGCTGTCTGAAAGCCTGTGCCTAAGTGATCCTTCCTTCACCTTCCAGCAAGGACCTCGTCACCTTCAGAGAACCAGCCTAAGACTGATCAGATGGAATTAGATAAGGTAAATCTCACTTTTCCTAGCAATTATATGTTTCCATATAACTTGATAACAACCAAACCACTCATCATGCAGAAGTAGGGGTTTACTTATAACAGAACATGTGTGGCAGCTCAGTAACTAATGCCAGATGATAATCTGAGTGATTATCTGATCATTCAGCTGTTACCTCAGTCAGCAACTTTCAAATACTTGGGAAATGAGTCCTCAGGAGGCCCTTTCAGAAGGCTCCTTCTTGCTGCAGTACAAGCAAATTCAAATTCAGACTGTAATTCTCTACCTTCAGCCTTTATTGTACAGTGGACTTATGCAGTGATTTTCTTCAGCTGTGCCACTGCTGACTGAATAATCTTGTCTTTAATGCATTACTTAAGTGCTTGACTCTGCATAACTAATTTGCTTAATTTAACCTCAAAACCAAAATGATGTGACTGAAAAGCTCAATATGTGTTCTTAATTTACATTTCAACAGAAGACAATAATTCCTATACTGCTCCAGGATTTTACAGTAAGTGGAACTTTTCAACAACAGAATTTCAACGGACTTTTATCACCAAAACCAAGGGTAGGACCTACATTGCCCATGACTAACAAGCTTCAGCTCTTTCCTTGGCAGTAGATTTTTAAAATAATATTTTTAGTAATTATTTTTATAGTACCTCACAGGCTTATTACACTTACAATCAATTACCTTTTCTCTTTACCCACAATACTAAGGTTCAAGACATACTCTGACAAAGTATTGCACGATTTCAGATCAAGAAAGTGCTACAATGCTGCAAATAGTCACTTCTACTTATTGTCAATAAAAGATTTGATTAATTTAGAGCTATGATTGTAGCAGAGGGCACCCTGTAGCAATCATCTTGACTGTGACTCACTCCAACTTCTTTTCTAGCCACAGCTAAATGCTGTTAGTCAACACAAATCTAACAGAGTCAAGCCCACAACCCAAAGCATGTGGAGCCACCACCTGCTAAATAAATAGATAATAAATAAATAGATAAAAACCAAGTGTCAGGTAGCAACTTTGACTCATCTCTTTTCAGAAAAACTTCTACATATTAAAGAATGGTCTCCTCATGCAATGGCTTTGCAATGTGCAAGTTCCTGTACAATGTTGTACAAACTGCCTACAAGATCTTTCAATCAGGGTAACTGTTGTGCATGATGTATCTAAACCCAATATTTTTAAGGAAGGAAGGATGGTCTGTTAGGTTCCTTTTAACAGTCTTTTGAGTATGCAAAACATTTCTGGGATACCAAAACAAGGCCTGGCAAAACATAGAAGACAAATATTCAGGAACATATTCAGGTACCTGCAAGAGCTAAAAGAAATACAGTTTTATGTTTCAGAATAATACAGCAGAATCTAACCACTATGGAGATGAAAAAGCAATAGAAACAGAAAAGACAAAGAAGTGTCTCAAATGCCTTTTTACTAAGTTGGAGGACAGATGACTTCACAGATGAGAAAAAGAGTGAGAAGCATTTTTGGTTTGTTTTTTTCCACGAAGTGTAGTCTCACAGCAGACACAGTATAGTTTATGTTTTTGTCTCAGGAGGTTGGCCATAGAGCCAGCTCTGAAAAACCGTGCTGTAAGGCCAAGTTTCTCCCCGAGATGCACATACTTAATTCCCATTGAGAAGACAAGCCGTAATACATCCCAGAATCTGATCCTTTTCTGTTCTCTGGTTTCCTGGTTGCTATTAATGGGTGGACTACAACCAGAACACCATTTACTATTTGTCAAACTTCCCTACTTACATGCCAAACTTAGGTGGAATTAATACATTTCAATGATAATACTTCATTTCTCTTTAAAAGTTTGCTACAAATTAACTCCTAATTTGGTGAAGCAAGTGCCCAAAAGACACGAATATACAGGCATCCTTAACAAACACCATAACACAATGTCTCAAGAAATGAGCATTGCATAAAAGCTTTAATGTTTTTGAACTGGTTTCCATTAATTTTTATATCCCCAGCTCAGTAATGCTATGAACACACTCCTTCCTGTTCTGGTGCTTGAGAGAGGGTAAATGCTACCTTGAGACCTGTATTTTACTGCAGAGACACAGAAACAGAGACATTTGTGATATTAAACATGTGCTCAAGTGCTCAGAATTACTGTGGAACAGTGTTATCCCTAGCTGAGGGAAGCAGCATCCCCCTCTGCAAGGGCTGCAGTCCTGAGCCCCATTCAGAGCCCTGGCAGACCCTGACTGTGACAGGCTGAGTGTGCCCCAACAGAGCAGGGAGAAGCCAGGATTAACACAGCCAGATATCCAATTTTATGTACATCACTGCACACAGCTTCACGTCTGATGTAACATCCTCCTCAGAAAGCTCAGTGTGTGCAAAGCAATTCTGTCTACAACTAGCGGGGCTTGGGTCACATTCAGCCTGAAATGTGCCATTAAGCTGGTAACCCATAGGCATTGTGACCAAATACCCACCATTCAGCCTGGCAGAGCACAGGACACTGGGTCCTTGTTTAGCTCATGGTCTGCAGGACATTCCCAGCGTGCTCTGGACACTGTCTCCATGTATCCTGAAGGAAAGGTAGGGTATGTGTTTGCTTTCACTGGGGAGAAAGAAGATTGACAACCTTGTAAGCTTTAAAACAGCCATACCCAAACACATAATTTTATTGGCATATCTTTAAAAGCAAAATAGACCTACTCTGCTGTCACTGTTCAGAAAGGAAAATTAATCTAAAACTCTGTTGTAATATCAGTTTTTGACATTTTTGGCATGATTCACCATTTGCTAGCTATAGTATTTTCCTACTATAAAAATAATTTAGATGCCAAAAATTGTAATCTAAAAAAAAAAACAAGTTGATTTCAATTTTAAAAAGGCAGAGATAACCTTTTTTTAGCACTGTGAGAGGAATAAAATCATGTCAATATCAGTGTGTACAGAATTTAGACATAATGGAACAGCATTTAAGCAACCACGCCATTATCAACTCTTGGACCAAAGTATGGACTTTTGTTACCACATAACATGGGTCATTTTCTCATGTAGTGTATCTGCCACCATATAAGAAACAAATGCTACAACCAGGTTCTAAACCCACAAAATTTCAAAGTTTCAGGAGCTTGAGAAAAATGGTGTACCTGCTTTTACTAGACTAGATAGGGGCCTGAACATCCCTTTGCTCTGAATGCAGACCAGATTCAATGTCCATTTTTGTAAGCTGCCTGGTCACAATTTCAAATTTTGATTTCTGTTTATGATAGCATAGGCTCAGTTCTGCTGTGGGAGGCAATTCTAATATGAATAAAAAGTTATTTTTAAGATCTGTCTACAAATCTGGAAGCTAGCCTGTTGAGCTGTAAAATCTTTTTCCACCCTTTGTTTCCTTTTTCCAGCCCTTCAGGTCTTTCTAGAAATAATCCACTCAAAGATAAGCAATAGTGTAGGAGCACATTTACAAACACACTTTCAAAATGTGGAGCATATACTCAACATACATAATCCAAATTTAATAGAAAGATTATCTCAATTTGACAACTGTAATGTTATCACTTTGATGTTATAAAAGGCCTCCAAGTTTACAATGCAACATTTACTATACAAACTCATTTTGCAAGGAATAGCTTTGTAGTTGTAATAATCCTCTTGACAGATTTAATGGTAAATTTCAAAGCTGAAGAAACAACACTGTTTATTCTTTTTACTGTTAATTTGAAAAGGATTTTAAAAAGAAAAAAAAAGTATTTAGATTAGTATCTCACAATTTCAAGAGTATTTTGTTACAGCTGGCACCTTTAGGAAAACCCTAAATATGCATTTTTGAGAGTGATGTAGAAGAAATCAGATAATAATAATTCCCCCTTTAGCAATAAAGGAAAAATATTTTTCCACCTTTTCTCAGCCTCTGTTACATCTAAGCTACCCCCCAGTGCCTCTCCATAGTGAAGTTAATAACAAAGTTGTATCTATTTAAAGTCTGTAAACCCACAAAATGAAGCAAGTATATTGACAAAAATACATGCACATTCACCTTTTTGCTCACTAATGGGGCCACAGGAAAAGAAAAAAAAAAACAAACAGATAAATTAATAAATACATTTAAAACCATAGTTGTGGTTAATTAAGACTTTCTGTTTTTCTATACCATGAGATTTTTTTTATCCAATTTTGGTACTATGGAAGCAAAGATAGTGTAAAAGTACACAGTTTTCCATATGCTTCTGGCAGTCTTCTTTGCATCATTTAGTAATGGAGCAGAGGGAATCCCATTTCAAAATAAACAAAACAAAACTTTGCATATAAATATATTGGAGTAGAAAACTCATTAATCTCCCTCTCAGACCTGGCTCTCTGTATCAATACCTCACAGGAAAAAAGCATTCTGATTCTTGTAAAACAGCAGCACAATAGAGCAGCTCTGAGATGAAAAATGAGCAGATGGAGATGGAAAGTGCTCAATCCAAAGCTGCAGACAGAAAAATGCACATCAAATTACAGTCCAAAAGTTCTCCAAAAGTTAGAAACCTCCTATAAGACTGAAGGGGTCTGGTCAGGATTTGGGGCATTCTTAGGTCCTACAGCATCAATGCAAGCAGGTTGAAAAGAGAATATGACCTGCCTCCAGTGTTTACCTCATTTAGTGAACTGAAGCCCAATTCCAAAATCCTACCACTTTTTGGATTTCTGTATCCTTTAAGAGCATTTGACTGACAAAATTTTGACAGAAAGGATTTTTTCAAGTTTTGAGCATCTTCTTGGATTTCTTGTTCTCTAGAAATGAACCATGCCAAGGTGCTGTCTTTTGCTGAAGACAGGTGACATGTCATTTCAAATGCAAGCTCATTTGTGTTTATGTGCATTGAGTTATCTCTTTACATCCATAGGTGTAGCAACGACATTTTCTGGAAAATCCTTTGCTAGGATTTTTCTCCTTTTCTAGCTGAGAAGCCTCAGAAAAGAAATGTAAACAATTAACTATCTGATGGCTGTGGAATGTGGTTTAGACATTGTTTACCAACAGGTGCATCTTGGATAGGTTCCTGTGAGTTGTTTCTACGTAATAACCAATCAAAGATGCAACTGCGTTGGGCTGTCAGAGAGTAACAAGCTTTTGTTATCATTCCATTCCTCTCCTGTCCTTTCTAGCCTTCTGATGGATCCTTTTCTCTCTATTCTTTTTAGTATAGTTTTTAGTATAGTTTTTAGTATAGCATTTTAATGTAATATAATATCATAATATAATAAATAAGCCTTCTGAAACATGGAGTCAAGATTCTCATCTCTTCCCTCGTCCTGGCACCCTCGAACACAACCATACATAGGTATATGTAAATATATGTAAGGGAAAAGCTGGAGGGCATGGAGGCTTGTCATGGAACAGGTGACAGAACCGCAGGGAGACATCACATTGAAGCCACCTGATTGTTTCCTGTGAAAAGGCAACCTTGGTGGCTGGCCAAAGCACAGCCTTTGCCACAAGCCCCTGATCAACAAACCAGTGGCCAGCAAGGCAGGCAGGAGGCTGGACAGGGTGGTGTCTCAAGGAGTTGTGATGAGTCGTGCACAGCCCCACTGGCAGGCAGTAACCAGTGGCATCCCTCCCATCCCTCCCATCCATCCATCTATCTATCTATCTCTCTCTCTATCTATCTATCTATCTATCTATCTATCTATCTATCTATCTATCTATCTATCCATCTATCCCATTAATAGAAACACACAACTTATATCCAAGGTCTGAGAAAGAATGGCATGAGAAAAGGTAGGTTTCTTCCAGAATAAAATTTGGGGATTATTATTAGTACTAGTAATAAGAATTTTCTCTGGAGATATGCAAAAGTGATATTCCAGTTGTTCCCTAGGTTCCCATTTTGATTTTTTTGTTCTTTCTCTGAAACAAATCTACTGTAATTGAAAGGAATAATTTATGATTTACACATCTTATCAGCAGGCTGTTGTGGGAGGACAGATTAGTGAATTTTATTGCTGTCTTTCTTATGAAAGAATGAGACAAGAAAATTAATAACCCAGAGCTTTCGCAGCAATGAAGAAGGAGATAATCTTCAGGGTGACCTGTCTGGGGATTCTGAAACACGTAGTAGAGGAGAGCATCCTCCTGAGCTGTGGAGTGACAGACATAATGCAATTTCTTTCTTACAAGTTATTTACATGCATTGGGATTTATGTCAGTTTTCTTTAAGGCATTTACTCACTCACTGTTCTATGTGCTGTGCCATCTTTGGAGGGAAATAAATTCAAAAATATACAAGTTTTATTGTCCAGAGGAGAATTTTCCCAAGTTACCAAAACTCATTTCCACTTCTTCTCAAGTCTCTAATAACAAAGGCACTGTCCCAGGAGGAAAGAATGCAAGTTTTTCAGAATCATACAAAAAAATCACCAAGTTAGGTTATGCTAAATCGGAGAAGGTAGAAAAAAACCATTAACATTAAGACATGCAATGCAAGGCAATTTCTTCATCTTTCAACAAGGAATGTAATTTAACAGTGTGATGCAGAGAAACTGTTTGGTGTCATTGTGACCATAGATGTTGGGTTAAGTTGCCTACTGAAGGCAATGGATCACTTCTTGTTTATCTTTGATATGTCTGTGATCACAACCTGTAAGTCAAAATCAACACCTGTTTCAGAAACAAATTAGAAGGTAGTACAGAGTATCTGCTGGTTTGTGCTGCCATCCCAACCCTGAGTATCTGAACCCCATTATCAGGCAGTACCAACACAAGGGAGGAATCCATCCCATGCATAAACTATGTATCATCAGTCCCAGCTTGTGGATGCTTTTGTCATCAATTACTTTTTCATCTTGGCACTATGGTGCTGTCACCCTTTCACATGTCAAATTCCACACTAGCACAAGCAGCAAACTTGAGGAATGGTCATGGTGAGATTTCTGCTGCTGGCCTGTCTGGAAAACCTTCAGATGCTGTAATTGCTACAGTAAATGCTAACTTCAGGGTGTCTTCATGCCTCTAACAACTTGTTCCCATCTTGCTTGCCCACACCATGGTTATACCCAGAACAGTTGGTGACTGCTGGCAGTTGATGGCACACTTCCTAAATATCAAACCTCCAAACTGAGCATGTTCTACAGGTCATCAGTAATTTTAATTTTGTTTTGTTGAACATGAGGCTTGTTAGAAGAGAGAAGGAGAATTTCGTATTCTCAGTCCTTGCAGAGATCTTTCTCAGCCAGAAGTACAGGTCAATTTAATCCTCAAAGGGAAAATAACAAAAATAAAAATATGTGAGAAAAGATGAAAAAATATTTCTTCTCATGGGACTCTTCTTCAGTAAATTATTTGCTCAAGAAATCCATCATAACATTTCTGTATGGACCTGAGTCATGAAATCCATGCTCAGCCACTTGGTTCCTGTCACAGAGCAGGGGTTAAAGGTTGAAGTTTCTGAGGAATGCCCCAACACACCGGAACTGACCTACTCACTCCTAAATCAAGAGCTCCATTCTAGGCAAATAAAACACATGGAGTTATGAAAGAGAAAAAAAAGAATGCATTGTGTGCATGACAAAAGAGTACAGATTTTGATGTGAGATGTCTGGGATTTCTCTATTTTGTATTTCCTGCCATTTTTCCTCACATGGGGCTGTTTTATCAATTAGCAGCACATGTGTGAAATAAAGGTTCAATTAAATGGAGAGAACCAGCACAATTATGCTCATTAAAACACAGAAATATACTGGCATTTATTCAGTATTATAATCTGCTTCCAGAAAGCAATGAACACTCTGTGACACAAATGCAATTGTTTCCTAAAGAAGCGATTTTCTCCAGAGACCACTATTGTTCAAGGCAGGAGATGTAACTTTGCTCTCTTTAACATGCTTTAGCATTGCTGTGGAGAGACAGGGCACTGCCCATTGGTTTCCACTTCCAAGAGATGCAAACAAAAGTTGCCTCTCTGTACATTTTTAACTGCTCAGACTTATACCATAAACAGCATTATTTTCAAGAACAGGAAAGTACATATCCTACATAAAGGTCAATGAGAAAGACAGCCCTCTTTAAACACTGAAACAAAATGTTTTTAACACTCTAAAGCTCTTACTTGTTCCTTCCTTTTTCTCAGCAAGATGCACTGGACAGTCAGAATTTCTGGGTCACAACTCATATTTTTACTTTTAATCCTCCTTTTCACAGCATTCTGCAGCTTGCAGAGCCCACAGTGTCTACACAGCTTCCACTGTCACCAGGGCTCAGCATCCAGATCTAATGCACTGGATGCCTCCCATAGGCCAGACTCTCCTTTTAAACCAACTGCATATTTCGTGATTTATATCTAACCTTAATAAACATGTATCTTTTACTGTAATGGTATTGGAAAGGGAAGACAGCTTTCTGATAGACTCAGAATCATAAAGAAGGATTCATTAGCTACAAGTGTAATTTCAAACCATGGCATATCAATTTCTGCTATTTCTAGTGAGAGGAAACAATTTTTTTCATTGTGCTGATTGAAATAAATGGTAAAGATATTCAAATCCAAATTATTGAGCAAGGTAGATTGATTCAACTTTCTGGAAAGGAGCAGTTCACCTGTTTCATCTCATATCAGAACACTTCTGTCAATATATGATTAATGGATAAAGAACTCCTACTTTTGGGATTTTTTTCACAGAAAATGGTGATTATTTAACTCAGGTAGTGGTTAAGGTGCAGAAATGTTGGGAACCACAGTCAAAAAGGGCAGAATTACTTGGAAATGTATAAATATACTTCAGATTTGCCCTTCACATACTCACAGAACCATAGTGCAAGAGCAGAATTGAGACTGTAAGAAGTACAGTGGAAGCTGAAGACTAAATAAACTTTTCCAGTCCTCAGTTTCATCTTGAAATCTTCTGGAATCCATGCACTTATTTTGCAACAACTTCTCACCATCTGCCTGCAGGAGGTGGCACTTAGAAAACACTTGTTGCAGTGAGACTGTCCCTACACTACACATGCCCACGTGGATCTAAAATGTTTGTAAGCATCTGTTTGCTGAGGAATATCCCGGTGTCCAGACTCTCATGGTGGTCATTTACACTGCACAAACACAATTACAGATCAGTGACAAAAAGTCTGTAATTCCACCCAGCCCAAACTGGACTTTTGTTTAGCAAGGCAGGATTAGCCCTCACTCATAAAACATCTGAAGTCGCTACACATGGTCAGAATGATGATACACAAAACACATGGTGCCCACTAAAAGCACACCAAGACAATGGTTGCAACTGCTGATATGAGTCTGGTTTTGTTATCAGCACTGTGGAGCTCTGCAGATTACATCATGCAGATGGTTTCTACACCTGGCATCCATTCAACCTGCACATATACTTATCCACCTCCACCTGTCTGCTTAGCCAAACCAGTAATGGGGGGGAAAACAAAAGCCAGGCAGCATATAAATCCATCTGCACTGAATACAGAAAGTTAATATTAAATGCTGTGCCATGGAGTACTTTAGATTTCAACATGGAAACACTCCCATTTAGAGAAGCAGGGAATTCAGGCCACAGTTGAAAAAGGAAAACTGAACACTCTTACATGTTCAAGCACAGCAGATATCAGCAGGATACAACATTTCTAAACAAAACCAGCAGGTATACAGCTGTCTACTCAATTCTGCCATCAATCAGTGTTGTCTTGCACTGTTATCCTACAATATCTATTTTCTTTAAGTCTATATTATGGGGTCCTTGCTTCCTGAAACACAATGGCATCAAGATCCCAGAGTTTGTTGACAGGTGATATAAATGAAAATATATAGGAAACACCAACTCAGTTGAAAAAATAAATTTCTTTTTCCAGAATAAGAATTCTGACATGGGGCACTGATAAATATGTAAAAGGAGAAAAAAAATTTAAAAATCATTATACTCCAGGGATAATGATTTCATTATTTTTCTCTTCAAAAGAAAGATAATCCTCAAGGTGAACGTTAAAAGCATTTTCAGTCTTGGCATTATGACACATAGCCTGGCAGTATTTGAATGGGACATAGACATGGCCTCTCCTTAATGACTTTTATGCAGCTATGCATAGGAGAAGGTGTGTGGTTTTGTTACATTCTCCTTTCCTATGAGCTTCCTGAGTTGTGTTGTTTGCCAAATTATGTTCTTATAATGAACCACACATAACTCTTGTCTTTTCTTGGGGAAAGCACCAGTTATTCCCACTGCGTAAATCCTGCACAGCTGTAATTCCAGGGTTTTCCTAGAACTGTAACCAGGATGGAAAGACTTGTAACCAAGGTTTTGAGGTTGCTAAGAATTAATTATGAATGGAAACATGTGTGAGAAAAAGAGACAGCACTAGAAGAAAACAGGAGAACAAGGGTTAAAAAATAATGTAATGAACAAGGCAGTTCCCAGTCAATCACACTGAGGAATGTGTCAAACCCACACAACACACATTGTGATAAGAACTCAGCAGAAATTACTCATTAATGTAAGACATTTTGAGAACATAGGAATGGATGGCAACAAGGCTGCAGAACATCATACACACCATTCCTTCCTCTTATCACAACAGGAGAATAAACACTGTTTCTAAATGGACATGAAATATTTCTTTAAAAAGTAATTCATCACTGCCAACCCCAGTGAAGAACCTCAGAGCTGTGACAAGGACTCAGTAGCCAGTTTCTCTGGTCCTTTGTGTCCCACAAGGTGTCAGACCACTCAGGCACACTTAGTGCTGTGGTAAGTGGAAATAAGAATGACTGAAAGTAAAATCATCTTACTCAGAGCTTTTGCAAGCAACTTTCACCTTTCTCTTGCTTTTAGACCTGATCTGCTTTGCTATATCATCTACCAACAAACTTCTCTGTATAACATCTATATTAACACAATACAGCCATTTCCATAAGGGTGACCTCTCTTATGAGGTCTTAAAAGAGCTCAAAAGACTTTTAGCCAGATAATGAAATAATCTAGAAATTAATATTCCTCAACACAATAACGTTATTAACTTCCTCATTAAGGATTTTCTTCTTATAACACATATCCCACATTTCTTGGGCAACGGGTAAAAGCAGAACTTTTCCATCTTCCTGAACTCAGCCCACACATAACTGCAGATGAAATGAAAGAACACCAAGCAGGCTGAAACACTGATTGCTTTTGAGCTTACATTATGTGTCTGGACTAGCTGAGAACCATAGTGTGCATTCATGGGAACAAACTGTTTGTTAGGGGTGTCAACAAGGAGGTTCTGAAATATTTTATATATTTTGAAACAACAGCTATTATTTTAAGAGCAGTCATTTTTCAGTTACTGTGTGGTAAGCACACCACCCATGTGATTGAAGACTGAAGAGTGTAAGAATGGGATGTTCCAGGAGGTCAGGCTTCCAGGCAAGAAACTGAGCATCATGACAGAGCTGCCAAAAGCCTTCTGGAGAGTTTATGGTGAGAAAATAACAAAGCTCTTCAAGAAAAAAACTGGGAGGTCTTCTTTCTCTGAAAGTTAAACACGGAAACTTCCTAATGAGCACTGTTATTGTTTTCTGTTTGACACAGAGGATAACAGAAAACATATGTTTCTGCAGGAAAGGAAAGGAAAGGAAAGGAAAGGAAAGGAAAGGAAAGGAAAGGAAAGGAAAGGAAAGGAAAGGAAAGGAAAGGAAAGGAAAGGAAAGGAAAGGAAAGGAAAGGAAAGGAAAGGAAAGGAAAGGAAAGGAAAGGAAAGGAAAGGAAAGGAAAAGGAAAGGAAAGGAAAGGAAAGGAAAGGAAGAAAGGAAAGGAAAGGAAAGGAAAGGAAAGGAAAGGAAAGGAAAGGAAAGGAAAGAAAGGAAAGGAAAGGAAAGGAAAGGAAAGGAAAGGAAAGGAAAGGAAAGGAAGGAAAGGAAAGGAAAGGAAAGGAAAGGAAAGGAAAGGAAAGGAAAGGAAAGGAAAGAAAGGAAAGGAAAGGAAAGGAAAGGAAGAGGAAAGGAAAGGAAAGGAAAGGAAAGGAAAGGAAAGGAAAGAAAGGAAAGGAAAGGAAAGGAAAGGAAAGGAAAGGAAAGGAAAGGCAGTTGGACATAAACACTACGGCTTCAGAGTACAAATTTATTTACAATATGTACACAGCTGGGAAGGGGGAAGAAAAGCAGCCAAATTATTTTCCAGGAGGGACTTAAGGCATACACTTAACTTTACGCTGCATATTAACAACAGATAGATGTTAAACAGATGTTTATTTTTAAAAATATCTGGAATAATACATCTCCACATATAAGCTTAGGAAACATATGGTCGTGGAAAATTTAAAGAAGAGGAATACATGCTGAAGGAAAAGGTTCCAAGACAGAGTGTTTAAAACCAAAGAGACAGATATCTACTCATAAAGGCAAATGACTGAATCATAGAATGGTTTGGGTTGGAAGGGACCTTAAAGATCCTCTAGTTCAAATCCTTCTGCCCCAGGTTGCTCAGAGCTCCATCCAACCTGGCCTTGAACAATTCCAGGAATGGGGCATCCATAACTTCTCTGGGCAACATTTTTAGTGTCTCACCACCCTCAGAGCAAAGAACTTCCTCCCAATAGCCAAGTTAAATCTCACCTCTCTTACTTTTAACCTGTTCCCCCTTGTCCTTTCACTATCTGTCCACATAAGAACATCACTCTCCCTCTCTTCTATGACCCCCCCTTTGAGTATTGGAAAACCCCAATGAGGTTCCTTGGGAGCTTCCTCCCAAATGCAGAAATGAGATTTAAGTGCCAACTGGAAGAGAGAGGGACATGGAACAAAAGTGCTGAGTGGTCAAAGATGTCTGTTCAACTCCAAAAACCTGCAAAGATTTCTAGCCCTTGGAACAAAATAGCAGATGAGTTTCAAGAGGACAGTTCTGATTATGCAAGAAACACAGCTCAAAAATCTACCTGGATCTCAGGCTGGGATCAAAACCAATGCTAACAGTTTTAAAAGCACCAACACAAAAAAATGAAATGTGTGCACTTGTACATATGAAACTGCATCCACCAAATGTTTATGTGAACAGTCATTACTGAAAAATAAACTAAGTTTTATAAAACATGGCATATTTAATATTGCATAGATATTGCAATAGGAATATAAGATGTTGCATATATTTTCATATATATTCCATATATATCCAATATATTATATTCATATTGCAATACATTCATATTTCAATATGAATATAATACATTGCATATATTTTCTAAAATATTTGCATATTGTAATTTTTTCATTTGACTTAATTCTACATTACTTTTATTTTTTTTGTCTGATCTTCTCTGGATTCTCTTAAGATTTCTATGAGGGCAAGTGTATTCATAAGTTTTATGAGACCAAGAGGTAAAGGACACTGACCAAATGAATTCAGGGAAGTCGATGAAATTCAGGCAGTTCAGCTGAAGAGTAAGAACATGTCTTCCAAAACTTTCATTTGGCATTTCAGTATCACATTTGACTGAACTCTAGACTCCTCGATGATTCCTGTATGGCTGCTGGGTAGTGGAGAGAGCAGATGATCACTATAATAAAAGCCATATCTAGATTATTTTGGCCAACAAGAGATGCAACCAAAAAAGAAAATAATTTCTCATTTGGTAAAAGGCTCTGTTTTGTAACAAAAAGTGAAAACAGACTACAATGTCCATCTAGAAGATATCTAGATGTGAAAAACACTTTCTACACATGTATGAGGCAAGGTAGTTCTGTTAGGAGCATAGATAGGAGGAGGAGTATTTTCAGAAAAATTATACAGCCACATTTTTAAGCACTGAAGATCAAGGTTTACAGAAAAGAGCCTATGAAAAATAAAAATAAGTGCAGACAGATAAAAAACTTAAGTCCCTTTGGAAAGATTTTTCTCCAAAAAGCCAGTATTTATTTGTTACAACACTGGTACTCTCCATAATGCAGACACAGGTGATGTTTCTACATCCACATTCTAGTTCAAATCAGAATTGCACTTCGGAAGTAAATCTTGTGACAGACTGTTCAACATGCTTAGGTTCATGGACCATGTGAAATGGACTTCATGGATTTTAGCTGAAACCTTAAGCTACCCTTCAAAAGCAGACCTGACACAACTGAACCAGTAATGAATATCAATGCCAGAGAAGCAAATGACAGCAAAGAAAACCTTGAGAAGACATTTCCATGCATATATTCATCTATGATGTCCTCAGATTTTTCATTAGTTCCATGTTGTCTTCCTTTCATTTAATGACCTTTATCTTAGCTGCCAAAATAAACTTCATCACCTTTTGCTGAGTTCTTCATGCTCTCCTGAACCAGTCATCAAACAAGCACAAATATCCTTCAGCTCAGCTGCTTCTGCCAAATAAATTTATAACCTCTCTTGGAACTCCAGGCTGTGGAATATAAACCCAACATGTGAAACCTCTTATTTATATGTTTAGAAAAGTGATCTCCAGCCCGATGGTATAATTTTTACAGGCTCTTATTCATGCTGTGTTAGGCCACCCACCATCATGATTGTCTGATTTTTAATTATTTAAACCTAGTACAATACAAAGCATTTTCTAAACACTGAGCTTTTATGCTTGTAATTGGTTTTGAGCAGAAATAAGAATTCCCTCCTAGAAACCCTAACTTGTTTAGATATGTACTGAGCCCTCCTTAGGGATATCTGGGATCCAGGCTGATCCTGTCAATGGATTCCCACTCTCTGCTACACAAAGGACAGCAAGCATTGCCCCACGAACCACAGGGCTGGGTTTAACCATGGTAGAAATCTGAAAAATGTTATCAAATATCAAAGGAATGTAAACACACCACTTCTGAGAGTATTTTATAGTGTCAGCTAAAAAGTAGGTTGAGGTTACAACTAAATTTTCCTATTGGCAAAGGTTTGTTAATCCTGGTGCTCTGCCTTTAACAATCTAGTCTGCCAACTTTTCCTCACATGCATAATCTCAGTGAAGCAATATTACTAGGTCTCATAAATCTCTGGATATTTGATAGTTTCTCTAAACCCTCAGATTGTAGTTAAATAATTGCAAGAATTTCAACTTTGAGCATTATTTCTTTTTCTCAAGATATCCTGAAGCAATACTCAGCAAACCAAAACAAAAAATAAGCTCAATTGATTTTATAATCATGATCCTATTCAGGAATTCCAATTCAGAAATACCATTCATGACTTCTTACTGTTTTAAAATAGTCTATTAAAGCTGATAAAATGATCCATGAGAAAAAAAAAACTCAAATAGTTTCTTTTATTTCTCTATTTATTCTACTCCCTGTAAAACCTGTAAAATAACTTGATCTGAAACTACTTGACAGTATAAATGGAACTTCACTAAAAAAAAGGATATAGCCATGATTGCTATTATAGCAATATTTCAGTCCTTAATGCTCTGAGTTATTTTTTACTCTATCTGTGCTTAATGTAAATGTTTTAGCTGAAATATTTCTATTTCAACTTCATCAGTCCTTTGTGATTCCTAAATAGAGATTGAATAATTCATATTTACAACATAAGAAAAGTTAGAGTATTACATTAACCCCTGCTCCAAATATCAAGACACAGAGAGAACCTGAACTCATGATAGCAGAAGTGTAATCTGAGAATTCAGGACCAAATACCTTTGTGATGTGAAACCACAAAGATCCTCCTGTTGATTCCATGAAGTGACACCAAGTGTGTTCTTCCCCACTAGGCTGAGGTTTCAGCTTTGTTACTGAGCATGCCAGCACTGAGATGCTCAAGGGGACCAAACAAGGATAGAACCTGGGATCCAAGTAAAACAGAAATCTACTGTTAGATTTTCAATACAGTAATCTCTAAAGGCAGCAGCAAATTAGCAAAAGCTGAAAAGTAGCAACTATGGACTCATAATAAGTGCAAGATAAGTCCAGACTCTACCTGGTTTAATGCCCTTTTTTTTAATTATTATTTTGCCACCTGCCACCTGTTACATTTTGATAATTCAAATAAAAAAGACAAACCATCAAAGTTAAAGCTCCAAAGTGCTGAATTACAGATAGTCAATTAATATTTAATATTTATTAATATGACAAAATAAAGGTATAGATTACATGAACTTCACATTTTTTTAACTTAGTATGGCTGAACAAACTATAAAATCACTGTGGTTTTGTCTGTCAGAAATAAACACAAAAGCCACTAAGAGGCACTATGTTATTGGGCTACCATGTGGAAAGTATTATATATAAAAGGATCGCCAGTGACTGAATTATTTTTGTTTAAGGCTAATGTAGTCAAGCAATGAAAGATTTGTGTGTTAGTACATAGAGAAAGTATATGAGGGGAAAAAAATGTCTAAATCTTTTTGGCAGGAGACCTGAAACCAAAGAAAATCACATCAAAAACCAGGAAGCTATACCTATAAAATCCATCCCTGAAAATCACACAGTGGTCTCCTATTGCATTCATTCATAAAGCTGCTGGAAACGGCAATCCCTGATGCACATGTGGATTGTGTAGGTATCTATTAAGATAGGCCAGGTGGGAGAAAAAGGAGGCATTATGTATTAGATACTTGGTGTTGGGTTCTTCACAGGGGACTCGCAGAACTTTTCAGAGTTCAAGGCTTAATTTGAAAATGTAACCCCTTCCTTTCTGTGGGAGGGACACTCAAAGTGGGGAAAAGAAGGGCAAATCTACTTGTCTTCCATAGCCTGGTAGACCATCCATTCCACCCTTCCATGCCTTTGAGCATTAGAGCTACTGCCTCAGAGGAAAAAAGCATATTAAATCATGGCACAGCCAGAGCTGTGTCAGGGCCTGTACTTCATGAACTTTCAGCCAGCTCTGGAGCTTGGATGTCCTCCTCTGCATGTTCCAGGGTCTATGAGTCTATGGAGCTGTTCCACAGTAGCTTTCAGAGAGAAAGTACCAAGTGAGACAAGTAGGAAATAGAGAGGTGCCAAGTGATAAATAGAGAGGGCCAATTACTCCTTCATCTTTGCTTGCTGGTGATGCTCTTGTTGGTATAAACCAGTATGTCAGACAAGGAGGAAATGAGGGGGGATGAGCAAGACTCCCAACCTGCCCCCCCCAATTCAGAGCTTTTATTCATCCAAATGGGAAATGGCATCTTCAGTGGGCAAAGCAGTCTTATTATGGGGCCTCACTTTGGTCCAGAGATTAAAAACTGGAGTACAACACATAGCTAAGACCCAAAAACTAGGGACGGCATTTCATGAAACAATAACAAGAACTGTGTTCAGTTTAGAAATAGGATTTATAATTGTCATCCCACTAATTTCTCATTTTGCATTCCAGATATCAAGAAAATACATGAACAAGAGCAGCCATGAGGTGAGCTTTGGAATCAGGATCGTAGGAAGTACAAAAAGGTTTTCCTAAAAGCTGAGGGACATTCCTGTAATTCATATTATGTATGACACTAGAAGCCACAGGCCCCTCTTGTATCACCTTGGTATGAAAGAGCTCCTGTGAGAGGTTGGGAGGATAGTCCAGAAACTGCCCATTAGCTTTCACTTGAGAGACAGCCATGACTACAATAAGCATTTCCCTAATAAATCACAGGGAATGGGGGAGACCCAGGGGCCAGTCCCATTCCAGCAGGCAATGTGAAATACTACTTAGGGACCACCAGGGCAGACAGACCTATCCACACGTCACTCTGTAAGAAAAAAAAATATATATATATTTTTGAGGAAATAATTATACCTCATAACAGATTACATGCATTGCAGTTCAGAAATTATTTGTCTTCTGACCAAAAAAACTTGTCTTGAACACCAATAAATATTTTAGTGGCAAGCTTAGACTTAAATGATACATTCATATCTATTTGTTGGAATAAATATGCATAATAAAAACCATGAGTCTTTGAATTCTGTTTTATGTACAGAAATGTTTCTACATGGTGCCGATTTAACTAAAATCAAAAGACTACTCCTCCCATACAAGAAGACAAGTCTAATGAAGGGAGCTGGGGAGTCTCAAGGTGCTGCTGCATTTCAGAAAGACAGCAGCACAGCTGCAAACCAGTGGCTTTTGTGTCCAGCATCCAGGACAAAAAAAGTCTTTATCGTCCTGTGCAACACAGAAACAGTATTGCACAAGTTTGTTTCCTTTGAATAGATTGAATTTTAATAACATATCATTTGAATCCTGGGGCTAGATTTGCCATCTTTTCGTAACTCTGACTTCACACTGCTCCTCTCTGCAAGGTGACTTAAATGTGCTTTGGAGGAAAGTACTTTCAGAAGTCTGAAGCAATCAGCAGTAGATGTCAACAACTTGGCAGAAGTTTATTCTAAACAAGATTTTTCCTAATATCCAGGTACTTAGCAGCTTGGAAAAAGTTCAGGGATGGTCCAGCAAGGCAAATCCTGGAAAGCTTTCGGTGCAAATGCATTTTCCGATGATGGAAACCCACGGTAGGGCTGCCGCGGGGGCCAGCGGGTGCCGGTGTGGCTCTGGGGAATCACCAGCGGCCGCTCTCAGGCCGGGCCGGGGGGTTTGTACCGGGGTTTGTACCGGAGCTCGTACCGGGGCTCGTACCGGGGTTGGTACCGGGGTTTGTACCGGGGCTCGTACCGGGATTTGTACCGGGGTTTGTAGCGGGGCTCGTACCGCCCGTCGCAGCGACACGCCTTTCCCGGGGGAGCATCACCGCGGCTCCGAGGCCGGCTCCAGGGCAGCCTGCCCCGCTCCGGCCGGCACCCCCGCCCCTCTCCGCCCGCCCCGGTGCAGGCGGGTCCGCCCCGCCCCGCCCGGTTATACGGCCCCGTCGCGCCGCCCGCCCGCGCTCCGGCGCTGCCGCCGCGGGACGGCCGGAGGGACAGCCCGAGGGACAGCCAGACGGACAGCCGGACGGACAGCCGGACGGACAGCCGGACAGCGCCGGGGTCGCGGCCGCGCCGCCTGCCGCCCGTGCCCGGGCGATGGTGCCGGCGCCCGGGAGCGCCCTGCTCGCCGCGCTGCTCGCCGCCGGGCTGGCCGCGGGCAGGTGAGCGGGGAACCGGCGGGGCGGGCGGGGCTGGCCCGGGGCTGGGGGCCGCTGCTCCCCACGGGCCCGGGGCTGGGTGCCGCTGCTCCCCACGGGCCCGGGGCTGGGTGCCGCTGCTCCCCAAGGGCCCGGGGCTGGGTGCCGATGCTCCCCAAGGGCCCGGGGCTGGGTGCCGCCGCTCCCCGGCCCCGCGGGTGTCGGTCCGCCCCGGCGGGCGGTCCCGGGGCCGTGGTGCTGAACGCGCCCGCCCGGTCCGTGCGCTCCGCTCCCCCGAGCTGCTCCCACCCGAGCTGGGCGCGCGTGCTCTGGGAAAAGCGGCAGCTTAAGTTGCGGTGCCAGTGGGGGAATAGCTGCCGCATCTGTGGAAAGGTGTGAGCACCACCGGTTCTTGGTCTGGCAGCACAAACGGCCCTTCACCCGCCGCCTGTCACCACAGATGGGCTCTATGGAGACAGGTATGCGTTGGAAACAGAACGAGATTTTGAGAGAGGATCAATAAAACCACCTACTCCACAGCAAGCCGTTCCAGTGTTCCCTCTCCCAATTCTCCAGAAGCAGAAGTGCTGCAGCAAGGGAATAGCTCGTAAAGGGAGAATTCACAGCAACTGTATGTGAAGCCTTCATGATGTTTTCTGGTTTATTTCTTTAATATTAGATCTGTGAATGGAAACGTTTGTCATCAGCAAGTGGCAATGTGCTGTTCCAGGACATGTGAGGCTGTTGAGTGGTCAGCTTCTCAGGAACTAGAAGTTCATGAAATCCAGACCTGCTCTTATGTCTTAGAGAAGGCACATTTGTTATTCTATACCGCCTCACACCATTGTCGAGGGTGAAGGAAAAGGACTGTCCTCCAGGAAGAAGGGGTTCCTTCCAGTCAAAAAAATGTGGTGGAGGGAGCCTGTCCAGTCTATTATTGGGGTATTTTCATGTGAAATGTTTCTTTTCTTCTACCTTCTGTCATTTGTATTGTTGCTGTTACTGTTCATTTCCTCATCTTATTGCTGTTTCCAGTAAATTGTTCTTACCTCAGCCTGTGATCTTTGCCTATTGTGCTTCCAATTCTCATCTCCATCCTGCTGCAAGGGGAAGGGTGAGGGGAAACTGGGGGAGCAAGAGAGGGTGGCATGTGGTTGTGGAGAGAGTTGGTGGGGGGACTGATTTGGGGAATCCCATTCCTAAACCATAACAGCAATACAGGTTACAGCAGCAGTGCACCTTAGTCCCACTCAGTTTAAAATGGTGCTAATGGCTCACAGCAATCTTATGACAGCTAATGCAGCCATCTCTTTATTTCAGTCTCCTCAACTCCGGCAGTCCTGGGTTGTTGTGGCTAGTATTCATCCTCACTGTTCTTTGCTAAATGTCTCATAATGCTTTCAGCAATACTGGAGCCACATAAAATCAATTACTTCTCTCCTCCCTGGGCACCCTGGGCTGCTAAGTAGCCACTTGTTACCTTTAGCACTGGTGCTGCCTCTCAGAGGACAGAGTTCTTCAGACAGCACTTTTCCACTGCGCTGTGATCTGACCTGCACAGTGTGCCTTCTCCTGCCTTTCTTTTTTGGTCACATTTTTTTGGTTGCAGATTCTTCAAGGCCAGGAATTTTTTGCACACTGGCAGACTGTGATAAGTCTGGCCATCTCACTCAGGTACTTTAGGTAGTTCCTCTGAAATCCTACAGGAGTATGAGACAAGGAGGGATCAGAAGTGCCCTGTGCCTCCAGTCTACATTACTGCTTCCCCAATATCCACGAGGGTCCATGTGATATTCCTCCAGATAAGGTCTGTCTACCTGAAAGAATCTCCTCTTTCTAAATTAAAAAAAAAAAAAGCTGAAGTTCTGATAGAAATAGCTAAGCTGATGTGTGTTGATTCTTCATGGGTGAGAGGGACTAACCTGGCAAAACTGGTTTTCCTCACAGATTTTGGGATCTAGTTGATCTTTCCCTCTGCCAAAGGTAAGTTTTATCTTGATGCTTGTAGTGGAAGTCAGAACAAATCTTTTAACCTTGTCCAGGGCAATATCTATAGAGTTCAGCTACGTTAATTTAATTTGCAGCTTTATGGAACGTTTCCCAGTTTTAAGGAAAGTTTGTTCTGAAACCTTGAGAGATACTGTATACTTTATAATGGCATTATTTTTTTTTAAATTTTGAAATAAATTAATAACTAAAACATTACTGAATCAGTTTTTCCTGTGAAAATGAGCACCTTTTGGAAAGGAATGAGATCCTGCTTCCTCCAGGCTTTAGGCATTTTAACCTCCCAGGGGAGTCATAGCACTATCCAGATGCATTCAAAGGGATTTTCTGAGATTCAAGCAGAATGTACATTTACTATTATTGAATTCAAGGCCACTTTCTAGTCTGCAAGCAGAATATATGTTCTTTAACTTGTATACTTGCAAGTGATATAAGGCAGCAGCATGTGGATAACAAAATGGGAAAAGGTTATTTTACTGTCTATAGGATGCAGAGGCAGGGTGCTGATTTGTCACAGACACAGAGTTAGAGCTGTTCAACACACTTGTTCACCTGTCTGAAGCTGTTCATGTACCAGAACATGTACTCCTGTGAACTGCATCACTGGCAAAGGTTGGGTGGCATCAGAACAATCTATTCCAGCACTGAAGCGTTTTTACCTGCCAGGTGACATGAAGGCCATCTCTTTGTATAGAGTATCTCAGATACATGAGCTTATGCATTTCCTCTGAACTCCTTTCTAGTTCCAATGGTTCAGCTACTAAAGAAAACTCTGGAGTAACACCTTGTGTCTGTGAAGTGTATGCATATATTTGTTCTATTAGTTCGCCTCAGTGGTGTTTGCAGGAACTGTTTTGATGTGAGTGCAGCCATTACAGATAAGTGCAGGAGGATACATGCAAAGTACTCCTGTAATGTGATAAAATATTACCTTTTTTGTGCCTCAGACTAAAAAATGCAAAAGGTCATGCCTGATGGCTTTTTTCCACCATTTTTCCCACCGTGAGATTTCTGTTGCAGTGTATTGTCTCCCCTCAGGACCCCAGATCACTTACTACAAAGCTCTCACCAAACAGGAATTTTCTGGGTCAAAACCAACATTTTGGACTCTCTGAAGAAAATGCATTTTAAATTATGACTTGGATAAAGCAATGGGGACAGAGGATTTTGGATAAAGGAAAGAATTTCATAAAGGGAACAGCCATGTGGTGGACAACTTAAGTAACAGCAAGCAGAGCGAGAAGAGAACTAAAGCCACAGCACAGAGGAGGTCTAGAAGATTTACACAGTTGTGAATTTCCATCTGATTTATAATTTTGGCAACTGATATTGCAGGTTTTCCAACTCTTGCAGCTGTTGATCTGCACAATGACTTTGACCCCCCTGGACTTATTGGCAGGTGAAATTAACATTAATTTGTATGGTCAGGGACTCTCATGCAACCAGAATTCTTGGGACTGTCTGCACTTATGAAATCACTTTGCATGTATGCAGTGGCTATGAGCCTGCAAGTCACTAGCTTTTATGGGGCCAACTGATGCTCTCAACAAGCTTTTCTGTAGAATCAGTCTTTCATCATCTGAGGCAACAGTGCTGTCAGTTATGGCATCATATATTTGATCCAGTTGTTCGTGTGACACAAACTGAGGCAGCCCTATTGACTTCACTGGTATTAAGAGGACTCATTCTAGCAAGGAGCTGGCTGTATTTTTTGCCGTGTTTCTCATTAGAAAGGGTTGACCTTGCACAGTTAATTTATTACAGGTGAAACATTCCCATCATCCCAGATTCTCTGATCAAATGGAAGCTTGCATTCCTGTCTCGGAGCACTGCTCTAGGTTTGGTGAAATGAAAATGCTTGACAGTGGATAAAACATAAGAGAATTGTACAGAGGGGTATGCAGAGGAATGGCCTAGAGCATTTTCCTGCTGGAGTTAGTGTTTGTCCTTCCTTACACAGCTGGAGAGCTCGTGGGCAGCTGGGGGCCGTGAGCCAGCCTGGGGTGTGTCGCTACGGCTCCAGGTTGGATTGCTGTCCTGGCTGGAGAAAGAACAAGGGCCACTGCGAAGGTAACATTAACTTTCTTCTTGGTTCCTCTTTGCTGCTGTGTATTTGGTACTAATAAGGAGGCTTCCTACATGTCCGCCAGAAGTTACAGAAGGAAAACTCCTGAGGAGTGAAATCTCCAAATCTGTGAGAGAGCAAATAAAACATGCTTGAGAGACCATCTCCTCAAAAAAAGCAGAGCTTTGGTTAAATAACACCCAACCATAACTTGCACGTTCAGAAATTCTTAGATCCAGAAGGCACCATCTGTTCTAACCTCCTGCACAGCCCTGGTCAGTGGCTACACTGTTACAGCTGTTGAGTACGTGCCATAAATGCAGTTTTCTAATGCTGTATAAGGACTCCTAAAATGATTTAATATTGGTGTCCTTTAGATTACACAGCCTCTGAGAGCCAGAGGGTTTTAACTTTCCAGGAATATAAATAAAACTCAAGCAATAAGTGCCCCTGACTTGAGCTTGGGTAGCCAGCCAGCATTCTGGTGTGTGGATCATTTGCTTAATGAAGAGACAATGACTCTTAAGACACTTCTAATTTGCGAAAGTTCTACATATGCCAAGGAGAATGCAGTGTTGAATCTCTCTCTCCAGTTGTATTTGGGCAAAGCACAACAAAATCATAAAATATATGTTTTAGATCTTTTTAAGATGTTGCACTTGTTGTCCCAGAGAGTTTGGCCTTTTATATTTAGTGAATTTGTATAGAGGCTTAAATTATTCATTGCTGAAAATCCATATACTAAAAGGGAAAAATGCTAAAATGTCTCTGCTCTGTATATATGATATGCCATTTTTAAAAAAGAAAAAGGGATTATTGTAGTATTTCTCGCATTGCTTAATTGCACATTAGTTTTCATGCAAATTAATACCTGGAGTGATAACTGGCAAATGTAGCTTTTGATCAGCCAGTGGAGTAGGTTGTCTTGTTTTAAAGCAATAGGTTTTCATAAAATTTGAATACTCTTCTTTGGCAAATCACTTTAAGCCACCTAGAATGTAATTCTGCATTGTAAATCCAGATGTGCTGGTATTCACTGCTTCAGTGCTAACACTGTAAGCTGGTCTTTTGCAGTCTCAGTTACAGAAGAGAAATGTGTCCATGCCATGGGAGAACATCCCAAGCAGAGATGCTTTGGATCCCAGGGGAGCAAGCTGGTCTTGCAGTGTGGCACATTGCATTCAGGGATGGAAGAAGTGTAGAAAAATGCCTCAGTCTGCAGAGTTAGTAACTTCAATATATCTGAATGTAGCTGTTAATATAGGGAAGATACTTGAATTCAGAAAAATTAATTTTAATATTAATTTTACCATATAGTAACTAAACTTTCCTGTAGTTTACAGATCAGCTTAACTACATAAGGAATAAAGATTCACATCTTGGTTCACACTCTTTCCTTGTTTCCTCAGAGATAGTCCCAAAAATCCATGTTTGCTCTTTCTGAATAACCCCCATGCTGACAATTAAAGTGATTTCAGAAACCTTAAGGCTTATAAAAGTCAGCATTTAATTTCTGATTGATGATCCAGAGGACTTAGAGTTGCTTTTTAATGCATCCAGGGTAAATGTAGCCCTCTCAAATTATTGTAAACATGATGCAAATATACTGTCTGGGATGTGTGCTAAGGACAGTTGCCTGATGACAGATGTGCTCTGGATGTTCCACCATGGGATAGACACGTTCCTCAGCTGTAACTGAGGAGATCCAAGACTGTAAACGTCTATAGGATTATGTGTCTCCTTTGGCTCTAGGAGAGTGCTGTTGCCTCTTTCCTGCTCCAGATGCCAAGCGTAGCAATTCAAGCTGCTGGCCAGCTGCTTCTCACATAGGCTTCCTAAAGAAAGGAAAAAGGCAAGAGTACAAAACTAAATGTGGCTTGGAAGCATTGCTGGAAAAAAAGGAAAAAATAAAGGAAAAAATAAAAGGAAGAGACCTTTTGTCTTTACAAACCTGGAAAAAATTAAATTCTTGTAATTAATGTTAGTGCTACTATTCTCAAGCACAAAGTGTTAATCAGTAGTTACTGGGCTCACACCGGAGGGAGAGGTGTGGAAGCTGTTGAACTTGTGCAAAACCTTTTAGGCAACTAAGCAGGGAAAAAGTTCTCAAATAGAATATTTCTAACTTTTTTTTTCTCTCTCCTTTCTCTGCCTGACTCCACCAGCTACCTGTGGACATGGTTGCAAGTATGGCGAGTGCATGGGACCAAACAAATGCAAATGTTTCCCTGGATTTACAGGGAAAACCTGTAATCAAGGTTTGTGCATATGCTCCAGAAAGGAGCCTGTTGGTTTTGTTTCCTTATCTTGTACTATGGTTTTAGCCATCTTCCAAAGCAGTAAACCAGGATATTTTCTTGTTTATGTAGAAGAACTTAAGAATTTAAGACTTTTGCATCTCCAGCATCCCAGGCAAGCTCTAAGACTCCTTCAGCAGACAAAAGTTTGAACCTATATGGTTTATCTCCTGTGGGCTGATGACAAGGGCAAACTCATGTTTATAGTCAGAGGATTAAAGTACGGAGAGATTATATGGGAAGGTATCAGAAGAGATGGAAGCCAATTTCATGTTATAACCCATGTTATTGTCTTAACTAGCAGCCCATGTTTCTTTTCAAATTAATCTTCTAGTCAGAAAGATGTATTTGTAGACGTATAATTTATCAATCTGCCTGGGCTGTTTGTATGATGCCCTAAAGATGTGCTATTAAGTATTTTGGTAAAATCCATCTTTTATTGTTTCTCACAGGGAAAGAAATTAACTCCTCAGTACACTAGAGAGGGAAGAGAAACAGCAACTGTGGCTATATGTAATAGATATATAAGTACCACTTACAACTTCAGCCTCTAAACACAGAAGTTTAACCTCAAAAATTATTTGGCAGCTGAAATGTGCTAAAAGGCAACAGAGAAGCCCTCAGCTTTTATGTGCTTTCTGTGCAGTAACTCCATGTACATTTGACATGCTCTCCATAGGCAACCTGATCACCTGTGCACTTCAGCAGTTCTGAGGCTGAGGCTCAGAGGAAGCACTGCACAGACTCCCTGTTACCTCCTGGGCTTTTCTACCTTCTGAAGCAGCAGCAGGAATTTTTCAGTGGGGTGGTGGCTGGTACTGGCCAGGAGTGTCCAAGAGCTGTTTGTTTCAACAGTATGGCTGTGTAGGTGGTCATGTTCCATCAGCCAGGAGTGTTAATATCCACTTGTAATTTACTGGCAGATGTAGCCTTGGTCTGTCCTTACAGCAGAATGTCCTGCTGAGCAAGCTCAACATGAGCTAACTAAAATAACAGAGATAAGGGGACTGTATTAGTCTGCCATCAAGTCTGAGCTACATCAGCCTTATCTCCATAGGTTCTTTTTTAGAGCTGTGTATGCTATCTGTGCATTGTGAGAGATAGGTACAGATAAGCACTTTTGAAAATGTATGGTTTATGTGGAATAACTTTTGTGGTCTAGTTTGCTCTGTAGTTTCTTTGTTAAGAGAGTCTTAGTTATTTAGTGGAGTCACAGCAGCACAACAATCCAGTGTGATTTGCAAACAGACAGATTGTCCTTTTTCAAACAGACCCTGTGAGAATAAGAGAATGCAACCCTCTCTCTTCCCTGGACTGAGCTGTAACAAGCACTTGTGCACCTCCACAAAGTCTGTGCTTTGAATGGCCTGGAGGCTTTGTTCCTGTGGTCTGCAGGGTGTGGCACAAGAACAGATGCTTCTCCCATTGGAAATGGAGTTGCACAAGCTCAGTGCTTCCTTGGAGAGCTGCATCTATACTGAAATTATGTTATCGGTCTAAACACATATTGAATGGGCTGCATATGCTGGTGCATTCTATTAATGAGTTCCATCTATTTACTAATAGATGGAACTATTTACTACTTACAAGAGGTAGAGGTGTTAGGCCGTGGAAATGAAAACCACAGATGTTGTCCCCTTGTCATAGGCCAAATATCATTGTCAGCACTACTCACCCTATACCACACAAATAAACGTTTTAGAATTCTCATTTTCTCCCTGTGAAGGATAGATGTTGGGAATTTGAAATTTATTTAGTTTCTGAAAAGCCTTTAAATCCTGGATTTTGAGAAGGATTTAGGATGTTTTATTCTCAGGATTTTGAGATTTTTGAGATCCTTTTAAAGTCACATAATTATTATCATAAATTGTATTTCATTTCTGCTACTGATAACCTTGGTACCGGTGTGTAGCTCAGAAAAATTAAAGTAAAAATCTTTGTTTCACTTTATCTCAAACTGTTTTGCTATTCTTAATCTCATGTTTTTGCTTTTCTAATACAGAGGTCAACTGGAGGGCTAGAACCAGAAAAAATCCATTTAAAAAACTCCCAAAAAAAGATTAACTATGATTCTCTCCACCCCTCCACTTCTTCCTAACAAGCTGCCAGATGTGGCCAGAGTTTGCATTAACTTTTCAAGTGTAGAGGTCTGTGTATGTAGGTTTTACTAGCAGTCTTTCAGCCAGATGGTCTGCTAAATTCTCTTCTTGCAAGGGGCTGGCTTTATTTTCCATCCAGACAATTTCACTCTGGGGAACTCCACACATTAGGCAATATTATCCACCTCTATGCATGAATATATGTATAAAAGCCCAGCACTCACTCAGTTCCAATGACTTCTGCAGATCTGAATGAATGTGGACTGAAGCCACGTCCCTGCGAGCACAGATGCATGAACACACATGGCAGCTACAAGTGCTATTGTCTCAACGGGTACACGCTCATGCCAGATGGCACATGTGCAAGTAAGTAATAGAGCTGATGGAAAAGGCACACCACGATCATCTAATCACATCTAATCCCAGCAGATTTTCCTCTTGTGATGAACTGATTCAGTTTATTCAGGATAGGGTCTTTGCCCCTGCTCTCTGGTACTGTCACAGCTGAAAGAGGCTTCCTGTTTGGTAGTTGCTGGGTAAAGTAAACGAGGTCATACTTATATTTTGGTCTTCAGAGGTGTTTTGGTCCTGACAGAAGTAAAAGTCCTTGATAGTGTTGCTTCAGATGAAGAACAGCTAGTATGATCTCAGTGTATAGTCCTGCCAGTTCATCTGTTGAATAAGGATGAATGTATTCAAGCAAAGCACCAATACAGATTACTTTTTACTGTGCTGAATTTCATGCCATTCTTCCTTGCTTTACCTTTCTGTGCTCCACAACTGATTTATTTTATCTGTGTTAATATGCTTTTGACAGTTGCTGTAAACTGTTCTTGCAAACATTTGCTGTATGATCTAAGGCTTATCTAAACTTAGGAAAATAGGTATTTCTACCTACATTCTTTGTCTTTAAGTCAGCATGAAATGGAAATCATTCTGCTTTTTTAGCCAACCTGATTTTTCAGACCGGAAGAAGCTTCTGATTTTTTGGTGAGAGGGTTTTGTTTGTAGAAAATATCTCATAGACTCCTGAATTTTTTATATGTTAATTTATAATTATATATATAATATATAATTATATATTATTTATAATGAAGGGATTTTTCTTGTTCTGATTAATTTCTGTGTTTATCCATGTCTAACTTTAAATTGTGTGATTCCTGCCTAGAATTTTGCTCTTCTTGTTATTTTAAATACTGTTTTCAGGTTCTAGGACATGTGCCATGGTGAATTGCCAATATGGATGTGAAGAAGTCAAAGGGCAGGTGCAGTGTCTCTGTCCATCAGGTGGCCTTCAGCTGGGACCAAATGGAAGGACATGCATTGGTATGTTTAGAGATCTCACTCTCAGCTTCTTTTCTTCAGGATCCCCATAAAAAGCCATAAGATTCTGGGGAAAGCTTAGGAAGTAGTTAACCCTCCTTGCTGACTTAATAATGCTTTTTGTTACTCTCAGTGTGATGTAAAGTTTTAATATTTAAAAAAAAATATTTTTTCTTGAACTATTGGCCATGCGATTCTTTGGATAACTCTCATCCCCAGTAAATAATGCAATGTTTTGACATGATTTAGAGTCATCCACAGATTTGGTTTCTCCCTATTGGTATGAGGCCATTAATTACTGTGCTTTGCCTGCAGGAAGCTGCCCTGCTGACATAATGTATTATAGGATTTGGGCATTTAGTTTGGATAGGGCTTTCTTTTATTGTGATGACCCACAGTACAAACTTCTCAATTTTTCTCCAGAACCCTCAACATTACCTGTGAGTTTCCTGTGATGAAGAAATCATTGCTTATAATACTTGGTACTGTGTTCTTCCATAAAGTTAGTTCACATTTCACTGCTTCACTCATAAGAACACGTGACAAAGCCATCACCAAATGTGAAAATATAAGATTTATTTATTAAGTTTATCTGTGACAGCCAAGAACAAATCAGTCTCATGCAAATCCCAGTGAGTTTTTTCCTATTTTACCTTCTCATGGGTCTGACCAGCATCCCTTCTCCTGCTGTAGACATTGATGAATGCTCCACTGGCAAAGCTGTCTGCTCGTACAACCGCAGGTGTGTCAACACATTTGGAAGCTTCTACTGCAAGTGCCAGCTGGGATATGAACTGAAATACACCAGTGGCAGGTACAGCTGTGCAGGTAAGGGCTAGCCCATGGATGTTCCTTCTTCGTTCTTCTTATTCCCACAGAGCACATCTTCCCTGTGGTTGCCCCCAGCACATTGTCCTGTCCTGGGGATGCTGCCTCAGAAATGGGTAAAAGGTGTCACACTAAGAATGTTCTTGATGGGACTTTGAATTTTTCTCTGTTTTGGTTTTTTATTTTTTGGGGTTTTTTTTTTTCTGTAGCCTTATGAAAAACAAAATCACTGGCACTTGCAATTTAAATTCCCTCATTGTGTTGAGTCAAGATGTGCAAGAGCTTGTTCTAAGTTGGCAACTGTTGACTAAAAAAATGCTACTTCTGGTAAAGGTTTAGTTAAAGAACCATTTTTTGTTGTCTTGGTTTCAAACTGTGATGAATAAGCAGTCTCACTATATTTTTTTCCTTTCTCCATGTCGTTATTGAGGAATGTGAAGTAAGTGTCTTCATGACTGTAAAAACAGTTATTTGGATGGTTTGAACAGAACTTGAGGGGAAAAAAACAGAATGGAAATAGTAGGTTTCAATTATTTTCAGGTTTCTGTTGCATGAACAATTTTCTTCCTAACAAAAATAAATACAGGCAAAAAGTTATCTTGACATGCTCAGGTGCTAAAACAAATGTCAAAGCATGCTTAACTCCTGTTTCAATCCATTAGCTGAATGCTGGAAGAACAGCAAAATATAAGTTACTGCAGCAGGTGCTGCAGGAGTAATCTTCAAGCTGTTGACTACACAAGGGCCTGGAAGTGTTGGAACTACTACACATGCATAAGAAAGAGAACTAATGGGATTTGTTTATATTTAATTGATATTGGAAGTGAGGAGTGGGAGGAAGATCATAAGGTAGGTTTGGAGACTTAAGTTTGCATTTCATGTCTGCAAACCCCAAGAGACTTCAAGTGAGAAAAATATTTTTTTTTTTCTCATACGTATGCATGGGAGAAAAATCAGAATGGTCTCAGTGGTGAGGATTTTATTTGCAAACCTAAATCTCACTTTCAGACACACCAGACTTTTGAGTCAGTCTTCCTGCTACTTGTTTGTTTGCTGACTTACATTATGAGAGGACCTGTCAGCTGCTAAAAATGATGCAATCTGGGTAAAATGTGAGTGGTACAAACATTTGTGCACCAACATGACTCCCTCATGTGGAATAAATCAGAAACCTCTTTGTAATGGAATAAAATCAAATATTCTTGGTGCCTGTACATTTTGCTGTGAGTTGAATGTAGTATTTTCTACTGAATTTTCCTTATAACTTTTTTTTCATGCAGCATCATATATATATATGCTGGAATGTGAGAGGCAGCTTAAAGATCTTGACATCTTGGCATGCTCAGGGTTACCTTCCTTTGCATTCTTTCTACAGTGAATTAAAAAATGAGAATGTTTTGGTGAGCTCTTTAACTGCTGTCACCGATTCTCTTGGTGCTTTGTGCATTTTGCTAATAGAAGAGCATGTGTAACCTGTAGTTTGAATCCTGTCCTCAGTCAGAAAATCAGTGCATTCACCTTGTCTTTACTGGGATGGACATTTTCCATGGATGCGTACGCCAGCATCTGTGTGTTTGGAGTGACACCAAGCATTCTGTCCTAGGGTGAATCCTTCTGCCTCTGATGGCCACTGCTCTGGCTTGGTCTAACATTAGTGCTTAAAGTACCTGGATGAGATGGGGGCACAAACAGGCTGCCAGGAGCCTTGGGTTTCAGCACAGCTTTCACTGAAGCGTTTCTATCTCCTCCCAGATGTAAATGAATGTGTGACAAACACACACAGGTGCAACCTCCATGCAGAGTGCCTCAACACCCCAGGATCCTTCCAGTGCAAGTGTAAGCAGGGCTACCGAGGCAGTGGGTTTGATTGTGCTGGTGAGTACCACTGGATGGCAGGAATTGTATTGTTTTTCTCCAATAATTGATCATTACAAGGCATGTTCTCAGAAAAGTCATGCTGAACAGTGCTGCAATACCAACCAAGCAAGACCTCTCCACAAAATAACATATTAACTGCATGACTCACAGCATAGTCAATACAAGTATCCCTTGTTCAAATTAATTTTGTCTGTAAGTCTTCAAGTCTCATCTCTAGGAACTGCAAGTAGAACAGAGAAATTAATTTGTCTTGAAGAAACAGAGAAAATAATTTTAAAAAATCTACTGTGATTTCTCAATGAATTCCCAAGGTTAGCTGCTTGGAGGGATGTGCTGTCCCTTCCAGAAAGCTAACTTAGCAAAAAATGAGAAAATGGAGAAAAGCTGTGACTTCTCTGTTAAATTCTTTTCACTTTGTTTATCTATTGAATATGGAAGACGTCCTATAAAGCTGTCATTTCCTACTTTAACTGAATATGACCCTTCAAGAAGAAAGAAAGAAAGAAAGAAAGAAAGAAAGGCTGTCCTTGTCTTTATATTTAAAATGAACCTTTTAATTTATACCTTTGTTAATCCTGGCAGATGTTTCTCCTGCAACATCATTAAAGATGTTTTCCTCAAGAGGACACTTAACCTCTGCTCAAACATTTTAAAAGTTTTTGTCTGTAGCAGATGAAGTCTACATAATATATAAATCTTTTCAATTAATGCTTGATCAGATATGTGTTATGATTATACTTCATGGTCACAGATGTTCTCTGAGTCCCTCTATTGTTCATGTTCCTATTCCCATTATGGTAGCGATTTAAACTTCCAATACACATTGATAAATTAATATTTTCACAGAATATTTTGAATTGCACAGGACCCACTAGTCCAACTCGTGGCCCTGTACAGGAGAGCACCATTTTGTTAAGTTTCAACTTTCAGTAAAAAAATGTTAACTTTTAACAAGCAAAAATAAACACACAAAAATCTAGCTGTTACTGAACCATTTGATATGGACAAGATTACCACAGCAGAGCTGTTTAGAGCATTCTTCTACTCAAATTCAATGTTATGAGCCAGGTTCCTTGCTGGACCAGACCTCTTGTGATATGTCACTGCAGCTCACTGAAATGGAAGGATGCATTTGATTGGGCATCAAAGAAAACTGACATGACACATCTTGGTATGGTTTTGTTAAAACAAAGTGCACCACAGGTGAAATGTTAAACAAATACGTCTCTGAGAAAAATAGTCTGGGGGTTTTGTTTGGTTTTTTTTTTTCATTTGCCTTTTTAATGAGAAGGTAAAAAATTTCCAGAGAAATTTTTTTACTAACTCCATGCATAGTTTTTGACTAATTCATTTCTTTTTGACTAACTCCATGCATAAAATACTCTTTCATCAAGCAAAAACAATTCAACAACAATGATTGCTTACATATAAATAACAGAAATATTTTCAGTTGTGGAAAGAAATTTTTTGATGTCTAGCCCTGTAAAAAAAATCAGTCCTGAAGTCAGTTGTTTCCTATCGTCTCATGGATGTTTCTCTTACATCGTTTGCCCTCTGCCTACTTCCTCCTGTCATATTTCCAGTTACAGAAATCCATTTGTTGTTTAGCAGAGAGAGGATCCATGCCATTCATAGAACTTAACACACTAAATGAAAAAGAGATTCATTATGAGAGGATAGAAGAATAACATGCAGTAATGAGAGCAATCAGAGCCACAGGCAGGTCAAAAGTTGAGGGTCCAGCTAGAAAGAGAAGATTAAAATACAATCAGCAGTAGGTAAACCCTGAAATGCAGAGATGCTAAATAGAGACTGGTTTCTCTGGTGGTAATTCTCCCACATATACCTTATATTTTAAAGGGAAATGGAGGAGTTTCTTTTAGCTCTGACTGTTTCAATAGCTGACTTTTACTGCAATCCTCAAGAACATCTGACCAGTGTAACTCACAGGGACAGAACGTGTCTTGCCACTGGGGAAAATGTTTTTTTCAAACAGTGACACAAACAATTGGATGTACCAGCCAAAAGTGAAACACTGAATGTTCTCCATGTCATATGGCAATTGTGGAAAAGCTTTGCCTTTAATGCAGCAAAAAGAAAATTTGCTATGGGGTTTAATGGGATGAGGACACCATCTTGGGGGTTTAGGAACTGAAGGCTGTGGCTTCACACTTCTTTTGGTGACAATGCCTACAGTTCCTGTGGCCCATTCCAGTTCCCAGCAGGGCTTGTGCTGCAGCTGAACAAAAACCTTCTTAAATAAGACTCCAGTACTCCACATAATTATTCCCACAGAGATGGAATCCTGTTTTCACAGGGAAGCATTAGTTCTTAATAGCAATTGTCTCTAGTATATAAAAAAAAAACTGGCTACCATGGAATCAGTATTTGCTTTTTTCAAAAAATGAAAACTATTTTAATATATAGCGTAATTTTTGGATTATGAAAGGAGAGCAATTAAGCACATTGCTTATAATGAAATTCCTGTGGCTACATCTCATGCTATCAAATAACCTAATAATTGACATAATATATAATTCATCTTTGCAAAGAAGGTGGTGGAAATTCTTTCATTCGATTTCTATGTCAATACACTGCCTTGGAGAAAGCTGCTGAAATGTCAGGCTGCAAACACTGCTGCTGGTGATATGACCTGTGATTATTAAGGCACCCTTTTACCATTTAACACTGCTATATCTGTGAAACATTGGAGACCATTTCTGAACAGTCTGTAGCACACATGTTTGAGAATCCATAGGGATGGACAGATTTGAGCAATCCCTAAAAGGGTCCTAGTCATTTCCACATCTGGCCCCTATCTTGCTGCAATCTGTTGCTGTTCTCAGGTTCATGTGTTTCCTGATTTCCTTTTGTGCATTGAAAACCCACATTTCCCCTGCCACATGCTTTTATTTATATTTCAGCTTTTATTTAAGAATAGAGTCTCACAAGGTTCCATAAGCAATTAAGATTCCTAGGGAAAAAAATAACCTATTTTTGATTCACTTTTTTTGGTCTTACAAAATAACAGGAAAAAGGATTACTATATTTAAGTCTAGAGGTATCACTCTAAGGAGCTCAACAATAACATTCCTGTTATCGCCCAGCTAGAGGCAGAGGTTACTTTGCTGGGTATCAAGTGTCAATAAAAATTCATGTTGGCTCTCTCTCTGCCTCTTGTATTACTCATCCATTTTTTGCTGATAGGGTAACCCTTAGACCCTATATATAACTTTGCATTCTTATTAACTTGCCAATCTTGAGAAAGGTTGGTTTGACATAATAAAGTTTCAAAGCTTCAGAAACAATTGTTGTCATATCACTGCTGATATTCTTAAAATTTATTTCAGTATGGAGTCAAATACTGTTGTCACTCTTCAGTGAGTAACACTTAGGCTTTTGTCACCACACATATCCTACTAGATGCCTTGCTGGCTGGTATAGTCATGTATGAAGCACAGTCCAGTGTAAAAAACTTGCCCTGATTTCTCAAAGTATCCTTCCCTAAATAAGACAGTAAAAATTTTAGAAATTAAATAGGGTAGCGTCACATATTGGTAGATGATGTTCCATGGTGCTTAGAACAAAATACTAGCCCAGAATCTGTCTTTTAACCTATCTATGAAAGCTTTCAGACTCTCTTAAGAACATCTAAAAGAGGTTGATAACTTTTAGAATGATTTCTGGAAGTATGTCATGCTTATCTTTACTCACATCTACAGATTCCACCTACAGGTGGTAGATTGTTGTCTGTCTCCCTCAAGACTTCTTCAGCTCTGATACAGAGAAGCTATAAAGGGAGCTATGAAAGGATTTGTAAGCCAATCTCCTGGGCTTGTCTCTCACCAGGTTTTTAAATGCTCTGTGAGGTGTGAGGGTGGAAGCAGTGGGGTTCCTGCTGGAGTGCAGAGCAAGCTGTCTGACTGCATCCCCTGGATGGTCAGGGCCAGAACCAGCTGCACTCACAGGGTGTGTGGAAGGAAAACAGACTCGTCTGTCTGCAGCACAGTCAGTGTTGGCATATACTCTTTATGTATTTTTTTCAACTCAACTTTCACAACTTGGTCATTAAACAACCTACACCAATCCATTTCTGCAGGTTTATAATTTTGTATAATTTCTGTGAGTTTTTCAGATGACAGAAAACTTTTATTTTAGCCCTCAGCCACTGTTTGCCTTTGTTTTTCTACTTCTAATTCTCTCTATTTCAAAGAAAGAAAATACCTTTGAAAATGGAGTTATTTCCATATTAGGGCAATAAACAGAAACTGCATCCTTCCTAATCAAAGGTAGGCAAGGAAGAGCTGAGCTGAGGTGGAATACTCAAAAATGCAAAAGAATACATTTCTTTGCACTTTTTCCAAAATTCTCTGTGGTCACATGGACAGATAAGTGCACATGTGTTTGTGACCAACATGTCTGCATTTATCTATGTATATTGAGGCAAAGGGTCCTGAAAAATCACTGCCTCAGGTGTAGCACCCCAGAGCACCATAGAAGGTGAGCTGCTCATTCAGGCAAGTCCACAGGCCATGGATTCAAAAGAACAGACAGAGTTTAAGGTGTTGCATCCTTTGCATTAGTCCTCCAGCAATTTATGGCTAGATATAAAAAGCCTTAAATCTACACCTCTGGCTACTCTAAAGATGAATGAAAGTTGGAAGGAGACTAGTGCTGTGTCCTGAACTATGCATAGTGTCTAGAGTCTTTGTCTCCACAAGGATGGAGATTTTCATAGCACAGCAGCAAATTGGAGTCTGCAAGCACATGGGAATTTATACCTTTTCATCCCCCTATTTTTGTCACTCTTGTCAGCTGATTTTCCACTCTGCTAAATTTTGCACATACAAGGAGATTGGTTTTCTGACACCACAGAGGTTATTTTGGTGAACTGTAAGAATTTTCCATTTTGTGAAGAAAACTTCAAAGCAGAAACCAAAAGCAGATGTTCAGATTTGCTGAGCAGTCAATCCTGTAGCCTTGAAAATCCCCATAGCCCCTCTGTGAAAAGGGTGAAGTTTCTTGTTACTGATAGTCAAGAGGAAATTTGTTTGGAATTAAGCTATCCTGTTAATTCTTATTGCTGAATTCTGAGTTTTGACCTAGGGAAACTTACATCCTTTATGACATCACCCTCCAGAGGATACTTAGTGGAGTATTAGTAAAGAGCTTATTTGCAAGTATTTGACAAAGAAGCCTATAAGTTTTATCCAAAAGAAGGAAGAACAAATCCTCAAGTTTGACTTTCATTTTATTGGCATCTGTTTACTCCAACAGCAATCTCAAAACCACCTAAATGCTACAGTGAGCACACCAAGAGTCTGAATTTTTTTCTGACATACTAAATAGCATGTAGCTGTACTTACCATAAATAAAATGTGACAAATTCACAGTGATAGGATTGTATTTTCCAGAAGTGAATATAAATTCAGAGAACTTTCCTCTTTTTCTACTAGACTGCAGTTCTATTTTATTTACTAGTGTTTTTTCTTCTGCTGTATCTTCATGAAAAGAGGCACAGAGAATATTGTACTACGCAAGGCTCCAAGTCCAGTCCATCTGTCTCAAAGTACTACTATAAAATGTTCATAAATACAAAGTGAGGAGCAAAACAGGAACATATTCTTGCCCTGATAATATAATCATTAGACAGCAGAAGCAGAGGGAAATAAAAATAGCTGTCTTCCACCATAATTTTTAATCCTAAAAGACTGTAGGCACTGCAGCATCAATACTGATTGAAAATCAAAGATGGGAAGCAGTTTATGTTTCTCTTTATGAAAGAGCTTTTTTATAGCACACTGGAACTGCTCAGCTTTCATTGTTCCCTAGGTAGTTCACATAAAAGACTCAAACTTGTCAGTAGTTTAGGACATGGTTGTGCACAACATTTGATAGTAGTATCCAAAAGGATAATTCCAGAATAATTAAAATAACACCACTTTATCCAAAACTATAAGATACAGTATTTCACGTCCAAGAGGAGTCATAAAATGGTAAATTCTCAGGAAATGTTACATTTATGTTCTAGTCCATCTTGGGATTGCAATTTGGCATTTTTGGATTCTTCTCTGAATTTTGGTGGTTGCCCCTTACAATTAAATAAGAGCTAAAAGAAATATGATGGAGGAGTTGATGTATATCTTCTCAAAATATCCTCCATTTCAGTAACTTCCAGCCTGCCATGGCAAGAAAATTAGACCAGAGAAGTTCACAAAAGACAAGAGAAATGCTCATTATTATTAGGCTGCAGTTGTTGTGCAGAGGATCCCATCTCCATGGACAAGTTTAGTCCAAAACCTGAACAAGGATTTTTGGGGTTTTTTGCCTCAGCTCCAGTGTAAAAATAATTTGAGTAAGGGGCTGTATGGTCTGTGTTACTGCTATGCTACACAGGAGTCCAAAGACATCATTACTGAGGGTTGCTTTGGTCTTTTCACTGTAACTCAGACAGAGCTGTCAGTAGTACAGAGCTGAACATGTGCCTGAACTTACATCTCATAGTAGAGAATTTAATTCTGTGGCTCTCTGGACCTTGTAAAGGACACCACAGCCCCATTTAAAAACATTGTCATTGCTGAATGATTCCTTAGATTAATATTTTCTATTTTCTTCTTGGTTCTAGTTATCCCTGAAAAGTCAGTGAAGGAAATTGCAAGAAGCCCTGGAACAGCTAAGGACACAATTAAGAAACTTCTTGCACAAAAAAGCAGTGTGAAAAAGCATAAAACAATTAAGAATGCAATCCCAGAAGCAGCTGTAACCCCACCTTCTAAGACCCACGTGCAGTTGCTGGACTATGAAGGTGGTATTGATCTTGGTGGGAGCTACAGTGAGGAAGAAACTGCAGCTGCTGCAGAAGAGGAGGCTGAAGAGTCAGATGAAGAGGAGAAGGACGATTTTGAAAATCAAATTGATGAGCGAAGCCTTAGAGGGGATGTCTTTTGTAAGTTTATTTGTTTTTTAAAATATCTGGCTTCAATGTAAATATGTCTGAACTAAAAAATCATCACAAAACATTACACTTTATCAGAATTTACTTGTAGAAAATGGATCATAGAATCATAGGATGGTTAGGTTCTAGTTAATGCTTTGAAAATACATTTGAAGACTTTGAAAAACACAGCAAGAAATTGTACAGCATATTGGATCTAGATGATCTTCAAGGTCTCTTCCAACCCAAGCAATTCTATTATTGTAACTGGGTTTTAGTACAGTTGTCTCAGTCAAACATTCTTCAAGGTAGTGGAAAAAATAATTACGATGAAGAACACACATGTTCAATATCCCATTCATTAAATTTTCTCTTTCCAAAGTATAGAAAATACTATCCCACAGCAATTCAAATTATAATAATAAAAATGAGAAAAATAAATTAGCATTCAGTTTATTGATATTTAACCTGGAAAGAGAGATAAGTATATATTTTTTTAAAGGAAGGATAATTTTAAAGTCCTCTGGAAAAAATGGTCTGTAATATTGTAATTCTATAAGACAGCCAAGAAAAATTGTAATTATTAACTTAATACAGTGGAGAACACAAGCTTCCTTGCCAAAGGCATTCTCCTAAAATTGCCTTCTTTCTTTGTTTTCATTGGTAATTGGCCTGTTTCAGTTTAAGTTGAGGATATAGACTAATATGGCTTCCTCAAATTATGCTAGAGAGCTGATAAACAGAACAAAATCAGGACTTTGCTTACCAAACTCCTCCCTTCCTGCAAATATTAACAGTAAATGCTGATGGCATGTTTCAAGTTTGCTGACAATACCAAAATGGGGAGAATGACCCATTAATTGAAGGGCAGCACTGCTATTAAAGGGATCTGGCCAGGCTGTGCAGGTAGACTGACAGGAACAATATAAGGTTCAAGAAAAGCAGATGGAAAGGGAGAGAAAAGCCTCATGCAACATTATGGATTTGGGATGACTGCTTAGGAAGATGCTTTGCAGTAAAAGGCATGTTTTGCACTTCCCACCACAAGACAAATGAGGACACGATGGATGGATGGATGGATGGATGGATGGATGGATGGATGGATGGATGGATGGATGGATGGATGGATGGATGGATGGATCTCAGACATCTCAACAGGTGTCTTTTTCAGCCTGCTCGCACAGGTCAGGAAGGATTGCTAGGAATACTGCCCACAGGGTAGGGCCACCCTGGGTTTTGGTTGGAAGGACAAAGGTCTCTGCTGTCTCTGCCTGGTGATGCAAGGAGAACTCGTTCTCCTGTACCGGGCTACGGGACCTGAGGCAATTGCAAAGGGTGGACTATGCAACCTTCCAGCTGAGTACTCTGTGCTACGCTAGTTGGAATGCACTAATTTTCCAGATTTCAATTTGAGTGAGGGCACACATGGAAAATCCTCTGTCCATACGGAGTCAAAATAATATATTGTTGTCATGATGATTGGTGAGATTCTTTTTCCAGGGCATTCCCAACCAAACCAGGGCATTTGAACACTATATACCTGGGCTAGGCAGAGAGGTAGAGTCTACTTGTTTCTACAAAAATTACCGCTACAGCTGACAGCAGTAACAATGAATATTACTGCTTGAAAATATTAAAGCATTGTGGTTCATCTGTAGTTTTGCCTATACTGCCTTTGTTCCAGTCACATCTGACCAGAATTTTCCCTTATAGATGTGAGATTCATATGCTGAATTTGTTAGAGAGATTTTATTTTGCGAGGAGATTCTGGCAGAAAGTTGGTGTGCTGCTTCATGCAGAGATAGCAGCGTGCCCAAGATGTAGTTTCATTAAGTTTGTGAACTCTGTATTATCTGTGGCTTTCTTGTTTGACACCAACTGTGATTCAGGGACTTAAAGCATTGTGCCATTTTCATTTTCATTTCAGGATACCGTGTTTTCCTTCCTCTTAAATTTCCATGTGGTGTACTTGATCTTTGTTACCTTAAAAATTCAGTCATGATTCAGGCGCTTAATTGCTTGAACATTTGGCTTTAAAAACACTTTCAATTTTAATGATATTGAGTGATCTTTCAGAGAACATCATTAGCTCAAATTTACAGTTCATAAATTTTCACATTTTTTCCTTTCTTTGTTGATGTCTATTCAGCAGATTCCTTTACTACAATATTAAATTCCTTCATATAATCTCCTCAAGTATTCACATAGCATCTGCCTTTTGTATTATTAATATTGGTATTGTTTATCTTCTGGGAAGAGTAGTTAGTTAGGAAAAGATAAAAAAGTCTCTTTAAATTGATGTATTATTTTATCATAGTAGTTTTACTACATAATAAATACATAGGGAGCCATAGAAAAATATTGTAGGAGAAAAGGGAAATATATGGAGATGGAAATTGTTAAAATAGGCCCAACTACCAAAATACTGGACCTTCATGAGAATTGCTATTTACCGACTTTTTTTTTATAACCCACACAATAGTTAAAAGACAGCAAAGTGAAGCCCAAAACATGTAAGAAATGTCAAAATTACGGTCATCAATGAAAATTTAGATTTTTTTCTTATATTTTTGTATCTTATGATACAATTTGAAATTCCTTCAAATTACTATTTTCCATGGGATTCTTGCCTTGTCCAATGTGGAAGAATAATGTGTCCTCTTGTGAAAGGTGCAGTTTAATAAATAGCAGTATTTATTTATTGATAAGCTAATTATTTATTGATAGTAATATTCATCACTAATGATTTATTCATTATTATAAAATAATTTAGTAAAAATGAGAGCAGTATTGGAAAAGTATTGGAAAGCTCTTTATTACATGAGAAATGCCTTTTCTGCATATGGGAGAAGACACAGAGAGCTGGGCCAAAGGACTTGGTTATATAAGCAAGGATTGCAGAGATGCTACACTCAAGCTCCACTGAAATAACTAAGCACAACCTTAATTCTGACAGTTTCTAACATTTTAGTGCTTTTTGGCTATCACTGGTAATTCAGAATGATATTGCCAAATGCAACTAAATTCTATATTCTGTACTTCATCAGTTTATGAAATTCACATCATGCTTAGAAATCCTGTCGTATCATGTAGCTATTTTATTACACAGAGACACTCACTTCAGTAGCATCAAGAATGATAAAGAGGGATTAATATTTAGCAGTACTAAAAGTGGACTGTTTCCCTTATGGCTTCACAGCTCTTGATGCTGAACAAGAGAACTCCCTTAGTTAATCATGATGTTTGCTCTCATTCTTTTCTGGTAATTCCACCACTCTGTGAGCTATTAATGCTCAGACCACAGCTCAGTTCATAGCTATACATGACTTCTGGCAAATGGAATTGTTTCAGAGCAGGATATGGTAGCAGAGAAATGGTATATTCCTGTGAGTCCATCCTAGTGGTATACCATATACATAGGAAGCTTGAGTGAAATTTACTACGTCTTATATTCTTCTTGATTTTTTTTTTTGCAGTGCCCACTCTGTTTTTCTGGGTTTTGTTTTTTTTTAATGGGTTTGATGACATCAGTGGTTAAGAACATGTGGCACCATGATATGAAGGGGTTTGTATGTAGATATTACATATTAGCTGTTGTTGCATATAAATTGATGGGAGGGCATCCTCAGTACAGAAAGAAGGATGGACTCTGCTGTGCCTAGAGTGCAACATATGTGTGCTTTTTCTGGTGAGAGCTTGTTCTTAGGGACCATGAGAGGAGACCTGCCTTTTTACAAGACCATTTGATAGCAGAAGAGCTAAAAAAATTAATTATGACTCCTGCCTATTACTTATGAGGGAGTGAACTTTGGATCCTGGCTGTGTGTGAGGACGATCTGAATAAAATACAGGTACTTTTCAAACATAAGGTATATTTGAAACCTTTCTGTAAGCTGAAGCTTGCAGTTTCTCATAATATGCAGCTGATATCTGTCAGTAAGTGCAAAACCTGATTGTAATGCCTGACTGAAAACAAAAATAGATTTGGAAACAAAACTGGAGTCTTTTTCTGTCCATAACAGCTCTTCGCTTCATAGCACATGGCTACACCTGCACGTATCTCTCTCAAGTGAATTCAAGTATAATTCAATAACTTAACAAATAAATCATTCTGGCAGCTGTTGTCTTCTGTTAAATCACTCCACTCTTTCCAGAACTGATCATATTTTAATAGCTGTCTTCATTTTGGCAAAGGTTTTCACAGTCTGAGCCTCTTTCACCAAGTACAAGGCCAAGTTTATGGTTTGAGAGTAAACGTAACACCAATCTGGATGTGTCTATTCCTAAATGCGTCTATGTAAACAAAAATTGATTTGGAGGAAGATGTATATTAATTCTTGCCTTAAGTATGAATATTATCCAGGTGATCTAAGCAATGGACTAGGTTAGGGGGAAGCTACAAGGACAGCACGAGATGACACGCTCCTGGCAATTCATCAGAAAGCTCATAAGATTGCATGAATCTTCTCCAATTCATCACTTCTGGAAGTGCCTCCAGGCCCCTTTGTTAGTGTGTGTTTTCACTGGTGTACACAGAGCAATTTTTTGAAGAAGCAGAAAGGTTTAGTGGATGGCATAGCCTTTACGGTGCTAGGAGGCTCTGGATTGCAGTCGCTTCTGAGTATATTCTTAAAACTGAGTATGGGTGAGCATGTTGGAGTATTTAAATGGAAAGCCCTAGCTCAGTCAAACTCATGGGAAAAAAAACCTCCCTTCTGAACAAATGTGCATCCATGTGAAAATAATGACTTTTAAAATATTTGGCATTTCCATATATGATGCAATGCTGAGTAGGGAAAAGTAATTTCCATAGCTTTTCTTAGCACAGCTGCCCATGGGATGGGGCTGAAAAATGAACTTCATTTGTTTCAGGCTTTCCACTCATACATTCTCCAAGCAGTAATCCAAAGGCTTCTTCCTCACTCTTCTAAAATGACTCTTTTAAACTCCTCCTGTTTTTATAGGTGGTCATGAACATATCACAGGTATCACCTGTTTATGCCTTTGCAAAGGATAGAACACTGGAAGCCAGTCTTCCCCTTATCTCATGTGTGATTAGTTATTTTCACAGGGTATGCATAAAGAAGTTGAGATTTATGATTATTTCTTTAGTGAGTGCACTTATCTATTAATCACTTAAAATAATACAAAACAAACAATAATAGAATTTTTAATGACTTATAGTAATCTAGAGATCACTTAGCGTAAACAAGAATATGGAATCCTCTGTCTCACCAGACAGAAGAGGATTTCCCTTCGTCTCTGAGGTTGAGAAATAATGCTTCTTGAGTAACCACCTCTTTCAGGCCAGTGTCTTAGAGAACACCCCTGACATTCATTGGTGCTGCTTTACCAGCTCTTCCAGTCAGCACCAGCTATCACTGCCCTGAATGCAGATCTGTGGGCCTTTGATGCCCTAATTACAAAGTCTCTGACATTATCCATTTTTTGAGGTTGCTGTTGGCAAACAGCTTCCTGCTGTCTGGTAGAGTTCAGTTCCATTTGATCATTATAACAAGAAAGCAGATCAGGCCACTGAAGAAAAATCACCATTTTATCTGTAATTTATCTTGTGAATGCGTAACTCAATAAAGCTGTAGCTCCAGTGCTTATAGGTTAGAAGGCTCAGTGCTGTGGAAAACAGCAATTTAAGCAAATTTTTATAATTCAGAGTATCTAATTGCTGTTAGGAATATGGGTTTTGTGGTGGAGTGGAAAATACATATATTGACTTATTTAAATAAATTATGTCAGCTGGTATAAAGGAATAAAGTTCCATTTTCTGTTCCTGTGATGACTGAGTACTTGACAAGCTGTTTTCCCTAGCTCCCAAGGTAAAAGAAGCAGCTGCCTTTGGCCCTCACCTGGCACAGAGGACAATTCCAGTGTCGAGACCAGAGCAAGAAGGTGGCTTACTTTTATCATACAGTATTATTTTCCTGTGTATTGTATCTTTTTGTGACAACCTGTGTTAGCCAAGTCAGAACTAGTTTAAAAGCCTTTAACATAAACCAAAGATTTTGTGAACACATTGGAGAGAGTATCTGGCCAAACTATGCTACCAGTTCCAATGTGTCCTTTTCCAAGCATACTTTTACTGTTTATAACCCATGCATAGAAAGTTTCCCCATATTAGAATTTGACTTGCAATTGAATCAACAGAATTTCACTTGAATAATTTCATAGTCATGAAAAAATAAAGTAGCTTCTATTGTCTATAAAATGAAAACATATTGTATAACACACAATAATCTTAAACAAACAAAATAGATGTGCTGGTTGACATTTTTTTCCAATTTAGAAAGCAGTAGTCTCAGAAACAATGGATTTAGGCAACAAAGCTCTCCAAATGCCATGTACCGCATGTCTCTGTCTGATGATAAAATACATTTAAATAACAAGAAGGATGCTTCTTTCTGAGGAAATTCAGATGGCTGATGTATTACTCTTAATCTGATCTGCACAGTGTCCCTTTGTGTGTGTGGTGCTTTTCATCTGCACAGTCATGACGGCTGTGGTGTGCTCTGGCTGACACCCTTTTCAGGGTGCTCTAAAGGTCAACTGATCTGGGCTATTCCCAGCTCCATGTAGTTGGATTATCAGGTGCTGATGTAAGGGATTCTTCTCATGGGAGGCCAGTTTCTCCCAAAGGATAGAACTGGAACTTGAGCTGATTGCAACTACAGCAGTATAACAAATGGAGAAGGGAGATCTCTAAAGCTGGCAGATCTCAAACAATTCCTGATGCTAGAGTTCAACACTAACAGCTCCACCTATACTTGGGGATTTGCAGGCCATCAATGTACAGAAGTCACAGCATATAAATTTATGTGCAGGTGTGAGTAAAAAGATACTAAGCTAAAGAAAGGATTATTGCATAATATTTTGATTTTTGGCAGTTGCATCTCGGTCAACACCATCTGAAATCAGATTATAATTTTAGAATGATCTGTACATTAATAACTGTATGAATAAAGAGCAAAATGTTTTAACAGTACTTAGGATATGCTTCTAAGTGCTCCTATTATCTCTGCCAATTTTTTTTTTCAGTTGATTGCAGCTTCAGTCGAGGGGTTTGTGACTGGAAACAAGATGCTGATGATGACTTTGACTGGAATCCTGCTGATCGAGACAGAGGTATTCAGATATCTGCCATCTAGATAGGCTCTGATTTGATGGCTTACCCTCTGCAAAAAAGGGGGGGAGGGGAAACAGAATCCAGGATTTTTCTTTTCTATCAGTGTGTTATCTTTATAATAGAAGAAAAGGGGCAGAGGATGCTAGGAGTGGATATTGTTTCTTTGAAATGTCCAATAGAAAATAGTAATCCGCAATATATATCAACACAAATAAATCAAAATGTAAGAAAAATTATTAGAACATAACTGTTCAGAATTGCAAACTACAAGGCAATGGAAACCTTATTAACTAGTTGTGTCTCTCCAAGATTGGTAGGACATTTCATCACACATCTGTCATTTTGATGGATGTGAGAATGTAGTCACCTACATGGTTTAAATATCACTGGGATAACTGCTCAGAAATCTCAATCTCTGCAAAACAAACTCAGAATAAGCCAAGGGCAAGGGGTCTATTCAAGAAAAAACAATACATGAACAGGTACCAATGGGAGCCTGCTGAAACCTAAGAAAGAGCTCCTGAGAGCAATGTGGGGCTGCTGAGTGGGTGCACATAAAAAGGTGGGGCTGGACAAATTTGTTTGAAAGGATCTCTCTTTCCCTGTGACACAGAAATGTTGCAGAGGTTGTTGCAGTAGTGACCAGTGGATCCTACAGATCCTGCAGGCTGCTTACACCAGTTCCCACACTCACATTCTCTTCCTCTTAGAGTCTTTCCACGTTAGTCTTTCTTCACTAATCCTTCCTCTTCTGCTCCACATAATTCCCTAAATCCCTTCTCTGTGCTGTCACTTCCAGGAAAACCTTACCCGGGCCTTATCCTGTCTCCCTGAACTTCTGCTGATTATGACTTCATTTATGGCCCCAGATGTTTTATTCCTTTAAGACTTTGTGTGTGTCTGTCACTTCATTGGTCTTCTAGGACATGGGAAATAAGCTGTCAGTTCCCTTGTGAATTTGTCATCAATGTGGAGGACAGTGGAGAGAATATTGACCTAGCTCAAGTACTGAAATCATCTGACCACAGAGGCACAGCAGCATGTTTCAGACTTGCATTTGAAAAACAGATGGTTTTGCTTTCAAAAGATAGTGCAAGGAAGAATGACTGTAATTGCTAGTGAAATATGAACTCATCTCTGTAAACTGATCTGACTTCCAACAGTACAAGTATATTCCTTGCTAAATACACTCCCTGCTGCTTTTCTCCAATGTGATTTTAAATTATTCAAGTAAACTACCTTCAGCTTCCCCTTAGTTTCTTAGCAAACATATTCAAATTGCTAATAAATAACACAAGTGCATTAAAGAAATTTTAAAAAAAAAATTTCTTTTTACAAGGTGATGGCTACTACATGGCCGTTCCAGCTTTTGTGGGGCACAAGAATGATATGGGGCGTTTAAAACTTCTCCTCACTGACCTCAAACCAAAGAGCAGCTACTGCCTGATTTTCAGTTACCGGCTTGCTGGTGAGAAAGTGGGAAAGCTTCGAGTGTTCTTGGCAAACAAAAAATCTGCTCCTGTCTGGGAAGAGAACAAAGAAAAAGATGAAAAGTGGAGAACTGGAAAAATAGAGATATTTCAGGGGGCTGAAACAACCAACAGTGTAAGTATAAGACAGTTTATTAGCCAATTACCATAACCAACATGCTGGTTTGATTTCCTAATTCTCAAGTGTTTTATAGGCATCAGCAACCAAAAGGCTTATCTAAAATGGGAAACAGGAACCCACATTTTAGGGGGCATTAAAGTTATCACTTGGTTGTAATTTCAGAACTGAATCACCCCAGTTGGTTAGAATACTGATGCCAGTAATTCTGTCATTTTGTAAAAATACTGCATCACATCATAAATTAACACAAGTAATCAAAATCTGCCCGTAATACCTCATGCAACAGAAGCCTACATACATGCCTAGAAAAATGAAATTAAAGCATTGAGACCATTCTAGCAAAAGGAGGCATCGTGTATAATCAAAGGGGGCCCATCACCAGAGGAGCAGGGTGTACCAACAGGGAACACTGGGCACTGATGTATGCCTGAAACTGCCTCAATCAGGACTTCAGCCAGGTTCTTCTCAAAATTCTGAGGCCTGCTTTCCATTTGTGTGATGGAACATTTTCAGTGCTGTGTAAAGGCTCCTACTGTAAAACTGAATACGGTGAATGTAAAGGAAATGTGAGCCCTTTTCAAGGTCTTTTGCACAGCTGGAATGATGTAGAAAAGCCCTTAAATAAAAGAGAATCAGAATATAAAATAAAAAACCCAGACATCCTATTCATAAAAAGAATCCCCCTCTTTATATATAGTATACATACTATGCTCAATACATAAGAGAGGGTGTAAATATATATAGAAGAGGCACACAAAACCTGAGGATCCAAATAGATCAAAAATGAGGAGTTGTAATGTCTTGAGTAAATGAAATGCATGAGCAGCACATGCTGTGATGAAACTACATTATTATAAGAGGATTTCACTCAATTTGCATTTTTTACAATAAAAGTAAATAATCTTATTAAAGTAATCCATCTGGTATTGTAAATCTGTGCAGAGGATTTTAAATCTATTTCAAATAATGCACAAAAGCTTTAAAAATGGCAAAGATTCAAGTCATTAAGTCCTATGTTGTAATAAAATATTCTTCATTTATAGCATTATAATTAATTAGGAGTTGCTAAATGGTTGAATAAACTATATTTTCACCCTTAATACATATCTTTTCTTATGACAGGTCACTTTTGAATCAGAGCGTGGGAAGGGTAAAACTGGAGAAATTGGAGTGGACAATGTGATACTAATTTCTGGTCCGTGCCCAGAAGATACCTGATAATGGACATTTAAGTATACCAGATTTAATCCTATTTTTCACATTTTATTAGTAGTGTATTTTTTGTATTCTTTTTTAAATTAAAAAACAAAACCAAAACAAACCTATATAATTGTGCCTTGAATCTAATGCAACAATGCAAACAGAAAAACTGATGTGCAAGATGCAAATTACACTTTTTTGTGAGTACTTCTAATTTTGATACATGAGTTGAGTGTAATACTACTGTATTTTATAATTCGAGGTCAGGGTTTCTGAAGTGTTATTGGTCAAGCTTTTTTACAATTCTACATGCTTTTATTTCTTAAAAATCTTCTTGAGGCTCTTCATTAGTCTTCTATTTCTTTTACTCTACTGCATGAGAACATAAAGCAGTGTTTAAGACAATGTTACTACTTCTGGTGACATAATTAAATTCTTAGTGGGTATGTTGTTCTAAAAAATCAGTGTGCATCACCCTGTGTGCAGTAAGGCAATCACACACAGAGCCAAGGTGTTTGTTTATTTAAATACTTGTGCAAAGATGGGTGCTAAGTAAATCCACAAAGCCAGCACACCAAGCAGAAATGATGACCACTATTTATATGTTGTTAATCTTGATATATTCCACTTATCTATTATATATTCAGTGTTTAATACTCCACTATTGCTGAGTTGTGCTGAGCTGGCTTCTTATCTTGGGCAGCCTTGTGGCCTTCAGTGTTTACTGTTGTATTATTGCTGAGCTGTGCTGAGCTGGCTTTCTTAATTTCTTCTTATCTTGGATGTCCTGCAGTAGCACACCCTTCCTCCCAAATTTTGTTACCCCTCTGGGTCTGTGATATTTGAAGCATGTCAACCTCTAAACTTTAATAAAGTAATTCTATTGACAAATAATTTATCTTAGGCATGAGGTAAATATTCAATTTATTGAAGAAGAAGGAAGAAAGTGACAACATTCATTTCCTTTCTGATGCAGCTAAGAAAGTTATAAGTGGATTCATGTCTTTGAGAAATATTTTCATTACCAATAAAGTATGTAAAATACCTTGATTGTCATCAGTGTCTTTGAGTCACACCAATCAGTGTTAAGAAATGATCCCTTTATAGTTTTATAAGCATTTAATGTTCACCATTAACAGATTATGTTACCAACTGGCACGGAAATACAAGAGCAAAAAGAATGACCCATTATTAATGTTTAAGAAGCTTCACATTATGTACTGAACAAAAGGCTCCTGCTGGATTGCAGGCCTACTTTACCCCATTAGAGGTGAGAAAGAGTGATTTTCATTGTCCAGGAGACAGTATGACCTAGTGGCCACAAGCTAAGTCTCCTCTTACACAACTGAAAAAATAATCTTTGTTGTGAGTTCCTTCATGACCCTTTAAACATCAACAAAAAGAGTGGGGATTATCCACCATCCCTAGGAGCAGGAAGGTGAGCAGAACTTTCTTGCACAGAGCAGGAGCTGCCACCCACTGCCATGCTTGCACATGCTCACAAGTGCATGGCAATGAACACCTATACAACTGAGGGACCAGAATCCAGGTTACATCTTTTCTGAAAGGAAGTCAAATGACAATGCTGTGAAAGATAAGAACATTATTTTTGTCTTGTGATCTCTGTGGAATGTACCTAATGGTCTGGATTCTAAGAGAACAGAGAAGCCCATGGAAAAGCCCTGGTTCAGGCAATGTTCAGTTAAATACGTGTGCACACATTTTCCTCTTGGTTATTTCTGTGTATCCCCTTCCAGGCTGGTTGCTCACTGTTTATTATTAGTGACCTTCTTATTTTGGTTTTGTATGAAGAAGAGTACATCCAAAATGACTGAATAGAATTTTGTACTCTAACACTGAAGAATTTTGAAGAATTCAACCTTTATGAACCCAAGCTTTCTAACAGAAACACTACACCGGTTCAAAAACCTTGAATTCAACCCATGAAGCAAGTCAGGAATGCTTGAGAGATTTCTTGTTGAAACAGTATTTTTGCACTGTGCACACAGCTGAGGATAAGGGTAGGCAAAACTGAAATATCTGGAAAGTTTATAATGGCTATGCAACCAGGAAATGCGGCTTTTTTGTTAGAACTGGTTTGTGTTACAAAACAGATGCTCTGGGAATTGTACATGCACTTCAGCTTTGACATGGGAATCTGTTTCCTAGTGTCTTTGGAGTTGCTGAGGAAATTGCAGAAAAAGGACTTGGGTAAAGCAAACTCTTTATGTTAAGAGCAAAGACTCTGGTAGCTTCAAAATGAGGGAAAAGTTTCTTCAGCATCAAATTGAATGCTGACTGTGATTATGTCAGAATGCCTGAAAAACCTGGTCACAGTGAGGCAGAAAAGTGAAACAAGTGTTTTTCTGGATTCACTCCTCCTTGTCTGACTGAAGATCAACTATTCTTACTGAAGAACCAAAAAATGAAAGTTCAGTTTTACTGAGGTAAAATTCTGTGTCTAGCTTCAAACAGCAATAACTTATGCAGCACCTATATAAAATACTAAGAAGCCTAAGAATCATTCCAGTCTTGCTGCAGTGTTTGAAGTGCAAATGATGTATATATGTGGAGCAAACTGGGTCCACCTAAAAATGCATCTGGGCATTTCTTGCATGGGCAGTTACTGGGCATAGAAAGATAAATACTGCCTGTGGAAGGCATACTATCTAAAGGGTATTCGCTCAATACACAAACAACAGAGAGAAAACACAATTAATATGGAGCTGATATTTATTTATTTATTGGTTGAATCATAGCCCACCATGAATTATCACTTATACACTTTAGTGGGACCAATACTTCAGTGGTAGAATTCTATCCAAAAGTCAAGTCAACAAGATTTTGTATTTCATGGAATGAGTAAGAAAATTATTTGCACAGATCAGGACCAACTAACTGCAATAGCTGCCATAAGGCTTTCTGTAGTAGATGCAGAAGTGATTTCCCATTTGTTTGCAATGGATTATCATTCACAAGATAGCTTGCATCATAGCATAATTCTAGCATGATAAGACCTGAATAGAAAAACTGAAACCTTTTTTTGTTGTGAATAAATTCAAAGATGGCTTCTGCAGAAGCAACAAAATAAATCCATTTTGTACAGACAGTCATACAAACCACATCAGTGCATCAGCAAATTAACTGGTACTGTTTGCAACATTCATTCTGAAGATGGAACTGCTAAGAGCAAAACCTACATGTTTCTCCTTCAGATGAAAAGAGCAAAAGGACATATTATGCCTATAATCATTAATGCCTCAAAATGTTCCTGACAGTTTTCCATTACTGTGAAAGCCATTATCTGCTTAATTATTTCAGAAAGCAAGGAAACTGCACTGGGAGTATTTGAGCAGGTTAAAGTTATGCTGTAATCAAGTGGCTTGAACTTTGATAGCATCATTTGTAACTCTCAAGTCTGATAACACACTTTAGAGACTAGGCTGCCTGCAATTTAATGAAAAAAAAAGAGCTTCTAGCTAATTGCCCAAATCTATACTGCATCCTTCAAAAGCTACTCAACAGATGTGATCACTTAATCTTGAATGTTGTAACAAAAGGTTTGAATCACTTTTCTTCAGCTGCCAAAAGAACTAACAGAGGCATTTCATTTTGACCACGGTGAATACATGGAAATGCTGAGGCATGTTCCCAAAAGATGGTTATCTTTTAACCTGCAGTTGAAAGGAACTTAAAACATTTTCCAGCAATTAGATGTTATTTTATATATTAAAAAATTATTCCCAAATGCAATTTTTCAGGATCAAAAAGATCAAGATAATTAAGAGAGGTTTTCAATAACTGCTGCTCCTATTTACTTCATAATTGGTATATTGTTAATGACAGATTCATACAAGTGCATGTACTGGAGGTATTGTAACTCATGACAATATATTAATGAAAAGGTAAATAGCAATGAAGCGTGAGTAATTTACTTGGTCATACGTGCAACTGTTACATTAAAGCTCATCACAGCGAAAGACTTTTAATAGCAAAGAATTTCTAATTTTAATAATAACTAACCTCTCAAATACCTGATTTTAAAGCTTGATTTCAACAAAATTAGACATATAGTCTCTCTGACCCTCTCCAGTTCTTCAGGAAGGGTACATTATACAACTGTTGGGAAAACTGATTATTAATTTTTTATTTGGAAAATACGAAGCTGCGGAATATTTAGCCTTCTGTGATTCGGTGATTTTTTTAACAGCCTGACACTCTGAAAACCTCTCCATTTCTCAATATTTCTGTATTGCCTTATACCAATTTCTATTTCAGATATACACTGAGCAGAAACTTCTCTTTCAACAGATTTGCGAAATCATTTAAAAAGTGATCCTTTGAGGTCCTCAGATAAAAGTTAACTTCAATCACACATTTAGTGTTTGATTAATTAATCTAAAACGAAAGGGAAATATTTCAAAGCCAAACATTATGTAAAATAATAAAATATATTATAAACAATTAGTGTATTAAATTCTGACAGAAATAAGGTCTGAATTAAAGGAAACAGCATGTTTCTAGACATGCCGCAAAACAGCATTTAATTTTTTTTTTCATATGCTTCCTTTTACCTCCATGAAAAGATATTGCTTCTCCAACACAGAGGATGGTTTGCAGGAGCACGAAATAGCTCCTCAGGTATGTTCTGACAGGACCCAAGCTCCAGCTCTCCCTCAAATGATTCCCATGAAGAACTTGGAAGTCAAAATGCTCCAAGACTCCCACTCCAAGAGGGAGTTCATGTCCAGAAGTGCCACTTTTTTGTTGTGTAGAGGAGGTGACATGTTTATTTTTCTGCTGTTTGCTCTTTAGAAAGACAGAAGCAAAGTTAGCAGCTCATTCAGGCACTTGAACTCTTAGTCCAGAGCTGACTGCCCAGCTCCATTGCTTTCTGCTGCTGTACAGTGCTTAACTGTGATGCTCAAAACCTGCTTGCTGAACTGGACACCTCTGGGGAGCATTCAGTAAATCTGACTTGGGTGGATAAAGCAATCAACCAGAGTCTGGCTTTGATTTCAGGTTGATAGCAGTTTAATGTTAAATCCCTGGGGTTTGATTCACTGCAGGTTATGACAATTATTGTAATCTCTGTGCTTTGACTCACTGCAGTATTATATTTTCTTGCTATATTTGATATCTTAAATCATAGTATTTTTGTGTACTGCACAAGGATTTGCCTTCCCACTTGAAAAATTACTTAATTTACAATTATACAATACCATAAAAACCAGAAGTCACAAATGGGATAAAATGGTACAAAATAATGATAAAATCTTTTAGAAATACATGCCATAAAGTAATCAGAAGCAATATATTTAAAAATCATCCACAAAAAAAATATCCTTCCCTCAAGCATTAATTTTATTCTAAACTAAGTAATGTTAAATGCTGATTTTAAAAGTGCTAGAAGAGATACTGTACTCAAGAAAGCTACATGTTCACTTTCAGTGAGTTAATCATTAGCATCATCTTCCTGCCCAGGATGTAAATACATGGGAGTCCTAATTTTCCCCGTCTTCTTTGAAATTGCCAGGATTTTAAAATAGTCACCCTTTTTAGAGGCAAGGGGGCACTTGTAGACTGGTTCAAGTATGTGCACTATTGGAAATGCATGTGAAGGTGTGAAAAGCAAGATAATAATGTTTGCCTTTATGGTTCAAGAGAGTTAATTTGAAAGGTGGCTGCAAAGAATCTTGTGATACTGAGTGACTGCGCAAGCAAATGGGATATGAAAATTAATTGTGGGTCAGCACAAGTAATGGAATAAGAAAAAATAATCAATCCTTTTTACATCAACACAGTCAGTGGCTCCAAATTAGCTAATACCTCTAAGGAAAATGATCTGAGAATTAATGGATTTTCTTCTGGAAACTCACTTGCACTGAAAAAAATCCAATATATTTTTCTCATATTTTCTGTACTGGCATTGCAGTCCACCAAGTTGTGTAGTGGTGAAACACAGGATCACTTTGTAGTTGATCTACTTGCTGGTTCCTTCAGAAGTAACTATTTCAAGAGCACTGTGTGTATATAAACAACTCCAGGGCTGCCACAACAAATTCATATTTGGCTCATCAACACCAGACTGGTTCACTGCCTGTGCATAGCATAAAAGGAGACACAGAGAGAGCTGCTTGTCTCAATTTCCCTCAAATGAAGTATTCTTCAGTGCTTAACTAAACAAGTTACTCAGATGGCTTCATAACACTCCACTGACTCTGACAGAATTTCTTCATAATCCTCCTGGCAATTCAATTTCGAGTGTTCCAGGTGGTGTGATACCCCCACCATGTACTGGAACTCCTGCCAGGAGGAAGAGCCAGGAAATACATGGGAAATATCTCTGATCAACACTACCCAGTCAACTTTATGTGCATCATCCTCATAATCCTAAATTCAGCACATTCCAGTGTTACAGAAAATGCACAGGAATCTCAAGACATGGAAATAAACAGCATGGGCTGCCATATCAGGAGAGCTAAGCAGCACTACTGCCAAGCTGCTCAGTGCTGGAGGCTTTATCTCATCACACAGAAGCTGCATCAGTTCAACACCAGCCTTAGGAAATCCAGCCTCTCATCCACCTCCCTCTCAGAACTGGATCAGAGCCTGAAAATGTGGAAGTGACTCTTGAAAGGAACAGCCACCCAAGAAGTCTGTCTTTGTGTATCAACAAACTTCAGTGTGATTGAAAGTGCTCTCGTGAAATGAAATCTGAGTCCCAAAGCATGGCCCAATTCTTGGATTTTCAGAGTCTATGAAAATGACATTTATACAGGATTCCATTCCACATCTTATTAAAGATGGAGGGAGATGACTCTTCAAAACACTTTGATCCCTATTTGATTTAATTTTATTTCTTTATAATGCTTTGCTTCATGGTTCATATTATGTTTTTTGTTTTTCCTCACTTGCTAGTAGGTAGGATGCCTTTTCAAAAACAGAATTGCATTTCTAAATTTTGGCTTTTTTTCTGGGAACTCTATAATCAATACAAATTCAGACTTATTGACAGGATAACCTTTAAATAAAGAAACCTTAAACTGAAGAAAGCTCTTCAGGAAGAATTACAGTGGTGGACCATGAAATTAATGCCATAGGTCCTATTATGGCATTAAGATAGGACACAATTTTAAAAATAAAAATATAAATAAGTATTTTTATGAATAAATAATATCCATGCATTTGGTTTTATTGTTTTGTTTTGGTTTGGTTGGGGTTTTTTTTGGGTTGTTTTTTTTTTGTTTGGTTTTGTTGTTGTTGTTGTTGTTTTTGGGAACAATTGTTTTAGGAAAAAAGCCAAATTACAGAGGCTTATTTGAAGCATATACTATTCTCTACAGAAACTTTATGATGGACCAACATTTTTCAAAATAGTTCTCTGGATACTCAATATTTTACCAGCTGGTGGAATATCTCCACTTGTTGAATAGAAGCCTATGTTTCTAGAAATGCAGATACTTATCACAGCCAATACTGAAGTTTCAAGGAAGTTATCACTGTTACAGTAGCACTGATATTATCCTGGAAAACCATACAAACACAAAGACATGCACATATATCATTACACATGTATACATATATGTGTGAATTTACTGAGTGTATAATTTTAATAATTTTTAAAAAATATTTGCTTTACTTCAGAGGTAATTGAGAAGACATTATTGCATCCATTCTATAAACGGGAACTTGGAATAATGATCTCTTATTCATTAGATCAAAGACAATTTAATGGAGATGCCTGAGCAGTCCTTTGAGTGAGAAACCAGTCTCCAGGAGGGGCATCCTCAGTTTTGATCCCATCTCAAAGGAGGGCTAATCACAAGGAAAAAGCCATGCTTGTTTTTGCCTCCCTGCCAAGGGAGCTCTGTGCCTGTGTAGTAGGCAAGGCACTTTCAGCTGAGGACATAAGGAATCCAACGTGTACTGTTTCATGATCACACAGAAAGGCTAAACAAAACCGGCATTTAAAGACTTGGAGCCCCAAACTGAAATGAAACTGCAGACTCCTGGATATTGCAAGGACAGCTGCTGCTGAATTCCTGACATAGGCAGGCTGCAGAAATGCTTCAAAATATGTAACACAGGCCACTGGATGACATGCCACGTTTGAACCTGGAAAGTTCTGATCCTGTTCTGCTAGTATGTTACTGTGGACAGTCATGCTTCAAATTCTTAATGTCTTGTTTCATAAAGCCTTTGGCATAGGGTTTGTCCCACACTTTTTTTTTTTTTTGTTGTGTGAGACACAAAAACAAGGCAAAAAGGAAGCCTGATTTCAGCTGTGGCCTTCAGCTACTCAGGGCTAACCATTGTATCACATGTTCAATCACTCACGAATTCATGAGTCTGGCACAAACACACTGTGAGTGAAGAATTGAACAGCACTAGCAATCAGTGTATAATGCAACCACTGCAGCACTAGCAAGGAAAGGTTTGAGATCATTCAGAGCACTGATAACATGGTTCACTACAATAATTTAATAAATTGTTTATCTTGGTTTTTTACATCCTATACAACAATGCAAGACTTTTTCCCCGTGTGGTTAGTAATAGTGATGTTCATTATGTCAAAATAAGGAAAAAGAGGTCTGCAGTACATTATATTCATGCCAAAACACATTTGCTGCCTTCAGGTAGGTAAAATCAGATTCCTGACAGCAGAGGGCAACACAGACCTCATTAGTGAATAAAACCACAAACATCATACCAGCATTTTACTGTATTGGAGTATAAAGCCCAGCATCATCTACAGATTTAGAGACAAAATTCTGGAAGTAGTAATCTCTTAAAAAAATCATTTTGGACACCTATGTGAAATACATGAAAGAGGAAATACAATTGAAAGAGGAAAGCACTACAACAAAGGCAATGACAAACACCTTTAATTTGATTAAACTACATTTACTTTTAGATGTTTACTGCATAATGACACGTCCAGCAGATTTCATCATATCAAAAAGCTGTAAACTTGTGAAATTTTATATTTATTTTCTTCAACTCTGTGTATACCAATAGTCCATTTAGCATCCAAAAGACTAGCTGGTTATACCAAAAGTAAAGCAGTACTATGTTGAAAACAAGAAGCTTTTACACTGATTTTTTTTCTGTTCTCTGTTAGCCTTGGGCGTGATTTACCTTGTGTGTCATGTTGCCTTTCCAAGCCCTGTTTGTTCAAGGACCATATCATGACTGAAGTTAAAGTTTAAAACCACATGAATATAATTTATTTTTCATTCATTTTAGGGCTGAGAGGAGCATGGTGGGGCTCAGCCACACAGACAGATACCAGAGGAAGGCCATGCCGTGCACAGGAGTCACAGGGCAGCATCATGGTGTCCCTTTCACCCACGGCCACATTATCTGCCAGATCCATGCCCAAACAGCTGGCAGCCTCAGTGGAAACTGTGCCCTCCACCTGAGGCTGCATGGGACAAAAAAGTTATTTCCATGGCTGCTGCCCTCTCGGGAGTGTTTTCACCATGCAGCAGCCCTGGGGACAGCACAGGAGCCCACAGCGAATGCACCTGCCGCGGTCATCCCACGGCAGAACCACAGGATCAGGTAAATTGGAAAAGACCTCCGAGATCCAGCCCCTGACCCAACACCACCACCAGCCAGACAATGGCACGAGTGCCATGTCCAAACTTTCCTTAACACCTCCAGGGACGGTAACTCTGCCACCTGCTCGGGCAGTCCATTCCAGCATCTAATCACTCTCTCTGTGAAGAAATTCTTACTGATGCCCGACTAAACCTATCCTGGCACAGCTTGAGGCGATATCCTCTCATCCTGTCACTAGAGCGGGGAGCAGAGGCCGATCCACAGAAAGTGATAAGGTCACCCCTAGGCCTCCTTTTCTCTCGGCCAAACAACCCCGCTCCCTGGCCGCTTCTCACAGGATATATGCTCCCAACCCCTCCCTGGACTCGCTCCACCACCGCAGTGCCCTCTCTGGAGCGAGGCGCCCAGAACTGGGCACAGTACTCGAGGCGGCCTCAGCGGTGCCGAGTACAGGGGAAGAATCGCTTCCGTGGTCCTGCTGGCCACAGTATTCCGGGTACAACGGGACGTGGTTTCTCTTTCCTGGTTTCTCCGCGGAGCCCACCGCGGAGCTGCCCGAGCCCGGTGTCCGCCCGCGGCCCGGCAGCGGCGGGAGCAGCGCGCAGCCGCCTGGGCCGCGCCGCGCGGCGATGGCGGCGGAGCAGGAAGCGGGCGGGCGGCGCCATGCCGGGCCCCGCGGCGGAGGTGAGGGCGCCGGCCCGGCCGCCGGGGCGCGGGGCGTGCGGGAGCAGCGCTGGGTCTCCGCGGAGGGCAGTAGGAGTGCGGCTTCTCCGCCTCAGCAGTGTCCGGGGAGCTGCCGCCCGTGCCTTGGCGCTGGCGGTGAGGTCGGGGGAAAGTCGCAAGAGGCACGAACCGCCCAGCTGCTCCGCAGCCCTGGTTTGCCCTCTGCAAGCCCCGGCTGCCCTCGGGACAGAGGGGAACGGGGAACAACGGGAAGAGCGCCCTGAGAAGAGGGGGGTTGGTAGGTAGGGCTGTGCTTGCTTTTCCTCCCGCCCCGGCTGTGCGGGGCAGCATTTCGCCCCTGAGCAGGACAGCAGCGGGTCAGAATTAAGACGGGTCCGGGGATGTGGAAGGGGTGTGAGGAGCCAGGGGAGGTTTAGATTGGACATTGGAAAGGATTTCTGCACCAGGGTGATTAGATTCTGGAATGGACTGCCCAGGGAGGTGGTGGAGTCACCGTTCCTGGAGGACTCCAGCACATGTTTGAGGACATGTGCTATGGTCTGGTTGACAGGTGACATTCGGTCATAGGCTCGACTCGATGATCTCAGATCTTTTCCAACCTAATTCCTTCTAAGATTTTGTGAAGTTTTAATGAAGAATTTGGAAAAAACCCCACAGAGTTAGCATGGCATTCTGGATCACAGTTAGAGTGTGTGCGGGCCCGCCCGTGTCCTGGGAAGCAAACACGGGCAGATCTGCTGGCTGATGTCCCCCAGGTTTTGTGGCCTGCTGACCGAGATGAAGGTTCCAATGGGGATGCTTGGCTGCTGGGGGCATGAGCCTGACCCCAAACCCTGGCCAGACAAGCTGTCACCTGTGGCTGGCTTTGATGCCAAGTGAATGCGAGCTGCTTCCAGATGCACACAGCTGGGCTGCTGCTCCCAGGTGCCCTAACTTCCCTTCTGATTTGTATGGAAAGGGGCTGTAATTCCACTCACAGGAGAGGCTGACCTTGGAAGCTGCAGGATGGATATCTGTAACGGTGCTATTATGGGAATTCTTTATGTATTTTTTATATTGGTCTCCATGCAGCATTAATGTCTTGAAATAAGATATACCCTGGCATAAATATAGAAAAGAGTTAGAGTTCACACTTTTAAATGTAGTATTATTTTAATAGTTAAATATATAAAAATCCATTTCATTACAAGTGTGTTTCACCCTTTGCTTGAACCAGTACATCATGGGTCTTTGATCAAGACTGTAAAGTATTAAGAAATTATGTACTTTCACTTTTAAGTGTTCATATTTTAGCATAAGGAATGTCAGCAGACACTATAATACTTTACAAATACCATTTGTTTAAATCATACTCTTTTATCAATTCAGGATGGATGGCCTTTTCCCAAGCATATGTACTCTCCTGCATACAAAAGATTTATTTTTAAAGGAAAAATGTTTTATAATTTTTGGGTGGAAAACCTGTAAAACAACAACAAAATGATACCTAATCTAAGTATGGTCCTGGCAATGGAATGACAAATAGAAATAGTGTAGCACCAAGACTTAACTAAAAAAATTAATGTTAAAGCAATGAACAGACAGTGTTCACCTGATAAATGATGAAAAGCTTGCAGAAGTTCATAAAACATCTTTTTATTACTTACATGTTCCATTTTTACATTAATTTGTCAGCACAATTTTCCATAAGAAGATATTGCAAAGTAAACATTTACCTTTGCTTGTAGTGTGCTAGAATTTAATTTCTTGCTAGCTGCAGATGATTAAGAACAATCTTTAAAGCTATTTTGTCAAGAAAATGTGTTCAAGAGAAAGCATTGTGTATTTCTCTTCAAAATTATTAATATTTTTGTTCTGAAGTATTAAGTTAACAAATGTACTTTGGATGGATATGTCTTAAGTACATTTTTCCTCACTGATTTAGGCTTCTGTCTTGAAGATAGTCTGTTTTGTTGGACTTCTGTGGCAGTGCAGAGCTCAGTGAAGCAAGGAAGTGTGATCCACCTTGGGAAAGCTTTGTTTAGATTGAGGTTGTCCAGGTTTCAAATAGGTACATCTGCAAGAGGTTATAAACAATATTTATGGAGACTAAAAAATAGATGGAAGGAAGTTTGAGATCTCTCACTTAAAAGCCAATGTTAAACCTGCAGCTCACATGTTCTTTTCTGTAGGTTTAAAAAGTGCTAATTCTCCTTGGGTAAATGAGCAAAAAATTTAAGATGAAATTACACAATAGCGGAAGAAAGCTGTAAACCAAGAATGAACATGAAAGGTAACATCTTTATAGGGAAACAGGAAAAGAATTTTCAGTGTTTTGTAGTTATAATAGAATATGTAAAAGTCTGAATTTTTTTCAAGTACTGGCTGTTGGAACCATGTTGTGCATAATACTGTAACCTTTCCTTTTTAAAAATGGTATGAACTCCCAATCATTTTGTCTGCGGTGGAAAGATGAGAAGATTAGAGGTTTACAACTTCAAAAGACGTGCAGCACAGTTCCCATTTTTTTACTTCTAAGAGCATCATAGTGAATTGTCATATACCCCAGTCTTTGGGGGACAATGTTGCAAATGCTTCTTGTGCACAGATACTGAGTAGAGGGAGCAGAGCTGAGTGATACAATCCCAGTGGTGTTGAAAAAGCACCAAAACATAAAATGAACTGAAACTGTTACCTGTATAAGGCAATACAGTTAAAGTATGTTGAAGGAACTGGCTTCTACTTGGAGATACCAAAGCCTTCCTGAAATGTTTTGGCTGGCTTGGTGTCTGAAGTGATTGGAAATATGAAAATGAACATTTGCATCCATCCAGATGAACAGTTAGGAGAGTAAACTATATTGTATAAAAGTAGTTATTTAACAAATGATTACACAGATCCACTTAGATCATATTTCTATTGCCAGGTATGTTTCTTGAGTGAGGGACAATGTTTATAAAACCCTCTTGCTGTGGGAAAATACTGAAACATTGTTCATGTTGTCTGTCTAACAGCAATTCTTTTTTGTTCTAAAATCTGTTACTGTTGAAAAAACAGGAATGTTAGGAAATGAGGCAGTAATTTCACAAAGTGCAAAAAACTTTTTCACAGAGTGAAGTTTTGGTTCAGTACTGAGGCAGGTGATGTTAAAGGATTGATATTAGCATTTTCTGCTTGGCTCAGCTTAAGTTTTGCTCTTCATAGAGACATGTTGGGAAAATGCCAGATGTATTTCTAACAAGCCTGGATTTTTATGCAGATGATAAGATGTACTCTTTAGCTCTCAGGAGATTCTATTAATATATAATCACTAAAGTTACTGTATGGTTTGTGGAAAGCTCTGTGCAGCTGCACCAAAAGCCTGAATCTCATGATAAACTTTACTGTAGCAGCATTGTCATGTCTGAGTCATCTGCTGAAATTCCATTCAACACTCTTTTCCTATGTACTGCCACTTGAAGCCAAAATGGGAGTTCATATTTAGAAAATGTGCCTTGCATGTCAAAAGCCTGACTTTTGACCTGCTTGAAGCCCCAGCTAGCACCTCATACTGACAAGTAGTGGAAAGTGGCTGAGAGAAAAGGGATTCCTCTGCCAGCTTTGCAAGGCTTTGTCATGAAAATTTGAAAAACCAGAGAGCTCCATGGAATGTTTCTGTGACCTTGTGCCCAAACTAGGAAATGGATTTTAGAATAAAGTTAGTTAATATTGAAAGTTAGTTAACTTAAAGTTAGTTAATATTGAAAAATAATACAATAGAGAACCATGGAGAAACCCCACAAGTGTTTCTTTATGTGAAATGGTACAAATTTTAAAGCAAGTAGACATCCACTTTATTTATACATAATTGCCAATAAAACTGTTGATAACAAATCCCTCAGAACGATATATACATTTTATTATTGCCCTCTGAATCATAATGTATTAAAATGTATTGTGAGTCTGTATATCTGTCCAGTTGTGGAAGAGATTAACTAATATCTCCACTTGAGTCTTGTAACCTGTAAAAGTAAATTTTGTGATTTTTTTAACTCCATAAAATGATTTTACTAACAAAGTCAACAATATCAATAAAAATAAAGATTTCATATCAGTGGAATAATGCATTACTTGTAGCATTTTCAGTGTTTCAAGTAGTTAACTACTTCATTCAGTAGAAAAATTCACATGGCTAAGGAAGACAGGATATAGGAAAAGTGAAAATATCTTCAAATGTGAATCAGTTTAACTGTAAATGAAGTTATTGAAAGGAGCCGTTAGCAAGGGAATGTGTGCTGGGACAGACATTCTCTAACATCAGCAGAGCATCCTAGAACTCGAAACAGCAGTAACTGTTCAATTTGTAAAGTATTTTCTCATTTTGTTTTTGCCATGGAGCTAGTCAGGGTTTAATTTATCTGGTGTAGCTGCAATATATTGAACCTTTTCATGAGCTCTGGCTTACATACTGGTGTCAAACGAAGCCAGTGGCTGAGCAGTCTGGTTGGGACAACAGCTTTTCCTATTCCATTCTCATTAAATCCATGCATGTTTGATCTTATTAAAAAATGTGCTGACAGCTCAGCATTGGGATTGATCCCTGAGGCTTGAGAATTTCATTATGTTCTCTATTGATTGTTTAATCTTTTTTTTTATTAAGAATATAAGAATTCAATTTTAATTAAAAATTGAGGGGTCTAGAAGAAGCAACTCCAAATAAGGATTAAAAATTGGCCTTGTAAAAGAGGATACTCTCTGCATCTTCAGATGAATGAAGATGCCATCTCTGCCTTCTCTCCTCTTCGCTTGCTAATTTGGGAGGAAATCTGTGGGAGAATGATTTCACTAGGAGAAACACAAGGTCGAGACAGGATAGCTCTAGATTAGTTGAGAGTGCTGTAGTTCAAGCAGTCACTGATGCAAAAGATGCAGAAGAAAGCTACTTCTCCATATTAGTGCTGTGTACTCCAGTGCTTCTGGATCTGTGAGTGAGAGGTGACTCTTGGTCAGTGAGATGTCAGTGGTCATGGACAACTGGAAATTATAGTGTTGTATTGCCTCAGTTCTCATTGTATTCACTTAGCTTTATTCATGTGGCTGTTCTTTGACGATGAACTTCTGTCTAGTTCTAAATTTTTTTAGGTGTGGGAGGCAGTCCTGGGGAGAGGCAGGAAGAGCTCTGATTTTTGCTCAGATAAAATAAAAGCTCCAGTAAAGGGTTTCTTGGTGACATTGTTGATATCTGCTCTCCCACTGTAGACAGGATGAAAAAATGTTTTTGAGGTTGGAGACTGGCTGGGAGAATTCTCTGATTTCTGCTTAGGCTCCTGAATTTAAAGTAGCATATGGTAATTTTTATTGTTTGTATGGGATTTAGGTGCCCAAAGTAAGCTGGTGTTTCCAGGACATTGCTATGCACCATCTCTGCTATAGCATTAAGATTTTTAAACACAACATCTGCAGACCATTTATTCCCCTGTGTCATTGTTTAACCCCAGCCAGCAGCCAAGCCCCACAGAGCCTCTCACTCACTGCCCCAGCAGCGGGACTGGGGAGAGAATCAGAAAGATAAAAAACAGAAAACTCATGGGTTGAGATAAACACAGTTTAATACGACAAGTAAAAGCTGCACACATAAGCAAAGCAAAACCAGGAATTCATTCACTCCTTCCCACAGGCAGGCAGGTGTTCAGACATCTCCAGGAGAGCAGAGCTCTACCATGTGTCACAGTGACTTAGGAAGACAAACACCATCACTCTGAATGTCCCCCCCTTCCTTCTTCCCCCCACTTTATATACTGAGCATGATGTCAGATGGTCTGGAATATCCTTTGCTCAGCTGGGGTCACCTGTCCCAGCTGTGTCTCTGCTCCCAGTCTCCTGTGAACCCCAGCTTCCTTGCCAGCATGGCAGTAGGAAAGGCAGAAAAGGCCTTGGCTCTGGGTAAGTCTTGTTCAGCAATAATAGAAACATTTCCATATTATCAGCCCGTGTTCAGCACAAATCCAGAACACAGCCCCATACCAGCCACTGTGAAGGAAATTAACTCTACCCCAAAGGAAACCAGGACACATGGTTATGAGTACTTGATTTCTGATCCTTGTCTGGGCTGTGGTCTGGATTTTTTTCCTAATTACATAGAATTTCTTGGAGAAAAGCTCACCTACAGTGGAGGTTGGGATGAGGGAGAAAAGGACAGGTATTCACCCTTTGAAGACCTTCATACTCACTTTCTTGGGTGCATTCTGAGTTTGTCTTGGTTTTTCAGGGACTATGGCTCTGTGCAAGGTAAGGTGTAAAGCAAAGACAAAGCATTTATCCCAAATGCTTTTGGAGAGGGCAGTGTTTTTACCAGGGTCTGAATTTGCACTTAACAGCAAGTGTCTCCAGCTGGGTTGGTTTTTTTTGTTGTTGTTTGTTTGTTTGTTTGTTTTCTCTTACGTAGTCTTTTACTGTTTAAAAATGTTCTGATTCAACTTGGCATTATTACAGGCCATATTTTTAAACCTGAGGTAGTCTGATGTTTGGGGTTTTTTTAGAAGCAAACTGGCTTACAAGGTTTTTATTGATTGTCATCATTTATTCTTGTACACACAAGTGACTCATTATACCATGCAGCCAGAGTGAGAGCTCATAATGATTTGGCAAGAAAGTGCCTCATCAGCACAGCATTACCCAGTCTCATTGTAAATATGAGCCTTGTAACCTTCTGTGTATGCTTGGAATTCAAACTGATGTTCTCATGTATATTTGGAAAGTCACAGCAGTTAGGTGAAGTCCCTGCTGACTGGAAAAAGGGAAACATCACTTCCATTTTTAAAAAGGAGAGAAAGAAAGATCCAGAGAACTCCAGACCGCTGAGGCTCACCTCTGTGCCTAGGAAGAGCCTCCTAGAAGATGTGCTAAGGCACATAAAAGACAGGAGGGTAACTCAAGGTGGCCAGCAGGGCTTTACTAATGGTGAGTTGTGCCTGATCAATCTGGTGGCGTTCTGTGATGGAGTGACAGCAGGGTTGACAAGGGAAGACTTTACCAATGTCATCTATCTAGACTTCTGTAAGGCCTTTAGTATAGTTCCACATGATGTCTTTATCTCCAGATTGGAGAGAAATGGGTTTGATTGGTGGACTCATTCATATTCAGTGGATAAAGAGTTTGCAGGATGGACACAGAGAGTTGTGGTCAGTGGCTCTATGTCTAGGTAGACGCTGGTGGTGAGTGGTGTCCCTTGGGACCCTCATGGCACTGGCACCCCTTCATATTTTCATCAGTGATGTGGGCAGTGGGATCCATGCACCCTCAGCAAGTTTGCAGGTGACACCACAGCAGGACAGGATGCCATCCAGGAGGCCCTGGGCAAACTTGAGGAGTTGGGCCCATGAGCACCTCATGAGGTTCAACAAGTCCAGGTCCAAGGTGCTGCTCCTGAGTCAGGGTGATCCCAGACATGAGACTGGGAGGGGAAGTCACAGAGAGCAGCCCTGCAGAGAAGGACTTGGGGGTTCCTGTGGGTGGAAAGCTGGACATGAGGCAGCAGTGTGCTCTTGCAGCCAAGGAGGGCCATGGCACCCTGGGCTGCATCCAAAGCAGCCCAGCCAGCGGCTCAAGGGAGGGCATTCTCCCACTCCACTTTGCCCTCATGAGACCCCACCAGGAGTGCTGCATCCAGCTGTGGGGTGCAGCACCAGAAAAACCTGGACCTGTTAGAGCAGGTCCAGAGGAGGACCACAAAGATGGTCAGAGAGCTGAAGCACCTCTCCCATGAAGAGAGGCTGAGAGAGCTGGACTTGGTCAGCCTGGAGAAGAGGAGGCTTTGGGGAGGCCTTACTGTGGCCTTCCAGTACCTTAGGGTGTTTATAAAGAGGGAGAGGGACTTTTTATATGGGTAGATAGTGCCAGACCAAATAACAATGGATTTAGATGGAAAGAGGGCAGATTTATATTAGATATTAGGAAGAAATTCCTTATGCAGAAGGTGCTGAGGCACTAGAACAGGTTGGCCAGAAAAGTTGCGACTGCCACATCCTTGGGAGTATTCAAGGCCAGGTTGGATGGGTCTCTGAGCAACCAAGTCTACTAAATGGCATCCCTGCCCCTTGCAGGGGGTTGGAACTAGGTGTTCTTTAAGGTCCCTTGCAACCTGAACTATTCTGTGATTCTGTCATTGCTAAACTGAAATGCCCTGTGCAGTTGTGGGAGGGTTGAGGATGCTTGTTTTCTATTGCACAAAATTGTGACACTGTCATTTGTTCATTCTTTTTCTTACAGCTCCAGGTTAACAAAGGTGCATGATTCTTTCATAACTTAAGAAAAAAACTAGTCTTTCTCAGATTTCTTGTCTCTTAGAATTAGGAACACAGCTGAACAGTGCTGACTGAGCTCGATTCAGTTAATTTTATAAATATTTGCTCAGCAGCATTTGTCAAATTGCATTAAATCAGGTAGAAAAACAGTCAAGCTCCCAATTAAAAAAAAAAAGAATCAAAGTGCACTGTGCAGACAATAACTGGATAAGGGATATACTCTTTTCCTCCTATCTGTATCCCAGGATCTATGGACTCTGTATGGTTTGTTTGCCAAAGTTAGGCAAATATGTACCTTAAAAATGTGAAGTCTCCTAAAGTTCTTAGTGTAATTATTTTATCTTTTCACAGGCTGGAGTTTCTCATGCACATTTCAAAAGATTCCATGGGTTTGCTATGCCACAGCTCCCTCAAGTGGTAGAATAATTTTTCATTTGGAATTGCAGCTAGATTTCTGTGACACTTGCATTCTCTTCAAAAGGCTTTGGCTTCTCCCAGCTTACTGTTCCATCTTATAACAGAAACATCGGAGTTCAAAGAACAGGAGTCTGAGCAGGGAAGAACTTGGGCTTGCTATACTTGGGTTCCCAGTGAGCTTTGGCTAGAAAATGCACTGCGGTATTACCATGGCATCAGTAATTTCAATTTTCTCCCTATAAGAATATGAAAAACATGTTTTCTACAGTTGTCTGACATAATCATGTTGTGCCTTGATTAGGAAAGTAGAAAAGGTGCTTGGCATTCAGACTATGTGAAATGCAATGAACATTCCCCAATGTTAATGAGCTTTGCTTCATCCTTTGAAAGAAACCATGGTAGTAAAATGAACTGTTGGATTACTTTGTATGTTCCTGATAAGTTTAGGATTCATCTTTTCTGATGTCAACTTCTTGGTATTCTGGAGACAGGGAACTGTTCTTGCTTTGTGATGGCTCTCCTTCATGACAAAGCTCTTCTTTCTGTTCACAGCCTCTGTGTTCCTGTAGAAGAGCAGAGGAGTGGATGCACTGACATTCTTTTTAGTGTGATGATGCAGAGGGCTCAAGTATATGAAAACTGCATCCTGTTTCTCTGAGTTTGAAACTTCTTAAGTAATAAATTGGTTTCTGAAATTGCCATTCTTGAGGTTTTGTAGGACTTCAAAATGTAACATGATGTATTTATTAAATACAGCTTAAGGAAATGCTGAGAACATTTACTGTGGAGGATGGGTTGGTTCTGTTCTTATAGGAAAAAGTGAAGTCTTATCCTCTCTGTCCTTCTCTTTTGTGGAGCTCTGAGGTCTTACCTAAAGTTTGAACTTGTTTCTGTCATGTAAAAGACAAGTTAGCTGGTGGTGGTCATAGAAACAGCAGTGTGTAAATTACCCAGCTGTATCTCTTGTCCCTTCTCTATGTCTCAGGAGTTTTCATCATGGAAACAATGATGCTGCAAGTAACCAGCTTATGACTTCTTCCCACAGGGATGTGTGTAGCCAGCCTTGTCTCTGTCAGGCAGAGGAGTTTTTCTGGAGTAGAATCAGGATGGATGCAATTTCAGACAAAACACTGATTTCATGCATAAACTTAGAAGACTAACTGCAGAAACGAAGAACGCAACACTTATAACACAGTATTCATTTCTGCATTCTACATTTAATTCTCCTTTTCAGCAAGAAGAAAAATAATGCTAGGAATATAAATTTTTTTTGCATGTGAATTTGCAATAACAATGCACTGAACATTTTTTTATCAAAGGGCTTAATGAAAATGAATCAAAAGGAAATACTATTGAAACCAGGAGATTCTGCATTCTGAAGACCCCCTTTGATTTTCCTTTATGTGTGAGACTATAAGGGAGCATGCTTTAATAATGCTACAGCTGCAAGAAAATATAGAGGGATCTGTCTTTAACCTTTAAGAATTTTCAAATTTGTAGATGTCAGTGTTTTGAAACACTGCAGGTGTCATTGTTTTTGAGCTGTCCCATCTTGATAATCCATCTGTAATACAATGCCAGAGCTAGCAAGGGGAAGGGCAGCAGTGGGAGCTCAGGTAAAAGTCATGACACTGACCTGCTTCTCTGATAGCTGTAAGGAGAAACTTCTGAAAGAGATGATCTCTTGTACAGCAAGTGAAAAGTTGAGGGTCATGTAGGAACCAGAATGGTGTTTTTAAGAAAATGGTAGGAAACCCTGTGATATATACAAATAAAATAGTGTAAAATAACATAAAATGAAAAGAAGACCTTGTGTGAATATACAGAAGATGAATTAATATCATAACTGCAGGAAAGGTGATGATCTTTTCTTTTGTTTCCAGGTTTAAAGATGTCTGATCTGAAAGATATTGTACACAGAACCCATTGTATTGAAACACTGCTGTCTGAGAACAATTTGCAAGATATTGAGGATCATCTTAAAGAACTTGCAGATGTTGATATGACTGTAGAATATCTTCAGGGGACAGAAGTTACCAAGGCTGTATATAGAGTACTCAAGAGCTGCCCTTCAGGAGAGTTGAAAAAGAAAGCAAAGCAGTTATTGTCAAGGTGGAAAACACTTTACAAGAATAACTGTGCTCAGTCAATGCAAGTTAAAAAGTCAGTTTCTGTGTGTGTGAAAGAAAAAATTGAGCATCTCAGTGTAGTTCCTAGGGAGCAGTCACTGTCTGAAGGACCATGTCAGCAGGAAGCATTAGATGGTACTACTTCCAACACTTTGGTCCCATCACAAACTGTTAAAAATGTGGTACATAACAATGCAGAAGGCAGTATTAATCTGCATTCTTCTTTTGAGGAACAACACACTGTTCATGAAGATTCTAAATCTGTTGTTAGCGAAGCAAGTCTGCAGCAGGATCTGATGAGAACTCTGAGGTGTAAATGTGTGGATCTTCTTTACAGAGCTTTGATTGGTTCTGCCGAAGATGAAGAAGAAACTGTTAAATGGCTAGAGTTAGCTAAAGAAATTGAAGAACATATTTTTGCTCTTCATGCTAAAAATGACAAAAAGTATAAAAATTGCATCAGAAGTAAAATCTCTAACCTTAAGAACCCTAAAAGTTGCCACTTAAAGCATAACCTTTTTTCAGGAACTTTGAGCCCAAAGACTTTTGCTGAGATGACAGTGATGGAAATGGCCAGTGATGAACTGAAACAGCTCAGGGCTCTGTACACAAAATCATCTGTTCAGGAACATCAGCTTCCACAGGTGATTAATGGCACACAGACAAACAAAATAAAGTGCAGGCGCTGTGAAAAATTTGATTGCACTGTCACTATGATTGCCAGAGGAACTCTCTTTCTTCCAGCTTGGGTGCGAAACACAAATCCAGATGAACAAATGTTGACGTACGTTATTTGTAATGAATGTGGAGAACAGTGGTATCACAGCAGATGGATTTGTTTGTAATATTGTCCCTCTATAAAAAGGGGCTTGGAAACATGTATGACAACTTACCTCTGTTGAAACTCTGTAATTTAAAATTCTGTGCTGATATTATGTGGGTGCTGCCATTAAAAACTGCAAAATCAGTTTGAAAAAACTGCTAATGTGTTTATAAAGATGGCTTGAATGAATAATGTTTTTTTAAGTAATGTAAATATGTAAAGAAATAAAAGGGTAAAGGGAAAAAATGGTTACACTGTATCTGAGTGGAATATTTGCTAGTAAATCCATTAAAATTATTCCAAGTGCTGAGTTTTTTCCTGAAGGGTATGGATACTTGGAAATTTTTTTTAACTTGAAGAGGATTTCTTTCATGGAAGGTAAGTTTCATTTACAGTAAACAAACTGTTTCCAAAACTGCACTTCACATACTTATGTGCATTGCAGAATGTTCAGCATGGATTCACTCCTTAATTAAAACACTTTTTGCAAGCAAGTTAAGTTGGTTTGAGAGGTGATTTCTAACAGGGAAAAAAGAAACTAAAAGTAGATAGTTAACGGGGTAGAAAGCAGCTAGCAGATGAAAGCAATAATGAGATTCTGCTTTAGAATTAGTTATGAGTAGGAAAACAGGACTTGAGACAGTCTATCAGTATGCAGGTTGGATTTACAGTGTAAGATAGTGTGTCCTGCTGCTGCAAAGAAATTAATGCAAGATCAAACAATGGATTATTTCAGAAAATGAGAGTCAACAGGATTCTTACTCATCATTCACTAGAAGTATTTATTAAAAAAAAATCTTCTCACTAAAGTAAGTGACCTGTATCTTTTACAAATGCACTACAGACATTTAGCACTTCAAGGTTAAAATACATCAGCAGAGAAACCTGCTTGAGTATTTGCTAGAGAAATTGAGGACAGTTCTGCACCCATCTGACTGTGACATAGCTGAGGCTGTGACATAGATGCATGACCTCTCAGAGAAAGGAGTTGGGGCCATGAGATGAGAAATTAGATATTGGTGAACTAAATGCCAGCTAGGACTGAAAGACAGGCCTTTATCTGCACATGGGGAATTTTATATGTAACCTGACATTGCAAAGAGACACTTAAAGTATTCTACTGAAAAAAAAAATAAGAAAAGTCTTTCTATTCTGTGAAGGGTTAGCAATTACATTTCAGCAGCATTAGTTAGATTTTTAGCGTGTAAAAACCTGTGGTTTTGGGGAATTGCACTGGTGTAAAATACACATTAAAGCTTTAGGCCAGACCCCCAGTGTTCCTGTGTAACCAAGGAGTTACTATCTGGCCTTCCTTCCCAGCCCTTACTTGTGTGCTGGAATTGATGCTTATGAGTAGTCCTGCCTAAGTGACAGTACTTTTGTGCAAAGTATTATTGTTAGCTTTCAGTGAAACTACAGGAAAGCAAACACTCCTGTGTTAGTGGATCACAGCAAGCACAGGATTGTGTGCAGTCATTTTGAAGGTCATGGTCCTGTTGAGGAGAGCTTTATCCAGCATTGTGCTGTGTCAGAACACCATGTAGCAGAAGACTTTATTTTAGCTCTGAACAACTTATAAATAATTTCTGCCTGCAGTTGGTTTTGAAGCCATTCCAGTAATGTAAAGCTCATCCAAGTTTTATCTTGGAAAAGGGAAATATTACAAGGCATGGAGGGTGTTTCTGACAGAATATATTTCAAGGGTAAAATTTGTATCTGTAACACTAACTACATTTGTGACATAACATGTAACATCATTTTCTTTTGAACTGCCCATCACTAAATGTGTAACTGTGCAGGTATAAAATATTTGTCTGGCTAAGATTATATGCTATATTATATGCTTTGTCTCAAGATGTCTTTAAAAAGAAAACTTGCAACTACATAGTGTGTACAAGAGCAGGAGGGTGTAGAGCACTGGAGTACAGGAAGTAGAATCCAGAAACAAAGGAAAAGCTTTGAAACATGAGATTCTTTTATACTGTTGACGTCTTTTTTTTTTTTTCAGTTCATTCTGGGTGAGAAAAAGATCTCTGAACTTTTTTAAGCAGAGACCATTAATGTGGGTATGATGTTTAGCATGTCTGTGCTGCTACTCCTACAAGGAGTGTGTTGGTAGATGTGATCCCCACAAACATAGGACAAATATATGCTTAACCAGGCTAAAGTCTGTATTTGTCTCCATGGGGTTTTCCAGAAATGCTGTAAATTCAACTTCTTGAATCCTGTGATTTAACAGCAGCAATAAGGTCTTAAACATAAATTGCTCTCAAAGATCAAGCAGCCTGTAGCTGCAGAACTTGTGATACATATTTCAAGAAGAAGAGAACTGAATTAACAATGAATTTCACACAATTTTCAATGTAAAAAACAAGGATGCTATTCTGTATCTGAAATGCTCTATTAATTGTAGTCATTGTCGCTCCCTTAACACCAATAACAAAACTCCTTCTGGTTCCTGGAGATCCCCTGCCAGATCCACTTCCATCTGTTCTGTTGAGTGCCTTTTCTATCTCTGTCATATCCCTCTTACTGTTCACTTTTTTGGGGAAGTTACTCAGCTGCCATTTGTTGTTGATAACTCTTCTTTTCAAAACCAAAAGGAAATTCTTGCTGTTTATTTTTCATTTAAAGTGTATTCCTTTCTGTCTGCTGTGCTATCTACATTTGCTACTAAAGCAAAGAACTGCAGCTCTTTAAACAAAAACTAGCTCTTTTTTTTGTGCCAAGAAGGAAAGTTAGCTGGTAACAGGCTGTGGTTAAGGAGCAAATATTACAGTCCTTCAGGGAATCTTCAGGATGTAATGGTCCAATTCACTGACTGCCTGGAAGATAAGGAAAGAAACAAGAGCACTTTGATAATTTCTTGGATTGCTTGGGAGCTGGCTTGCTGCATTCTGGTTTTAAAAGAGTCATAAATGACTTCATATCCCCTTATTTTGTGCTGTTGTAATTCAGCCAAGAGGTGACAAAGTCATGTTTTATTGAGGCCATGTCATCTCTTGCCAGGATGGGACATAGTCTCCTTGCCAGCTACAGATAGTAAAAAGTATTATTCACAAGCTCTTATTGTAAGAGAGCTTTGCTGATACAGAACTTCCTCCTACTCACAAAAAGTTGCCCTTTATTTGCCATTGGATGTTTTTTGTGCTGTTCTCTCTGACATGGCATAACAGCATGAATACACCTCTGTGAACAAAAATCCCTAAAGTGCAAAGTCAGCTTTCAGATGAAGGTGCATGTGAGGGAGCAGCAAGGGTGGGTTGCTGCACAGGGGGAGGCGAGCCAGGGGAGGATGGTGGGTGACAAGGCATGCAGGGACAGTGGCTTCAGTTGTAAGGGTCACTGTCTGGCAGCACCCAAACAAGAGCAAGGCAGGTCTGGTGACAAGGGTCTGCCAAAACTCCAGTGGGAAGCAGGCAAGCCTGGGGACGTGCTGTTGGACGGAGATTGGAGCACAAGGTGGGGTGCAGGAACGGGGCCACCAGTCTTGTACAGTGCCTGAGCCAAAACGGGGCTCTGCCCCAGCCCTGCTCCCCCACACTGGGATGGTCAGACAGAGACCTCCATTGGGACCCTGCCTGTCTGCAGAATGATTAACAGGAGTGATTTTGGTGCACTTGTTTCAAACTGTTCCTAGCTGGGCGTGTTCTTCTGTCTGACCTCAGGACTGGCAGGTGTGCTTCATGTGACCAGCCCCATTATTTGTTCTAAAATTTGTGTTGTTCTTTAGCAACTATTACATACTATATATGTATATACACTGTTACATACTATATATGTTTGTTACATATATAGTATGTAACAGGGTGGATACAAGGAAAAGGGCCTTCAGTTCCTGATCCTCAAGCACTCATGCACTCATGCATTATCCATGAGAGTAACCCTACGATGCTCCATTGTGCCTATAAAATCATAAGCATAGTAGCCATGGTTACACCATAGTTCTTTTCTATTTTCTTATATGTTCCCATGTAAAGGAAATAAAAATACATCCTATCTGAGAAGTTCAAGAATTTTGTTTCTTAATAGGACTTGAAAAAATGAGGTATCTGGACAAGATGAAGAGCTGGGTTCAAGTGGATCCTCATGAGGATCAATGAGGCCAAGTACGAGATGCTGTACCGGGGTCAGGGCAACCCCTGCTGTCAGTACAGGCTGGGAGTTGAATGGATTGACAACAGCCCTGAGGAGAAGGACCTGGGGGTGCTGATGGATCAGAGGCTGGACATGAGCTGGCAATGTGAACTTGCAGCCCAGAAAGAATCAAAAGCAGCATGAGCAGCAGGTTGAGGACGGTTGTTCTACTCCTCCACTTTGCGCTCATGAGACTCCACCTGCAGTCCTGCATCCAGCTCTGGGGTCTCCAGCACAGGAAGGACATGGACCTGTTGGAGCAGGTCCAGAGGAGGCCACCAAGATGATCAGAGGGCTGGAGCTCCTCTTCTGTGGGGAAAGGGTGAGACAGCAAGGGTGTTCTGCCTGGAGAAGACTGTAAGAACCTCATTGAAGCCTTCCAGGACATAAAAAGGAGCTTATATGAAAGATGGGGACAGACGTTTTAGCAGAGCTTGTTCCAGTAGGATGAGAAAAGAGTAAAGATCCAGACTGGACAGAATGACTATATTCAGGCTAGGAATTCATTTTTTTTACAGCAAGGGTGATGAAACCTTGTACCAGGTTACCCAAATTGAGGGCTCTGAGCAATCTGATCTAGTTGAAGATGTCCCTGTGCATTGCAGCGTGATTGGACTAGATGATGTTGAAAGGTCCTTTCCAAGCCAAACTATCCTGCAATTTTAAATTTCCTCACATGTATCCAATGTGTTTCAAAACAAAATCCAGTGTTGTTTCAAAACAAAAACATGGTAGCTTCTCCCCAAAAGATATTAAGTGCAAAACAGAGTAATGATTTCCTCCATTTCTAAATGCAGCTTTTTCTTCTGTATAAATAATAAAATAATGATTGATAACTGATCAGAGCTTATATACCTTAGAATTACCATAATTTAAAATCAACTTTCCTACCCCTCCAGCAATTGCTTGTCTTTTATTCTAGAATTGGATGAAAGCAGATTCCAGGAAAAAAGCACTTAAAAATTTTTGAAGTCCAGCTTTGTTAGATAAAAGTGGGTCTGGTATCATCAAATTTGCCTCTAGCATGGCTTGCCTTTTGATAATCCTGTTCGTGTCAGTAGGAGACATCTCCTTTTGATGATACTGAGATCTTTTCCATTCCTTGGGCCGTGTTGCTGTCTGATCCAAAACAAGACGACTCCACAAGTGGCAATTCCAGTCTGGTTGCATCTGCCTTATGATCAGAGCATGTGATGACTGCTTGAGCAAATGGGTGTACTTATGCCTGTCATCACCTATTCCTCCTGATGGTGTGGGAACCTCTTTGATTTTTTTTTTTTTTAAATTTTAATTATACTTTGCCCTCGTGAGGAGGTTGTAAGAGCACAGAAAAGACTCTTATTGTCTCCTTTAGCTTTTTTCCCTGTCAGTTGGTCAAGTTGGTTTTATTCTGAATTGCTACAGGAAAAAAAGTGCCTGGCTAATTTTAAAAAATAGCATGCTTTGTATTTTGATGAATTCCTTCATTGACACATTAAATGTTTCTACTTTTGAAGTGAAGCTGCCTTACAATTGTGAGTTTGCATACCCGGGGCCCTTAGTGTGGAGCACCGTGAGGTTACTGCCTTCAATAAATAACTTTGACCGGCAAATACTTTATAAAGGCATTTTCGGGCTTAATAATGCAGGGCACTCTAGAGCAAGTAAAAGTGTTGGTTTTTTTTTTTTTTTCCTCCCAGGGGAGCGCTCTGAGGCGGCGCACGGTAGTGATCGCTGAGAGATGGCCCTCGACGCGCCTTGCCGGCGCTGTGTGGCTGTGGGCACGGTGTTTCCCGTTGTCCGTGTTGCGGGTGTCCCGCTGTTCCCGCAGTTCCCGCAGCTCGGGCTGAGCCATTCCCTCGTTCCCGTCGGGGCGTGGCCTCTGCCCGGTGGGCGGGGCCGGTGGGCGGGCCCTGGCTCACGTGGTGCCCGGCCCCGCCCCCGGCCTGTCCGCCATGTTCGTTCCTTCCGCAGCGCCCGGCGGCGGTGGCGCAGCCCGGGACCGGCACCGGCGGCAGGAGCGGCCCCAGCCCCTTCCCGCGGGCAGGGATCGGCCTCCCCAGCGCGCCCGGCAGCGGCGGCACTTCCCTTCCCGCGGTCTGGAGCCGAGTCAGGTTGCGTTGTTTTCCTTTCCTTGTTGGCGCGTTCCCCGCCGCTGTCCGAGTTCTCCGGCGCGCTCCCCGGTGTTCCTGGCGCAGCCTCCGGGGAGCGGGAGGCAGCCCCGGCCGGGCCCGCGGAGGGAGGGGGCCCCGGGCGCTCCCCAGAGCCGGGTGGCGGGGAATGTGGCGTGATCCGGGATCCCGTGACTCCGGGGCAGGCGGCGCTCCTTTGGGAAGCGGCTCCAGCTGGCGTGTGGCCGGTCGCGACCCCGGCGCGCTTCCTCACGCCTGAGAGACATCGCTGCTCTGTCAGGGCGAAAGTCGCTTCGTGCCTGTGTCCGCAACACGCCTCAGACTGGGAACGGAAGAAGTATTGAGGCTCCTTTGATCCCCTTTCCTCGCTGCTGCGTGCCTGGAGCGGCTGCCCGGGTGCGGTGGGGGCTCGTCCCTGGCGGTGTCTGAGGAAGGGCTGGGCGCGCGCTCGGGGCCGTGCGCTGTGGCAGGGAGCTGCTCGGCCGAGGGTTGGCCTCGGTGATCTCGGAGGTCTTTTCCAGCCCAGTGGGCTCTGTGCGGGAGAGGGCCCGCCTGCCCAGCGCGCCCTGGGCTTTCAGTTCTCCTTTTGGAAGCGGTGTCTGGGCTCGGCCGCGCTGCGGGCCGGGGCAGCTCCCGGGGCGGCAGGTGCCTCTGCGGGCCCGGGGTGGGATGGGATGGGATGGGATGGGATGGGCCGGGACTGGGAATCGCTTACGTGGTTAATGGGCTACTCTCGGTCCAAGGAAATCCGTGTTACATGTAACTTGTTCAGAACAATTTAGTGCATAGCAGGATAGTGCAAGAAATACAGTTTTAAAATCCTTCATTAGTGCCTTTATAGCAGGTTACGTGTAACTAGATACGTGGAGAGCATTTAAGTTCTATTAACTTGGGTGGGACGGTTAAGTAGGAGCTTCTTGGCGAAGTTTTGTTCAGGAATTGAAATGCTTGTCTGCAGATAGCAGTCATGCAGCCTCCCGTCCTGCGTGTTGTTTTCCTTCTTGTCCATAATAATTTACAGCTACACTAAATAAGCATGTGGGTTTTATTTGTCTTTACTTTTAACGTGTTGTGCAACACTGAAGTTGTCAGTGCTAGCTTTTTTTAGAGCAAGGGTGGCTATGTGTGACTGGGTTTTGGTTTGTTATTTTTTGTTTTTTCAAAGTGTTTTTCCATTACTTTTAATAGCTTTGAAGGTAACAAGCTGTAATGGCAGACTGGAGGGAGAGCACACATACCCAAAATAAAAACATTTTTTTCTTAGCACTTTTATTTTCAGAGAAACCTAATCAAAGGATGATACAGCTCTGTGTTTCATACCATCAAATTTATACTGAACTGTTACTTTTCTGTGTCTTCATTCAGGTTGTATGGTGCTGTCTTAATTTTAGTAAGGGCTTTTCCAAAAAGTTAAAAAGAGACAGTGGGTATTAAAAAAAAAAAACCCGAAAATCCCCCTGCTCTAGCAGTCCTTGTTTTACTTTTGAGTGCTCAAACACCATCAGTTTCCTTAAATTGAAAATATGCGTAAAAAAAGAATTGCAGAGGGTCAAATAAGATATTTAAATTTCAGTCTTTATTTTGCATCAATTTGGTAGTGAATTATGGGAAACAGATCTTCCAGCTCCTTAAGATTGGAATTTTACATAAATGTTTCACAATGAATAAAAACTTCTCAGCAAAAAGGCTTGCAAGAAGTCCTTAGGGTTTGTCATTTTGTTGTTTGTTTTTTTTTTTGTTAATAGTGTTCATTCTCCATTGTGTTTTGTTTGTTTTCCTTCTGAGCAGAGCAGAAAGTGTGTTGGCCTGGTACAGTGTAACCCACTTAATGCCTTAGGGATGGGCTTTTGTCACAAGAGTTACATGGGGAAGAATGTGAATGTACGAGGTAGCCTTGAACCAATAGAGGCTGCTATTACTAAGATTCCCTGAAGGAAAACTAATGCAAGGGAGAAAGATGAGCACATTTGGGCAGAAATAATTGCTGGATATTGAAAGAGTGGGAGCAGTAACAGAGAAGTAGGTTGCAGGGAGAATGTCAAATAGCTCGGGCATTGTTAGCAATGTTGGACCAGGAGCAGCAGCACCGAAGGGTGCTTTGAAATTGGCTGAAAGTAATAGAATATTTAAACTGGAAGATGTTTAACTGTGGACTGCTGAGAAATGTCAACTTTGATTAAATTGGAATAAATAAGTTTGCTCATTTTACTTGAATTTGGGAATGAGGTTGGAGGTGAAGGTTAGGCTTATGCAAGATTAAACTGGCAGAGATATAAATGTAGGTGTTTCTCCTGACAAATTTTGCTAATTGTCTTTGTCTAGCTAGAAGTTGGAATAAATGAAGTGATTCTGGCAGTGGGTACTGAAATGATTTAATGATCCAAGGGTTATGTGAACTTCAGGATTTCTTCCCTTGCCCACTGGTTCTTTCATAGTCCTGAATCAGACAACTGAACTAGAATCCTCAGCTTCAGAGGAGTCAAAAACAGCCTTACAAAGAAACCCCCAAATAAAACTTTTTGTTATCCAAATGAGTGGCAACAGCTGAGTGACAGTTCATTTTGGGTTGGGTTCATATAAGAAATTACAAGTAAATTCAGTTGATATTCTGGTGTTAGGTTAAGACTGCTTACAACTAGAGGCAATTTCAAATAGTCTGTGTTTTCTTCTGGATAGATGTTTAATAATTTGCTGACAGATTATCTTCATAGTGCAGTGGTGAAATCAGAGGTACAGGAAGGAAGACTTGTGAGGAGATTAGGACTTTGGTAGGTCGAGCTGTGGGACTGAAGGGCTTTGAGGCAGCTGACAAGTGACTGTCACTAAAGGGGTGTTCCTGATCCTCAGCTCTTGCGTCAGTGCCCCATGGAGGGGAGGGTCACTTTGGAGGCTGACTAATGTCTCTGCTTGTAACACACTCAGGAGTACAAAGCCTGTAGCATCTTGGCTTCATATCTGGTGATTTTCCTTTCAATTGAGAAAGAAGTCTTTCAAGGTCAAACATGTTTGTGGCCTCTTATGCACTAAAAAGTAATCTTCTGCCACTTAATTGACCAGGGTATAAACCACTACCTCCCAAATATAAGAACAAGGATTAGCTAAGGGGAGAAAAGTGAGAAAACGTGCTTCTGTCCTTTCTTTTCAGATTTTTGGGAACTTGCAGATCTGCTATAGGCAACAAGTTTAACCACTGTAGTGATTGGGGGCTGAGAAATGTAAATCCTCCACAAACAGTAAGTGTTGAAAACTGTGTAGTTTTGGATTCTGCCCTTTCTGCTGCAACTCTTGTAGTTCTTGGGGCTTCTTTTCAGACATTACACAGAGAAGCAATTAATGTCATTCTTTGATGGGCTGCTGTAACTAACAAACTACATTTTCTATGCTAGCCTGGCAAGTATTGTCAAATGCTTTGTTTCTGTGAAAAAACCCCAACTACTAATGAGGGAGGGAGTTTACATTTCTATTGAAAGGCAAGTGGTTTTTTTCAGTCAAAATACTTGCAGTGGTGTGCCTTTTAAAACTTCTAATTTGATACCAGTGGCTTAACAAAATATGGTGGCTTAGTAAATAAAATTGTGAATAAGCTGAAATGGATTTGCTTTTATGTGTAAATTTGAGAATAGGAAGTTGTGAAACATGGTCAATGTTATGCTTGTAGAATTACTAATTCTGCTTGTCCATAACTTTGTCTTTTTTTAAAATCAAAGATGAACCCTTTTTGGCTGATGGCATATTAGGTTGTAAGTAAACATGATTACTTACATGATGGGAACAAACTTGAGACTGTTTCACGTTTAACAGCTTCATTTAAAGAGCAGTGTACTATATATCCTCAAGAAAACCTTTAGGTTTAGTCTTGGTTTTGTCTAGCAGGTGATTCATCAAGTGACTACTGAATGACAGTGATAACTGAAACAAATTTTCTCACCTGTTTCCAAGTTAGAAAGTAATACAAGTGGAGAAGTAATTGTCTGGAAATTTTAAGTGTCCCTCACATCTGTTTCTTCAAAAATGCTAAGGCAGTTCAGTGGTGGTATTACAATAGGTCCAGGTTTTGGTGCCCTATTAAAAATGGGGAGTGGAGGTGAGATTTCAGGGGTTTGTTTTTTTTTGTTTGGGTTTTTAATGGTGTGCTGCAGTGGCTGGTATCAGCATGGGAAAAATGAAACTGTAAATAGGTCAAATTGCCTTGGTTTGATTAATAGTTTGCAGGGGGTTTGCAGCTTGCTGACATTATAGATGCAATGCAGTCACTGTGTTGACTAGCACTGTTTTTCCATAAAACTTGAGTTCAGCATTTGTCTTCAGCCTTCAGTACACTGGTGTGAGCGGGTCCTCCTTAATCTGTGAAATTATTTTTATAGTAAAAAAGAACAAATTCCTAGACTTAAGTTTACATGTTGCTGCTATGGTTTTCTAGACCAAGAATCTTGCTTTTCTTTGAGTGCTGCCTCAGTATTTATGCAAGAGAGATATTTGCACTCAAAATAAAGAGAGATATTAAGCTGACATATGGAAGTAACACAATCTAGATGGATAGACTGGACAAGGCCATGGTATTTCATTAAGCTTTGCAGGACTGGATTTTGTAATGCAAACTGATTTTTCTGAGGCTGCTTAGCTGTTTGTCTTTCGTTGTGACAGCAAATATTTGGACTGATAGTGGAAATAGTTGACTTGCAATTCATTTTACTGTTTAAAAGGGACATCCTGAAAGGCAACAATTAATTTACTTTTTTGTGTTATGGTATATGATCATGTCATAAATTACATTTAGTAGAATACATTCCCTGCTTTTAACAGGAATATTGAAATCAGTGATTTAAGCACTGTAATCCTTTTAAGTTAGGGGAAGCAATTCAGAAGTGGTTATCAAAATGAACCATAGTGTGGCTGGTTTTTATTTGCTCTGACTTTCTTTGAATATTGAAATGATTGAAGAACATGAGGAAAATTATTCTTGTTACAGACCCTTTGTCTACTAGGTTAAGATTACTCTTACATTAACTGTGTGGCTCACTAAGAAATAACTATAGCAAACAGTTAGATGTAATTCTGTACTGTCTTGTGATTCCTGATGCTGGGTAAAACAATCAGATGCACATTAGGAATCAGGCTTTTGTTTTGTTTTCAGATCATGAATGATGATTTAAACTGAAAAATTGATGTAGTAAATTTTCAGAAACATCATATGGTATGTTAACCATCCCTTCCAAAAACACTGTGAAAACACACATTGTACAGATAAATTGTATAATAGGAGAAATAATATAAATTCTTGTAGTGTCTTAAGTATTTTATTATTGTGTTATTTGTTTGGAGTGTTAAGGCTTCATAACTTCAGAAAAAACAATTACAAAATTCCAGTCATTTAAAAATTTTAACTTATTTAAAGATGTACAATCAGAAAATAAATGCAGCGGTCTGCTGTTCTGAAAAATACAACTCTGATTCAGCAGATACTCTAAATGACATTATCAGTTGTGGCTGCAGATGAGTCCCTTATATAGTAATAAAGCTGTAAATGTATAAAGTTTTAGCTGCTTTCAAACAAAAATACTTAATACTTTCAAACATGCTTCTTTGGTGTTTCAGATACAGCTTGTCAGTATCTATTTAAATGACTGAATGTATATGCCTTTATTTTGAATTAAAAACTTCACAGAAACTTAACTCCAGCCTAGCATGGCATCTGTGGAAACTGAATGTCCGAAAAGCACCGAAGCAAAAACCGAAAGCAACATTGCCTGCAATATCACAGAAGACTCTTTCTGTAGCTTTTGTGTGAAAGGACCAGTTTGGTCCACTTTTAATAGTTTGTGGTTGGTCTGTAATTGTCTGCCCAGTAAAACTAATTTTATGGTCATCAGTCTCTTAGACCTGACTGGAATGACCCACATAGTTGAAATTGTGCAAATTAATTTAGCAGATTCTAGATGCACAAAGTAGTAGGTACTGTTAACACTTTCCTTACTTGTATTTTGTTTAAAATGTGGCCTTGTGGACAATTTCATGATAATAACTGCCTTTGACAAAAATGCAGATGCTAAAGAAACGAGTGCATAGTACCAGTCAGAACTACTTAAGCCAGTTATTTATGCACATTAGTCTTTCACGGAACTTCCGATTTCTGCAGGACTGGAAAAATAAATTATAACTTGTTCCCTGCACTGGTAGCAAAGAACAGGAGAACATTCAGTACCCTCTGTTCCCATGAAAGCATTATTTATTGAGAAGCAGTTCCTATCTATTGATGTAGAAACTGGAGACATAAATAAACACACCGGACCATTTTGAGAGTTAAGCATATAAACCTGCAACTCTTATGCAAGTAGTCCAATGACTCTAATGAGGCTTTTCACATGCACTAAAATGTATGTGATCATAACCTGAGCCATAGCCATTATCCTGTAGCTCTCTGAAGGGTAAATGAACTATCTTCTTGTAGCCTCTAAGAAGTTTTATTATCATACAAACCTGTACAGAATTAAGGCTTTATAAACATTGTTAGTTATGCAGTATGAATGAATTAAATTATTTGCTCTGAAAAAATTGTTAGTGGAAGCAGTCAGTTCCTTGTATTTTGACTTTTTTTTGTGTTGAGGTTTCAAACTACTCTTTTTGTCTTACTGTAGATTGTGTCTAGCAAGTAAATATTCAAAGATGGAAAGTCACTAATAAAAAAAATTCCTGAAATTTCTTGCTCCTACTGTAGGCTTTGATTGTAAGGCAGCACAGAGTCATATGACTCTCACACCAGCTTGTATCAGGTACTAATTCTACAGCCACAGTGTGGGTGATGTATATGCCAGTAATGCTAATTACAACTAGCAAGACCACATTCCTTCCTTCAAAGAAAGAGAGGGACTTGGCAACTTATGACCCATTTCCATTTTAAATAGCTGCTGTTTTCAGAGAAGCCTGTTGGGGCTGAAGCCCAAACTATCAGGTAGGTTTAGGAAAATAGTTCTCATACAGAAACTTCAGTTTGGGCTTGATAAAATGAAACTTTACCCCCAAGCAATTAAAACATCATTTTACAGTATTAGATGACACTGCTAGTTGTGAGGGCAAAGGTTGGGTACAAAGCACTAATGAGCAAACTACTTAATGCTAAAGGATTTTTTTTTTAAATTTCTTTCTAAGTCTTAAGAGTTAAAAAGCTTTTGGTGTCACTAATTTGCCATCCCCATGCTGGCAGCCAGACTATTCACTAGCACTTCCAGAATTTTTGACAGTTTTACTATGGGAAGTTGACACCTCCTGACTGAACTGTCATTGCAGGCTTGGGCTCGGTATGTGGCATTTTGAGTATCCTTGAAGTAGTAACAGTAAATTTTCTTTTGTGGTAGTTTTTACAGTATTCCATTCATCAATGCTGTTCTGCAGGGAGTAAACTATAAACTATTGATTGCTCATCTAAATAAAATTACAGCATTTGCATTAGTTCCATAGATAATTGTATTCATAGTGCTTTGGTTTAAAAAATAACTTTGGTAATAAAATACAGCACTGAAGTGACTAGTTCAAAGCACATGCTCTATAAAATTCTCTCACTCTGCTTTTTTCCATGAACCTTTTCCAGTGAACATAAATGAATTACAGCACTTGCTGAATATTATGTGATAACCCTTCAGTACAAAGTGGGGGGTGGTTTGAAGGATTTGGGAGTTTAAAATAGTTTAAGTGACAGACCAGTAATTCCTGCAGCATATTGCTTTGATGCAAACTGCAAACTTCTGTCTGTGGAAGAGAAGCCTCTTTAATTTGATATTCTTGAGTGGGAACTCTTACTGGAGTGTATCTACAGTTCACGTGTTTAGTGGAGTCCTGTTTTTGTACATGAAACTTGACGTTGGTGGAATGTAAAACACATTCTAGATATTTACATGTACAAAATTTGGTGCTCACAACTATTTTCATTTTTAATGATTTCCTTACTCTTTACAGGTCTAGGAAAACAGGAGGATCTTTTCCTGTAACGATGGCAACAAAATCATCACTCCTTAAAGTAATACTGCTAGGAGATGGTGGAGTTGGGAAGAGTTCCCTCATGAACAGATATGTCACCAACAAGTTTGATGCACAGCTGTTTCATACAATAGGTGTGGAATTCTTAAATAAAGAGTTGGAAGTCGATGGACATTTTGTTACAATGCAGATATGGGACACAGCAGGTCAGGAACGGTTTAGGAGCTTGCGGACTCCTTTCTACAGAGGTTCTGACTGTTGCCTGCTGACCTTCAGTGTGGATGACTCTCAAAGCTTCCAAAACTTAAGCAACTGGAAGAAAGAATTCATTTATTATGCAGATGTCAAGGAGCCTGAAAGTTTTCCATTTGTGATACTGGGTAACAAAGTTGATATCGATGAAAGGCAAGTATCTACAGAAGAAGCCCAAGACTGGTGCAGGAATAATGGCAACCATCCCTATTTTGAAACCAGTGCAAAAGATGCCACCAACGTTGCAGCAGCCTTTGAAGAAGCTGTTAGAAGAGTTCTAGCTTCTGAAGATAGATCAGATCACTTTATTCAAACAGATACTGTAAACCTTCATCGGAAACCGAAGCCCAGCTCTTCTTGTTGTTGACTTAAATTTCTTTTTGCCAAATTACTGTCAACTAGCTTGCTCTATAAAAGAATGGAGAAGGTGTAATAGATAGAATAACAAATGGGTTTCACTCTAATATTAAAATCGTAATATTCTGCTGCTTTCATGGGGGAGAAAAAGAAAAATCTCCATTCATGAGTGACCTGTTATTGAATTAGTGATGCTTTCTGTTTAGGAAGACATTGAGGAAAGAAATAATATAAGAATGTAATTTGCCAACTTTATTCAAATGATAAATACTTTGAATATAATTAAAACTTGAAAGTTCTAGAAGCACTACTTTGGAGAAGGTGTTCTGGAATTCAGGCACAAAGATACTTTTATATGTGTATATTTTTATGAAATCAGCATTCCACTTTTGTTTCATTAGATGTCAGTCTCTTAACAATGCTAGATATTAAACTTCAGTCTCACTACATTCCTTTTGCTGTCAGTGGTACTTCATCTCTAATGTGGTTATTATAAAATATAAATTCCATCCACATCTTCTAACTGCCTAATGTTGCTGTAATTTGTGTAGGTTTGTAAGTAGGAAGTAAATTTCCTACATATTTAATGTCCATTTTTTCCCCCATACTATTCTGATGCTGCACTAATTTTTCCAGTGGTTTAATGTAAAATGCTAATGATTTTTAAAATTAATGTGTGTCCTTGCCTTAAGTCCATTCTAGCACGTTTCTGATCAATAGGGTGAAAAATCTGAGTAACTGAACTATAACCATTTTTTGAAAAAGAAATGCTTTATTCAGTCAGCTTTAATAGCACTTGAAAGGATCCACATTGTGAGAATTTTTTAGGAAAACTTGTGTACAGCCTTAGAAGTTCCAAACTTCTTGTTCCTGTAAACCTGAGCTATGAATGTGTTTACCAGTCATATCTGCACTGTGATATTAAGGATTGGCAATACGTGGAGAACTCAGGAAGCTCTTGACTTTCAGTAGATTTGACAGCTTTCAGCCCTAATACAGGTATATAACTATAGATAGTATTTGAGCTGAATTTGATCATTATTAAAATTGCTATTTTAGGATATGGACTTGTACCTTTAAGAGATAATGTCTTTTATATTATTGAATTCATTTCATAATTATGAACCAGAGCAAATTCTGTATTTGTTGGACAGTTTTTTTGCAGTCAGGCAGACAAAACTACAGGTGTTTCTGAGAATTTCAGCTGCAGTTTAAGTGGTAGAATACTTGTATGAGAAATGGTTATTGGCTCTCAGAGTAACCACTGTCCTTTCAATAGCAAAATTGCTAGTGCAGTAGCAATTGCTTCCATCTGTAATTGACTGCTAACAGGCACACATGTGCATGTGGTCTGAGAGAGGAAGTCTGATGCTGCAGGACAGGCCATGTTATTCATTAAACAACTGCTTTCTGTACAGAAACGTTTCTGTTTCAATGGAAAAGCCTTTCTTGAGAGTATATTACCAGCAAGCACTTTATCTTAAAACTATCTGTACCAGGTGTAATTATTTGGAAGTAAAGCTTGCAAAAACAAACCCTTCTTGTTGCTCTTAGTACACTTTTCTGAATGTATTTTATTCTTGCTCGAACCTGTCCAGGACAACTTTAGTCTGCAGATCTGTTACTCCTGCTTAAAACTTCCATCTTTTTATCTTTTATGCATTCCTAATCTGATTCATTCTTGCAGTCCTGCATCTACACCAACAGAACTGTGTTTTAAACTTCAGTTCCCGAGCAGTTAAGAATAGGCTGAACTGCTACTTATGTTTAATTACTAGTTAATGAGTGAAAGGATCTGTGAAGAAAATCTTGGCTAAATCCCTCTTAATCTTAGGATGGGAGAGCAAAAAGCTTTAGAAATTAAGATTACTTGTGTTAGGGGCTACTAAGCTAGTGATATGAATTGTTGTAAAACCACTACTTTAGTCATTAAAGCTTCTTTAACATTCATTTTAGCAGAGATTAAGGTTGAAACAAAACAGGAGCTGAAGATGCTGGGACTAGAGTACTATAGTTACCATTCAGGTAAGATTGCTAAAAGGGAAGAATGAAGGATGAGAACCACTGTGGTCTTTCTTCTGTGCAGGCATCTGTGTTTTCCCATCTGTCCCCTTTCCATTTCACATCATGGTTACCAAGCATCCATCTCAGAAGTAGGTTTAATAAAGTTAAAACATAATCCCATAGAAGTGTATTACTCGTGCCCTGGGAGCTGCTGTACCACAACTGTACACATCACAAAAGTGGCCAGTAAAGATAAACAGGTGTGTACATGCTGTAGTAAATAAGACAGTATAGGAATTAGATTTAGGTCAGGAATTGATCTCACAGAGAACCTACTGAGTGCCTACAGAATCAAAAATCTTTTGACAAGCAGTTATAAGTGACAGGTATAAAATCCTAATGCTTAATAACAGACATTAATTTCTGTACTTTGTAAAAGTAGGTAGGTATCATTCCATATGGATGTAAGGTAGGCATTTGTGGCTTATGTTTCAATTCACTGATTTGTTTCAAGAGCTAACACACCTCAGATATTTCAGGGCTCTGTTAGCAGTATGTAGATTGTAGATTGACAGAGCATACTGTGTAAGATGCGTGCAAAGTTCCAGTGTAAAACCTACTGCTGTGGCAGGTTGGTGGGACTGCTGAAAGCTGTGCTTGTTAGAGAGCAGAATGGGAAGGGGCAGAAGAAGCTACCCAGGCCAGCTGACAGCTCGTGTCACAACAAACTGTATCAATGCTTACATAAGCTGCTTTAACAGCTGCTCCATACCTCAAATGGATCTTACTTTAAGTCACCTGACAGGTTACCTAAACAGTAATGGAACCTTGCAGAAAGTGGAGTCCGAGTTGCATTTCCAGTCCGGATTTACTAAGGTTGATTCATGTTAGCTTGTGCTAATGGTCTCATAGCCTTATTCTTGATTTTTGAATGACTTAGGGTAATTCTAGTCCCTTTAACTCATAAACTTTTTATTGCCTTTATTGCATAATGCAGATTATCTCTGTTTTCTTATACTGCAACAGACTTTATTTTGAATTCTTACTCTTAATCCCCTGAGAGGATAGAAACATAATTCTTGCAAAGGTGTCTTTTTACTGAGAAACTGTTCACTGAAGCATGCTGGAACTGCAGCCTTCAGAGCAGATTTGTGACTTGAGCTGACCACAAGGTAATTTTCACCCATCACTTCAGCTAGTGGTCTTTCAGCTGACTGAGAAGACTCACAAACTAAAGCACAAACAAGTGTTTGTCCATGTACAGAGAACTTGGAGCTACCTCGCCAAGGCCTTTGGAGTTCTGTCACAAGACAATGCTCCTGAACCACAAACTCTAGGACAAAGGTGATGAGTTAGGACATAATTCTTCCATTCCTGTGGCCAGTAACAGTCTGTTTTCATAAAGCCTGGGTGGACCTGAGTCTGCATTTCCCATCTAAAATTCCAGCATTCAGTGGAAAGAGGGAAGGATGGGGAGGCATAAGAACAGGCACCATTTGACTGCCTTCAGAAATCGGGCAAGAAAGAAAATGCTTTCATTTTACTTAATGCCCTACTGCAGCAGCAAATGCAATTATAAAACAACGTAGCTTCTAAAAGTGGTAGAAACTGTTAGCACTAATCCTTCATATTTGTCAAGCCTTTTCTTCCTGCTAAGTATATGGTTAATTAAAGTACTTCCTCAGTGAATCTTAACTGTTAGTATTTTTCCAGCCATCATGCTACAGGGGAGGAGGCAGAAAATAACTGCATCTCAGTGGCTCCTTATCACATGAGCAAGAATGTTTTACCTCAAGTGTGTTTGTTATTTCCATGTACACAGAAAAAAATTGATTTATATAAAATTACATGACTATCAAAGTGCTGTACAATGCAGTTTATATGCAAAAACATTGCAAAGACAGGTATTCCCATCTTCAGTGGCCACCCCACCAGATATGTTACTGTGGTTATCTAGTTTTCTTCTAAATCACTTCAAGTATACTCAACAGGCATCCATACTACAACATTTCATGTTTTATTTAAGGTAAATATGTTCTTTTTTTCTTATGGAAAGTTTTACAATGACAGTTTAGCAGTAAATGCAGAAATAATGACTGACTGTACACTTACAGCACATACAGATGTGGTCCCCTTGATTATACAGACTATGCAAAATATTTCTTAGAATAGAATGTCACTTCCTTTGGAAATTACTTTACAGACATTGAAAAAAAAAGTAAAAGATAGCTTATACAGATTGGCTGCAAAAAGAAACAGAATACTTAATATTGTAAACCCAAGCAAAGTATTAGGTACATATATGACAAATGATCTATTCAAAAGTTACTGGTTTGGAATGATGTTAAGCTTTGCAAAATGGTTCCTAAAACATTTTACAATGGAGTAGGAGCCAGACAGGCCAAATGATGCCTTTCTGAAGCCTCATCAAATGCAGTTTCATGGTGCAAAGATCCTCCTCTAAATTTAATTACAAAAAGAAAGTTTCAGCAGTTGAAGAAATAATGGGAAAAAACAGTGGGTTTAAACATGTAAATTCAGTTTGGGTTGTTTTCATGTGTGAGTTAGAATTAATGTCAGGGCAGAGCCAGATCTGCCCTGACATTCATTGATGCAACACTGCAGCTAAATGTCTATTGCACTAAATACACAGAAAATTTGAAATTAGACACTTTTAAACTTTAGGGGTTTTCCTCAGAATTTCTTGATGTACTGGAGACAGCTTTTCTGATTTTTCTATTTTTTATTGAGCACTTTATATACATACAATTACACATCAATAAATAGAGGCTTGATTTACTACCACAGAGTGTAATGTTAGTCTGGTTAGTCTGCAGAGTGAACTCTCTACTGAAGGAATACAACTAGGAAAGTTTATTATAAAATTAAGCACTTAGGCCAAACAGTCAAGAATTTCCTTTTGCTCATATTAAACCAGGTGACTGGTGAACATCTTTTGCATTTAGGTCTGATTTCCTCCTACCCTGTGTCAGAGGCTTACACTTTGCATATGCATTAATATATAATGACTCACTTTCTTCCTTTGTACCTCTGCAGCCTCTGACAGTTTAGAACTTTATTTTCATATCACATAAAAGGAAACTTCTTGAGATACACCTTTTTTTAGCTAGAGAAGCTTGGCTTTTCTTATCTATATCAGCAAAAGAAAAAGCTGCTTCAGCATCCAATTAGTCAGTCTTCAGAAGATGAATATAAAACATGCAGGGGACTAACCAGACGAAGTACAGTTCAAACAACCAGGAAGGCAGGGAAAAAGCACTCACTCAGGAGATTTATTTATTCAGCTTAAAAGGTGTTTCTTCCCAAGGAACTGGACTTTCCTTTCAAAGGCAGTGGATCGAATAGGAGTATTGAGTTCATAAAATGGATTCATTGCAAACTGGGGAAAGAAGAAAAACCCATCAGTAAGCATAATGCCCAGCCCTGGAAAATGTCACTTCAGGTGACACCTACTACTAGCTTTCAGCCTGTTTAGTGTCATTAAGAGCACTGACCTCCTAAACAGTCCTTGCTTTCCAGGCCCTTGCATTCTTCCCATGCATGTGCAGAGCCATCCCATAGCACCAGCTCCTCAGAGCAAACCCAACACACTGGTGGAAATTAGGATCATTTGAGTGCCTGTGGGAGGCTAGATGGTGATGCTTCCCATGACTGTTTGCCATGACCCTGTCTAGTGGAAGTACCACCAGGATTTGGGCACAAGGGCTATGTGTTCCAAGAGCAAAGCTATCGGCTCTATAGAAGAGTCCTCTCATTACCATCATTAATGATACCATATTCCCACAAAATGCATCACAAGAAGTTGCCCCACAAGTTCTCTGTTGCCCAGAGATGTTGTTGATTCCTCACCCCTGGAGCTGTTCAAGGCCAGGTTGGATGGGGCTTTGACCAATCTGGTCTAGTGGAAGGTGTCCCTGCCCATGGCAAGGAAGCTGTAGATGGTTTTAAGGTCCCTTCCTACCCAAACCATTCTAATCTATTCTACAAAAAAATCATGGGACTAAAGTGAAGAAGTCTAAAAGAGCACAGTTTATAAAACTTAAAAAACCTATTCTGTTTAATGGAAAATACAGCCTTTGTGTCACATATTACCAGCTCTAGCTGATGTGGACTGTGCAGGTGCTTGCTTATACAGGCCCTCAAGAGAAAACATGCTAATACAGCTGTGCCTGAGCACAAACAGCAGAACACGCTTAAAAGTAGTGCAGCAAAATGATAAAAATGATTTCTTACCTTTATATACAGCTCATATACATCAGTAAAGAAGTTCTTAATTCCATCTTCTTGCCTTACATCATGAAGCATTATAAATCTCATATGTACAGTAATTAAGGAGAATAAAACTTTTACAAAGAAAAGAGACATTATCCTGAGATAAGCATGTACACCTAATATATACCTAAAATGTTCAGCTGCACACGAAATAGCAGTGACTCATAGGAGGAAGCATTTAAAAAAGTAATCGAAGCAAAGAAATTTGGAAAACATTACCTTTATATTTTAACATCCCCCTATTTGAAAATAATCACCTCTCTATCCAAGGTTTCTTTTTTAAAACAATGTAATTCTGAACGTGGATGCTCCCTGCATCTCAGCCACCTAAAGTTAAAATGTCATTCAGTGTTACTTGCTATGTGTAACAAATGTTTCTACCTGTACATAGTATCAAGCCTTAAAACTGCATTTTCACCACTGGAGTGACTGACACCAGGCATGTTCACTGCCGCTTCTCCTCTCCAGCACGGTCAAAAGGGTGGGAACAGAGAATCATAAAAGCTTGCTCAGAGCCTCTCATACCTCTTTACTCCATGTACCACATTTCAGTATGCTATTTTAGCTCCTACAAAGGTAAAAATCCACCTTTCCAACTGTTCCCAGCTGCTGTGCCTCCCAATACAGCTCTTCCTGAAGCTGATGACTCTAACAATAATAGCGAATAGCCAGAGAAATCTGTTCCAAACTCACTTTATGCTTACCTCTTTCTGGGAAAAGGCTTTTCTTAAATAAATATAAGGAAAGAGAACAGGGAAGGATATGTCCAGCTGTGACAAAAGCAGAAACAAACCATTCATTAAACTTGTCCACAGTCTTCAAGTACATGTTGTTAGAAAGCCACATGTTCTCATCTACGAGGTCGAGAGCAGCATGGGCAATGAACTGGTTGAGGTGGCGATGGTCATCCTAATGCAGTTCCAGAAGACAGATCCGTAATTCAGTGAAAGGAATGAAACATGAACAAGCATTTGCTCAAGTTGCTCCAGAACCAATGTTCAAGTTACATAATGTTACATATACCCTGCTTTTCTGTCACCTGTGCCATCCTGTAATTAAATGAAACTAGCATATGTTTTCATGATACTTGGTTTCAAGAGAGAAAAGAAGCCATAATAAAAAGATCATCACAAAACCAGTCCTGAGAGCAACAAAATCAGTAAAGCCTGTATTACATCTCAGGAACGAACTCAAGCATGAATTCTTTTGTTTATTGATGGGCAAACTCCCACTGCTAACTTATTCCACAATATAAGCCCTCATATGTCTTTTTCTCTTCTTTCCAGACATCTGGTTTTGTGATATTTACATAGCATACATAAAATGTAGCATTTTCTGGACTATAAAATTTCAGTCAAATTTGGCTGAAATTGACCCATAGGTTACAATGTGTAAAAGCTGGGGGACAGATGCAGAAAGCATAAATACAGAGGGCAGGTATGCTGATATAATCACCTAAAGATTCTGTTTTTCTCATGTTGTTTACCTAGAAACAGGATTGTTTTATTGGTTTTGGGGTCTTCTTTTTTCTGCAACTAGTATTAAATATATGCCTGCAGATGTAAACTGCACCTCTTGCAATAATAAACACAAGATCACGGTGTTTGGTCTGTGTACTTTGTAGGCAGTCTAGAACACCAGAGGACGTCTGCCAAGAAGAGATATAGGACAAAACCACACTGGAAGCTTTTATTAGACTGGAAGAAGAAGTAGTTTTGTACTGTTTCTCATAGTAACAGGATGCTGTTACTGCCACTCTCACCTCTCAGGTTTTCCCTGCAATCAGCTTTTACACATCCTCACAGAAAGTCTAGCCTAAGTAGCCTTATTTATGAGCTTTTATGGGATATTAGTTCAAAATACAGATGATACCATGCAGTTCCAATCAGTGACAGCATATACTTCCACTCACAGATACATGCATTTTATTCTGAAGTCTATTTTTTCTTTGATGTAATGCCACTTACAGATAGATTTGTTCTTTTCCCACTGGAAACAATACTTATTGAGTAGTATTCCATTTACCACATTTTCAAAGTCTTTATTTATCAATATTCCTTACTTAAAAGCAAGTATGACTAATGAAGATGATTTAAAAAATAGGTATAGCATAAGGAATAAAGGACTGAATAGAGCTTTCAAATTTATGTTTCTTACTTTACCTTATTACCATATTATGAATGTCTTAAAAGTAAGTGGCATTAAACAGTGAACAGCTACTATAAAACCTTTGCACACTAAGAGAAATTACCAAAGCAAAACTAAGATATATATAACATACAGCAGGGAATATATAAGGAAGCTGTGTTTTGTGAAGAACTAGTACAATCTGTCAAAGATTTTTTAAGAGACTTGGGAAATCCAGAGTTCTACTCCCTATGACAAAATTTCTGTTCAGTAAACCCCAGAAAACAGTAGATACTTCTTTTAACAACAATGCTGGTCAAGCTTCTAATACACAGTAAAATTATAAAAGAATCACAGGAGTGTCAAGGGGGGAAAAAACACACCTTTGACTCTACTTTTCCAGGAGGCAGAAATTCCATTTCAAATATGGGATTATCATGATGACCAACTATCACAAAGTAGAAACTCCCAGACATTCTTCAAAACAATGCTCCCTACAAGAAAAGACAAAAATGCTGATGAGTCTTTATACGAACTCTTAATCCATGTAGAAGAGCTCCTAAAAATCAGCCAGTGTGCTCCCATCCATATTTACCAGAGGGAGATAAACATTTAGGTATGCACACGACGAGGATGGAGCCGAGCTCTTCTTGGTGCAGCCACGCACCAGGATGAGAAACAACGGGCAGAAACTGATGTCCGGGCAGTTCCACCTGGACACGAGGAAGAACTTACTGCTGTGCGTGTGACTGAGCACTGGAACAGCCTGTCCAGAGAGGCTGGAGTTATTCCAGAACCGTCTGGACACAATTCTGTGTCCTGTGCTCCTGTTTGAGCAGGCTGGGCCGGATGCCGCTGTTCCCTCCCAACATGACAGATTCTGGGGGAGCCGGAGAATATCCCTGGGAAAGGGACCTGGAAGTGAACCCAGGTGCCTGAAACCGACTCGTGCCGTGCATCGGTGGATGATTTACCCCCGGGAGCCCCTGGCCACCCGGACACAGCGGTCCCAGGCCATAACGCGCAGCCCCCTGCTCGCCTGCCCGTCCCCGGGCCCTGCTCACGGCCAGCAGAAGGGGAAGGGCGGCAGACGGCGGGCGGCTCCTCCCTGGCACACGGCGGCCCGGGACAATCCCACGGCTCCATCCCCGGCCACTCCAGAGGTGCCCGGAAAGGCCGACCCGTCCCGCCGCCGCCCGGCCTCCCCGGGGGCAGGCCCTGACTCCGCGGGGCTGCGGTCCCCAGCGGCACAGGCGGGCAGGGAGAAGGGGCCCGGCCCGCAGGTCCCCCCGGGCCCGCCGCCTACCCTGCGCCGCGCCCCGTCCGCCCGCGGCCGCCGGAACCGCCGCGCTGCGCCCGCCCCATCCGGCGGCCCCGTGACGCCTCAGCGGCCGCCGCAGCGACGCCCAGAGCGGCCCTGCCCTGCCCTGCCCTGCCCTGCCCTGCTCTGCTCTGCCCGCTCCCGGCCCCGCTCCCGGCCCCGGCGCCCTCCCGTGGGTAGCGGGAGCCTGCTCGGGGAAAGCCCGAGCGGCTGAGGGGCGGCGAGAGCTTCTTTGGCCGTGGGTCGAGCTGCGAGTCAGTAATGCCGCTTTTTGTTCGGTGCTGCAGGACAGGATGGCATCGGTTGCAAAGGAGACGCTGTCCCAAGAGGAGCTCCGGAAAAGGCTGTATCAGACTTTTAAGAGCCGAGGCGTACTGGACACACTTAAGGTGTGCTTTGTTTTCAGCAGGTGCTGCCGTGATCCTCTGTGCTGCTTTAACGTAGAGGGCCCTAAAGGCCGTGCCGAGTACAAGCGTCTCGCTCTCTCCACCATGTATTATTTTTGCCACAATTTAACTATTATTTGGGGGGTGGGGCGTGTTGTGTTTGGGGTTTTCCCCCCATTTGCGAGGTTCTCCCTGAACAGAATGGCTTTTCGTTATGCCTTGGCCTCGGAGTGTTTTTCAGGAAGGTTAAAAGCCTGGTTTAGGTCTTTGAAAATACCCATAATTGAAAAAAAATAAGGCAGGGGAGAGAATAATAAATTAGAGTATAAAATAGGAAAGGATCTCTCAGGTTACAGGGTGTGCTTATTACCTATGATATGTTATATAAATAATACTTCTAAAGTACTACAATCCTGTTTTAAAATAATTGAGCTGTTTTGTTCTTGTCGGCTCGTTCAGAAGAACATATAGGGAAAAAAATCAAGATCAGTATTTCAAAAATATCATTGACAATTCCAATAGCTAAGAATTTCCTGTTTGGGACAATTTGTTTCTGCGTTACTGATTTCCATACCAAGCTTGCAGTGCTTGAACCATTTCTCGTTTGACTTAACCAATATTCTATCAGATTACTTCATGTTTAACTCAATTTTTTTTCTTTGTTTAACTTGTCTAGAAAGTTATTTCTGCTTTCCTTTTCTGTACTAGGGGTAGGGATTTAGCCCTGTGCTTTCCACCTTCACTTTGCCACAAGATGAATAAGAAGTCACTGTTCTTCGTTCTTTTTGAGACAACATTACATCTGTTAAAGTTGGTTAAAACTGGACAAGTTCAGAAATTAATAAGGAAAACAGGTTTTTTTGAGTTGTGTATGACAGTTAGACTCAATGATCCTTTCCAACTCAGAATATTTTGTAGTTCTGTAATTTTGTTGTCAGCCTAATTTCTCTTGAAAACCATGCTAAAATATCAGGCTGGTCTGATAATCTGGCTTTGTTAAATTTTGGTAATTATTTTTTCACATTTTTGGTGACAGATGGCCTCTTTATTCAGTTGTGTCACCATTGCATACCTGCTGTTGAAAGCTTAAAACACTATTTGTGCCATGATTTTTCTTATAAACTATTTGAATAACTGCATAATTAAAATAATTCCTTCTTCCTTTCATTGAGATGAAAGGAGATTGTCTGATTTTAGGTTACTTTTTTCCTCTGTTTTAACTCACAGAATGCAAATAAATAATTTTAAAATGCCATTTAATTATTATTAGTGGCTGTAGGTCTCTTTGCTTAGTACTCTTTTGCTTCCTTACAAAATAATTGATATTAAAGATATTGAGTTTTTGTTTATTTTGCCATCTACTTTTGTGATGGCATGAGTGGCTTCATGAGATGAGACTCAAAAGAGGACCAGTGGGGGTTCCAAGAACACCTGAGGTGGGGGCCACATCAGGAAGGCTTTATTTAAGCCAAAGGGAAGGAAAACAGGAAAGCAGTGATCTGAAAATGATGGTAACAAGAGTAGTGTTTATGTGAGCTCCTGACTGGGAAATTATTTTTAGTCCTACATTTGATACATTTTGAAAGTCGGAGTTCATTGTAGCCACGATTAGAGGTTTTGAAGAAGGGCACGGTGTTCATTGTGCTCTTCCAGATGTTGCCAAAATTAGTCTGCCCTGTTCTGTTTCTAGGTTGTGTAAGTAAAATGAGGCTCCCTGTGGATTTTGAAAAAACTCATTGAATCACATGTAAACTGATAATACAATGTCTTTTTTTTCTGTATTAGACACACCTCCGAAACCAGCTAATCCATGAACTAATGCACCCAATTTTGAGTGGAGAGCTTCAGCCACAGGTGGTTCCCAGTGAAGACAGTTCACTTTTGATCACAGCTTCCAACAGTTTGGTGGCAGATCATCTAGAGAGATGTGGCTACGAGTATTCACTTTCTGTTTTCTTTCCAGAAAGTGGGTTAGAGAAGAAGACGGTAAGTTCAATATTTTGCCTATTCCACGATGTCTGAGAGCTTTGTTCTCTGGAGGTTGTCATATTCTAACAATTGAAAAGATCATTTTTTTGTGATAGGAAATACAAACATAAGTACAGCTTCTGGTCATCTCCACAAAACATTCTGTCATTCAGGATAATTTTCATGAATACTTAAAACTGGCAATAAGCCAGCAATGCTGTTGTGGAAGGGCGCAGCCACAGTCTGGCTGTGTGGTAGAGCACTTGGGAACTGAACCTGATAAAAGCTTGTTTGGCCATTCAATTCCCTGAAAATGTGGTTCTTGGTCAGTCCAAGCTGTTCTAACTACAAAGTGTGGCTGAAAAGGGCAGTCCTTGCCTTCCCTTTGCTTCTCTGTTAGTGTGTGATAGGGTGAAGGTGTTTCTAACTGAAAATTAATTTTTTGACCTGGTGAGTAGTTAGTCATCATTTGGGTTAGTGAACTCATCTGATTTGGATGATAAATCAAGAAAACAGACAAGGAAAGCAGCAAGCACATGTTGATAGTGGGGAGAGAACAAAACTCTTTTCACAGCTTCAGCTAATGATGAAGCTACATGCTGGCTGCTGTATGTCTGAAGTAGTGAAGATGAGTAAATGTAGAACAGCAGGCTTCTGAAAAGGATTTTACAGGGAGTAAATAGGTCTTTCACAAATGGAAAACATTTACAACTATGAAATAGTGCCATTTGCATACTTGAAATTATTTTAAATTTAACCTTTTCCAACTGATCTTTCTTTTCCCCACAGCTGTGGACTGTGCAAGATCTTCTTCAATTAATGAGGATCAATCCAGAATCCAGTCTTTACAAATCACTGGTAAAGTTATTTTAATTTTGAAAATAAGCTTAAATTACAGTGGTGATGAAAATAGACTGGCTAAAACTTCTTTTCTTTCTTACAGACTTCAGGAACTCGGAAGGAAAATAAAGGTACAAAATATTTGCATGCAATGCAGACAGGGATAATTGTGTTAACTTCATTTTTATTAAGATGTGAGCAATAAAAAAGCAGATTTCTTAAATGTGTGTTGGTGTGGAGTATTTTGGATTTAGTTGGATTTTGAAACTTGCAGTACACCAGGATGATTAATGTTATATGTCAGGATTATCCAACTCGTATTTGTGGATTAACTGTTGACATTTATTTATAAAATAAATTACTTGTACATTAGAAATATGAGAAAAATCTGTAATCAGGTATTACATATAATGCTCTTTGGAGGCTTTTCATACTAACTTTGGAAAACTCAGGTTTTGGGTTGTCTTTATAACACTATATTAGCTTGCAGAATCTACCTCAAAAACTAGTTACAGATTAAATTGATTTTCCATTGTATTATATAAGAACTAATTCTTATATCTGCATAATGAAACCTAGCTATACTGTATAACCTAAAGGAGCTGGATCTTCAAAACCCCCTGTTGCCTAAAGGCCTCATAATTAAGTACTAATAATCTTCACTCTCAGCTGACCTTGGGAGTCAAGAGACATGGATGGGAGGAAAAGTTGCAAGAGGACAGCTTTTGCTGACTGAGATGGACTGGATTATGCTTATAATAAAACCATAATTGTTCACTAGTATTGATTTCTACTGAAGTACTTGTTCTTTCTGTAAATCAAATAGGTTTTCTTGTACATTGAAAATTGAAATTGCTTTGTTAATTACAGGCACAAATTCCATTTTGGTATGAAATCAGAACTAACTAATCTATTGGATCTTGCTAGGTTTCCTTATGCAAATTTTAATTGGACTTACTGAACATCATCTAAACAGGGAAACTCACAACACAGGAACTCAGACCACCTCAGTGCCTCCTTACAGAGAGTCCCTTGGTAAGTGCAACCTGTGCAAACAAGTCTCCCCAGATATTTTCGTACTGCTATATGGTATGGCTTTAGATGTATGTTGCGTGAGTGGTGTTACTTTGTTACTTACTCAAATGCAGCCTAAAGTTGCAATGAGTAAAGGTCATGTCTGTCACTAGAACATGGAATTTCTAAATTTTCTTAAAATAAGGCAAAGTCAGGATAGGATTTTTTTTTTAAAGCACTCATGTGTTTCCTTAGGCATTTAGCTAAGACCTATGACATATGGACTGTAAATGTGTTGAAATGTGTTCTGGAGAACAGAATTGTAAATGTGTACCCTCTTTCTGTAAGCAAGTTCAGCACAGATTGGGAGTCCTTGAATGTACAATATGCCTGCTGTTATTAATATATTAATACAAAAAAGTTAAAGGTTCACAATTAATATATTAATCAGAAAAAGGTACGAGTTGCATACAAAAGGAAATTCTTGTTCACCCATCATAAAATGGATGAATGACTATGTAATACCACAAATAGTGCCTAAACAGTCAAGTGCCTCCTCCTAGCTATGTGTTCATATGTATATATGTCAGATAAATGGCATTTCTGTGTTTCCTCTGTTTTTGTGTCACACAAGTCTTTCTAAGATAGTGCTGCTTGAATAAGCTGAGGAATGTCCTGCAGAGTGAGGTTCCTGCAGCAAATGTTTTTAAATTATGATGGATGTGTTGCTTTTTTTATAGCTGAGAAGCTTCAGCTGATTGATGAGCAGTTTGCAGACTCCTATCCTCAACATCAGAAATATGAATCTTTAGAAGTAAAACTTAATGAGTATAGAAAAGAAATAGAGAAGCAGCTTCAAGAAGAAATGCATCAAAAGGTATAACTCTGGTTTATGAATTTGAGGGAGACATTGATTTTGACTTTACACATTGTAAACTTTTCATACTTAAGGCAAATTGAAAAAATCTAATACTTAGTAGCAACAAGCACAGAAGGCTACATTGCTCCAAAATCTGTTGTTAATTTGATGATACAGCATGTATGTTTGTCATCCCCCTTTTTTGCTAAATGTGCACACAATGTTAAGCTTTGCATTCTGATGTTAATTTGTAACATAACATTTACTTTGGTTGTCTTAATTTGGTAAATTTTATTTGCTATTTGATTATTTTGTTTTATGGAGAAATGCTTATACCACAATTTTAATTTTCCTTCCCAGCTAAGATTTTGATGCTTGAATTTCAGTGTGGTGCATAGCAACTGAGAGGTGTGAATTGCTGTTGTGTAGCTTGACAGATAATTAATCTTTAATACTGATGAGAACTTGCATTCTATTTCAAAACACTGCACAGAAACACTAAAGTCATAAGACAGTATTATGAATAATTTCTAACTTATTTTCTTCCTATAATTGAAGACAGCTCTTTTAGAGAATTTTCCTTCATTTTGGAAATAAGATTAAAATTTTGTCACATAATCCTTTGATAATCCTTCTGTCTGAAAAATAGAGCAGAGGGAATATACTGCATTTTATTTTAATACATCTTTTTTGTTTTCCATGAATTTCAGTGAAGATCATCTGTTTATTTAGGTAGAAAAAAAGTAAATCAACTGTATTTATTTTCAATATATTTTTCATTAATTTCTGTCACAATCAATAATTCACTGGGATATAAAGATGATAATCTGATAATCAGAATTCTTCCACACACTTTTCAAGGCACTCAGTCATCATTTATTTAGCCAGACAAGTAGAAGGATGGAGAGTGAAACCTCTCTTTTATTGTCATTCTTCATTTAGTCTTTATTCCTCAACTGGCTCTGTCTTTTTTAGCATGTCAAACATATTCATTGCTGTGTTGTTAGGTTTGTATCAGTTTAAGCAAACCAGTTAAGGAGATGGGAGGAGATGGGAATCTCTTCTACATTCAATTAGCTTTGCATTAATTCCTTAGCAGCATGATGTGAATTACTGTAAGACATTTCTGATCAAATTTCTAGACATACAAGTGATGCTGTATTGTCTCACTATTTCTGTAATTTTTCACAAAATTTGTGCTTACAGACCTGAGTTGCTTGATCAGACATTCCTACTGTGCCTACTTTTCCACTCTTTAATACTTTCTCACAATTTTTCTGTCATTCTCTTTTGATTCTTTTGCTCAGTTTTTCCTCACATTTTTTGTCTTGTATGCTTGCTTTCAATTTTTTTCCAGTCTTTTATTGTAATTCTTTATAATCACATTTGCTCTCACATATATTGTCCTTCACATGCTGTATGGAGTCATGTTCACAATGATTCTTCTGTGCAGTTGCAAGATTTGTACTTTCCTGTTTGTGTGCATTTACTTTTTTAAAAATTGTGCTTAGAAGTCAGTGAATTGAGACTTCTCTTTTTGTAATCCTCTTTAGATGAAGTTACATATTCTGCATTTTTTTTACATTTCTGGCACTTCTTTTGTGTCCAGGTGAATTACTGTGGTTTCTGAGCAATTCAGGGTGTGGGTGTGCTTCTGCCATTTCTTGAATCACTAGTCAAAAGTGGTTCTTTGGGAAAGGGACAAGAATGAAGACGGCGTCGGAAGAGGAATAAAAGACTGTGGCCGTTCCAAGCAGAGTATCACTCCTGCAGTGCATTTTTCTTCATAGGCTTCTCTTCTGCTCTTGTCTAAAGCTGACAGTTTTATGTAAGATCTGCTTTGGGCTGCCAGATAAACACATGAAAACTATGTGATAGTATATGCTGCTAAGATACTTCTATCATGGTAATTATTTATTATCAATTTGTTGTTTCCCAACATGAATTTCAAGGTGAAATTTTGAATTGACTTAAGAGGAATTGTCTTTTTGAGTTAAAGATGGCCCTGTTTAACCCTCTCTTTCTCCTTTATGTAAAAGCTTGAACATTTTAAAGAAGTTGAAATAGCAAAGATTAAAATGGAGGAGAAAGTGCAGACCCAGAAAGAAATCTCTGAGCTGCGCCATGAGTTAGAGAAGATGCATCAAGCAAAATCTGAAGCCTTGATTTCTCGTGAAAAGAATGCTATTGAGAGGCTTCAAAAGCAACAGGAGGTAAAGTTCCAAATATTTTTCCCTAATCTATTGCAAAATGGTTCAGTGAGTTGGTTAGACTGTTTTTATCTTTGGGAGATTTACCTTCAGATCTTACTTGGCTGATTAGGGAAAACTTAGGATTTACATTTGTTCTTATAAATAGGGGCATGCATTTAGCAACTGCAAAAATGAGTATGGTTAAACAGCCAAGTAGAAATGGCTGGAAAAGGAACAGTTCTGCAAGCTGGGATCTAAATATAATAAATGCTTTTAAATATGTTTTAATAATTTTGCTGAATCCAGATCACTGGGTTTTTTTGACAGAAAGTTGAACATAGCTTTTAGTTACACTCTTAAGTTCTTTTAGCTGCTCAGAAGACTCTAACCTAAATGGAATAAATAGCTCGTATGTTACAGATATCCTGTTTCTCTTTGTTTTTATATATTAAATGTTATGAATAACCACCATCTTTACTGTAAGCTAGCATCTCATTTCATTTTTTGAACACTTTTGTGTTGATGAGTTACTCCTCTGAGCTGTTAACTCTTGGTGTTTTGCCAGGGTAGTAACTGTTACTACAGCACACAATAATTTGTGTGTAGTTCTCAACTGCTTATCCTGATCTCAAGCTGTTCAAAACTTCTCAGCTTTTGAAAGAATAGTTTGTTTGCTCTTCTGTTGCCTGTTTGCCTTGACACCTCCCTGCTGTCTGCAGTAGGCCTTCATATCCAAATAATAGTCATTCACAAATGCTAACTGTATTTTTGCTTTGGTGTGGTGGCATTATGGTTTCGTTTGTCTTGTGTTTTTTTCCCTGAGAGCATGTGGTATTGGTTAACAAAGCAGTTGTGCAGGCCTCTATATAAATTACTATAACATTAAACATTTTATCACCATGCCATGAATTTATTTCACGGTTATGTACTTTGAAGCTGACAAGAAAACATCTATGTTATGCTGTCAGTCTTCTTCTGTGGGCATAAAATTAATTCAGTAATTAAAAAAAAACCCTGCCAACTACTAGATCAACATTTCTATCAAGTATTTTGTATAAATATTTGATTTCTCTTGTCAGCTTCTGCACTCACTGAGAGCTTTGTTTCAATTACCTGAGGATTCTTTTAAAAGAGTTCAGGTATATTTACATTAAAGATGTCAGGTCATTTAACCCTCATTATGATGACTAGGTCTAAGAAATGTGGCCTGAGAAACTGGTCTATTTTTTGTACCAGAAGCAGCATCCAAATCTGTCAGCACTGTTAAATGCACATGGCTTTCAAAGTTGATATAAGGGGTCCATATGTTAAAACCACAATTTTCTTCTTAGACTTTTTGGGGGCTTTTTGAGAGAAATAATGTCTTTTGTGCTTAAGGGCAAAAAAAGCCATTTTTATTAATATGAAGATATGTGGGTTTTGATGTCAATATATTCATCACTTGGAGAATTTATTATGAGTTCTGTAAATGAAACTGCAAAAACTGAAAGGCTGTTAGTTTAGTCAGTTTTAGTTTTAAGTCATGTTTTATCAGTAGGTTTTGATATTTTTTTTCAACTACATTTTTGTGAAGAACATACAAAACTTGTTCACTAAAAAAAGTCAAGTTCAATTAAAAAAATTCCTTTTACTTGTGTTTTAATCAGTGCTATTTCTTAAAGGAAGGGTGTTTATGGGTAGGCAGAAGTGACTCCATCTAAAACATTTTTACTCTGAGTGAAAGTAGAAAGGAAATTAAAAAAAAGATACTTAAGATTGATTCCAGATATTATATCATATAATAACTATATAAATAGTATTTATGGGAGTAAGATCAGTCAGTCCCTGAAGAAGATCCTTTAAAGTTTGAGTGTGTTAAACAGTAAATGAAGTTTTACAGTGACGTAAAGCTAAGAATAATATTTTGTGATTCAGATAGAAGCAAAGGAAGTGTATGCTCAGAGACAAAGTCTATTGAAAGATATTGAAGCTGTAAGGACCAGGGAGGCAGAACTGAAGCAAAGGATGGAGGCATTTGAAATGTAAGTTCCTGAAGGATATGCACAATGCTAAATGATGCTTCTGCAAAACTTGCCTTAAGATGTTACTGCTTCTGTGATGTTGAAATAGATAATATATCCCAGAATTTTACCTTTTGAGCAGTATTGTGTACTGTCTCTGTTAGGAGGGGTACCCCATGCAAAAAGATGTTTCTGGTTTTTTTCCATTCCACCTCATCCAACCAAAACAGTTCAGCACTGCTTTGCAGGCAAGGAGCCAGACGTTCACTTTCAAATGCTTAAATTAAAAAAACCAAACCCCTAAAAAACACAGTATGTAACCCTAACACTCATGAGATCTACACACGAATATTTTGCCTCATTAGTACTATGTTTTGGGGGTGTTTTTTTATTATTATTATTTGTTCGTAATAAGATCCGTTTTCTTTAGTTAAAAAAAAAAAAGTAACTAATCCACTTTTGGCCAAATTTTCAATACTACTTTATGCTGTTACTTTGTCATCTGTTTTTCATAGCGAAATGAATATCCTACTAAAAAAAACTTGGGGTTTTTTATCAACCCAGCAGAGGGTGCTGATAGAATAGCATTCTCAGCTATTCTAGCTATTCAGCTCATTCCTCTGAAGTGTGTTTGGTGTGGGAAACTGAGCCAGGGTTAACCCGGGATAGCTGCATAATCGACTGGTACTGAATTTTAAATAGGGCAATTTAGTTTTGTCACATCACCATGTTCTTAATGAACTACAGTGACAGAGTCTGATGCTGATTTCAAATTGCAAACAAGTATTGCAAACAAGCACATTGCCCTTTGATGTCTGTAAATGTTATTGTGAAAAAGAAATAGAATGCCAGTCTAAAACTTTGACTTTATAACTGGTCATTGTCTGTATATTTCTGAATATTTCAGCACCCAGAAAGTTCAGGAGGAGAAAAATAAAGCTGTAGAAGATGCACTTCGGCGTCGTGAGGTTGCTGTGAAGAGCATAGAGGAGACATATGACCAAAAGTTGAAGACAGAGCTCTTAAAGTAAACTTCTTTTGTCTCTAATAGGACATAATATTTCCTATGAAAACAGAATAATAAATTCTATAGGATTTATTTTGAAAAACGTAGCAAAGCAAGGACTTTGAAAATGTGCATTTATGTTTTTGTTTTAGTGAAGTTGAATCTTTTACATTGCTGCTTAGGTATTTGCTAGTAAGTTTACTATAGAAAATAATTCTCTTTTGGTTATAGGTTATATTGTTGCTATAGTTTGAATTCTGTGTTAGTATTGGGAAAAGAGATCCGACATTAGCTTGTATATTTAGACAAGAGGATCTGAAGCAGTCTTAGTTACTTCCTTTGACCACAGTTAAAAGAAAGTGAGCATTTTATAAATGCAGAAGAGGCATGAAGGGAAAATCAGCATTAAAGAAATGTTACAAGATTCTTGGAAAAGGGGTGAGAGACATACTAGTCCATTGTACAGACAGACTGGCTGTTACCTTTGCCCCTTCCCAGTTTTGAAGAGGGATTCTGTGATCTAGATCTCCCTGTTATTGGTTACCTTCTGTTTGAACCTGGTCTTAAGGAATTGGCAGTCATCTGTGGCTTCTTTTGGGGTGTTGCAGTGGGTATATCCTAACTTTACTCTAGCACTTCCTTGTAGTGCCTTGGTCACTTAAATGGTTCCTCAATACTTCAGTGCAGACAAGAGCTCTTGCCATGTCATGAACCTGTCTCAGTTAGGCCATTAAAGCCAGCAACTGATGAACTTTTTAGTGAGCAGTGTTATCTGTGCCTTTAGGTCTTTAAATTAAAGAGCAAAGATGTTGATAGTAGGTTTTGGTAAAAATAATCCCTCAGCATTTGGTGATTTTGTTAGAGACCAGTGAAATGCAAATAATTGACTCATCTTACAGCTAGTTACAAATAGTGGTTGCAAAGTCCTTTCAATACATGAGGAGAAGCAAAACATTTTAGGGATAATCCGCTGGTTTGCTTATTTTATCAACACACAAAATATTTTAAGGCATGCTGCAGGCGTTCAGAAAGACAAAATCCATGTCCTTTTGTCCTAAATCATTGATGAAAAATATTAAAGAACTACTGTTTCTTATACAGAAGTAGTGATGCTTGCTAGCAAATCAGTCTTTTTATTTCTGCAGTAAACATTAAATCCCGTTTTTGAGAGAAGGATTTGAGTGGTCTGGACCATTTGCAGAAATGCAGGAGGATGGATTTGGCTGTGTCTGTAACCATTTATAATGATGTCCCAGTAATGTAGAATGCTGAGCTTTCTTAGCTCCTGTAAATTCCAGTTCAGTGGAATGGCACTGTTGGATAACTACTGGGCTATGAATAGTGGTGTACTTGGGCAATGCTCAGAGTCTGGCTGGTGACTGGTGGTGTGCAGAGAATCCCTGGGGCCAGTTCTGGGGCCCTTATTGTCCAGCACCTTCATCTGGATATTGGCACAGGGCATCCTCAGCTTTGAACACGAGGCTTAATTAAGAGGAATAATTTCCACAGTGAGTGACAGAGTTTCAGTTCAGGCAGATTTTGACAAGGTTGGGAATCGTGCCAATGCAAATCTTAGGAATTTTAACAAGGAAAATGGCAAAGCTCAGTGCTTGGGGCAGAATAGCCCCATGAGATTGTATAAATGGGAAAAAGGAGTTGACTGGGGAGCTACATTTCTGAAGAGGAGGTAGATGAGTTACAGTGAATGCCAGGTTGATTATGAGCCAGCAGCATGCTCTGACAAATAAGGCAAAACAGTATGATGGGTAAGATTAGAAGCAGCATAGCCAGCAGACTGAGGGAACTTATTCTCCCTTGAAAGGTACTGGGGAAAGCTATGCTGGGAATGCCATGCCCAGGTTTGGGCTTCCCAGTTCAAAAAAGTCATGAAGAAACTGGAAAGGGCTTGGTAACGTCTGCCAGGACAGTCCATTTGAGTTAGACTCTCAAATGTGACCTCTGAGTTCATATGGCAGGGGCTGGAAGCTGTGGCTTGGGAGATTTAGCTTGGACATAAGGAAAAAATCTACTGGGAGAGTAGCACAGTGTAGGTACAGATCATCCAGGGAGATGGTGAATATATGTCCTTTGAGGTTTTCAAGACTTGGCTAGGAAGAGCCACATCTGCCCTGCTGTACAGGTAGCAGTAGTCTGGCTTTCTGAGGAGGTGGTTGAATGAGATGATTGGCAGGGCCCTTTCCAGTAATTTTGGTGGCTCTGTGATAGTTAATTTTGTTAATAAATAATTGTGGGATTGTAGTTTAGTTTGGCAAAGAGTGGAGTTAACACAAATGCCTGTGCATGTGTTCACACACATCCTTTTGGAGTACATAATCCTTTTTGTTTCTAGATACCAGCTTGAATTAAAAGAAGAACACATAGCCAGAACCAATAAAGTTACTGAAGATGAGAAAAAAAATAAAGGTAACCATCTGTCTGAGATTGATAAACCTGTTTATCTCTAGAGCTTTTACTGCCATATGCCAAACCACTACTGTTCCTGAACAGTCCTGGTGTTTTGTGGTGTAAGGGACAGAAGAGCCATCAGAGCAGGTGACATTCAGCAACAGTGACAGTTCAGCATCTTGTTGCTGTTCAGAATGCAGTGGGAATCATAAAGTGCTGCTTTGCACAGAGGCTGCAAAGCATTCCTGGTTTTTCACTGTCCCATTTCCATTGGAAGTCCTACTGGCTCATTCAGGCTTTAACTGAGTCCTGGTACTGTACCCAGGCACAGTTGCCAGTTTCTACATTTATTGTGCACAAAATGTTTAATTGGAGCTTGTGGAAGAGAGCAGGACAGATAACAGAGTTAGGCTTTAAAGTTAGGGACGTATAAGAAATGATGTATCACAGGCATATGAATTTGATTTACTTAATTCTAAATGTGTATATATGCATGTGTATACATTTGTATATACAGCATGATTTAGTTAATTTTGAAGGCGTGTGTATGACAGTAATTTTTATGTCTTAAATTGAATTTTGGGCTTAGCAGCTTAAAACTGTTTTCTGCTGATACAGTTTTTTACTGTAATACTCTACTAATTTTAATTCAGCATTTGTAATCCTCCCTGCAGAGAAAGCTATGCTTTTGGAAGAAGAAGCCATTGCTATTAATTCAAAAAAGGAGGAATTCAAGCAAGCTGTATCACGTGCCAAAGATCTTGAGGTAATTGTAAATATTAATTTAAAGAAGCCTGTATTCTAATTGGTGCAGTTGAGGTATGTTACAAATAAAAAAGAAAATGTGACATAAAAATAATTGTTGAGTAGTACAGCAGTTCATAAGTTTCTAAACTCTTCTTTGTCTGCAGCTGGACTTGGAGTCAGTGAAGGCCCAGGTTCTGTTGGTAAATAAACAGAATGATTTGTTGACAGAAAAACTGAAAGAGGTATCAGACTATCCTTTGCTAAAGGAGGAAAAATCGGAGCTCCAAGTGCAGAATAAACTACTTAGGCAACAGCTGGATGAGACTCGGAGTGAGAACCAGCATCTTCGAGACAGTCAGTGTGAATGATTTAGTTATTTTCTTGTTTATGTTTCTCTACAAGTATTTGTTATAAGTAAATTTTCATTAAAATACTTTCTTTGTATTATGTTTGGTAGTAGTTAGCATGAAGCCCAAGCTAGTGGTTATATATAAGTGAGCAGTCCTTGGCATAAGTTTATTTTCTTTTTTATGTCTGTATGTCTGAATTAAGTGGTAGCGGTAATTTGGAAGGATATCCATTTCACCCTCTGAAAGAAGCAGTGCAATATTTCTAACCATTGCATTAGTATGGTTAATAATGGTAAAAGAACATGACATTGTTATTGAAGTGCTTGCCTGACTAAAGTAATAAATGCAAAGTATTTTTAATGTGCATTTCAGATTTTAATGAGCATTTCAGGAGAGTAGAGATGTATGTGCAGTTATGTAAGATAAGGATATGTATTTTTCTTCCAGTGTAGGATAGTCTGGCTCTAGTTCTTAAAGGACTACACCAACAAAGATTTTGGTTCTTTGTAAAAGGAAGAAGAAAAATATCCCCAAGTACTTATTCACACAAAGCCTTGTTATGTTCCTAAAATCAAATCAGCTTTACATGTTCATGGGGTATCGTGTAGAAAAGTGCACACTTGTTATTCTTTGTCTGAGTGTCTGGTCTTTCCCTTTTTTGCGGTAGAGCTGTCCCAGCCCTCAGCGGAGTACTTGGCCTGCCAAGTGGAGCTGAGGAGAGTGGAGCATTCTATGAAGTTGGTGCTGGATGAATTTGAAAGTCATAAGCAGATGTTGGAAAAACAGCTACAAAATGAGGTAAATTATTATTTCGAAATGGTTTGAATCTTTTCTTCTTCCTATCATCTCTTTCACAATTACCCATCTGCCTGTGCAGGCTGTTTGGCGTGCAGGCTGTTTGGCATGCAGTTACAAGGATTGTTTGTACTGTGCTCATTTTTATGTATACAACTCTAAAGAAAACAAAATATCACCACACCAAAAAACTACCAAAAAATAAAACCAACCCAACATTACCAAGTCTTTCTGAGTCTCCAAATTGTCAGTGCTGAATTTCAGTAGGATACTAGGTATATATGATCTGACTAGACCTGAAAAACATTTAGAAACCAAGTATTCAGCCAGTTGGGATTATTCTTGTTGTTTGAATTACACTGGTTTTTGTTTTTTTCTTGATTTCCTATAGATTGAGCGCTGTGCCCAGTTGAAGGCCCAACTGTTAGACTCTGAAGCTACTGTCAGGAAGTTAAATGTGCAGGTTGAAGAACTGAAACTGCAAGTGAAGCAAACACAGGCAGGTTTGTATCTTACACCAAAGCAGTCCTTTATGAAGGACAAGTGTAAGAAGTTCCAGAAGCTTAAAAAAACTGCAGTTGTATAGAACCAACACATCACCAGGGAGTAGACTTTAGTTTAAAATCAAAATGTATTTGAAGCCCAGTTTAAAAAGGAGACTAATTTTAACCTCCTTTCAGAAAACAAACCTAGCAGAGGAAGAAAAATACTCCTCCCTGAGCATTTGCATATTTTTATTGTCTGTTTTTCCTCAGTAGAAGGCCATTAATGTTTGCTGATAACATAAACAACATTTTCCAGCAGGCAATTTGTATTTTAATGTGTTTTGATTCTTGAATGTTCATAATAAAAAGGATCAATTTGAAATTTTATTTTGTACCTCAGAAATTTAAGTCTAACTCTTAAACAGATTTAGTCAAGTCTAATAACTTTTGCTTAACTTATGCTTATCTCATAAGGGCATTAGAAACAGGGGCACTTATATAAAGCAGTTCAGTGTGCTGAAGAAATGTTCTTTTAAAGATGCCTGTCAGTTTGTTAATATCAAGTATTATAAATAAAAGCTTAGTATGTGTATTTAATGTAAAAATATGGAATTCAATTCTGCAATGATTATACATTACATACAACATGTTGTCTCATAGTTCAGTATATGCAATATTTTACATTTCATACTATCCACTAGACTTACACATACATTTATGGTACACGTATTGGTACCATTTGGAATTGGAAATTTGTTATATGAAAATAGCAAATATGTATTTTAATGAAATGACTGAAAGTACTGTAGGAACTTTCATTTTACATCAGAGTTAATGAAGCCATTGAAGAACCATTTGTGTAGAATAAAAACAAGATTGTAAATTTGCTGAAAAATACAGCAGATTGGTCTTTTGGGCTTGTTGAAGCATGCAAGTCCATGAAAGCAGGCTGTCCCAAAACATTCAATTTAACTGACAGTTTTAGAGTACTTTTAATGAAAAACAAAACAAAACATTTTCTATGTGCTGTGTTGTTTTTCTCCAGAATTATTTTTTGATTTAAATAAAGGGCAACTGCTAAGACTTCTGACATGCCCTATGTTCGTTAGGTTTTACCAGCATGATGAGATATAACATGTCCAAAATGGTAATGTTTTCATGTTTATTTATTTACTTGAACATAAGTATGTACTCTGCAATGTTATTTTTAAAATTAACGGTGGTTTTATGTGAAAGAACTATATATTTAAAAATAGCAGTGGTAATTTGCAGCTTTGGAGCTGTATTAAGAATACATTTAAATCCATTTCAATTAAAATTAAACTATTAAATTCTCAAAATGTAAGCCAATTCCATGGTAGAATAGTTATGATCAAATTGGAATTTAAATGCCATGTTTTACTATTTTTGCTTTGCTGTGGGTCTCCCTGTCTCTCTCTTTAGTGTCACTCACTCCCTCTTGCTGCCATTTAGCTCTGGAGAACGAGGTGTATCGGAACCCAAAGCCGTCGCTCGTCGACCGCTCCGTCCTCGACTTCCTCGGGGACAGGGTGGTGCCCCACGACATCTACGTGGATGGCGCGCTCCCGAGGAAGCTGCTCCTGCCCGACGTGGGGACAGCTAGCGCCGTGCCAGGGCCTGGCTGTCACCCACAGCTGCAGCCACGCAGCGCCTCCCCGGACTCTGACCTGGAGTGCATCGCGCGGGCCCGCGCCAGGGTGAAGGAGCTGGAGAAGGAGGCCGAGTACTTGGAAGAAGCCTACAGGAGTTACCAACACAGAGCCATGCTGAACGCAGCAAGCAGAACACCGAGCAAGATGCAGCCTCCTTTAATTCTGCAGTGTCCTCTTAGTAGCAACCCTTTGACTACCCAGCAGGAGCTGCTAGAGCATAATCCCAGCTGCCCACACTCCCCTCTGAGCAGTCCAAGAGGTGAGGAACACATCAAAAGGGCTGGGCAGGTCGATATCTTTAAAGCTCCCTTCACGCCACCACGCAGAGGAGCATCTTCAAGGCGCCTTTCTTCTACTCCCATTTCCAAACCAAAGAAAGACCTCAGCAACAAGAATGTTCCAGATGGTAAGACTCAATTGTTAATGGGGTGTAGTAACGGGTTTTGCTTACTGTTCCTCTTGTGCTCTGGGAACAGAAAGGTTTAGCAGTGTTAATCACTGATTCGTTATTTGCTAAGATGCAGGAGAAGTCAGGAGATGTGGTTTTGCAGGAGACAGAATATACCAGCTGCTTGGAGTATTGCTTCTTCCTGGAAACAAGTAGTGGAGAAGTATGTTGAGGGAAGTTAAATATGCTCTAGGGAGCTTTGAAGAGAAGACTACACCATATAAGTCCCTACAGGTGTAACTTTATGATATACAGAGTTTAAGTCAAAACTTGCTGTTAACTACTTTGAACATTAATTGTCATTTCTTAACCCTCCTATATTTCTAACCTTTCATTTAACTGTTGTAGCTAAAATGTGTGACAGAAGATGTCTTTGGTATGTCTTAAATCGAGCTTTCCAGTTCAGATTTCCTTTTGTTTGTTCTTTTTGCTGTGACATCTTTATAAAATACTCCTCAGCAACTGTAAGGAGGAAGGATCTAGTGTTTGAAAAATTTAAATTTGCCGTTAATATCACAATTTCTAGTAATTGTTTAGCCTTTTTTTTTAAGGGCAGTACTCAGGAAAAGCAAGCAAAATAGAAATAAAATGTAAAAAAAATCTGTTGCTTCAAATCTGCAGTACATCTGCTTCTTGAGTAATGCAAATTTTTTTACCCTGGCTCGAAGTGGATTTAATAGGATAAAAAAGAGACAGTAACAAAAAAAGAGATAATGATCAGCTGCTCCATGACAGAAAGTTAAATACAAGGGCAGCTTAGTTTGGAAGAAAGATGGCTGTGGGAAATCTGGAAAACAATGAGCGATGTGAAAAAGGTGAAGAGGGATCAACTGATTACTGTTTCACAGACCCCAGAATCCCATGACATTGAAAGGAAATAAAATTAAATGCTTCTTCATACCATGAGTAACTTGTGTAATTCATTGCTTCTGTGAGAACAGGAATAGATGCAGGCATACAACTTCTCTGTCAGGATGATCCAAAAAAGTATTGATTGGAGAAAGGTTGGGATGGGTGTTGCCAGAAGTAAGATACAAGTATTCTCCTTTTTCAATTCTAGTTTAGTTTTGTTTGGTAATGGGCACTGTTAGAAGCAGGTTATAAACACTGATTGATTGTGGCTGTCCCTGTGTTTCTGTATGTAGAGCATCATACTCTGTTACTAAAAACATCTTTGAGACTTGAACTTCCAAAGCAATCTTTCATGTTGTAAGCTCTGTCAGCTTCTGTATAAAATACCTACAGACTGTTTGTTTAGCACTGCACACAGACAAAAGTTTTCATAATACTAGGGTTTTGTTGAAAAATTAAGAAATGTTAAAACTAGTTGTGTGCATAACCTGGACAATCCTTCCTGTCTTTGTACTGTTCAGAAGCTACTTACAGGATGGCAGATCTCTGTTTTTCCATTGGGTCTGTTCTTTGCCTAATGTACAAAACTGACTGTTTTTTTTCAAAACCAAAGGAGCGCATTACCTGACTCAGGAGTTACAGAAATGAAGTGGTATGGATTGTAGGACATCAGGCTGAAGCTGGGTGATAGGATATTAAGGTTAGCTTCAATGCTAACTGTGCTGTTAGTGGGATTTGTCAGCTCGCACTTAGAATGCTTCCCCTCTGAGATGTCACTTCTCCCTCATAAGTCTTCTAAGGAGTGCTTTAAACTGGTGTGTATATATTATTCTTTTCTGTTAGAGATGGCTGAAGCAACAGGTGTAGTTTTGCTAGAAAACTCTTAAAGTCATTCTGGAAGCTTCTGTGGAGCTTTTTGGTGGTGTTGGAAATACCAGTCTGAACAACCCAGTGTAAATTTAAAGAGGTAGAAGAGACCATGCATGTGAGTCTGAGATTTGTCTTCTCCTTTAAATGAGGTTAAGTGCAGCTCAGTTATCAGCAGGAAGAAATATGTTCTCCTCTAAAATACTTACAGTTGGCAGTTCCAACAGCTGTTTTACTGCATAATCTGCAAGTGGAAGGATTGTGCAGTTTTTTATTTTCCTTTAAATTAGCTCATGCATTTGACTGTTTTCCTTGCTAGGTCCATGCACATTGAACCGATAATGCATGTGTTGTACAACCAGCCTTGTCTGAGAAATAGTAGGACGAATGGCTAATACAAATTGTGGGATTTTTATTCTGCAGAGAACATCAAGAGCTCATCCCTTACCTCTTCACAGCAGAGTGTTGACCAGGTTCTTTCTCCTATTTCAAAGCGATGTTTGCTTTCATCTTCTGAGTCTGTTCCTTCCTCGCCATCCAGTCATGGCCAGAAAATCAGGTAACATTGTTTACAAAGCAACACTTTTAACCTGCTTTTTAAAGAAACATTTGTCTAATTGTTCACAGTGATAGCTGCTTTTACAAATCAAGCAAGCCATTGATTTTATAAGTGAAAGCTTTTCTAAAGATGAATAAGGATTTCCATTTTAAATATCATGCCTCAAGTGGAACCTAGTTATGAATAAAACCTAAACACTTTCCTCTGAGCAAAACCACATCTCTTTATTTTGTCTCTGTTTTTCACATCTGTGACCTGACTGATGAGCTTTTGCTAATTGAAGCATTTGAATTTCTGCTTCCTGTTTGAGAATTTAAATCAAGGCAATTGTACATTCTCACTTTATTCATTAACAAGCTGTAATGCTAAATTTATTATTTTTCTCACTCTGAAGAGCTTGTTCACATGCCTGTTTTCAAAGTAGGATTTTCCAGTCTTCTTTGCATGTGGGAATGGGATGGGTAGCACAACTCTTCTTTTTTTTTGGGGGGGGGGGATCTTTTAAAGGTAAATTAATAACTTAACAAAATTAGGCTGCATTAAAATGACTTGTCTTTTGTTTCTGTTTCTCCTATTTCTATGTCTGGAGTTCTTCTGTTCTTAATGGCCAGTGTTGCCTCCACTCTCCAAAACTAAGTATCCTGAGTATGTGTCTTCAGAAGCAGCTCTAGGACTTTTAATATTGTTTTTCTTCAGAAGAGACAGCTGAATTGTCCTTAACCTGCTAGCCATCATTCCTGGTTTGGTGGCTGAAGACAGCTTGTGCTGGGGCAGCTCTAGCAGGCATTTGTAGGCCTGTCTTATTTTGTTTTTATCAAGGCCTCAACATACATTTAATGCAGAGAGGATCTCTTATCTGGTTAGAATTTTGGGACAGCCTTTATGTTTTTTGTGTTCAAAATGAGGGATATTTAGGGACTGTGAGGTCAGTTTCCTTTAAGCATTCCCTTGAGGCTGTGTCTCCTTTCCCTAGCCATTCACATTTTCTGTGGTACGTCTCAGATTGCTTGTACTTCTCTGACAGACCTTAAAAAGTGGAGGCTGAATGTTAAACTGCATATTAAGGTGATAGAGGAAAATACTGTAATCCTGTGAGGGACTGTACGTCTTGAAGGATTTTGTAGACTCCATCCTGCTTGAAGAGTGAACAAGTATGAGCAAGTTGTGTTGCAGAGGACAGACCTGGGTCTGGGAAGGCAGCTATAGTTTGTTGTTGCTTTCTTGGGTTTCTTATGACAAAGCAAGGGTATAAGGTCCCAATAATTGTCTTGAACTTGCTGCTTTCCCAAGACTTTCTCAAAGGAAAAACATTCTTTTGTTGCGTATTTTCTAATTTCATGTGACTTGGACTGTTTTCTGTTACATGAAATATTTGAGAAATGCTTGTGTGGGCTTTTCCAGTTATTTACTCTTATTATTAGGCAAATGCCACATCACTGATGTGTATTGTGGGATTAGTTTATGACCTGTAGATTTTAAGTGGCAATGGGAACCTCACTGAAAAGGCAAGACAAGTGAATATGATGCTGTGACATCCGTGACAAGCCGTTAGAAGTCAGACCTTGGTCAGTGGGGAAGAACAATTGCTTCTGCTACTACAGGAGCTCCTTGTTTATTCATGTTCCAAGATATGAGTGCTGTGAAGGAAACTGTAAACATGGACAGGAAGACTAGTGTTGTAAGGCAGATTATTACCTAATTGTTTGTTTGTTTGTTTGTTTAGGCCTGAAGAAACCAGTTGAATGTTGTTACTGAGGCAGTGGGTTCTCTGTCTTTCTATCAGTGTTGCAGGACACAGTATTGAAGTGACATGCGTGTCCTTGAAGTTTGCACCCTTAAGAATTATTTAGCACTTACCATTTCTGTGAAGGAAAGACTCAAAACATGAAGTAGATTTCTAAAAACTTGAAATATAATTTACTCTGTCCTATTTAATTTATAGGGTATTTTTCCACACTGACATCACTGAAGTATCCTTCTGGCAATGCAGTTTTATTTATCTGTGCCCAGATTCACTTTTTGTTTGTGAACAAATGTCATTGTTGGGGGTATGTTTTGTATTGTCTGTTCTCCACTTTTGCCCTATGGAAGACCTGTATTCCTTAGAAATGGTAAGCACAAACAGGCTGTGATGAAGAGCACCAGCTGGTGTGAAGTAAGCTCCTTTATGAAGTGCTGATGCTGAATTTCATTAGTGACCTGCACTCTTTTTGCTGTTCTGGTTCTGGTCAGAGTTTAGTAGCTGGGTCACGTGGGAGACATTGTTCTTTCACATTATCCTTCTGATGAGATAAATGGGGATTTAGAATGAGGGCACTAACCCCATTTTGATAGAACTCAGATTTTCACCCCTGCATCTCTTGTTTTGCCAGACATCTAATCCTAATACATGTCAAACACATCTGTTAAGATGACATCGAAATGGGAGTTAAACTGTAACACAAACCTTAAAAAGGCAAATTTCTTAGTTTCAGTTGACTGTCACAATTTATTGTATTTCTCATTTTTTTATGTTTTTTGTTACTCTTTTTATTTTGTTTTAATGTAATAAAATTATGTCACATAAAGACCTTGGGGAAAGGCTGAATGGGAATGCAGTGGACTTTTGGTAAGAACTGGATTGAAATAGCTTAAATTTCAGTCAGAAAGTTTCACAGATTTTAGGTTTGGTTAGTCTGTTGCTTAGCATGTGAGTGAATTTCAGATGGCTATTTTGTAGAAGTTCAGCAATTATATTTATGTACTTGTTTATATTCTTCCTTATTTTTTTCAGACTTCAGAGTCAACAAACAGATAAACAAGATCTCAGTGAAATTCACAAACCAGAGAAACTAAGGTATGAGGATCTTGAAGAACACATTTCTACTCTTGAAGGTAAGTTTTAGTGCATTTCAGACAATTTGTTTAACACCTTAGGGCTTAACAGTTACGGGATAACTGTCTTCATAGTTTTAAGACTATGGAGAGAAAAATTTCTGACTGATTTTGGAATTAGGGAAGACCAATGTCTCAGATGATGGGGTATTAAGTTTCTTCATTCTTGCATCTTTAGGTAAGTGTATATCGTAATAATCAGACATTAAATTGAGTTGGTTCTGAAATTTATAACATAAATTTGTTCAGAAATCTTGCATCACCTTGTTCTGATTAATGCTGAAGGTCTGATGGTTGCTTTGGAATGTTTTAAAATGGTGTAGAATTTTTTTTTAAACAGAAAAGTGTATTAGTATGTGAACTAAATTGAGGCTTAAATTATATTATATTATTATATTTGCTGCATAAATTAGAACCAGGTCATAAGCCTAAAGACAGGTTTCTGTAGCTGTTGCATGCAGTCTTGACTTTTCCTTCAGTAACTGAAGCTTAAATAGTAGTATGAATTAGAAGTTGCTTCAGGTTGCATGTAAATGTGGAAAGAAAGAACTCTTGCAGTTATACTGTTAATTAATCAGCATCATTAATCAGCATCTCTGAGTAGCTTTGAAACATGTGTTTCAGTTACTGAAACCTAAATTTTGTCCTTTTTTTTTCTCTGCAGTCAGTATTTCATTTATTTGCATTTCTTCTCTCTGTTGATTGCAGGCTATGAAATGTTTCATTCTCTCTGTATGCTGCAGGGTCAGTTTTCAAAAATCTTTGATGTAACTAAGGTAGTGTAGAAAGAAGAGGGTGATCAATCTTGATGTCCTTTATAGCCATTTGTATATGGAGTGAGAAATAGAAGCACAGTTATAGAACTTACTTAGTTTTGAGTGGCATCCTAATGTTGAACCTTAGCAGCCTTATCTTCCATGAAACTGTGAGTTTAAAGTATATGAAGTGGTCAATGAGGAAGATGTGAACAGCCAGCTAACCCTTCCTATTTCCAGATTTCATGAGGTCTGTAAAGTCCTGAGGCTTGGTGGAAATGTGGCATTGTGTGGTGTAACTAAACTCATGGCTGGTGGAGAGATTGTGGTTGTTGTCTGGGAGAGTTGGGGGTATTTTCTTTGAAACCAGTGGTTCTGTCTGGTGTGAATCCTTTCTTGGGTCCCAGACTGGCTTATTCTTTGGGTTGTGGTTAGGTCATATGGAAGATGGAGTGGAGCCCTTGTTCCTCACTCCTGACCCTGTGAGAATATGGCTTTCAGTATTTTAAAAGCAAGCAACCAAAAAAGATGTTTGTTTAAATAGCAGATGTGCTGATAGTGTTTAGTGATAACTGGCAGAAGATAATGCCTCATCTGTGCATTTCTCTGTGAAGCTTTACTCATTACTCAGCTGGTTTTATTTCTCTCATTTATTTCTTTTATAAGCTTTAAATGCATTATTTGAATGTGAACCAAGCCTGTAGCCACTAATGGCTTCTACTCATCTCACATTTTAATTAGACTTATATTTATTTGTTAAATTTTGTATGGGAGACTTTTGGGAATACATTACATATTTCACTTTTCTTTTATTACATATGACAACAGACTGGCATTTTCTTGGCAATTAGGGCTGAGTAGATGCTGTGCCCAAGTAAGGTATTAATGAATCATTTGGTGATGTGTGGTGGTCAGTAATTGTAAGAGCTCACACATGCTGATGATTTCTCAATCAACAGTGCTTTAGTTGGGTGAGCCTGCATCAAAAGACAATCTTGGTATGTAGGAGGAAATCATATTGGCTGAAAAGGGGAGGAGGTGCCTCAGGAGAAATTGCAGGGAAAGGTGGGTAAGAAAGTAAAATCTAAGAAGTAAATACAGAAAAAGATATAGTGAAGGATGAAGTTGATAACAGTAAAAAAAAAAATCAATGACTTAAAGGAGATACCAGAAAATATGGAAGTCTTTTAGTCCTACTGTGAGTGAGCTCTAGAAAGAAAAGATCATCAGATTATCTTGGCAGCAACTGTTTCTGGGTGATGTGCTTGTCTTAAGGGCATAATGCATCTCTTGCTGTCCACCCTTAAAAAGGGAGTGAAAGTTACAGAGTTACCTTTTTTCTCCTTTGCAGAGTAGTTAATTTAAGATGTTTTTTATTATTAATGGTTCTGGTTTGGGTTTCTTTGTTTATGTTGTTGGCAGTCATTTTGAAGTTAGAAGTAATATTTAACTGGGACAAGTTTATGAAAGGATTTTTTTAAAATTTAAATATACCTGATGCTTATTGGTGCCTCATATGGAAATAATGTTGTTGTTGATAGCTTTATAATTAAGAGAGAGCAACAAAACAGAATAGACTTTCTTTTGAGTGTGATAGCCCATTATTTTGGTCTTACAAAACACCCCATATATAGAACTTATTTTCCTAGGTGGAGCTGGTAGGAATTCCTCTTGCTTTGGTAAGAAACTGAAAACATTCTCCTAACTTAGAATGACAGCTTGACAGAAATTTTCTGTTATGCTTTCATCTATAGTTCCTCTAAAAGAGTTTTAATTTAAAGATATTTAAACCATTCAGAGAGAGAGAGAGGCTGATCACTTTGGTTGACTTGGGCTTTTTAATGTAAAATATTTCAGTTTTATTATTATGTGGAAAAGAAAAAAGCTTGAGACATTGCTAGTATATAAAGGATGAAAATTGATGTTTTCTAAAGATTTACCCAAAACCTAAAGAGATATATAGAGTATCTGTGCTCTGTTACACAAAGTGCTTGGGAGATTAGTTCTGTGCATTTCAGGTTGGATATCTAGAGGTAATGGCCACATCTTGTTTTATCTCTTTTTTTCTGTCTCACATCAAATGAGATAAAAGCAGTCTGCATATTTGCAAATCAGTAATTTTAAAGCAGTTGAATATCACAGCAATGATCAAAGAGGAAGGACAGTAATTGTGTTTTTGTGAATTCAGAGCCAGCCCTGCACAGGGAAAAGATAGTACAATATCTGAGTTAACAGCATCCACCCTGTGCACTGAAGAAGGGAAGGACCCCATTAAAGAGTGTGTGACCAAATAGTTAAAGATTATTTTTTATGCATAAAAACAGTGAGCTGAACTTGGATATCCAATTTTCCTGTTACTTGTATCTTGATTATGCAAAGAAATGAAAACATCTTGGGTTTCTGTTGTATATTTCTACAGTTTGGGCTTTATAAACAAATGTGTTCCAATAGCTAATTTCAAAACTAACAATTCTGTAATTAAGGAAGCAAGTACAGCCTATGATAATTCTTAATTCTCAGGGAGATGATCAAGTTGAAGGGAAAAAGCTCAATTAGTGCTGATATTTTTGTGTTCTAATTTAGCCATTCCCACACTCTCTGTCCATTGCTGTGCTCTACTTTTGCAATTACAATATAATGAAGCCATTGTTCAAATTTCTTCTCCAGATCAGGGGGACATACCAGAGGAGTGTGAAAGTGATGTCTTGCATCCATCTGGGGACATTGTCGATGGAAACTGTGTCACAGCCCCTGTGCCAGCAACAGCCACTTCACTGCAAGACTTATGTGAGTTCTCAGCTCAGACACAAAAGAAAGTACCCTTTTAAAATGTCAAATGTGTAACACAGCCAAATATTTAAGAATCTGTAGGTATGTAGGCTGGTGTGGTTTAAAAATTTTCCAGAAAGTGACATTTCTGCAATAAAGAGAAAGAAGTCTTTTCCTTTGGGGGTTTTTTTTTGTTGTTTTTTTTTTTTTTTTTTTTTTTATAGGGATGAGTTTTTTCATCCTGGTTTTAGTTAAATTTGCTTTTAATTTAAACATTCTTGCCACCCATCTCACCCCCCCATCAGCTTCTTGCGAGATGATTATTTTTTCTTTAGGATAATTATTAAATATAATTTCTGCTCTTGATAGGAATGAGACATTAAATGTTTTGAAGTATTTTATGTAGTGCTTGTCTGGATTTTAAAAAATTTATTCTTGACTATGTTGGTGAACTGTGTTATCACAATGCAGTTTTAATTCTTTGGCTAGATGAGAATAATATCTCATATATAGTCAGCATATGCTGCCTTTCTAATTGTTCTGGATGGAAACAATATGGCTCTTTTTTTTCACAGAAGGGCTTTCGAGCTTCTTATGATTGCCAGTCCTTAGTTTGCCCATCTCCCATTGCTATCTCATGCTGTTCTTTGTACACAGCTTTTTAAATACATTAAATACATTGGTCATATCAGCTGCAGGTCCTGCAATAATTTTCCAAGGGGTTTTAAATACTTTGCTTTATAAATATAAAGAATTGTATCCAACCACACTGTATAGGGGGAAAGAACACAGTAACATGGACTTTGGGATAATAAAGGTTTGTTTAATAAGAACAGCCATGACAGGAGTGAGAAGTGCAGATCTGTCAAATCTCTGGCCTGTTCTTTGGCTCTCTACTCCTTAACTCTTGGTGAGTCATTTATCAGACTAAAAAATGTTTGGAGGTGGGAAAACACATTACCCCACACCCAAGAGTAAGTTTGGTGTATGTGCAAACAATATATGCAGTTGTTTTTCCTTTGCTGTTAACGTTATGCAGGAACCTGGGACTGATTTGTATGCTCTTGTAGTGATCACTGAACTACATAAATCAAACTACAGATGTTGAAATCATTTTTCACAGTGGTGCTGGATCAAAGGCACATTGAAGAACACAACAGAGAAGTTGAGAAAAACTTAGAAGAAGAAAGGAAAGCAGGAGAAGAAAGGAAAGAGAAAGAACAACAGGAAGCTTTGGAAAGCGAGCAAAAAGAAGTGGAAAAACTTAAGGAAGAAGTGGTAATTTAATTTCTGACAGTAATGCAGCTTTGTAGTGACTTGCATTTTAGGACTGTTATTTGTGTTACTTGGATAAAATTAGATTTTTATTCTGTGAAGTGAAAGTAGTAGAGGAGACAGTAAGAGAGTACATAAGTTATTTTATGTACTTGTGTGATTAACCAGAGCCTCACTAGAGTGTCTCCTTACGCCAAGTGACTTTTTCACTGGAAACAGATGCCTTTCTTTCCCTGCCTCATGTAACTGGAAGCTACAATTTTATGGCCACTGTCACCATGCTGTTGGAACAAGCTGAACATTTGCTGTCTCTGTGGTGTGGCCACTGCAGGTGGGGACACCATCAAAATATGTTCAGGTCCATCTGTCAGGACTTCCAGGGTACTCTGGGAAGCAGAGAGTATAAGGAGACCTTGAGTTTGCTTAAATCCCTTTGAGCTTAAACACTTAGTGTTTAGTGTTCTGGATTTTTAGGTCCTGTTTAATACTGTTTAGATTGGTGTGTTTTACTGAGTTTAATGTGATATTATGCATGTATTGCAGGTAGTAAGGTATAAATGTATTTTTTTAATCAGTATTTATATTTATTTTTGCGTCTTAAAGTATATCCAAGACTCGATGAAAACAGATGAAGAAATAGAAGAGGGAGTAAAATCTGAGCATAGTAAGACTGCTGCTGAAAATAATGTAAAGGATCCTCCTTCCAATCCATTAGAAAAATACATGAGAATAATTCAGCAGAGCAGAGAGCAGGAACTGGCAAACAAGGTGATTATTCTCAAAACATGGTCCCAAAAATATTATTGACCAAATCTGTGTCTTGCTAAGCATGCTTAGAATGAAAACCATATTCACATTTATTTTTTTCTTCATTTATAAACTTTATGTAACATCCTGCAGAGCAGTGTTTGGATTTGTATTGGAAAAGTGTGATGATCTAAAAGAAAAACATGGAAAACTTTGTTCTGTAAGGGTTGCTGGTATCCTCTGGGTGGGGGGTTTGTTAGTTTGTTTTTTAAGGTACTAGGACAGTATTTAAAAGTCCTCAATTTTTAGCTTAAACTGTGTTTAAATACAGTTTGAACCTGTCAGGTTGTGTTCCTCTAACACAACAAATTCATTCTGGCAAAATGGAAAATCAGACTATTAAAGAAGAGGTATGGGTGGACATTACTTCAGTGAAGGAATGCAGGATGCTTTTGTTCAGACATGATCCCAATCTAAATTTCCAAAGTTTTACTATTCTAGATCCAGTGTAGCATTTGTAGAAATAGGGTTGGTCCTTCAGAAGACTTTTATTTTCAGTTATGAGCCTTAAAAATCCAGATGCTATTATGAGGTCACTTTGACCTAACTGGTTAGAGAAAGTGTATTTTCCTCTTGGTTACCAGGATTCAAAAAAAGAAGAAATAAGAGAAGCATCACCTTCAGAAGGACTTCTGTCTACTGAAAATGATGACAGGTAAGGCTCATGTATTAATCATTCCTACTACTCCATATTAACAAATAATAACTCTAATATAGCGTTGTAATAGATTTAGTATGAATTATGTTAAGAGACACCTGCCTCCTTAGAAACCAAAATAAATTATTAATCAAAAGCAATTGTGTCAGAAAAATTTGGGATCCTTCCAATTCTTGTATATGCAAGTTAAGCACTGTAACTCACATCTGAGAGCTGCACTTTATGATCTGTTCCAGTCGTTGTGGCACTCACAACTTTTTATCTGCAATTGAGCAGCATCCAACTTCCTTCACAGGGAGCTGGAGTTTGAGGGATTGTTCTTGGGTGATGTCACCCTGGGTTTGTCTGTGCTGCACCTCACCCATAGTCTGTTCCTAGCTTTGATTTTTCAGTAGCATTGTGGACTTTTATTCAGAGATTCTGTCTGCCTGCACTGAGTCACAACAGCCCAGGCAGTTCCTCTGGTTCTCTGTAGGCATTGATAAATACAGATGTTTGTTTTAGTTGCTTGCCAGAGAAAAACTAAACAATCCTCCTCTAAATCTTTCAGTTTATTCCAAGATGTAGAATTGAAAATAAGCAAAAAAATATGGAGCAGTTAGAAAACAAAACCTGTAAAGGTTCACTGTAACCATAGTTCTGATTCACTACTGTCTGTGCTGTTAAACATAACAGACCCTACCCTGCTGCTCCTGAATTGGCAGCAGTTGTGTTGTTTTCACTCAGTGAGCACTACAGAAGATAGTTCTGCTTTTTGAGGTATAGGTGATGGCTTTCAGTTAATGAAGCCCCACATCTTCCTGCTTTTGGGTTGGTTTTATTGCCAGCAGTTCACTGAAACAGCAAAGGCAGTCTCTTAACTTCTGTTTTAAAATGACTGTTAAGATTTAAGATAAACTACATTGGACTCATACCACTTTATTTTCCTCCCTCCTATAATCAATACAGTCTTGCAGACATTTCTCATGGAGATGTGGATGAAAGCTTCTGGTGAACAACAGCAACTGATTTTTTAATTTTTATTATTATTATGAGAGATATTTTTAAAGTAGTTTTGTGCCTTTAATAAATGTTAGGCACCAACACTGCAGGCTGTGTAATTATAAATTAATAAAGTGGATTTTGATCTGTTTCATTACTTCAGTCATTTATTTCAAACAGGGAGTCCTGATGTTACTAGTCCAGGAGGAAGCTCTTGGGTGGGGTGAGAGAAAGAACAAAGCAGGGAACAGAAACTGATCAGTATATTTGGGTAGATTTGTGTTGGCACTGAATTCCTCTAAACTTTGTCAATTTTGCCAACCCCCGTCCCCCAGTGTTTCAAAGTGTGGATGAAAGAAAAAAATTCCCTCATCATCACCTGCTTTTAAAGGTGTCCCGTGGAGGCACTTGGCTCACACAGCTTCAGAGCACTGAGTGTGACAGACCCAAAATAAGGTGTCCCTTCTGCTGCACGGCAGGGGCAGGAGCCACTTTCAAAAGCAGCCCCTCTCATGTATCACCTCGTTGGTATTAACCAGCCCAGAATGGAGAGATTAAAATAAAAATGCTATTTAACTCATCTTTATTTAAGCTTTGTATTTTGTAGGTAGATTATAGGCAAGATCATTAAACTTTATTTACAGTATAAAATACAGTAGTTTTTATCAATGAAGTAATTTTGGGTGGCAGCATATATTACAACTTGCACTGCATTTGAGGCTGCTCATCTTGACCTAACTACAAGAACATGAAGCCAAGTTTGACAGAATTTAGGGGCAAAAAACCAAAGTTCTGTCTTGAATTTTCTGGATGTTTAAACACAATGTACCAAAACTGTGACAGATAGAAACTTTGCTTTTTGAAATGAAGCTAGAATGTGATGTGGTGGTTACTCTGATTTTGCATGCTGCTTAATTAGCTGTTGCAGCCACTCTGGCCTTTACAGAATTTCTGAGTGGCTGCTCCAGTCGGATGTGGGGAAGGGGTGGTGCTTGTTGCATTATGCTGGCCTGGAACAACTACCACTAGTGCATGCTGCACACTGCTGCTGCTGCAGCTGCACCTGCAGAGCAGCCCTGCCCATGCAGGAGGGCAGGCAGCTCTGGAACAGAACGTGTTTCACCTCAGATAGAGACATAAAGCCTAGAGATGCACTGCCATGGAGTAGCTGTAGGTCTGGGTTCAAATAAGCATACACAAGTGTTGGCTATTATCTACAAATATTTATTTTAACACTTGGATGTAACTACAGGAAGCCCTTGGCACTGATAGAAAATATTGATTCACTGTTAGGTTACAAAAATTTATACATAGCAAAATTTAATGCTCTTTACATAAAAATATTAGACTACTTAAACAAAACTTCAAAAACTCCCAGTAATAGCTACACTGAATTAGAAAAGAATTAGGCTTTAAGACACTGCCTCCATTATTACCCTTATGCAAACACTGGGCTAGAACATCACCTGCATTGCTGTAGAAATGTCTCCTTCATGCAACAGGTAAGAACATACACTAGGCTATTTTGTCATATTTGCTCTACATCAATCAACTTTGCCCCTTTTTTGAAACTGTCAAATTAGACTTCAATAGTTAACTTTCACTAGTTAACAAAAGAAATTATATTTGAAGTTAATACCCCCCAAAAAATGCCTTTTCTCTTAATACTGATTTGAAGGAATTTGTGCTTCCTTTGATGTATATTCAGCAAACAGTCAAAACTACCAAACCACATGTCAGCTTAGCAGGGGTATGACTTGAATATTTAATTTTTTTCAAATGAATGATGTATTTTTACTTTTCCCCCCCAACATTTATATATATATATATATATCATATAGAACAAACACCAAATATACCATCACTAATACTCAAGATATCACTGAATGCTTCTGAAAAAAAAACATTAATTAGAAGGCAGACTTCTATGGGAAATGACTTTAAAATGGCACCAGTTTGTTTGTTGTTGTTTTTTTTTTCTGAACACCACGTTTTCTTAGTGTACTAATTAATTTGTAAAAAGGAAAACACGTAAGCACTGACTATAAATTTGCTAAGCACCAAGATAGAGAAAGGTGGACATCCTGTATTATTTTTATGGCTGCAAATTTTATTGTTTGTGTAAAACTCTGCAAACTTTCTCATCCGCTCATTTGGAATTGTCAGATCAGTGTCATTTTAATAAGGTAACACTTTCACTTACTTAAAATGTAGGATAATGGTCTCCTGCCACTATATAAATGCTACAACATTTATAGAAAATAAATATTAAGGCAAAGCTGACATTTATTTTCAAAGAAGGGGATCATTATCCAGATCCAGGGATCTACATTCCATTAAAGAGTTAATAAAAAGATTAGAACTTGGGCGATGTGCCTGACCCTCAGGTGAGCACAGGGCTGTGAGGTGGCACAGGAGCAGAGCTGCTCCCATGGCCCAGGTGTGGGGCACTCCCAAACACCCCCTGCACCACCTGGAGCTGCTGCAGCTGTGCCATCACACACACAGGAGCTCCTCCCAGGAATCCCAGCTGGGCAGGGCTCCCTGGGGAGGGGCTCAGTCACACCCTGCACTGCCTGAGGTCTGCACAGATCTGCTGCCTGCTCGGCTGGGGCAGGGCGTCATGCTCTAGAACAAGTCAAATATTAAATACCAAGTCTCAAAGAAGAATAATTTGGTCACTTTTTGTAAAGTGTTGCCTTTTAAAATGCCTGGAATAAACCCTCCATTCTCTTTTAGAAAGGATGGAAGATTACCAATGGGATGATTTCCCTAAAAAAGTTTTCCAGGAGCTGGAATGTGAAGCTTTTACACTTCTCTCTAATTTTGTTTGCTAGACACACATCTGTACTGCAGAGCAGCTATTTGCTGATTTGTCAGAGCTACAGAACTCTTCTGGTGAATTATTGTGGCAAACATTTATGTGTAAGAATTGAGTTGCTCTTTTGACCGAGACTGGATATCCTGAAGCTCCTGCTCTTCTTTTGCTTTGATATCTTGGTAGGCCTGCATTTTGCTTGCATCCTTTAAGTAGGCCCAGTTAGAAGACAGTATCATGAGGAAGTGGATCTGGAAGAGAAGGGTGAGCATGATGGCGAGTGAGCATGTCAAGAGGCAAAGCAAGCTGCTAGTCAGATTAATAGACGCTCTTTAAAATAACGACCAAAAAATAGTTATTCTACGTTAATAAGCATTCTGTTATGAAAACAAGCACAGAGGCTATTTTTCAAAGATCTCTATAATTTGGCATGCTAATAATTCAGTTTGTTATTCACAATTTAGAGAAAGTTAGTACAACAATATTAAAATGAGCTACAGAGTTGTACGGGTCAATTAAAATGCAGAATGGGGGGAAGCAGGAGAACAGTTTTGTACGTGGCAATATACGGAATCTGTAAACTACGAGGTGCTCAGAAGAACTGCTCTCTAAGGTCGTGGTGTTTATGCATATCCAAGCCCAGAGCCCGGCAGGTCTTTTCCCCCAACAAGCAGATGAGAATTCCACCCTCCCCCTGGAAGAAAACCTGAAACTGTGAACCGTTTTATTTACGTGAACAAGGCTACATTAACACATCGAAAAATTAAACATCAAAACATGAGTCCAAAACTAAGCAAAAGCATGCAATGTCTGGGTTAAGAAGTCTTAATCCTGTATTTTTATAGCTACATTTTAAACTTCCATTGTCCAACTTCAGGTGAAGAGTTGTATATAGCAAACGGTTCTCTTTTTAAAATTATTACGTGGTTGTTTTTCTAGTTTGTGCATTCGTCTCTTGCCAACTTCTTTTGCCCATACTTCATGCAAAAACATCTACATCTGAAAACATTGATTCACTTCTCCTTCGTTCTTCCCCCCAACACTGTGAACAGGTCCCTGTGATCTATGCATGGTTTTGCTTCCTGTGCAGTCATACTTACATTTTTGAGATCTGGCTACTGAGAAATCAGTTACTAAAGTGCAGCCATACAAGAACAGAAGCTATTTATATGCTGTTTCTTACTAGTTCAGGGTCCAAAAGAAAAAATGTGATTGTTTTACGCAGAGCTAAGACAAGGATTTATTTTCTTAGATTAAGAGTATCATTTGGCATGCACTTAAGAGTAAGAGAAAATAATTGATTTCATCATCCATGGAATCACTTGGAAACACAAGCAAATTAATTCATAATACCTGGGCTTCTGACCTCTGCCAACACAGACTGGCACTACTTGATTATTCCTTTTCTTTCACACCATATATATTTTGCATGCTTAGGGGCATTTGTATTTGGTGTTCATGGTGAAGAATAAATTAATGCGTCTGACCCTGAACTGTTCCAGTATTTGTTTGAGATGACTGTTAGAAATCAAGTGGAGACCTGAAATTAAAACATCCCCTTTTCAGAAGGATGCTTTATAAACACCCCTAGAGTAACTGAATCCTCTCAACATGAAAAAATAGCCAGATCTCATCCACATCATAGTTCATATACAAGAAGTCATTTCATTAATTTGATAAGCTAAACGATGCTTACTGAAGCTATTTACAATTACTGTAACAAAATCCAAAAAGCTAGACTTTTAGTCTAGGGTGTCAGTGGTATTTCAAGCTACGCAATGCAGCTTTTTACTGGGCTTATACAATTTAGAATTTAGTGCAGCAATCTTCCCGACTCTTAAACTTCAAAACAGCATAGTTATATGTAGTAGCCATCATGTAGATCAGCTGGTGGAAGAGAACAAAATACAGGAGAGTAAGATACAACAAGGTGACGGCTCAAGCCCACTTGGGCAACTCTCGATACTTTTACAACAGATGTTACTCTGATCTCCTTCCAGGGTGAAGATGCAAATAAATAACCTGCCATTTCTCTGGGGAGGATAACCCAGTGCAAGCCCTAAGGCCATGTTGTCAGCCAGTTGTGAGTGTTACACCAGGGCTTGGCTGGCACGAGGTTAGAAGCTGGCCACTAGAGGAAGCGTTAGCCATGGGAACGAGTCATCCCCGCCCGCCGCTACCTGGACCGGGCACTGCAGGGTTGGACCAGTCAATCTGCCTGGCTCCAGGCAAAGGAAACCAAGAGGTTATAAGCAGCTGATCAAATAAACTACAAAATGAAAATAAATAGTGGAAATAAAAGCAGAAATAGTGGATAGAAGTAGGATTTTGAAAGGACATGCAAATCATCTTTTTCTGAGTATGGGGGAGGTGGGTTAAAATGACTTCCTAAAGCAAAAGTTGGGGACCTGCTGACTTGTGATGACCAAACCATAACAGCAAATAATGTTGATTACAGCTCACCACCCCCCATGTCTAGTATCATTATCTTTTATATATACAAAATTTAATAATAAAGCATCTTAAGCCTAAAATGAACATTTTTAATTATAAAACAACAAAAAATACTACCCACCAATGCTATGACAGTGGCACCAGCTCCAGCACAAGCCACAATGAACAGGTGATAAGACATGTAGAACTAGAGAAAAAAGATGTTAAAAACATTGAAGTCATTCATTAGGAATGCATTAGGAAATGCATAATAAAATGCTTTTCAAGTGTTCAAGAGAATAAGGATAACAAAACCACCTTTGTAACATGGTAGCAAAGCTTTAGAAAATAAAAATCTGAAAAGAATTTTTTTTGGATGATATAACAGTTACTTAATTGTTACAGTTAAAGCAATCTCTTTATACTACTAGCATGAGTTCTCTACAGAAACTTTAATAAAGTATTTATTACATGACGCCCAAGTGACTTGTGGGCAAAAGGTGCACACAGGTTACATTTCTGTACCTCATTCGTGTTGCAGATGTTCTCTAAAATTGGGCCACAGGCTTTGCCAGGTACAGCATTCCAAGGGATAATACCTGAAATACCACAGAAAAGAAACCACTAATTTTAGCAATCAACACATGCTGTCTATTCCTCTCATCTTTTTCACCCACTTGCCAGTTGTGTTCCCATTCTGGGCGTCCCTGCGTTGACCAGAACAGCCTGGAGCTGGCAGCAGGAATTCAAACAAATCTCTCAGGTTATGCTTTCTCCTCACACTGAGGGCTGCTGCGAAGGCATGATCTCAGATGTGGTTTTCCCATCTGGCAGCCAAACAGTTGGTTGGGTTTTTGCACTTTGGGTCCAGTTGCACACTCTGCCTACTCCCTCACTCAGCACAGAAGAGAGAATCTGCATCTCAGAGGTACTTGGCGTCTTTCAGGGTAGCACTTACTAGATGAGGTTCTACTTGAACAAGAAACTACTGTGGAAGGGTGTGAATACAGAGCTAGAGGGAAGAATTACAGGATTTTTTTCTGATTTAGTTCCAATAGGTAAAAAGCATCAAGTGAACACTGCTACAAGAAAGTTCAGTCTGCTGCACCTCATATACTCCCAATTACTTTTCTTACATGATTGCAAAGTCTGAAAAGTCAACAGAATCTAGCAGATTCAAAATGACATAAACTTCTAGGCCTGTAACAAATGTAAAGCTTAAGCAAAACCTATTTGAATTAAGAGAAACCCAGTTTGTTTTCCCATGTAACTCTGCATTTCAACCCAGCTGGTTGGAATTAGCAATTCTACACGCGGGAGGTCATTGCAATTATCTCAGGATGGCATGGCTTTCAAAAAGATTGTATAGGATTTTCTTCCAAGTCAGCTTCTTCTCTGCAACTGCTGCTTACAATTCCAGCCTTTTAGTTACTGCTTCCACCCAAAAATGTGAGGAAAGTTCAGTGTTGTCTGTTAGGAAGCTGCTGTCTCCCATCACGCACTGAAACCCAAATGGTTTTACTGATCAGGGGAGCAACACAACCCTGTACAGCACTAATACAGCTGCAAAACAACCAGGAGAAGCAGGAAGGTGGAGGAGCACATCTCCCTTCACTCCTAGGCTTTGCTGCTGAAGAAAATGTCTTCCCAGCCTCTTGCTGTGAGCTGCTAAAATAGAATGTATATGTTTAACTGATTTGAAGACTTGCTTTTAAAATTAGTGCATCTTTTCTTCCACTGCACTTACCTGGACAGGAGAGCAAAGTCAAGCTTTCTTACTTTTTCAACTTTGAATCCATTTTCTCAGCTTTGAATGACTTAGTCCAAAGAAAGAAACATTCCTAGAAAATGCTAGCTAGAATGAAGCCAAAAGTAATGGTGACAGAAGATCTTCTGCACAAGGGAAGCTGAAAAGATTAACTTCAGGAAAAACTCACCATTAAGAAATTAAAAGCCTGACCTTATTTTAAGTTATTGTCCCAGCTCCCTCAGATTTCTGCGTGTCATCAGAAAGTGGTATTAATTCATTATTAGTTATGGCAGACTTTTAATTGCAGGTTTTTGTTTGTTTAACTGAAAGTAATTGTAAGAGCAACATCCAGACATTTACTTCATCTTTAAATGTAAAACAGCTTTCTGAAAGAACAGAATATATGCATATGGGTTCAAAACCCACAATCTGGTTATCTGTTTCTCAGCACTGTGTCCAAGCAGTTTATTTTGAGGCTGATCTATTTTCAAACCTAATATTGCAGTATTGGAAACCAGTACAAAATCATTTCAGATAAGTGACTTGTCAGTTCAGTTAAATTGATTGCATCTGGAAAGAGATCAGTGTAATGTGAATTAATTAGAAAAGTAATAGCACATTCAGAGGCAGAAGATGCTTTTGCATTTGATTCATCTGATAAGGCTGAGACAAAACTACTGAAGACAGAGCGGGGAGGATGGATAAAGGATTTAATCAGGATTAAAACGAGTACCGTATTGCCTGATGTCCACGCAGATCTGGTCCCCTGGAACTGTCACATTGCTCTGAAAAGATTTGATGACTTCACAAGTTGACCAGATGTTATAGAACATAAAGACAGGCACAGCAGAGAAGCCGAAGACCCCGAGCCAGGCCACTCCAAGTACGTAGGTGAGGAAAACAAACTGGGCAGAGAAAACACAAACATTTTGTGTTTATTCTTTGAAAAGACTAAAATTATCCTTAAAAATGCTTCAAAGTAATCTTAAGCATACTTTCAGAATTCAAGTGAGAAAGCATTTCATTTTCAAGCGCACAAAATCAGTATTCTGATTGCTTACAAATACTTTGGTAGTTTAAGTACTACAGAGAAAGTAATTCAGACATTTCCTTTTACATCAGCCTGCTTGAGTAAACAGATTGCCCTCATGTGAAAGAGCAGCCCATTGATTTCTCAAGATTCTCAGCTAAGCAGGGATGCTGGTTGTAGGCTAAAACCAATAAATTCCAACAAAAATCAATTTAAGGTTTTTTTTTTAAATTAACTGTAACATACTAGCATTTCTATACAACTTGCAAATCAAAACCATGCAGTGAATCAATGCTCATAGAGCTTCCCCACACTCCCCGATGTATTGAAATCAATTTGGAATGTAACATTTGAAAATACCTATTTTTGCAAACATGCCATGACCATTAAGAGCAGATCAGAAGGATTCAATTGGTCTAATACTCACTGCCAAGCAGAAAATTAATTACTCCACCTTAGAATATCATGGATTTATCCACTAAAATTTGCTGGTTTGGGATTGCTCTTTAAAAAAAAAAAAACCACTACATTACATGCATTTTCTTTGGTTAGATTAAAAGATGTGGCACTGATTGCTTTGCAAATCTCCAGCTTCCTCCTCCCACTAAGCTCCTTCCCTCTTCCCTCCTCTTCAAAGTGTTATGGTGAAACAGTAGCTCTGGCATCAGTTCCTAGCTCCCTCCTCCTGGTGAGAGCAGGGTTTGGATCCCACTTGGAAGGTGGGGGAATGCTGTCACATCTCCTGGGCTCTCTTTTCACTGTTCGCTGTGGCTGTTCTCTCAGCTGGAGGTGGGCTGGAAAGGCTTCACTTTCAGTAAAGCACTGGTGCCCTGCTGTCCTAAAATTTGTGTGCCAGAGGACAAGAGCAAGGAGGGGAGAGGCTCTCAGGGAGGAGCATTCTCAGCCTGACCCCAAACCAAGGGACTGAACTAATGCTGCAGTGGTGAAAAGTTTGCATCACCACAGTTTTTTTTCCAGAATAACCCTACAAGTATTTGAGCAAAAGCTGAACATCTGGTTAGGTTTCAGTCAAGGGAGGTGGTGTGTGGGGAGGTGGAAGTTCTTGCAAAACTGTGGCCCATAAAACCCCAGACTTTAATTTATAGACAACTCAAGTGGAATAACCTATTTCATATTAGACAGCACCAAACACCAGACCTTTATGTTTTGTGTGAGAATTGAAAATCCTCTCTTTGGATTTTGGGAAGGACCAAGTGGTCCAGTTTAAAGGATTTCTGTAGATACACTACCAATAAAACATAAGTTTGCATATGTGTATGTGGAAGTGTGCATGAGAGGAAGTGCACAAAGCCTTTAAATCCTAAAATAGCCAGGAAAAAATACACTCACTCTCACATTTAATGTGATAACTGTGGGAAATGGCTATTCTGCATTACCAGAGCCAACACAAATAATGTAGGGAAGATGGAAGTCTGTCTTCTGTAGCAACCTTGTGCAAGATGGGACTGCCTTTCAGGACTTTGCTCAGTAATGCAATGAAAGAAGTAGAGGAGCTCTTGATCAAAATGGCAAAAGGTCACTGTATGTCCAAATGCCTGTTGCCTGTATTCAGCTGCAGTCACTAGTCTGTTAAACATTTTCTCTCCTCACAAACCTTGTTCTAGCCCTAAGGTTTTACACAGCAGCAGACAGGCACTTTTCCTGTCACCACCAAACATTAATGCAGCTTATCAGAGCTCCAAGCCATTCCTCAGCTGGTAAATTCTCTCCTTCACTGTATGGACAAACATGAAAACACATTTTTCTGCCCTATTTCCATGTGTCACACTGCTATTTGTATAAGCAGCTGACAATCATGTGCCTGCCACTACTCAACTGCACAAGCAATTGTCTGCACTAATGAGATGCATGGATGTGTATGTTTCTACTTTATTTTGGATCTTTTGAAAAGATCCAAAAGATCACTGCTTTCGATCTAAATTTGCTCCTTGGTGAAGACCATACTTGAGAGAAAAAAAACAGAGCAAATAGCTGCTTAACTGGAAAATTATCAGATGCCTTATTTTTATTAGCTCTTGAAAAATTCAGTAAGTACCCAACAGCACAGTGGAAAATTGCTAACTCTCATGAAAATAAACATGCATCTCTTTTGTATTTAACCAGCTGAAAGTACATATTTTTTAAGTTCAGGATATAGACTGTATATTAAAATGCAACAATCACATCAAAAGCCTCTTCTCTTTTCACCCACACTTTCCCGTGGGCGATCTGTCATACTGCTTAGCTTCCTCCATAACTACGAGCTTTGAATTCAGATTTTCAGTAATAGCTTTGAAATCTTCTCTCAGAAACATAGTTATGGCTGTTCTTGCAGAGTGTGCCCTTGGGGACAACGTGGGTGAGAATCTGAAGTTTTATTTTTAGTTAAACTTTGCTTACAATTTTGTTCTAACACAGAAGTATGCTGAAGAGAATATGGCTGGTAACTTCAGGGCTTTGCGAAAAAGCCTCGCTATTCTATCTGTCTGCCTTTTGCCATCTGCAAATCAATACTTGATTCAAGTGCAAAGATGTTGTGAAGCTTCATTCATTCATTACTGTTTGTTGAAGGATCCAGACACTCAAGCAAAATTGACTATGGAAGTCAGAGCCATTACAGTTTGATATTTAAATAGCTCTGCAAACCACAGCCATTTTACAGTCGGCCTTTAAGCATCACTCAAGTGTTCCATGTTTAAAAGTATGAATTTGATTTTGGCTCATATTAAGTGCTTTAAAATTAGCAGTCTCCTCAGTTTACTTTAGACCAGTGGGTTCAGCTTTATGACAGGGGAGGCCATGGCAGCCCCCACCCAGCCTATCTGCAGCATTTTGATTTAACCAAGCACTCTTGAAGTTCAGAGAACCAAGCCATGGATTGACCCTGATCACCCACAAGGAGTCAAACCAAGCCCAACAGGTTTTAGCCAGCAAAGACTGATGTTCCCACTGCTGACCCCACTCACCATTCCACTGATGCAGCGGCCACAGGCTGTTGTTTTGAACTCTCCATGCAGCTCCTTCACAGCACTTGTTGTATAAAAACCTTCCGCCAAAAGGATTATGCCATATAAGAAGAAAAATGATGCAATGCCATAAATTACATACTGCATTAGCTGTATTCTAAAATGGAAAAGAAAGAAATTATGTAATTAGATTTCAGTCCTATAAAAACAAAGTCAGTCCTCTCAAATTATAATAAATGAGAGACAACTCCTAGAAACAAAGTTCAAGGCTCCTTAGCATTTTAAGCAAGCAGACTGCAGGAAAACACTGTTACAACTGTGCTCCTTCCCAGGTAAGCAATCCTGATGTGCATTAGTCCTACATCCACCTGAGCATCTCCTGTTGGTGCTGCAGTCCTTACACTGGTGTTAGTCACCATGGTAAAGCTGCAATCTCACACCTCCACCATGGAGGTTTTCCTTTTTCCTCTTACTGCTCCTAACTTGGGACTGGCTGACAGGGACAATGCAGGGCTTTGAAGAGGCAAAGCCTGGAGCTGCACCCCTGACTGAACTGCCAGGCTCTGTGGTCATTCCTCTGGCCTAGGGAAAGGAAGCAGTCCCTGAAATTCACCATCTCCACCCATGAAATCCGATTAACTTATGTCTGCAAAAATTTCTGAATTCAGCAATATTTGTCTGATACAAAACTCAGCAAACTTCATGCAGTGACTTCTCCTGAGGCTGCTCTACAGCCTGGAAGGGTAATTCCAAGTGAGCTGGTAGTTTCAGTGCTTTAAGTCACAGCACTGCTGAGTGCCTCAAAATGTTAATTTTTTATTTTTTTTTTAAATGGAAAAGTTATTTAGGAAATGCTGCCGTTTTAGGTACTCTGGAACCACTCAGAGGAAGATCATCCCAGGGCACATGGTATAAGCACTTCCCTCAGATGTTATTTGAGAAAGTTCTTGATTTTTTAAAAAAATCTACCATCTGCAATGACACTCTAACAGTATTTTTCCTTTAGCTAGAATAGGTAGATGAAAAGAATACTCTCTAAATATTATCAATCAGATTCTGTATCCAAAGCTAATTATTTTGGAGGACCAGAATTCCAGATCTTCCATACAACATTTCTGGTCCTCAAAAGTCATATTTTGTTATTAGCAAAATTTCCCTGGAACTTCCTAAAATGAATTTGATTGTTGGGATGGTTATTTTTGATGAAGTTGTTCACAGAACCAAGAGGTTAATTTTATACATCCACACTACCAGTTTTCTGAGCATAAATATTCTTTGCTCAAGATATTTTTTCTGATTCTTGCCACTCTCCACCAAGTAGGTGCTGGCATAGATCTCCAAAGAGCATCTGAATGTTTTACCTTAAGGAAAATTGGTGACTACCATTTATATAGTTAAATGTTACCCTTGTATCAAAATAGGACATTGCTCATTTAAAATTTTATGTGGGAAGTGTTATCTTTGTTTTCCAAACTGATTAAAAATAACTGGATAAATCTGTTGCATCTATGCTGTAAAGAACAAAAAAATTAACTCAGGATTTGAGAGAGTATAGAAGAAATCATTTCACCATCATTAATAGTCCAGGAGAGACCCAATGCATGCTACCAGAAATTAGTAATAGGAAAACTGGTTTAAAAAGTCTATTCCAAAGGATGTGTTACTAATGTATTTTTCTCCCCCTTGGCTCCACAGAGCCAAGCCCTGAGCTGCTTTGGTAGGAATTACGCATTTCCCCAGCTGCTGGTGCTGACATGACAAGAAACATTGTCAACAACTCCCCAAAACATAAAACTTGCTGCCTGTGACTGCTGCTTTTGCAATTTCTTCTATTTTGCTCAAATGGAAACTGATGCAAGCACAGGGTGTTTTGTTACCCAGTTGCTGAAGAACAGCTGCTTACATTTTCTCACTAATTTTGTGTCTAACTGCAGGGCCCTGGTGGCTCATGCCCTGGAGCTGGGGACACACTGCCAGCCACAGCCAGGGACTGAGTGTGGGCAGTGCTGGAAGGGGGAACCCCAGTGGGGAGCAGTCCCAGAGCAGGTGAGGGTACAGAGGGTCCTGTGGACAGGGGAAGCCCTGAAATGGTGCTGTGAGACCAGCACCAGTGCTCAGAGGGCATGCAGCAAACTGGCAGGTCTACGCCTGCAAGCGTATACAGGGAGTCAGTGACAACAGAAATTTAAGAGAAAATAAGAATTAAGTGTGCTGCATAGGGCCCTGATACCAGAGTCTTCAAATGTCACCTGTCAGGCTTGCTGCCTGTGCTGTATGTGCCATGCTCATCACAGGGGCTCCTCAGCACAGCCAGGCTGGCTGCTGGACATGGGACCTGAGGCAGCACCCCAGGCCTTCCTCTGACCTCACAGAGAAGCCTTGGGAATATAAATGGCCCAAATATTTCACTTGTGCTTATATATCTAAAGGCTACATTTGTAGATCTCTCCAGTTTTTTCTCTCTTTTTTCTCATATACCAGTCCAGCTTCTTCTGAAGAGGGATGGTCAGAACCATGCTTCTTTTGTTATTCCTGACATACCTTCCAACTGTATGTCATCAACAAAAACTAAATCTACTCTTAAAGTACAAGTGTTACCCCTGGTTCTGTTACAACAGGCCCTGCTACAAGTCACTCTTCAGCTCTCTTGTAGGTCCCTTTAGATGTTGGAAGGCTGCTCTGAAGTCTCCCCAGAGCTTTCTCTTCTCCAGGCTAAGCAGCCCCAACTCTCAGCCTGTCTTCACAGAAGGGGTGCTCCAGCCCTCTGATCATCTTGGTGGCCTCCTTTGGAGTCCCTCCAACAGGTCCATGGCTTTCCTGTGTTGAGACTCCAGGTGGAGTCTCACCAGAGCAGAGGGACAGGAACACCTCCCTCACCCTGCTGCTCATGCTGCTTTGGATGCAGCCCAGGATATAATTGGCTTCCTGGGCTGTGAGTGCACATTTCCAACTCCTGTTCCGTTTCTCATCCAACAGCACCCCCAAGTCCTTCCCTTCATCTGTCAGCATGTATTGATACTGGGCATTGCCCTGACCCAGGTGCAGCACCTTGCACCTGCTGCTGGTGAACAGCATGAGGTTCACACAGTCCCACTCCTCCAGGCTTTCAAGGTCTCTCTGGGTAGCATCCTTCCTTCCAGGTAAGCAAAGTGCACCACTCAGCTTGGGTGTCATCTGCAAAGCAGCCGGGGGTGCACTCAATGTCTGCGATACTGATGAAGACATTAAATAGTGCTGGTCCCAGTATAAGCAGGTGTACTGGGATACACACTTTGGCTCTTTAATGTGAACACCAGTAAATGACTGAGCGCCATTACAAAAACAAGCAACCTAATACTCAGGGATGGAGACTGAGGTTTGAATCCATCTCTACTCATTTAGCATGAGGGTGTTATGATGAATAATGGGAATGGGAGGCATACTTACACTTCACTCAGCAAAGCATGGTCACTGGCAGTCGTGGAGAAGTGCTGCTCGAGGATAGACACGGTTCCCGTGAGCGCCACGTGGCCGCAGCCACAAAACAAAGCTACCCCAGAGAAGCAGAGAATGGTTGCCACGAGTGAAGCATATGGCACTCCTCCTAGGCACTTAATGCAACATTCAAAGCAACCTAAGCAGAAGAGAGAAAGCAAAAGAAATGTCATGAGCAAAGAGCGAATTATGAGGAAAAGAATATTCGTCCTGCACTTGGTAAAAGCCAGAGGGAATAAAAGGCTCAGGCACTGACATGCTAAGCAAAAAATCTATAGGTGGTACAAGACAGCATCACCCTCTAAAGCAGTGACCTACAGATCTGTTGGTATGGACTCAAAGCCCAGAAAGTGGGCTGAGTGCTCCTGTCTTTACAGGATCAAGAGGAGATCGATGAGACAGCCTATGAAATGGAAAAAGCAAAAAAATCACTGTCTAAAGTGATCCATTGCAATTCTGCTGCTCATCCAGAGCTTACCATGTTTCAGCTTTACTAATGGCAGCTATGCTGGCAACACTCTGGGAGCTAGACAGGCAACTGCTTAAGACAATGAAGCCTTTTGGAAAAGTAGGAGGTGCTTTGCACTTTCATTAGAAGATGAATACATTTAGGTCCACAAAACTTAACTACCCCACACTCTCCCAGTACTCCCAAGTTACCTTTTTATATAAATCTGCATGAGGTTATAGGGATACAGATACTTTCACAACAGAAAAATTGAATGGGGTCCAAAGAGTAACAATTTTTGTCGAGAGCAGCTGTATGAAGCTGTATTACATAGACAATACATTTCTAGCTTTTTATAGGATACACTGGATTTACAGTGATCCCTGAATACAGTTTGCAGCATCATGATCAAGTGAAATGCATTGTTTAACTGCTCTGAGTTTAACAAAACACCCCCCTGGAGCTGCTATTTGTATGAACACTGTAATAAGGAGGTTGCAGCTGAATTGCCAGGTTCCTTCCAACTGCGTGGCCTGAAAACCCATCTGCTTACAAAGCTGGGAAATGTAAATCGGAAACAAACACGGCTTTTAACTGCGCTATAATGGTAATGGCAATCCATACCAATTCATTACTTCAGGGTGATGGCATTAAGCTGTCCCCATTAATGTGCATTTCATACAACTGCAAAGAACACAAGCCATTAAGACAACGCTTAATGGAGCGGCCAGCGTCGCAGGACAGCCACTGCTGCTATGGCAAGGCACTACACGGGCAAAGCATTTGAAGGCAAGGAGACAGTTGGCAAATGAGGACATCACATCTTCCCACCCAAAAAATTCCTCACAAAGATCAGCAAGTCTCCAGCCACCACAAGAGGCAAGTTTATTTTTATCCCCTTCCCTTTCCCAGTAATCAGTGAGTTGCAGAGCAGGCACTTCCGTGAGGCACTGGGGAATAATATGCATCTGATAATTGAAAGATTTCCCATTTCATAAGTGAGAAACTCTTCTTTTAGAGAGTCACTAGTAAATGCCCTAGTCAGGCTTAAGCAGCTATCACCATCAAAATTACTTCACTAACTGCAGACAAGATTTGATTGTGTAGAAACAAGACTGGGAAGGTTTTATAGTCTAGTCCACAGCTGGAGTCCACTCAGTAGGAACTATCTTCATGACAAAAATACTGCCAAATGAACAAACACTGCAGCTCGGCAGTGATGGGCCAAACAAAATCCAAATGCACGCTATCAGAGGAAATCATCTCTGGGTTTCATTTTATCACAGAGGTCCAGAACTGAGTTCAGACAACAAATCTTGCAGAGCAATCCTCTGCTTCGGGGAATCTGCCTGAGATCAGCTCACATGCAAGAGCAGCCACAAACGTGTGCCTGGCTCTCCTCCGCAGCATCTGCTCCCAGGTCAGGTCCAAACTCCCAGAGTTAATCCAAGGAATGCATGCACCTGGTGCAGGATTAGCCATGAAAAACTATCCAAAAGTAACCATGCTCTGACCCAGCAGACAACACACTTGTGGTCACAACCCAGAACAAAACAAACCACCTTTCAAGCCACATTCCTAAAGCAGGAGAACCAACACCTGATCATTGCTCAGTGTGGAGAGGTTGATCATTTAAATTGTGCTGATCGCACAGACTGCTTTAGAGAAGGATCCTATCAAAGACAGAAAATAAAAACAGCTGAAAGCAAAACCAAGAGATTGACAAGATTCAAAAGAAAAGCTGTTGGTTTCAGAAAGTGGGAGCAGCCTGACAAAGCTAAAAACAGGTGTAGGCCCAGAATTGATGTTTAATACCACATACAGCCAAGCCAGCTTTCCAGGCCACTGGCAGGACGTTTGCCCTGAGGAGTTTGTTGGATCCCTTACCCAAACACAGGACAGCATCTGCCACTAATCCACAGACCCTCAAACACAAGGCAACAGTGGCAGACCCCTCTCACCTCTCAGCAACTGGCAGCTACAAAGATTGTCTTTGTGGCCATACTCTGTCTTCCTCTGCAGTCCAAGTAAAAAGGCATCACAGAATTTGGGTGGCCTTCATTTTCTCAGTGCAGAACAAAGCCAATGGTATCTTGGCTTTAGACACCCTCAGAGGGGTCTAAAGCAACCACATTATTTTGAACAAAGAAAACTGCCCAAATGTGGAACTGCAGGAACTACTCACCTTGACCCCAAGACTAAAGCAGGAATCAGAGAGACTTTGGCACACCTGGAAACAGCACACAGCCAGCTTGCAAACACATGAAGCATCCCAAACCAGCATGTTTCCAAGAGACAGCATCCATCCATACATAGTCATTCTGCAACCAAACTGACAGCAGAGCTGCATGGGCTCCTGCCAGAGGGTAACTAACTGCAGGATGCAACCTCATCTCAGTGCTGGGGCTGCCAGACCTCCCCCCAGATCCCACTGTGAACACTCTTTATGAGCAGATTAAAGCCATGCCTAGCCCAAGCAATACAGCCCATTTTACAATTTAACACAAGCCTAAAACAGTACTGCTAAGAGCAGCTTTCAGAACCAGCCACAATTTGAAGCTCATCAGGAAGTGAGATATGCTTACCAAGCTTCCCAAAGAAGAACTGAAGCAAAACAGAGGATTTCTGAAAACAATTAGAAAGTTTTCCAGGAAACCTTTATGTTCTCTCTCTGCAAGTCTAAGTCAGCAACTATCTTCACACAGTACAACTGAAACCCCAGGAAGATGTTTGCCTAGCTCATGTTCACAAAATAACTTGCTAACACTCTGATGACAACTGCAGGCTAAAGGCCTGTGAACTCAAGCTGACAAAAATAAGTAGTATTAAAACAAGTTCAGCTCCAATTTTCTGGTAGTTTTTACTTTTCATATGGCCAAAACGCTGCACTGTTCAGCTGTATATCTACTTCTAACGAAACAGTGTAAAACGATTTAAATATGAAACTGTACAGCACAAACACACATCACTGCATCTTCCCTTTCAATGGCCATTTTGTGCAAGGCATCACTAGAACCTTTTGTGCAACTCAGCAGAATAAAAACATTTTTTGTCCTCAGGCTGGTGAGCAGCAGTTGCCATGGAGGCAGGTTAATAACAGCCCAATGATTTGCCCAGAGCTGCCTGTGATCTTGGCTACAGATTTAACACACTCTCAGAAGGAGGCCAGCTAAAACAAAGACTGAGATTATTCTCTAGGGAATGAATGCTATTAAACACACACACACACACAAATATTCTTGCTAAAGGACAAAAATAAAGAGAAGAGAAAGAAACAGGAACTGGCTATTCTTTTAATCTCCTGGCAGCTATCAGTCACAGGAAATTGGTAAAGGATGAACCTACATATGTACATAAATCGGCAATTGGTTGCTTAATGTTTGATGAACAATTATACAATCTGCTCAGCACTGTACAGCCTACTGCATGCATGCAGGGGCTTAGCCATTCAATCTCCCATGCCAAATGGTGATTGTGTGGCTAAACCTCCTTTGGTACTTTAAGTACAGCTTTAAGATTTAAACTCGGAATGGCAAGGTAATAGAGAATTAATGGAAAACGGTCTTAAAATAAAAAGAAAAAAGAAAAAGAGGCAGTTCTCACACACTACCTCATCCTACAAAGGTAAAACATGTGTTTTGGAAATTACAAATGACAGTGCAATAGGATCAGGTAGCTTCCTTGAGTATTCCTAGGGCTTGCTCTAGTAAGATCATACATCAGTTCTTGAAGCCCAGACTTGAAAAACTGAGACAGGCTGATGTTCACAAAGCCATCCCTTAAAGCAAAGCATGGAAAACATGCTGTAAAGAAGGAATATTCACACCTCTTGGACAGAAAACCAGCCTATTGTCTAATGTTCCAAACACCTCCTAGGTTGAACTAGTGCTTCAATGCATCTCAGGTTCTAACCACCGGCCCATAGTCAAGGTCACTATGAACAAAAAACCATGGAACCAATAAAGCCTGAAAGGAGGTTTGAAAAGTTTTCCATTTCAGGGAGCTAAACCTCCAGGATACTGTGGCTGTCTTTGAGTTAGTTCCCACTTTCTTTTCCTTAGAAGTTTGGTTTCTTCCCCTCCCATGAAAGATAAAGCAATGGGCATCATTTTCTCCTTGTCACTTACTTCCCGTAATTGTGTAACACATTTTAAGAAATGCTGGCCTGTCAAACACCAACCCAGTTAATACACAGCAGAAATTGCACTTCATGTTCCACCAAAGAACCACAAAAATCACGTGGGGAGGAACTGTTGTAACAAAAGGAAGGTTGCACGAAATCCAAGGAAAAAAAGGCACTAGATAACATCTTAAATGAAAGCACTAGATAACATCTTAAATGCAGCCATTGAACTAAATCGGGCTCATTACTACACATCCACAGGAGCCCAGTGTTGGTAGTGTCACTCCTAATTCACAAATAAATGTAAGAGGACAACTCAGTACTTGACATTTGCCTCCTGCTTTCCCCAGTGCTGAAGACTACCCAATACCAAGCATGAATAATACCCTTGGAGGCCTAAACCACCATGGATTTTTGTCAGAAAATGAACTTTATGTCAATGAAAGCAACTGCCAATTTTACTGTCTGCCACCCACTGTATGTTTGAAAATTTCCATTCTGACTGGCTTATGCATGCTAGGATGTACATTTTCCTACCTGCTGCATGATTGGCAGCCACAGGAGAAGCAGTGAGGGATGTGGTAATAGGCTAATACCTCAGAAGCAGAATTGGAATTTACCTCTTTCTTCTCTCCATGAGACTAAGCCAGCACCTGGCAATACGGTAACTCCTCACATCTGTCACCCACACCTGCAGCCAAGGATCAGTGGCAACCACACAATAATATAAAATATTTAACCTTACCAGCATAAGTTTAAAGTCTGGGACAAATTTCTCTCCATGCTTTGGTAAGTGACTAAAATAAGAAGGGTCTGCATTAAATCACATGGAAGTCTTTGTTCAAGCCCTATCCTTACTCATTCCTGTTCATCTTAAATTTTGCTTCTTTCAAGTAAAAACCTGTGAGATCTGGGGTAGTCTGATCCATCCAGTAAACTTCACCCCAACCTCTACAATTGAAGAGCTACCTGAAGAACAAGAAGCTCCTTGCTGAACGTCATCTTTAATTGTAACTTCTCCAGTTATTCTTCATACAGATATAAGATATTTGGTTTCAGCACTGTCATACAGCTAATTCCCCTCTTCTGAGAAGGTATTTATTCTCTGTTATCAGTTAGATGCTTCCATATTCTTGTGCAGAAGAGAACTAAAAGTCCTTGCACACACCTGTGCTGGAAACCAACACAGAGAATGCAGAATTGGTGCACACTAAGAACAAGCATCTCACAGCCTGGAGGAACCATTAGCAGACCCTTCTTCAATTCCACAAAGCACTGAGTATTGCTGTGGTACTGTAAGAGTAATGATATCAAGTGCCTTCTGAATTTGTCTGCAAAAATACAGTAAGCACAGGTTTAAAATCAAGCATTATTTTTCTTCTACCATGAGTAACAAAAAACCCCACAAATAAACAAACAAAAAAAGCTCAAACAAACCAAACAGCCTTTCAGAGGTTATCAATGTTCCTCCACAGCAAAAGCTATTTTTTTCCTCTCACTAAGGAAAAAATTATGTTTAAATTAGAGAAAAGGCTGTTTCAACCAAGGCAAGATTAGTTTCTTCTGGATGGTGTTAAATGATGCAGAGAAGACTAAGAACAGATAGCAGCAATCATAACCCTCTTTTATTTTTTTCCTCCAAATCTCTTCTTCCCAAATCAGCAGTTCTTACAGGAAAAAAATTGCACTCCTGTTGCTGAAACCAAACCTGTTTCATGCAAAGATAGATGATCTGAATGTGTTTTTTACATGCCTTATCTACTTCACCTTCTCCAAATTTAGTGAAATACACACACTCCCCATCTATATCATTCCAACCTCTGCAAGGCTCATTAAGCTCACAGGTGTTCTGAAGTCATCTTTTCCAGACAGTAAAATCCTCGGAATAGGAATCACTACATCCATAATTATTGTAAGTGCCCATCCCAGTGTTTGCTGTATAAGAGAAAGGAGTCAGACCTGCACAGGAAGAACACTGCTGCCCCACAAGATGGTGGGATGACAGAATAGCTCCTGTCCAGCTTTATTGCTTTTGGACAAAGGTCAGGCAGAACTTCATTTTACTTCATGTCTTCTCTGTTTTACTTTTGGCCTAAAGAACAGTGGAATCCATAGCAGAAGAAAAATACCTAATTTATACCTTGGAAAAGGCCTTACTTAAAATAGGTTTCAATGGGAATTCCTGAGAGATATTTCTTAGCTCTAAGCTACTTCTGCAGGAAAAAAATTAGGCTGATGATTTAAAAAACAGACTTTTCACATAAGGGACAGATCAGGCATTATTGATAAAAGCTTTGGCGTTATTTCTCCTAGACACTTGTTCTAGCATTTACTATCCAAAATAACCCTTGGGATTCAGGGCAGCCTGAGCATGTGGAAATGCTCACTGGCATGCAGAACTCACAGTTCAAACACACTGCACCAGCAAGGGCAGCTTCTGGTCCAAACTGGAGCTGCAACTCTCAGCTGAAACATCAACAACTCACTGCTCAACAGGCCTGAAGACCCTCCTTCCTTTCTGCCCTTGCTCTGGCCTCCCTCCCTTTGCTTCCCTTATTTTTTGCTCCTTGAAGAAATGCTCAGGAAGTTCAACATGCTGGAACTGCAGCTTCAAAAGACGCCAGCCCAGGAGATAATTCTGGACAAACTCAAGGCAGAAAGGTAAAAGAGATGAAGTAATGGGCAAACTGCCAAAGATATCCAAATGCCTGAAGGTCTAGACAAGTTCAGTGTGGAAATACAGAGGCACCTAAGCATTTCGGTTTCATGAGTAACTTCCACAACTCTGTGAAAATATGTAAGGACATTTGAGTTTCCTTGATCCAACCATCCTCCAGACCCACCTGTATTTTGGTTGACATGATTTTGAAAGCTGACTTTTACTTTAAACAAAGGTGAATATCTTACCTGGAAGAATGGAGTTGAAACTCTTAGCTCCACCTTTTTGCCAGCTGTAACTCACCTCACCCTCCACCAGCCTTCAGCACCCAGCAGGAGAACAAGACTTTAGCCTCACTGGATTTCAGCCACCGCTATTGACTGCTTCCCCAGTTGACTCCTCCCTAAACTATAAAGAAGCAAACAAGAAACACAACCTCTCTCTCCCTAGAGCTGACAACAGGGCCAAAACCTGTGTGTTTGTGCATATGCGTGTGTGTGTGCTTATGTATTCCAGCCTGACAGACCTCAGATTCAGAAGGTAAATTCTCAATTTAAGAGATAACTGAAGATGCAAAGATCTTCCCAGACATTCATCCAACTATGGAACAAGAAGAGTAATGAGAAAACTGAACTGTAACTGTAAAAGCCCTTTGCCCTGCAACAGTTTTCATGCTATTATTTCCCCAGCTGAATCCCCACCACATCATTTCCAAAACTTGAGCTTGTTTCAGCAAAGGACCAGTAGGGCTGTTTCAGTGAGATACTCCACCTTCACATGCCCTTATGTCTTCACAGAGCAGCTGAAACACCTCCCAGCATCTGGGGGAAGCAAGTTTCAAAAAAAAAAAAAAAAAAAAAAAAATTCCATAGAGCAAACAACACCCACCCAACCTGGAATAGTGCCTACAGCTCAGCTCATGTTAAACAACTATTGCAAAGTTTCTCTTTCTAGAGAAAAAGATGGTACTTTGCTTTCTGGGGAAAAAAGTTGTTTAAGCATTTTGAAAGGCTCATTAAGCTTGCAGGTGTTCTGGGGATGTCTTGGCTCCAGCACTGCAATGAATCTCCCACACTGATTCTTCCCTAGTTGCTCAAGAGCTGGATTCAAGCTTTAATTGAAGTGAGATCATGTTGTACATGGAGATCTTGGGAGAAGAGGTGGATGCCATGAGGACTGCCACAGAGGTGCTCTCACAGTGATACCCATTTAGACATTGACAGAGGAGACAAAGGCACCCAAGAAATCCTGTGGTTTGTTAAAGGAGCAGAGTTTATCTTAGCACAGCAGCCAGTGCCACCCAGGGAGGCATCTTATAGCAGGAATTTGTGTTGGGACTGAAGTGACATCTTCCCTGGGACAAGAGAAAAGACCAGCATTTTCACAGTGGCTCATCCATCACTGGCAGGTTGGTTTTACTCAAGACCTGTTCAGAGAGGTTTCATTTTTGCCCAAAAGACTTTTAATTTCTTTAAGTGCAGCCATTAAAACACCTTCCCTTGAGCTAGCATTTCTGGGCTCTGTGAGAGGGTGGGGTGGTTATGCCATCACCAAGAACCCTTTCAACCTCAACTCCTTCATGTCAGGCATATTTACCTACATGCTAGTTCAGAAAGATTCCCAAGGCAGACTGAAAAGGGTTCAGTTGCCTAAGCAAGGGTTTCTAGCACCATTTTAGGTGCCAGACTCCCAGCTGCTGCAACAGAAGGCTGTGCATCTCCGTGTCCTGGCTCATCTGTGCCAGCACATATGGACATGTTTCATCACTGGGGACAGCTGAAGGGGCCCAAGACCCTGATAACCAGGGTCTAGCCTGCTCCTTCCACATCCTTCACAGCCCTGGGAGGCAGCATTCATAATCTACCACTACTCCCTGAAGCATTTCCTTTGTGTGTAAAATATCCCATGTGCACTAAGCATGGGGTTTGGAAATGTCTTCTAGCAGCCCCAAACCTGTCCCCAGGTAACTTGTCATAAAATATGGTCAAATTAATATTGATACTGAATACAGAGATCATAATTTGAGACCTATGTATTTTTTGGGGAAAAAAAAGCCATTTGAAATACACAAACATTTGAATCCTAAAGCACAAGAGTAGGAAAATATAATGGAAAGGGGAAGGATGAGGCAGCAAGCTTTGGTGAATATTTCCCTGCATTGCTATTAAAGTCTCTGATGCGGAGGCAGGCCTCTCCAGCAAACAAGCTGTCAAGCAGGCTTCAGTCACTCAGCTCCATAAAGAGAAGAGAATTCTGGATTGAGCTAGCTGCAAAGGCTGTCTCTGAGCATATACACCCCTTGCTGTGCTATCCATCAGTCAGACTGGAATTTTCTAATGTGATCAATCATAGGCTTGATTTCAGGTGCCTTTCTGAGATGCTTCAAAATTCAGTTCCCCCACAGATCCTTAAAATAAAGCTTCATGAAAAGTAAACAGGATCTTCTTGAGATCTCAAGCCAGACATCAAAAGGACAGGCATGTAGAATCACCAAACCATTTTTACAGGCTCATTTTTACGGTCCTCCTCTAGACTCTCACGTATGCATTGAGTGCTTCTAGCAGGGGAAAAATGCAAACCAAACCACAGAATATTGTCTAGGAAGCATAAGCTACCAGTGAGTCAGATGTGCTGTCACTGCTGTAGTGTAATTTTTGCATTTGTGGCTGATAAGTCTGATAGATTCATCCCCATAAACCTCCAAACTATTTCAGCTCATCCGTAAACAATTTTGAAGCAATTGGGAGCACAGTTAAAAGGAAGCTGTCCCTCACACCACGCATTATTGTCTTTCAAGCATTAACAAGGAAATTCAAATTTATGTCAAGTATTCATACAAAAGAAGTACACTCCTTACAGCCTTAACAAATAAAACAAGAAAAACAGAGGAACGTTTATCTTAAATTGTTAGGACTACTGCAAAGCATTAAGTTTATGCTACTACCATTTCTGAACTCTTCATTTCCCTTTCACCCAGCCCTTTATTTACCTTGAATCCCCAAAGGACTAATATTGCCTCTCAATGCTGGCACATGATGGTACCGGTGTGGCCTTGAACTCCTGTACATCCAGTGGTACCTGCCAATTTCCATTTCTGGTCTGGTGATCACTGCCAATTTTAGGTGGTAAAAAGTCAGTGTCACCAGCAAGTTTTAGTTCAGTACTTTCAGTCATTTAACTTTAAAAACAAGAGCCCAAAAAACACACTGTAGTTTCAGAACTGAAACAACATAACCTTACAGACTAAGGAAAGAGATTAGGAGGGATGATCAAGAGGAAAATGCTCACACAGGTGTTAAGAAAGGTTGAATAGCTGAAACTCTACCTAGGATTTGAGTTAAAACACATAAGGAAGGGCTCTCTATTCCTTGTTCCCACCCACTCTCATGTCTCCCTCTCTTTGTCCATGACAAAAAAAGCTCGGCTCCAGCAGAAAAGGAAGGTAAAGTAATGGAAAATCACATTACCTGTTTTTTAAAAAGACTCTAATGCTGTCAAAGAAAAAGGTTATTGCTTCATGTCAAGGTAGGGCAAACACAAAGGTTTGCACTGATACTTTCTTACATTAAAAAATAAAAGTTTGATTTTATTTCACCTAGGCTTTATTTCACCTAGGCTCTGCTCACATCCAAAAATCTGGACCAACTGTGTTAAAAACAATTTATTCCAGGTTCATGTCCAAGAAGAGCAGTTCTGCTTCTCCTTGTCTCTTCGGAGGAAGCCCAGCCACAGGACCCCACATGCAGTAACTCACCTCACCTACTCACACACTCATGGCACACTCACTGGCACAGGGTTTCTGTGCCCTGAAGAGGTGGGAGACAGCATCAAATCAGTTTTGAGCCTCCCTGTCCCCATTGCTACCACTATGACCTTGTCAAAGCTGTCAGGGTGAGACTGACAGACCTTTATTCAAAATGCACCAGAGTCCCCCTCTGCAGAGGCTAAATGAGAAAGCAACCATCATTTCTGGCTGAAACAAATCCAATTCAGCAGCGTTTGGGCTCGTGGAGAACGAGAAGGTTGTGAGGATGATAATCCCATTTACTGCACACTAGATTAGACACAAATTTCAAGGGGCAGGAGAAGTAGAAATGCCATACATTTCTAGCCTGTGAGGGGCTCCGAAGTTCTGGACCCAGTCCTTTTCATATGGTTTTGCTGCTTGTGCAATGAGGAGTTTGGCACAGCCACATTTGCATATGTCAAGAAGAGAAAAAAAATCTCAGCCTTGAATCCAAATGCTGGATCTAGAGATTTAAACCAAGGATTTGTTGGTCCTCTTTAAAAGCAAGCAAACTCCAATACTAAGAGTCTTTTGAATTTTGTACATAAATTTACTATCCATGGCTCTCTAAAGGATACTTTGTGACTTGGTAATTTTCCTCTCTCTGCATCTCACACACAAACCAGCAAGCAGGTATCAGTAAATCTTCCACAGAAGACATGATTCTGTATTGTATGGCTCACTCTTCCTTTTAGGAAAGACAAGTTCCACATCTTATGAGCATAACAAAATTCAAAATGTGTTGAAAGTACTGTTCCAAAATGACTGCACATTCTCAGGATGATATCATCTCCTTCTGGCTCAGAGAGGAACAATCCTGCTTGGGAGATCACAAGGAAAGCCATAAAAATTGAATGTGGTACAAAATGGAAAACAAGATTCTTTGCTAGTACAGCATACCTCCCCTTCTGTGCCTCCCCAATGTCTGCCCCCTGCCTTTTTGAGGCTACTTACTGGACACTGGTAACAGATTCAGATTAAAAAAAAAATAAATAAAAACAACCAGCTGCAAAGACTTCTAAAAAGAAAAGAATTATTCATTTGTACTGCAGCCACATCTAAGCCAAACCTTCGACATCAAGATTTTATCCCACTAGCTTGAACCCACTGTTTTGAGATTTCTCCTGCAGTGGCCACAAAAAGCACTTGTTCAGAGCAGCAGAGCAGGCAGCTCCTTTTCTCCCTTAGCCTGGGGGAATGCTGGTGAAGTCACCTGTCTGCTGTGGTACAAACATCAAACCCTGAAACACAGAGACATCATGTAACTTTGTAGCATCATTTCTGTAACTGAAAATATTCTGTGGAGTTGGTTTCTTTAATTAGCAGTTTCTCTAATTAGCAATTTCTGGTTTTGTAGTAACAGGGCTCCTTTCATTAGCAGGCAGCTCAAACTCCAGAAGGAATCTCAGTTTTTCCACTGCTCTGCAAAGAGCCATGCAGCAATGGCTGTTTGGTAGCCCTTAGGGCTCTGAGGCTGAAGAGTGTCTCTGGGTGACTTTGCTGGGACCCACCCAGGCCCACTCATGTAAAATCAACACCAGGTCAAAAGCTCCCCAGGCTTCAGTGGCTTCACAGCTGCTGCACACAGTCCATATCCACTGGACTTTAACTCTGTACCCTGAATAGCTGGGAAAGGAAACAGGCTTAAGGGTGTCTTTACCTTTTGCTTTTTGAGTAACTAACTGCACTAACTGCATTCCCTGGTCTAGGTTACAATATCCTCCACCCACAGACAAGCTCGAGGCCTCCTGTCAGAACCAGGTTGTCCTCAGTCCTGCACAGACACAGCAGCTACAGAACTGACAGTGTTTTCATGTCACACAAAGCAGGCACACGGATGGTGACTGTGGTGTTCAATATTCATTGGGATGAATCATCTTGCACACCTGTAATCAAACTCACAGTGCTCAACATCCTCATGCTGCTGCCATTATCTTATGGTTTTAGAGGAAACACAGTTTTGGTATTCATCTGTCTCAGCTGATGAAGCAGTCCATGGGAGAAAAGTGAGGGTGTTCTTTGGTCACTGATGGTCTGGTGATGAATACTGGACAAGGAGCAAGGCTAGGCAGAAAATGGGGAAGGGTCAGAGTAACTGAATGAGACCTTCCCCCCTTATTGCCCCCTTTGCTCCTGCTGCAAAATCCACTGTGCACGTACAGTGCCATCTGGGTTCCCCCCACCCCCGTTACCATATCCCATGGCACATATGTCTAGGTTTTCTGCTTTCACGAGGTTGTTCAGACCACTATGAGTACATTCTCCGAGTATTTGTCAACCCCCTCCTATTTAGAAACCAAATCCTATTCATTAAAACCTAAATCACTAAGCCTGCCAAATTATTATCCCCAGAATATCGCGTGTCCCAGATTCTCCCAGGGCTGGACCTCTCTTCCTACAGTCGTATTCTTCAGGGACTTAGAGCAGTTATTGTTGTCAGTGGATCTGAAACATCAATCAGCTGCTTAAAATGGGGGAAAATATGCAGCGTACTAACAATCTTTGAATGGCTTGACAGCTTTGATACCACTGTGTGAACCTAGCATTAGGTGGGTACCTTGGAAATTTTGATTGATGATCATAACACATATTTTTAAAAATACTTTTTTTTCCAATTTGCTGTAATGAAAAATACATCTGTGATGCATCAAAATTCATAAACTCACTGTGAAAAAATAACTTCACTAAAAGTGAAATAAACTGCATGACAATCCATTCCTTTCACACATTGCACTTTACAGTTTCATTTAAACACAACTGTACAACTGTGTGCAGTAGTGCAAGAGAAGCAAAGTATTTTCTTTCTATTTTTGACTGGTATATACTTGCCTGTTTAGAGTTTAAAAGCCAAAACATGGTTTCATATACCATAAAAATAATAAAGCTCACAGCTATGACTGAGCACAAGGTCTTCTTTTATCAAGAGAACATAAGCAGGGAAGAGCCAATTAAAAGGGACCTTTGGTACAGCTGCTCAAACTGCTCTTCATTATTCCTCGCAGAGCATAGGCAATTTGAACATCATATGTATTCATATAAGGAACCTAAACCCCAGTATCATGGCTTTCTTCCATCCTGTGTGTAATTGGTGAATTCACCATGGTCATCCACAGTTGGGGTTTATTTTCTTTTTTTAAATATTTTTCTTTCTTTTTTTTAATTTTGCAACTTGGTAGTATTTCTCACAGTTAAATGAAAAGGGAAACTTCTTGTCTCTGTTAATGTGTATCAGGATCTATATCCTTCACTGCTGATGCAAAACGGCATTTCGTTTTTCTTATTTATTCCACCTCAGTAAATCTGCCTGCCCAGTCCTCACGTTTTGATTTAATTTAATGCCTGCAAGATAAACCCTGTCATTTGTAATAATTTGTAAACCTTCATCTTTAAAATGCATCCAATCTGTCCTGCAGCCCTGCAAAGTATCTGTTAAACATTTTGCTTCAGCTTTCATGGTGTTTTCCTCTGATAAGGGCTGCTGATACACAGCATAAAGCTGACTTATTTCTTATCTCCATCAACATGAGGGTTGCTCCAATTCCAATTATAAAAACTGGGACAGCAGCCACTCATCTGGGTGCAGAGAAACAAATGTCAGATAAACACTGAATCCATCAGCTGGGTAGTATCGCTGCCTGAATCAGGCAGGGGATTCATGAAAATTATTAAAAGATAGCACGGGAATTCTATACAGTTTAGGAAATTTAAAAAGTCTAAATAATTTGCAATTATTTTCATTTATCAATCTGTGATTATTCATAAAGCACATTGGCTTGTACAAATTGTCTCAGCCACACTGCAGTCCAAAACAGTTGGCTGTCCACATTTGCCACAGAGATGGGAAACACAACCCAATACCTGTGTGGCACCACTGCTCACGTACGAGTGCTTTAGGTGCTCAAACTGAAAATAGACCTTGCTATTCATGCCAAGTGCTCCAGCAGCATTGCTCTCCAGGGTCCTCCCAAGTATTGGGAGACCTGTACACAGACAGCATGTAGTCCTAGCCCAAATTCCTCCAAGTATTTATTCCACAAAACTGCAGCACATCATCAAGAAGGTCTTTGCATTGAAAGCACACCCCAAAAACATGCAGTTTAAAATTCTAGCTAAGGGAAAATACCTCTTAGCTTAAAAGCACAATTTGCTATTAGATAAATGCAGATGCTTTTCCAGAACTTGACAGTGAAAAGCATACTGAGTGTGAACTTGAGTACCTAAAGCAAAATGCTCATGATCTTCCCTTGCTCAGTCCTAACAATAGCAGCATCTCCCAAACCCCTTCAGATGATGGTTTATCTCCTTAGGTTTTGCAATTAATTTCTAGAAGGAAGAGTTAAAAGACCCTGTGATAGGACTTCAACTGCTTCAAGCTGTGGCAGTTGCCTTGATCTGGTTGCACTGGATCTAGGGCATCTCATAAAGGATGGCCATTACCAAGTCCGGGTAGGATCCTAGAGGAAGAAGAAAATGTTGCAAGGCTGGCAAGCATGTGAGGCATAACAAGTAAGAGATATGATCCAGAGAGTAAATGAAATCTTCTGTTCTGTACCCCAAAATAAAGCAGCAGCATTTTCATGCAAGTTTCTTTACACGGAGAAAAAGCCCATTTTCCTCCACAGGAGCTGCTGGTGAAAGAGCCCTATTGAAAAATTCTGACATTTGAGAGGTACGTGACGCCTGCTGAGCCCATCTGAAAACCCAACTGGACTTGACAGATTTAGCACTTTGGAAAATCTGCCCCTCAAAACCAAATAAGTCTCCTCCATGATCACTTCACAGCAGTAACTTTGCAGGGGATCTGGTCTATTTGTTTTGTTATAGAAATTAGGAGTAGGACTGTTTCAGCTTTCTGCATTTTAATTTGCTGTGAAGCATATTGAGAATTTAAGTGAAGAGAAATATAGAGCATAATGTGAGAGACCATGTGCTACTTTCAGGAATCAGAGAACCAGCAAGAACAAAGCCTACAAGTGTTACATACATGTACTTATGTAAGAGATCCAAAGTATAAAATTATCACAGAAAAAATAAGAAATTGTGATAACATTGGGATAGGAGGCTCCCTGCTTGCATTTGATGAAAGCAACAGATCAACCTCCTTGACTTGGAAGCAGATTTACTGTTCTACATGTTGTTCTTTCATCCCTGCCAAAACAAAAGGGAAGCCATAAACTCATCATAAACACACTCAGCAACACATTTTGTTTTGCGCAGCTGCTAAAGCATACGGATAACTTTCTTTAGTGTTCACTGTAACATGAATTCCATTGGTTTAGAACCTCCTCAATCAGAAGAAAGAATTGCTGTAATTTTTGAAGAATGATCTATCAATTCAAGGTGGTTTTACAGTCAATCTATTCAGGACATTTTGTACATTAATTACTCAAAATCTGCATTGAGGTGGGTTATTGTCCGTATACACTAATGGCTTTCAGAGTTTAATCTCTCATCAGTGGACCTCCTTTTGTGAAATCCCTAAGGGATTATGTAGTACTATGTCTAATCACTTGACAAATTTCATTTACTTGAAACTGAAGCTTGTTTTATATGAAGTGTGTAGCAGGAGTCAGACTCAAAGCAGGAAAACAAAATCTGTTACTGGACACTACCGGGATTTATCATGTTTATATCTGAACTGCTTAACAATCGATGAAAGAATTCTGCTTGGGGAAATGCACTGGTTGTTTATCAGCTGCTTATGCCTATGAGATACTCAGATGAGATACTCAGATTGCTTATAAACGATAGACAACAGGTTAAAAAATTGTACTATGGCTCAAGTAAAAAGACAGTGGAAATTTAAATAATTTTGTTGCTGCTGTACCATTCCGTAAAAAACCCAACAAACTGCTATGATCTGTAGAGTAGTCTGCTACACTGAAGAGGAATGGTTATTTGACACAAATTATACAACACAGAAAGAAAATATCCCTTGCGAGTTGAATTTTTGCTCTGAAGTTCAGCACTCCAGACCAAACAGAATCAACCTGTAAAGCTGGGATGGATGAAGCACCTCTCTTTCAGCGCTGCCATCTCCCTACAACAGAACCATTACCATGGAATTGTTCTCTCCATTAAGCAGCAAATCTCACTGATTAACACATCCTGAAATCTAATGTTGCAAAACTCACTGCATTGTTCCCCCTTATCATAGTGCAGGCAGATAGCTACGAAAGTAAAATTTGCCAGATGACACCATAGAAAAGGAATTTTAAAAATAAGAGTAGCATTTGGCATCGAGCTCGCTACATGAAGGTTGTGTGACATTACAATCTATTATATGTTGTTATAACCGAGGTCTCCCACACTGCATTGCAAAGCCCTGCTACATGGCTAGTCTCGATGAAAACACCAGATTACGGCTCCGAAAACAACATGCAAACACACAGGCACACGCTACCTCTGTAAACCAAATTAACCAAAATCCGTCAAAGAAGCAGCAATAACGAGACTTCTTTTGCAAGCATCATTTCGGGTAGGGTTAGGACAGATTCAGAGCAAATACAGACGCAGACAGAGAGGTTGATGCTCTATTAATTTGTTGTCAAGCCATGCAGGAAAGGACGGCTGAAAGCCCGAAGACGCAGTAATGATTGTTTAAGAGCTATTTGAAAAAGTGACAAAACTGGCCTAAACCTCTTTAAGCCCCCTGAATGAAAAGATTTAAACAGGCTATTGTTAGACCCCTGGGTACCTTTTTTCTCTTGGCTTTGTTCTGCATTTTCCTCCGCTGCAGTTTCCATGGCTGGCTTCATACCATCCACCAAAAATGCCGCCCCCCCTCCCCCCCCAGCAAGCACTTTTTCTCTTCGCCTCCTTTCTCACTCCCTTCCGTCTCCTATTTACAGCGGCGGTGATTGAGCGGCTCTGTTCTCCCCTACAGTAGATTACAGTCCTTTCCAAAATGCCAGAGAAGTCTTGTCAGCTTCAATTTCGCTCCGCTGACTGGTCCACGAGGAGCCGTGCCAGCTCGCTCAGCTACACGTCACCAGGGTCCCCAGCTATAAAATAGCCATCCTGCGCCTCGGCGTGCCACACCACGGGGACCAGCACCGCGCCCCCTTCCTCCTGCCCTCCGCTCTTCCCCTCTCTCCCCGTCTCCCAACAAATGTTAATCAATTCTCCGGGTAGTGAATGGATTGGTGACATCGGGAGGGGAGAGGCAAGGGAGAAAGAAAGGAGCCCCCGGCCGCGGCGAGGTGAGCCCCCCGGCCGCCGTCTCTAAGGGGAGTGCACGCCGGCACACAATCACAAGGCTCCCTTTCCCATGGGACCTTGTTATTATGCTTTGCATTTTGATTTATTCCACATGCCCTCTGCTCTTTCAAGGGGTGGGGGGTGATGGGTCTGCTCTCTCTGTTTGCTTTCTTTGCCGAGAGTTCCGCTCACCCACGGTAAAAGACTGTGTGAGAGAAGCATAAAAGCAAAAGCGGGTATATATATGTATGTACATGGAAAATTTTAATTCTTTCTGTGACTCCTGAACACAATGGGAAAAAAAAAGAAAAAACATCCAAGCAAGGAGACAGGAAGCCAGTTCAAGTGATCTAAAATGCACGTGCAACACTCTAAAGGATAAATTGTTTAAGAAAACACAAGTTGGGCTTTAAAAGGAGGTCTGCCACCAGAGACCTAAAGCCATGCTTGGGAGTGAGCACAGATTTGCTGTTCAGCACGTTTGATCAGTCCCCCCAATCCAGACAGACTGCAGCATGATCAAATAAGCTGCACTTGGGAGCAACAAACTCAAGACATGCCAGCGTTACACTGCATGAGGTGACTTCAGGTGTCCCCAGCCCATTCTTAGGCTGGGGAGCCACAGAGCAGGGTGACACCACACAGGGGTATTGTTCCCCTCCCAAAACCCAGCACAACTGACACATTTAAGGCTGCACTGAGGCTAATTAACCTTGCCTGTCATTTTACTTGTCTCAATGCCTCACAGTGCACCACACTGCACAGGGCACAAGTGCCCAAAGGCACCTCTTTGTGTGTTGAGGATGGTGGAGCAAGCATGGAGTAATGGCCTTTGTGGTCCAGCCACTGCAGCCAGCTCTGCAGCCTGCAAAGATGCCCCGCAGATTCAGCAAATGCTGGGGATGTTAAAACCTACATCCTGCATGTTCCCTGTAACAGATTCAAACAGGAGAGTGGGAAGAGGGAAGCAGTCCAAAGATTTGTAGCTGAAATTTAGTCTCTTCTGGTTGAAGTTACTACAACCTGCAATTTTGCTGTGCATTTTTATTTCTAGATGTCAAGTGAAAAGCACAAAAGCCCTCAGACCCAATCATTAGAGAAGGTTCCCGTCTCTTTCAAGAAATTAGTGCACAAACCCTCTTCTCTCTCCACAGCTAACACAGCTTTACTTTGCTTTGGGCATTACTGCTCATACTTCAGGCTTCAGCACAGCTGCCAGGAGGTCTTGGTCATACCCTAAGGTTTTGTATCACAGCATCAAAACTTGATGTCAAGCATTTGCCTAAAATGCTTCCTTGGAGCCCAGGAAAAGTCTGCAGTTGAAGCTCCCACTTCAGCAGACATCAGTGTAAGCAGGATGATGCTAATTTGTAGATGGAATGCAGTATCCTCAGAAGCCAATGTGGGGCAAGGGGTTGGGTTCCTGAAGGTAATCAAATCAGTAGGCACAGCAGAGACCTCAACCCAGGTGGCAAGGCATAGTTTCCCCACCTTCCTCTCCAGTGCTAAAACAGCAATCCACACACAGATTGAAATCCCTCCCCAGCAAGACCATGCACTGCAAACACACTCCCTGAAACAATCAGCCAAAAGGTGAAAGCATGGCTGATGTGTTTGCTATATTCTTTTAACCATTACTAAAAGTTTGATTATAGAAAGAAAAGGTTCTACGAAGAGTGGGGCTTTTCCCTGTTTAACATCAGTAGGACTGAAAATCCATACCAAAACACCCTCCTTGCTGAAAGTCACACAAATTGTAGTAATTGGTCAAAGCACTTGATTGCTTCTGACATAAAATTCTCCTCGCGGAATGCCTCATTGTGCAGTTGGTACTTCTGTCACAGTCTAGATCTCTCTTAATGATCTTCGCTTTTAGACTGGAAGGTCTAAAACTTTAAAAGGCTGAAACCTCCCTTCAGACTGTCCTAAGTTACAAAAGGCCCATTCATAACTGAATTAAAGTGGTGCAATACCAATGCACTTATCAGTGTAAATAACCAGAAAATACAAACATAATCTGGAATTTCCTTTATTTAAACAGAAAATATATTAGACATAACCTCTGGTTACAGATTGTCCTGGAGGAAACCCATGACTGTAGCCCTCCCCTCTTTAGCAGTGAGACCTACTCCTTCAAAGTGACGCACACTTTCCTACTGGTGAGCAGAATTTTAGGCAGGCTCAGGACTTCAGAGTTTGTGATGTTTCAGAAACTCAAAACTAATAGACTGGGAGACTATTTCCTCAACTGTTTCCCCAGAATAATCCCTTCCCCAAACAGCCAATGAAAAATCAGTGCACAATACCAGAATCAACTTCACAAGAACCCAAAATGAACACTTCAAAAATCATCAAACCCAAAATTCCAATACAATAATCCTACCAATTAAATTATCCTCTAAAAGCTTCAAGTGATATATGAGTGTAAAATTCTCTGCCCCCCCTTGTTACTATTTTTTGGATTGCTGCAATGTTTGACAGGTTTTAAGCACTTATGATCCTAAGTAATTTCTTGATTTTCAAACTTTTACACCATTATTGATAAATACAGCAAATAAAACAAACTGTACTATCTCCTCCAGTGCTAACATGGGTGCTGATCTTGTGCTTCAAGCACTAATTTCAGCCAGCAAGTTGTCTCATTCAATGTTCCCTCCCTTGAACAGATACATCCTTGTCATAATATGTGATGAGACTGGAAGACATCAAGTTTATGCCTATGACAACACAGCACAAGATTAAGCCACAGCACAAGACTAAGCCACAAAGGGAAAAATTTAAAAACAACCCCAAAATCTTTTAAGACTGATATTCAGCAAAAACCTGCTTGTACAGACCAAGCTGATTTAGATAACCAGAAACCAGAGCAGGCAGCTAGTTACATTTGAGAAGTTCTGCCCAGCATTTTGTTTTTTCAGAACAAGATAAAAGTGAAAATGAGGAGAGGGGCTGAGCAGCAAGGGTTTCTGCTGCTAAAGCACCACTCTGAGTCTACTGCCAAACCTCAGGATGAATAGCAGTGGAGGAAACTATGTGAAGGCACTGCAGACCAAGTCGCATTTACTGCAGAAGTTTTTTTTTAAAGGCTTAAATCTATTTTATCTAGGTATTAAAAAAAACCTCAAACCACACACTTAATCATTTTGCTCAGTCAATTAAAATAGCACAATTGCAGAAGTTAAAAAGTACATTAGAATTCCTATTCTGTTCATGTGCCAGTTCCTTTTGAACATCTAGCTTTAATGTCACTGAATCTAGTTTACATTCCTGCAGGCTGAGAAGCTCTACCATAAGCTACAGCAAATTCTTCACAAGCTTTCAGGAGATGAATACACACTTGCCATTTCTACAAAGGCTTCACAGAGCTGTAATAAAGAGTGTTCTCACATAGCTGAAGAGCAATTTGAGATTATCTATGAGATCCAAGACTCAGAAGTTAAAATACAGAGACTGTCCCTCAAACAAGACTGACACATAGTCCAAACAATTAATTTTAAAGACAACATGTAGAATATTTTTTTAATATTTAAGAGAAAGAACAAATACACGTGAAGCCACTTGGTGCAATGTAATTGCTCGTGTTCAGCTTTAAACCAGTTACCAAAGACTTGCTTATAAAACCCAATCCAAACACTTATGCAAAAACAGGCAAACTTTCCATGTGGATGAAATCAAAGCATGACTAGTTTTCAGTTGCGCAGCACTCATACATCTTGCAAGTACTTCACAAAAAATTAAATACTGGGGTTCATTCTTTCAGATACACCAGGTTACTGGGAAAATGGATTACAAATTAACAAATAACAGCGGAAAATCCCTGCACTTATACCACAGTATAAAACACAGACATGAGTCTGCAGTGCACTTAGGGGTCTCAATCTCAAGTTTCTCTAAGAGCAAAAAGGCTTAAGCATGGATAGTGGTTATCTCTGCAGCCAAAGAAAATCACTGAGTTAATCAATGGAGCTAAGTACAGGAGGGTAAGCAAACCTTAACAGTGTGAAGATGCCAGTGCTGTGACTGCCTTAACAAAGCCTGGTGAAGACGTCAATGACTGCTGCCAAGCTCAATGCCTGGTGACAAGCAGCAGGCAAAGGAGATGTCACTCAGTTGTTGGGGCACATACAGTTCTCTGTCCAGCCTGCCTGTTTCCAGCTGGACCACTACAGTTACAGCCACGGCTGAGAATCAAAGGTAACAAACAGCCCAGATCCAGAACATACACCAATAGCTAACATTTAGTTGGAACACAAAAGGAAAAAACAAATCCCTTAGAAAGTGAGCAGATGGTTCTGTATGGCTTTTCCAGTAGCTAGGTGTCATCAAGTTCTAGTCTCAAAGATGGCTGCAGAGATGTCAAGTCCACCAAAGAAAAAAGCCTGAAGAACTATGATTAAAGTCAAAATGAAAGAAAAAGTTGATGCCTTTTTAAGCAGGTGGGAGCTCCATCTCCACTTATAAAAGGCAGTCAACAGCAGAGAAGGAAATAATTTTTAAAAGTGATGGATTTTATTTATCTAATCTAAGGGCCTTAGTAACATTTTCCTGGATTTTAGAAACTCGTATTTAAAAAATAAAAAATCTGAGGAAAATAATACAAAACTCTTGACAGACAAAATAGAGGACTCTCAACCATTCCAAAGACTTCTAAGGAAAGGCAATAAAAATGAAAACAAAATACAATTCGTTTGAAACTTAGCTGGAAGCAACATCACCTATTGCATTCCTCTCCTGTGAGGCTGCCTGAAATAGCATCATGCTTTTAGCAAGCCGTAAAGAAATATGGTGACAAACTACAGCTTGTTTAGACTACAGTAGAAATGGCATGGAAATACAGAAAATAAAGCAAAGACTTCCTAGCATCTCCCCTGGAAGGAACTTTCATTAGGCAAATGTTCAGAGCTCCAGCTCCAGTGGCTGTCCTCAGCTTCTACTCCAGCTCCACAATTTTATGGCATAGTTTTCTACAAGTGTACTGCAAGACAGGTTTCAAATGCTTTAACTTTACAATGAAGCAGCAAAACAAGGCTTTGAGTTACCCAATCTCCATAAATTTTTCTCTTCATCAGTGGCAAGATCCTCATATACATGACTAATACATGAAGCCTTCAACAGTACTTCAAATGCTCCTCCATAATTTTAAGGGCTATATTTTTTACTTTGGCACATATAACCACCTTTTTTTGCTCCCTCAGTCCATCACAATTGAGGGAAGATTCTCAGCTATCCTGCATCTGCTTTGTAGTGCAGCAGGAAAAAAATACACTCAAGTCTTTTGTCTTTGTTGCCTTAATTCTGCACTTTGAAGACAATCCAACATACTTAGCTTTTGCTGTGAACCCTCTTCTCCAATACTGTTGTCAAAGCTTACTGCCATCTCAGAAAACTAACTGGAGCTTCTGAATACTTGGACATACTGAAATAGCATCCTAGATATTTATGTCACACTTGCCAGCACTCAAGTAGAAGTGCCTCTTGTACTTGCAGAAGAGCTATTTCTGCCAGCAATTTAGAAGACAGCAAAGGTATCATTATAATATACTCCATGTTAATACAGCTGTTCCATCTCAAAACACAAGAGCTTGACACAGGACTGGTATTGGGAGGCAACCTGTTGATTTCTTTTTTGGTCTATAAATAAACGTCACTGAGTTCAGTCTTGACACAAACTTAGCCTTTTGCTCCACAAAGTCATATTTAATCAGACGATTCTCTGTTAACTTTACATCCAGTTCTGATTTTCAAAATTGCCCTCCCACTCTTCGCATAGACTTCAGCATCCCACCTACAATCTCTCATCTATTCAGTGCTCGTTTTGTTCTTCAGTCTTGGCTTCAGTCCAGTCTTTTCACAAAGCGTGGAAAAAAGCAGGGAAATAAAAAGAAGTGCAAAAGCCTACAGCTCCCCAAAAAGAAACCAGGGGCACTCATTATAGAAGGGTACCTCACACTGAGTACTGGGGGTACATGGGGAGTGACAGGGATGAAGAATCTTCCTAGAATGTCACAAAGGATTCCATGCACAAACCATGGATATAGATATGTGTGTGTATGTACACATGCAGAAAACACATATGTGTGCATATTCATATGTATATGAAGAAAATCCATACAATAAATATATATGTTTTTTTATTGAACAGTAAACCATATGGGCACCATTGGAACTGCTATGAGGAATACATACTAAATTACAGAGTCATTCAGTAGGTATTCAGTTTGATAGTAAATGCACTATCACACTGTACAAGTGTACAGACTGCTACAGACTCTTGCAGCTCAAGGTTTCAGGGCCAGGAACCAAGTCAGCCAAGATCAGACTGGAGTTCACAGCACAGCTAAGCCACACCTTGGGAGCACTGTTACCCATTTATCTTAGTATCCTGGGTTGGAAAACCAGCCCCAGGCTCTGCCATACACTGCTCCTAGAGCAACTCATGGATTGTTGGGCAGGTATGCATCAACTTTTTGAAAAGCCCACCGAACTCAAAAGTCAAAATGTTGCAATAAAAGAAAGCATCACAATAATGACTGGCATGAGGTACTGAAATTCACTGTTTGAGGTTTCAACACCGTGTAAGTCACGACAACTGTAGCTGTTTCCCCAAGACAGAAAATTCTCATTCCAGTGTAATTAAACTATACTTTGGAAAGATCCTGCACCAGCTCTGTCTTGCAGTGCTGGACTGCCTGTTGAATTACAAATGTAGTCTCTGTTCACACATAAGACACTAGTCATGAAATCCTCAGTTAAGACACTAACAAAACAGTCCCCGATTAATCACTGTATTCTTTGCAACAGCAGATATCCTCATTAGGAAAGCAGCAGGACATTAACAAGTCCAACGTTGAGAGTGTCCAATTAACTCATCGACTAAATATGTGCCAAGCAACTTCTCCAGTCTAGCTTTTCCAGTCCCCTCTTTCCAGCTGCAGCGATTGGGATCCCAGTCATGTCGAAAGCAGTGGCTCTTTCGCGCTGTGCAAAGCCTTTGAGAGCGCCGCTGTGAACAGCAAACAACGGCCGCTCAAGTGCTCTGAGGTCTTTCACTTGCGCCCACAAAAAGCTAAGTGTGCACTCAGGGAGTTCAGCACAACTCAGAAAAAAACCCCACCCCTCTACCTTTGTAAACAAGGAATGACTTAACCTGCTAACAACGAGTGTGGTTGGAGCTCCGTCTGGATCATGGCATGCCTCAATTTTTGCCGAACCTCAGCAGTGGGTGATCCTGCATACAAAGTGAGCTCGGAGACAAAAGTGCTATAGGGTGAGTTAAGGACAAAGTAGCAGCTTTCAGCCTGGATTCCCAGTTAGGCTGTCAAGTAAAATCCCTTGCCAGGGCAGGATTATTCCCTAGAGTATATATTTCCAACACTTTGTCTTGCCTAATTTTCTAAGTGTCTCCAGCTCGGAGCCTTTCAGGGTTTGGCGAGAGGAGCCATTCTGTGGCCCGGCAGGTTTTGAGGCTGGGCACAAAGGAGGGCTTGCACAATGGCCAGGGCCCCGCTGCAGTCAGGGCAGAAGGAGCAGCTTCTCCACAAGGAGCAGGGTCCCAGCCTCTGAAATGGCCTCCATTCCTGCTGCCTGAAAACCACCCTCTCTTTTGAGCAATGCCTAGTTACATCCCCATTTCTGTTTCTTTCCAAACGTGACATTCACTTGTTTTAAACAGCTGAAAGGCATAATTTCTGCACTTTGTCATGACTCAGAGTGAAATGCATCTACTTTTCTTCATCTGTTCCTTGTATCATCCCCATGCCATTTTATTTCTACTCTCTGTTTTTCAGCAAATTTGTAACCATTTCTCTTGCACTCGGAGCTTCCCAGGTGTAAACACTAAGCATTCTCATTGTGTGCTTCCTCTGACATTAGTTATTGAAAATGCCCCGGGCATTTTTGATTTCAGTAGTACTACAGACACATCTCCCACATACTATTACATATTCCTGAAGTGCAATTATCTCCTCCACCTTTCTGCACCATTTGGAGAGGAGAAGAAAGGAGCTAAGGAGCCAGGGAAGGTGAGAAGGGATGTATATACTGAAAAAAAAAAAACAACCATAACATTAAAACAAGAGAAAAGCAGAGGGCAGAACCAACACCCAAGGCTCTGAGTAAGGTTTTTTTCTGTGGTCTGTAAGAACACTACGTAGAAACAAACTACTATGTCAAGTGGAGGTGGAGGTGACCAAAGGCAAGTTGCTCAACATGGGACATTGCAGCTCACAGACTTGCCCACAGGTTGCAGAAAAAGATCATAGTTTCCCATGTTCAGCCAAAATGACCCAGCCCAAACCACTCGTATACAAGTTTATTAGTACAGGGAAGAAACTGAAGACCAGCCACAGCTTTTAAATTATTTATAAGTACTTACTTCCACCCATGGTCCTCAGAAACTAATTGTGTGTTCAAGTGTAGTACATGCTTCTATTGCAGAGAGAACATCACCACATTGCAAACACAATCAAAAGCCGATTTTCTTAGCTTAATCTGCCATTAGTACACTGCAGGTTTATAGAGGCAAACAAACTATAACTGATTTTTCACTGCCACTTCAAACTGTTTCCAAGCAAATATCATAGCAACATTATCAGAGCATCAATTTCACTAAAGCCCTAATTCTGTACAATAAAACAACACACGCATGTTTAAAGGAAGACAGAAAATGTATTCCTGAGTAAACTGAGCATCTCCCTAGTTCTGGACCAACAGGGTCCTGGGACAAATTCCATCATTTAAAGACCTTTTAGGAGACAAGGGAGAAAAAAAAAAACAAACAAACAAACTCTAGGCTTTTATACATATCAGTCAGTATTTAAAGACTAGTGTTTAGAGGTTTTTAGTATATACCAAACACTTACGAATGCATTTATTTCAGCCTTAAATATAATCATATAGATATGGTAACAGACTAATAATTAAGTGGCTTTTCACAGACTCCCTTGTGTTGCATAACTGAGAAGAAAAAAGTCTTGCCAGTAGCAGCATCCCCCATTTCCCGAGCTGAAGGGGGAGCTCAGCGCCACTGCCCTGCACGCATCAGCAACTTGGAAATGAACCGATGGAGGTCTTGCCACAAAAATCTGTTATTTCGGCTGAAACTGCACTTCAAGTATCTGTCCGTGTTACCCAGAGAGAAGCCCCGTGGGCAGCAGCCCCTCGGCCCGTCAGGCCCGGGCCCTGGCGGGGGTCCCGGCCCCTGGGAAGCCGCCCGGGCCGGGCCTTCACGGGTGAGCGGGCTGGGAGCCGCATTCAGCGCACAATGCCCGCAGCCGCGCTCCCACAGCACGGGCCTCCCCTGCTCCCCGCTTTTATCATCCTTCATATCTCCGCGATGACAGGCCTGAAAGGGCTTCTGATGGGAAATGTGCTTTGAATTAGCATATTTCCCCCTGCATACAATGGAGGCATTAAGCTGCTGCGTTTTGCAAGTCCAAACAAAAGCAGCCCAGGCTGTTTTTAGCAGCACTGTTTGAAGTTTTATTCCTCCTCTCCTTCCCGAGTTGCAAGCATATTTAACAAATTTTCACTCTTTTTGTAAAGCAGGAAGCACGACCGATAAAATCTTATTATTTGATCGGTTTCAGACTTTAAAAGACAATCTTTCGATACTGCAAAGAGCAACACAGTGTCTGTGCAGTGCTTGCACTGAACTGCAGCCCAGGGTCCCCCAGAGAGCTGGCCCGGCTGCCCTCAACACTTGCACAGACCCTGTCAACGAGGATTTCAGAACCTGAACACATGTACAGCAATCCAGTAGAAACGGTCCTGTATTCAAAGCTCAATTTTACCCCTGTATCCTGGGCTCACTGTTGAAAATATCTGTTTTGAAAATGAGAAAGTGAAGCGCTGCTGTAAGAAGGAGCAAAAAAAAGCCTTCCGTCCATCCTGGATTATCCTTTGGTTTAATGGGAGAGCTGAACCTCAGAAGTACCACCTTTATGAAATGGCTTCAACCTAGAAAATGAATTTCTATTTACCCAGGAAAAGAGGGCAAGAGGAAGGAGATGGAAATGAAGAAGCACTGCTGCATCAAACCATCTTTGGGTAACAGCTGCCAGGAGAATAAATCTACCTCAGCTCAGTGTGTTTGTCTGTAATTGCTCATTAACACAGCTGGACCATTAGGAAGCCAGTTTGTGGTTTTCTTGGTAAAGAGGCATGTCTGCCTTGCTCCTACATTAAACAGAATTTCCTCTGTGAGGAAGACATAAGATTAAAAAGTCAAAATTCTTCTTAGAGGAAGGGTTTGGTGGTTTGGGTTTGGTTTTTCTTCTTCTTCTTCATTTTCCCTCTCCCAAAATTTCCACAGTATTTATGTAATCTTCTATATGTGGCGCAGCTAAGAAGAAAAATCACACTCCTTAACAACGTGAGATTACAGCAGAAAAGCAGAATGCCAATGAGATCCTAGGCAGGCAGCTTGCAAGTGAGGTGGATATAAAAGCTCTTCAGAAAAAAGCCTGGGCTGCAGCCTGCAGAAGGAGTCTTGTAGGAGAAATGTCTGCTTTGTTCAGACTCTTCTGTTCTGTTTCAGGAAACTTTCCTGAGAATGAGGATCCATCTCTCCTCCTTGATTTCCTCTGCAGTAAAGCTCAAGATACTCAACAGTGTCTGCTTTGCTCTCAACCATGCCCTGCCACGTGCCAAGCAGCCCACGCAGCACGGCGCTGCCTCCTGCAGAGCGCCAGCCTGCGCAGATCTGCACGACCTGGCAGGAGAGGCATGTCACTCTCTGGTCCCCACGGCAGTGACAGAGCTGCTGGCACTGCCACAGCACCGTGTCCATATGGCAACTGCGCAGCAGCGACTGAGGTGTGACCACAGACATCCTCCTCCTTCTGGCAGGGACCCTCCCTTCTCACCACAAGGTGCTCTGCAACACTGAGCGTCTGCAGCCCAAGGGTCTGACCCCTAGCGACTCACACTCTTCTCTGATGCACTGGCTCTGCCAACTTGACTCCCAGGAAAGCCTTTTCATAGTCTCCAGTAGCCACAGGTTCACTTTTCATGTGTTTGTTCAGGGGCATTAAGGAATCTGGCTGGAGAGGACTACACATTATTTGGCACCACAACCTTTAAAGGCTGGACATGCATTTTCCCATGTTCTGAGGCATTTCACAGCTTGGTACCAAACAGTAGACAAGGCCACCATGTTACCACAGGAAGCTCTAATGTCAAAGCAAAAGGAGAAGGGACTTAAGAAACCCTTCAGAGGCTTTCATTAGGTCATGAACAGATGGGTGAGAGTAACAAAGTAGTCTAGGTAGGAGAAAAGAGGAATTAAAGACCAAAAGTGAGAACTTCACTTTGCAACCATTCCTTCTGAGATAAGTCCTTTGGAATCAAATGCCACAACAGCTTGACACAGAAAATGAAATAAAACAGATCTCAGCTCCATTCATATATAATTTTCCTTATCTCAACCCGTGAGACTTGTGCTACATTTTCTCTGCATTACCCAGTTGAGGAGCACAGTGGTTTTGGTGGGCACCTAATGTTCAGCCAGGGTCAACCCACCACAGGTGGTAAGAGATATCGCCAGTAAACTCGGCAACGAGATTTTAGGCTTCTTAGGAGTGAAGGTCTATAAAAAAAAAACTTCAGGTAAAACAGTGTCATAACTTTGAATTTAAACCAAGAAAGTTGAGAAAAAAAAGCCCTCCATGTATTTAGAAATACTATGTCTCACCTGCAGAATTTCTCTTCAGCATCTTGGGGTGTGAAGAAGAAAGGAAGTGAATGACTCAGACCAGGGTAAAGCAGTGCCTTTCATGTTGCTGACACCCAATGGGACCTGATCACAGCACTCCCCAGTCCAGGAAATATTCTTAAATTTCAATTATTCTTCAGAATCACTGGATTCAGCCCAACGATGAATAGAGAGCACATGGCGCTATCCGCTGTGGTGTTCTGGCACAGGGCAGCACCCTGCCAACAAAGGCACCACTCTTCCTTTCAAAGAGCCCCAGAAAGAGAGCTCTGTGCTCTCATGTGATGAGGCAGGCTTTTACAACTTGGATCACTACAGGGTATTGAACTCTGACAGTATGCTTGCTGAGGGCTCTCTAGCTTTATCTCAGACCTCAACAGGTATGTGTGATATCTAAGCTAAAATAAACCAGCCTCATCGCATTCATTTTGGCATCATGAGTCACTCTATCTTGCTGAAACAAAACTACCTTGTCACCTCCACATTGAGTAAGTGCTATTAACTTTTCCAATATCCCACCTACTGTTGTTTTCAGCTGTGCAAGTGCACAGCATAGAAACATCTCAGAGTATGCTTCACGCTTCAGCATTCAGAGGAGGAAGACACAGAAAATGCAGGATATACTATGCCTGCTCCTGTAGGCAGAAATAGTTTCTGGCCTTCTATATTAATCTCATGAAAAAAACCAAACCCCAAAACTACTGGCACTCACACAAGAGATGATGTGCTATGAAGCAGGACAAGCTCCACACATTTCCTTTCCTGTCCTTTTAACTCAATCTAACAAAACCAATTTCAAGGATCATTACTATTTTTGCTACTTTTTAAACACTGCCCTGACTTGGGGAATCTTGTTGCAGGTATCAAGGCAGAGGTGATTTTCAGTCCTTTCAGGAAATGGTAGAAATTTGCTAGTCTGAATTTTCTGCTCCAAATGCAAGAGTCCCAAAACTTATTCAGACACACAGATGTTAAAGAAAAGAGTACTATGGCTTTCAAGTTTGCCCTTGGAGAGAGGATCAGGATCATAAAACAGAAAATTCCTTTCAGATCAAGGCTGGAAAGCAGAGAATGCCAAATAGTCAAGAGCTGGGCCACCAGCTACATCACAAGCAAGATCAGGAGAGTGATGCAAGCAGGCATAGAGCAGAGTGAGAGAAATAAATGCTTCCCCGTATCATCTTACTGAATCCTAGTTGCAGTACACTGGCTGGACAGAACCCATGATTCTACAGCACTGCATTTTCCACAGGGATCCTGCATGGTCCCAGACATGCTGCACAAGCTGATCCCAAACCAGGGAGAAACAGCCTGTGGTCTGCTACAGAGGCGCTTCCTCACAGAGCTGCACCACTGAAGCCATGAAGCCCAGAAACACTCAAGGGCCTGGATACTTATAAACACTTTTCTCCTCCAAAAAAACACTCCTTTCTATCTGCAAAGTAACATCACTTCAGATGTTGACAGAATTTTATCTCTCTTCTAAATAGATCAAAGAGAAAAAGAAATTATATATATGTGTGTGTATATATATATATGTGTGTGTGTGTATATACATATATCTATATGTATATTTTTATATATATATGTGTAAAAGAATCACAACTAAGCCAAGACATAGGAACTAAGTATGTGGGATGCCCTACAGAAGCGAAATGTAATTTTTCCACAGTTTGAATCATCTGGTAGTGTTATGCTGATCCTTTCTCATATATATTGTTTAAGATTTTTCCTTATGGACACAAAAGATATATTACCCTCTACTTCCCACCTCTGCAAGTTGAAGCACTGTTATGGATATGTTCTGTAAATAAGGCCTGTGCAGTCCCACAGAAAAAGAGATTGCCCTAAGGCTGAGGAGATACTAGGAACTGCAATTTTAAGATGCAGCCATGTGCATCTTAAAATATTTGTCATTTCTACTTCACAAATCAACATTTTATTTAAAAAAATACTGCTTCTCAGTGCTGGTGTAAGCCCTAAATTTAGAGACATGGGGAAAGAATTTCTATTCCTCTGCAGTAAGAATTACAGAAGGTGTTTCTGCCTCCATTTCTCCTTTGGACCACATTTCAGCCTGAATTACCCACTTTGCTATACCAAATAGCTGATGTATATCTAAATGAATGAGATTAAGGAGGAAAGTATGTTTTTGCTTGGAAACATGCCATTACAATATAGTGTTGAAAAAGTAAGTATATAAACTCAGTAGACTATCTTTTTGTGTTTGCTGAGGTACTTCACAAACACAGGACAGGTGAATTATCCTTTTTGATGCATAAATTAAGCCACAAAAATTGCTTTCACAAACAGTAAAATCACTTCATTGATCTTCCTCAGTATATGCCTACATTTCCAGATGGACTCTTAGCTACAGGGGTCAATTAGATACTGCAGATATCTTTAAACTTAACAAATTATCTGAACAGAAAATGTTAACAAATAAAATAGGTTACCATTCATGTGAGCTACATCTTTAAAGAGCAGGAAAGCTACTTTCAAGTTGTGCTCAGAGGAACATTTCAGTAATTCTCTGAATTTTTAGCTAAGCTATTTCTTTCACATTATTTTTGAAACTTTATAAAAGTTTTTAAGCTCTGCATGCTAATTAGATTCTAATCCAAGTCACCAGATGTGGGCAGTCACTCCTCGCAAGGGAGCGCTCTTCAGCATTTTGCTCTTAGCAATGTATCAACCAGGGCCAGAATTGAGTAGCACAGGTTACGTTTCTACCTCACACTGAGTTCCTCCTCTCAACAGTTGTAAGATTTTCTGTTTATTTTTGTTTGTGACTAAATGCAACATCAAAAGCACGAACTATTTTCATATACAACAGCAGTATTTTAATTCTTACCAATTTACTTGACAATGCTCCCTTTTAGAGGGGATTTTACAGAGTGAGAGGCAAATGGAAATAGAGTTTAAAATGTGATTTGGTTAAGACTCACACTGCATTTAGGAAACATCCATACAGCAGGGACAACTAGCAACTATGACATTACGTTTAAACTCTGGCACCCAATACTTACTCATTAGCATCCTTCTGGAATTCTGCTCCTTTTAAGACGTTTCATTCTTTTGCTTTTAAAATAGCTATGATTTCCTAATACATGATATGCCTGAAACGCCCTCTGACAAGCTCTACCAACACAGATTTTTCCCACTTGCACTTTCACTTTGTTTGAATGCATGCATTGTCAGCCTCCTCTGCCTCCACCTCTCCTTTCCTACATTATGTGCAGCACTCATTTGTTTCAGATTATAAAAAGCACTAGGATTCTGAAGCCATTAAAAAGAAGTTGCCAGCATATGGGATCTATGGGAAATTTAATCCAGTAGGTGAAATAAGACTTAACTTTAGAACTGATAAATGAAAGTTTCAGATATTATTACTATAGAATTGGTTGCTTTTTTCCTTTTACAGTTATGCAGAAGAACTGTGGCCATTGCCCTTGCAGAAAACTGCAAGAAACCTTTTTTTTTTTTTTTTTTTTTTTTTAGCATTGAGACAGATGGCCCTGGCTTCAAATATAGAAGACCTTCCTACACAAAACAGAGGTGCTGGCACATGATACGTGGGTGAAGGATATTCTGGATACTTGCCTGGGAATGTGTGTACCCAAGAGGTGAAATAGTAGGATAAGAGAGAAAAAAGGAGATAAAAAAGAAAGCTAAGAGGGAAGAGGGAAGAAGGAAGGAAGCACCAAAGCATTGGGTTTAGAAGGCATGGTGAAACATGTCAGTGACAGAAGAAAATGCAAAAAGCCTCACTTTCTGAGCAGATGGGGAGTGCATATGTACCTTTACATGGGCGTTCAGATTACTGCATTAATCACTATTTCCGAATATAAACAGGGCTTGAGACTGAGAGGAAGAAATGACTTTAGTCCAGATGCAGGAGGTGGCAGAGCCCTTCAGACTCCATCCACCTCCCACATGAGTGGGAAAGCAACACTTCCAAGTGCTGCAGCAGGCAAGGTCATGCCAGACCTTCACTGGGTTTCACCCCACAACTGGACCACTTCAGGAACCCTAACTGGAGGCTCTCCCATGCAAGCAGCAACTCCTGGCAGTCCTGTTCTTGCTCACAGCCTTCCGCCCCTGTCGCCTGTCACAGCCCTGGGCTCACGGTCTTTGTCTCCCTCCTGAATAACTCCTCCTGCTTTCAGCTTGCGCTTAATCCTCCAGGAAACCTCATTCTCCAGAGAAGAAGAGTGCTTCTGTACGTAATCTCCAGACAGCAGCTGTGACCTCGGCACCCAGAAAGGCGATCATTGTGCATGACTGTGGTAGCAGGGGTGAACTTCCCCTCTCCCCCCCGCCACTCATTTAAGGGCTGCTGGAAGCGCGCTGTCACTTTATAGGCACACACTGCCAGCAGTGATTTTTTCTGGCAGCTGTGGGTACTTGTCCCTTCACCCTCATTGCAGGCTACCCTCAGAATCTGCACAACCATCTATTTTATTATTTTTTATTTTGCTTTTTAAGGGATTGAACTTCCCACCTGCCAACAGAAGGAGCACTTGTTTTTTGCATTTGGTCCTTGAGGCTATGGCAGTATTACTGAAAAGTGACTTTGTCCATTTTTAATATCCAAAAATACAGAACAGCTGTGCTTTCTCGAAGTCCTTTTGTATAAGAGTGGCTCTGAGACAATACTAAATTCAAGGCTGCCAAAGCTCAGACCTGAACGGCCTGAAAAATTGCCTTTTTTTTTTCTAGTAGCTCTCAAAACACTATACTACCAGCATGTCAGTAATGCAACAGGTGTTATTTCAAGACAGAAAATTTTGAACAATGTAATTCTTCATGGCATGCTTATCAGCCTTTTAGTACACTCAGCTTTATTATTCTGACACAAGGCAAACTTACGTAACAGCACAGTGCGTGCTAATTTACGGGATAACAACATGGATGTTGAGTTTGGAACAGTGCACTTTTGTTCCAGACTGTGGATATTTCCCATACTCCTAAGAAAGGCATATGCTGCGCAAACACTTTTAAAAGCATCCAAGTGGAATTCAATATATTGAAAGAAGCTAAAGTACTCTGGAGTGATTAACAAACATGCTTCAGCAGAATGGCACAAAGGGATAATTAAGAACTAAACCCACAGAGATACTGAGACAACTAAAATCTCTCCAATTTCTTCTGCAATTGATCAGAAAAGCCCACTTGCCCACTGATGGTGTACAGCCAAGTGTAAAAGTGGTTCCAGATCACTGACAAGTACCTACAAACCTTCCCATCTTCTAATGCTAATCCTCTAATGCTAACTTTTGGAGGATTTAAGGACTCCTGTACGGAGACAGTGAGGATATATGTGGCCACAAAGCTGAACAATATCCCTCCTCTGACTCTGCCTAATGTTTCTTCTTCACAGGCAGAAGAGCACTGGAAGCCATCCACCCAGAATGCTGCTCTCTGGCAGAGTAAGAGTCAGAAGAAAAGAAAAGACAGAAGAAAACAAAAGACAAATGGCAAAAATACCAGGTGAAAAATGATGTGACTTCTTAGTTTTCCAAAATTAGCCTGTTTGACTTATCCTTCATCCCAGAGGACAAATACAAAATTCCTCAATGACAAAGAAATGCCTTTCTCCTCTAGCTCAAAAGAGTTTCTCCAGACTCTGCCTATGCAATCCAAGCCATCATGTCCCCACTGAGACAACACAACTCTGGTGAAAGGTAAATAGTCACCATTCATCTTAGCAAAATGGATCACAGCAAAATTATTTTTTTTCCTCTGGCCCTTCCCAAAGTCACCTGTTCAGTCCTTGAAACATTATTGATGTCAACATCTTCCACCAGAAAAGAAAAACAACTGAAAATCACTCTCCGTACCTTCTCAAAGGCTGACAGAGATTTCCAGGACAGATTTTACACTGAACTATTATTTGAACACCTTTAAAAACACTTTCCCTTCCTTCATTAGCTAGAAATATACTTAACAGAAGTACATGCACACACAGATTCCTGCTAGCTATGGCACACATCTTCAGGACTAGTGGACTTGATAATGAAAGATATTGCCTTTAAAAACAAACAGTTGTACACTACCTGCCACATTAGTGCCCACACACAGGTTTCCCTGAGTATCTGAACATTTATACCACAACCCCCTGGTATACCCCAGATGAGGTACCCCAAACCAATCAGCATGCTGAGGACCCCATCCCATAGTGACAAAAGACTGCAGGCAGCAACACACCATGAAAATTCACATATTATCATGTACAATATGTGAGTATCAGTGCTACTTCAGGCAGCTGGCATCAGCAGTGCCTTCCTCATCAAGTGCCTCACAGTGAGTAAGCAGCTCTGGGGCAGATCTGTAATCTCTGCAGATGCTGTTTGCCTGTCTTCATCATGTCTACACAAATGAACATATGGCCTTCTAGCACAAGGCCAGCTTACACAGTCATTAATTAGATATAATTTCAGCCTGTTCGATGTATCTGATACAAAAATCTGTCCTCTGGCAGGATTGCCCTTGTGGTATAGAAACTTCATCTCTTTGTGAACTGACTCATCTGATGAAGAAAAGCAACAATTTTGCCTGTGACTGGGGAAATACCTGTTCATTACAAATGCAGGTACAGCAGTGTAAATACACCTGAACTTGCCAGTGGGTTTCTTCTCGCTCTCCCTAGTTCTCATTATAAGTAGAAGATGGGCACTCCTCTCTCTCCCTCCAGCATATGATACCCAAGATATTCTCCAAAAGCACCATCACAGGCGCTCAGCAAGGCATTACAATGCCATTAAATGCCAGTAATTCAGTCCTGCTGCCAGGCCTAGAAAGCTAGTCACAAAACTCCTGGGAAAGTACATGGAAGCAATCATCCTATATGCAGATACACCTCATGGCTCTATGTAATAAGTAGACTTTGTAAATTGTTGCACTTCACTCATTTTTAAGTGAATAATCACGAAAAAGTATTAATTAAGGCTGAAGACTCAGAAAAGTTGGTATGAAAAAATATATTTTTGGTAAAAGGTGGTAATTTTTTGTTCAGATCTTGCCACATTGCTTCATTTTCTCACACAGCAGCACAAAACAACACCAGGCACATATACAGCCCCAGATGGGGGGCTGCTATTCAGAAACAACCTGAGCACATGATGGCCCAAAGGAGAACTTTGAGCTGTGCTCTCTTCCTTCATCATGCACAGCACCATGCAGAAGTTTGCAATGCAGCATTGTTTGCAGAAAAGCATAACAAGTTAAAGAAGTTTGTAACAACTTCCCAATAACATATGAGGTGCCAACTGCCAGTTTATAAGGAGAGAGACCTGACCTACAGGCACAGCCTGGAGGTAATGGGGGAACAACTTCTTCCGTGTGAAATGTGAGGAATCTTCAGTAAAGCAAAGCTGGTACTTCAGAAAAAGAAGAGAGGATTTAACAAAAACAACAGAAAAAGCATTTGAGGGATAGCATCCAATTAAATGACTCATCTTTGATGATACTGAACTACTTATGAATTACTATAATTTTTTTTTTAATTTCTATTAGTAGTTCTTGATTATACACCAGAATGATATACTCAATAATAGTGGCCCTTCAAAATATGGTAATAGCTAGAGGTGCTTTTTTGTGGAAACAGATAGTCAATAAGATCTTTCTTTTGGATGCTAGCTGGTCCATTGGTTTCCCTTTGAACCCTACAATGTTTGCACATGCTCATTTTTTGGCTGAGCATAAATGTACTTGAAATGGCATTGATACCCACTTTCATATGAACCTTGGTGGCTTTCCTGAATTTTTTTCCTAGAGATCTAAAACTCTCACAGAACTGAACAGTCACAAATTACATATAAATATGATTATTATGATAGAAAATTAATTATAACTTCTTTGCTGTGTTTTACTGCAAAGGATTATGTTTTAAGACTGACTTCCAGCAGATTCTCAGTACTAGCAGGAAAGTTATATTTTAAATATTTGTGCTATATGAACAATGCTGTGCTTATGTAGTATATCCATCCTTCCTCAATTCCTGATTTCCAATTGATTAGAATTAACTTAGCAGTCACTATTTTAATGTAAGTCTTCACTATCAGCTTGTGAAGTTGGGAATGGCTGACAGTTATCTCTGTTGACAAGCACTGGTATCCTTCCTCATGCCTCTCTCAAGATGAGGCACCTTCAAGCAGGAGCAAGACAGTGCTCAATGGTGTCTGCACAATCTAGGGTTCCTTACTGTTACCCATTTTATGTCCATAGACTGCATCACTGTTTCTATAAACTGAGGAATTCCAGGTTTTTTTAATGTCTTTGACATCTCTATCCCTTTCTCCTAAGAAAGTTGAGAAGAGTGACAACAACAAACTGGTAACGAAGCATCACTAAACATATTTGATATTCACATGGAAGGCTCTACAGGAAGACCTGGAGACCTCAGCCTGTCCTAGCAGGCAGGAGACAAACCACACCACCAGCCCAACACCTGCTAGTGATACAGTGATGTAACAGCCAGGGTGTCACAAGACAGGTACAGGGACGAGACCGACTTGCATCAGAAGATTACTTTATTATTGGAATTTTAGTGGAAGTAGCATGTCCACATAAAGACCCATCAAGCTAGACTGAGTCTGGTACTCCTTCCAAAACCCACAGGACACATGCTTAAATGGTACTGCAGAGTCATGAAGAAGATGAAAAGGTTTGAAATACAAGAGATTTCAGTTTCTCTCTCAATATTTCCATGGTCTACATTTTGCAGCTCAAGACATGTGCATCATGAGGGAGTAAAGCCTCCAGGAGACTGGGTTTGAGAAAAGTGGACACCTACATCAGCAGGAAGTTAGCATCCATTTGGGTGTAAAGCACAACATTCACATCTGACACTTGTGAAAGGGCAGTAGCCCCAAACTGGCACAGTCTAAGCAAGGAGAAGAAAGGCTTGCTGGACAAAAGGAACTTAAAAGCAGACAAATTTCCCATCTCTAACCTTGGTGAGTCCCGTAGAAGCTACTCTCAAGCAATGATGTATAACAGCTTCAAACAAGTCAGAACTGTCAGCAGAAAGTACAACATGATTTAGTGATCTGCTTCTAAAAGTTATCCAAAGAGTGAAATTTAACTGCAAGTAAAAGCCTCCAAGACCTAGTCTTACTCTCTCCACAGGGCACTGATCTGGATTTTTGTCCTGTATTTTCTTTTGTTTCCTCTGGTGCCCAAACAAATGCTCTGCTAGAACAGATTATAATGTGCATCATCCCTTCCTGTGGTGAAAAGACTATGAAGCAAGCCTGCATTTCCTTCCACTGCCAAAATCACTTAGACATTCTGGCAACGCAGGACACATTCTTTATGTTATCTGGCAGCTAGTGTCTGACAGCTGTTCAGCAGCCTATCTGAAAAAAACCTGATGGCCTCACTCCAGTTCCTGACAGACTTATTCCAGATCAAAAAGCTTCCAGATTATTACAGCCCACAAGACTTCATCCAGTGAGTCCTCCATCATCTCACTGTCTTCTACCTTTCCTACAAGGCTATGACATTTCTTCTGGAGAAAGACAGCTAATCTGGTATCTTGAAAGAATTGGCCAGATGAGGGACCTACTAAATTTATGGGCTAGTTCTTTCATAAATGAATCATCAGCATAATAAAGAGTATTACTTATTAGTAGCATTCATTTTGTGTTGCAGCTTCCAGACATTAGAACTTGTTATGCCACTGCTTTACGAATCAAACTCTGTCCACTGGTAGAAATATTCTCCCACACAGAGACTGACCTGCTCTTGGATCATAGCAAAACCTCATCCCTCACAGCTTTTCTACAATTACTGCTCTCCTTGCAACTTGTGTGAATCAAACCCTTTCACACAGTACTGAATCTTCATCACTCCTGTAACTGGGGATCAGCTGCATCCCTTCCTCCAGTGCTCTACACCAAGAGTTTACATTCCATTATCCATCACTCTGTGGGCCTCAAACTGCAATTTATTACTAAATTTATTATTAAATGTAGGATTATGACCTACATTGGGGTTCTAGATGCAATCCATTTCTCAATTATTTTTCAATCCCTATTTTAGCTATTTTATATCCCTTTTTCAATGCTCTATCTTAATCTCCTATGCCTGGTTAAATTAATTAAAAACCAGATTCTCCTTCTCCTCTATCCATGCACTGCTTCGTCTGCTTCAACATCTACTTGAAGCCCATTGGATTTTTATGAAGACATTTTATGTCGTGTATAATTTATTCACAATAGCATTTCTTTACTGTTTCAATGGTGTGACCAAAATTTTATTATGCATTTTTTCCTCTTATTGGTTAATAGGAATGTAACAGTCACCCTTAATTAGACTGGTTGGACTATGCAGCTTGGGTACTTCATGAACAACTAATATTAAAGGAATTACTTTTCCACTTCTAAGGGTGGTGGGAGAGACAAAAAAAATCCAGGGATTTCTTTTTGAGCTACAGCTAACAGCCACAAAGACTTTCATCTCAGCTCTGCAGTGTGACTGTTTTAAATAGCTTCTGAAACTTTATACAGCACAGAAGATACATCTCAATACTGTTTGTCTGAGTTTTCTCAAAAAAAAATAAAAATTCTTCAGATCTATCTGAAAATGAAAAAGTTTGTCTTTCATGAACACTATGCAGTACTTCCTGAGGACTGAAGTCCTCCTTGTCACCAACCACCTTAGAAAATAAGCATTAAGGACACCAATATGAAGAATGTGACCAGAAATTAAATTGTCTTACCTATCTCCTTCCAGCCTGGACCACAGAGCTCATTGATACAGAATTTCTTTGATGTTTATAGCTCAGAATTTCTATGGACCTGCAATAGGACAGCACTGACACATCCATGTTAAAAACTAAAGATAACCTGAATTAATGAATTACTTCTGAATAAGCAAGGAAGGAAACACAGAACAGAGAATACAACATTTTCTGGAAACCATAATGATTTTCTGCTGAAATATTTAAACATAGTTAATGCCAAGGAATTTTCCCTTTTTGATCTGTTGGGTTGGGAAGTAATACATAATACATGTCCTTTTGATCATCTTGAATCTCTCCAGCAACAGGCAATCAATAGCCTTTCCAACAACCACAGAATAATCAAAAAGATTACAGAGGATTAAAACTGAATATCCTTGATACTTTAAATGTTTAGTGTAAATCATGTGAAGGTTTAACATTTAAACATGCTCTGAAGCACATACTTACTTGGGAAAAGTTCTGGAGTTTTGCTGGGAGAAGACATGTTAGAAAGCTATGCTATTTGTTTCTCCCAGCATACAGGGCTAGTGGTATGAGACAGGATTCTTCTACACTGTTCCTGGCAAAGGGAAAGTTAAGCTATACAGTACTTCAAACTTACCATTTCCATTCACCAACACATTTTCATGTGCATGATGAAAACTGAGGCTGGGCATACTTGTTCAGAGATAGTTACAACATGACAGTCCTCACAAAGTGGCCAAGGAGCACTGGCACCCCACCCCATGGATCCATGGCTGCAGGATAATATCCTGAACAAGCAGCAGCCAGCTGCCCTGGACTCCTGACTCGAGCTGCCACTAGATATCTGCTGCTGGTGACTTCTCACTTCTGCCAGGACTGCCCCTCTCCATTTCTCTGCAGTTCTCAGCAATCATGCAGAAAATACAACTGTATAATAGAACAGCAAATTCATCCAATACCATAGATATTGCATATCCAAACAAGATTAATATCACTGAATAATTTAGGTTGTAGGGATTCCTGGTATTTCCAGTTCAATGCCCAGGCCAAAGCAGGGCCAGTTACAGCACATTGCTCATGGCTTTGGCCAGTTTTGCATTGAGTATCTCTAAGGATGTTCTCAGCCTCCCCAGACAACGTCTTCCAATGCTTAACCACTCTCACAGGGAAAAGAAAATATTTCCTTGGATCTCACTTGTAATTCTTGTGTTCTGCCTTGAGGACACGTTTTTTCATCCTAATATTATGTATCTCCAAGATGAACCTGGTGTCTTCTTCAAACTCTTCCAATTAGGGCATGGAAGATTATCCACAAAAAAAGCAAAAAAAACCCCCACAAAAACAAACAAACAAAAAACAAACAACAAACTTTTCTTTCCCCTGTTTAAACCATTTCAGCCAAATCTGAAATTGATACACTCTTTGAAGCATTTTGCAATCATATGTTTTTTATAGAGGACTGGAAAACACTTTAGGGGGAAAAAACTTTAAGAAGATGTACAGAAAGAGCCTGTTGAAGATCTTATTCTGCATATTCACCCATTTCAAAAGAGAACTGACTACTCTGTATTAAAAAAATGAAAGGGAAATTTTCCTTTGTTAGTACCAAAATCTTCAAGTCTTTAAAAAAAAAAAATCAAGGCAATCACATCCTGTAGTTCTAAAAGCTGCTGCAAGAATTAACACAGTATTTTTTCTCCCAGGAAGAAGAAAGTTCGTTTCCCATCAGGCGATCACGACTGAAACAATTCATCCGCATTGTGATTAAATGAAACTTTCAAAATGTACTCAAAAGCTACATTCATTGCTGTAAGGAGGAATGACCTCCCTCATAATGAACTCTGAGACTAGCAGCCAGCTTACAGAGGTTTTATAATGGCCAGTTTTGGCTTCAGAGTAACTGGTAGCTTCCTTTTGCAAGTTGCATAGCAGATTTGGGGGCCTGCTGAGGCATTGAAGAACCAGACTCAGAAGTCTGCACTGAGGCTGGAATATGTTATTTTTATATTAAATGTACTATAAACCTGAAATTTAGCTTTTATTTCAATTTTGTATTTTCATAAGCACTAGAACAGGATTACTTAAGGCAATTTCAAATGCTATGTTTTAAATAAATAAGATGTTTTAGATGAATGAGAAGAAAGCTCTTGATGTACCAAAGAACATGAGTTGGATCACGGATGGGCTACACTCCTGAATGCAGTTTGCCTCCTAAGATTCTAATCCAAGAGCCAAAAGACATCCTATCTGCACAGAAAAACATAAGATATGAAGGAAAGCTGAGGAAAAGCTAGGGTGATGAACTACATGACCAGAGGGCTGTACAGATCGGCTGCAGAATGGATCTGCCATGAGAGGTGCACCCCACAACTGCACATCACACAATTAAATGTTATGAACGGCCTTTCCCATAGATGGATGCACAACTGGCAAAGTTGAGATAATAGTTTGCTAGTGAAAGATATCTCTGAACCACTTTTGGGGTCAACACCAAACTAATGATCCTACTCCAGAGACCTCCTTTTATCTTAATCATCAAGAAGTCATTCCATTAGTGAAAAGACCATTAAACAAACAAAAAATGAGTTTTGTTTGTCTTCTAACACCCAATGTTTAATTTTGCAGGACTCCTGACTAGAACAATCTGTTAGCCAAAGAATGAGTCAAGTGGGAGTGGGGATGGCTGAAGTATTCACCATGACTTGTACAGTTTCTATACATTTTTCTCCAGCACACATTATTGTCAGAGGTGCAGAGGTAGAACAGGAGGACATGCACAAATTTCATTCTCTCTAGCTTGTGTTGCTATTAACCACAAGCCAAGTCAGAAGGGAAGAGATGCAAGAACAGCTCTACAAATTAGTTTCATCTGAAATGAAGGGTGAAACACCACAATTTCACTGCAGTCCCCATAAAACCAAATCTGCTTTGATGAGTCTGACTTGATGCCCCTCGTTCTGGCCTGCACTTTCTCTTCAGGCATATCCAGCAACAGGGATTGCCACAGCCCTTCAGGCATGACAGTCTCCCCTCCACTGCCTTGTATCTGCATCTGTCTTACTACTGTTTGTAGCACAGTAATGGAGATAAGCAAAATATTTGCCATTTTCTTTCCTCTGTAATTTAAATCTACTTTCTGGCTGCAGAAGCAAGTGCCTATTAACCACACAAGCACCATAAAGACTTAGGCATGATGAACTCAAGGGAAGAATGTGATTCTGCACTAGCATGAAGTACAGTATGCAATTACAACCACTACAAATATTTTATGTAGAAGATTTATTGGCAAACCTCCACAGAGCCTATAATCCCTAGCACAATTTCCTGTGCGCTTATTAGAGGAAGATAACCTTTTAGCAATTGTTTGTATAAGATGACAGTAATTGCTCACGATAAAGACCTTAATTGGTGAAGATAAAGTATTACATTAAAGGAAATGACAGCAAAATAGATTCTGTATCATTCTCTTTTTTTTAATAGTTGATGAAACTAAAAAAGTCTTATAATTGAAAAGAGCACAAGAAATTTTTAACAAAACAGAGAATGGGGATTGCAAAAACACTTTCCAAACAGCTGCAACTAGCTGGACAGCACATTTGACTTTCCCTTGGGTTGTTAGTGGGTTTCTTATTGGAAACAGAAGCAACTGTGATATACACAGACTTCTAATGAAATGTTGCAATGGAGTCCTTTGTTACCGTGTGACTGGGACACTGCATGACCACGTGCTTAGCTTTACTCAGAAAAGAAGCCTGAGGAATTTTAATCAAACACAATCACAACACAAAATACAGCGTGACCAAAAGTAATCTATGACATCTTGTCTTAGACAAACACCTTCCTAAAAATTTAGCAGTTTCTAGTCTTGGTCAAAAGAAACCCCAAATCCTAAAACATGTGATAAATGGAGAGGCAAAGAAATATGAGGATTATGAAGCATGATGGCAAGGATAGGCAACAACAGCTCCATGCCTGTAGGTACTCCGAGTTGCCACAGCAACAGAGATAGGCTGGAGGAGGCAGGAAGCAGCAAGGAGATATCTAGGACTGCATTGCAACCCCCCATCCTGCAGCTCAAACACACCACTCAGTGTTGGCAGCTCCAAGACATCTACATTGCAGAGGGACGACCACCAAGAAATATGCAGACAGACCCCAAAAATATCCAATATTAGGTGGACTTTGCACTGGCTTGCATTCTGCAAGTACCAGCTCCTGGATTGATTTCTAGACACTTCTAGCCATCAAAAGAAAAACACAGGCTTAAGAAACAGGGCACTGAACAGCACACCTCAGCCAGCAGTTAAGTGCTGATCCCAGCTCTGCCTCAGGTCCAGCTTTTCCTACCAAACCATGCCAATTTGCACACAGGTATTGTCAGGAGCACACTCACCCGGGAGGAGAAGCAGCTGCACCTGAGTGACATCCCAAATTCTCCCTCAACAACAAAAATCAAGACTGATGCTTTAAACATAAGCATCTACCAGGCAGCCAGAGACAGAACACAAAGTCACAGCTTGCCACGTTCTGGCCAGCCCCTTAATTCCAGGTTAACAGCACACATTAATGAAACACTTGCAACACTTAGAGCTCAATTCCTTTTCAGCAACTGCTGCTCCAGAGTAGAAAAACAGAGTAAAGCCAATCGGTGTTTAGAAGCAGAAGATATAGGTTTAAATAAAAACATGCAACCACATTGTTCATCTGGCTGAGGGGAAAAAATTAAGAAGAAAAACTCTCTTTAAAGCAAGAAGGAAAGTGAGGAACAACAAAAGACTAACTCATCCCAGAATAGGAGATTATGTGTAAGAGCTCCCCACAGCTGATGACTACCTGCACATCTGGCAAAGAGAGTGCCACTGGGAAACATGGGAAAGAAACAACTTCAGGGAAGTGAAGTCACACCGATGCAGCTGAGCTCTGTTTTTCATGATTTAGATCCTGAATTGGCAAGGTGCAAAAGCACAAGAACTGAACTTGGACACTTAGGTCAGGCATGTGCATACACTTCAGCAGTGTAGTTCATGCAGTAGTTTCTGCAACACTTAATCACAAAGAGAAATATCACCCCATTCACTACAACACTTACTGACCAGAAAAATCCACCTGGGTATGCCTAGGGATAGAAGATGCAGGCAAAGGCTCCTTCCTGGCCCCATTACGAAGAGGCTCGCCTGGCTGCCCTGAAGCACCCACCACCCCACGTGTGAGCAGGAGGGTGCTGCTCCCCCAGCTCTGCCACCACAACCCCGCGAGCGCCAGGAGCTCAGACGAGCAGCTGAGCAGAGCTTAACAAACATCCGGGTGAGGGACGTGGCCTGAGTGCAGGGTCCACATCTGCCTCTGCCCAAAGGGAATAAGCATTTCATGGAGCATTGTCTCCAGATGTGAAACTGGTTTCTAAAGCCAAAGGGAACCCGGAAATGTATCTCCCAGCTTGGCCTGGCCTCAGAGCCTAATGCGAGACACTCATGGCAAACCTGGGCTGGTGCCAGCAGCAGTTTGAACGTGGAGCTTTCTTCCTCCTTTACATAGCAACAGGCTTGAGGTTTGCATTCATGATCCTAAGCACGCACAGACAAAGAAAAGGAACAAGGAAACCAACCTGGTTAAGGAAGGTGGTAGAAAGAACTGGAATCCCATCCCTCCTCCTCTATGGAGTCACCAGGTCTCTCTGAGAAAACAAACCGGCATCTAAGGCAACACACAAGCCTTGAGACTTGTATTGAGCACAAACACAGAAATAACACTGTCAAAGGGCCAACCCAAGCCCTGCTGAAGCCCAGGTGATTCCTGTAAGGCTACTAAAAGTTCATTTTGCAAACCTGTGAAAAACTTCAAGCTCTAGCAGGATTTTGATCTACAACAAACAAAATAAGTCCTGCTCATCTTTGTATGTCAGTAAAGGCAGCCAGTAATATAAAGCACAATACTGTGTATATGGACAGCTAATTTTCATCTAGCTGCTTTCCTCCAACTAAATACATTTTTTGTTCATTGGAAACCATCCAGAAAACAAGTCATAGATGAGCACTGTTACTAGAAATCACAAGAACAATTTACTTCTGAAATACAGCATTTCAGAGCTGGTCAGCACATGTGTATGTACATGTACACTATATAGAGAAATCATTTGTTCAGGGACTAACCAGCAGTGGTAAATAATACCTATGCACCACTGAGCTGTACTGAGCACTTTCCAATCCCCCAGTTTTCCTCTCCTTCAGCCAAGAATCTGTTCAGAGCAATTCAATGACAGGGATCCCAGCTGAAAAAGCTCTCTCCTCTTTGTAGTGCACCCTTAAGCACTACCCTTGAATCACATTCTCTAAATGGCTTTGCCAGCTCAGAGGCAAACCAGGCAGCAAAGACAGCGACATCCTCAGTCTGCATATGACATCAGCTGGGCAACATATGGCCCAGTGTGGAAAGCCAGTAGTGCAGAAATTTTTTGCACCATCTCCTGTGCACCTGAAGAATTTGCAAGTTGGGCTCCTGTGAATGCACCTCCACTGGAAGGAACTTTGAAACAAAGCTACAGGAGGTTGCAGAGATGGTTTTACAAACCCCGCTTGCCTGACTGGAAACACAAGGATATTTTTCTTAGTAACTGACATCTCAAGAGACTCGCTGCTTTCTGAAGTACAAAGCGTGTGTGCAGGGAAATTTGAGGTGTCTCATATGACCTTCATGTCTTTCATAACCAACCCAGGGAAAAAAAAATGCATCAGCCTGCGGCACATCTTTTTCTGATTAAGATGGGATGTCTGTTTTGTTTTCTTTTAACAACTGAAAATCATCATCTTTCCAAGCAATTGGAAAAAAACCCAATTTTTATACTGTCCTTGTCTCTTGCATCTTTAGTCTCTACAGTGGTAAACAATGGCAGGTAAGTCATGGAAGTATTAAATCCACTGCTATCCCCAACCCAAAACAGTTGACTGAGCTCAGCTCTCTTCCTCAGAAACTTTAAACCAGCAGTTTAAATTAACATGAATCATCATAATTTATACTGCGCTATTTGTCACAAGCGCTACCACATTTCTTTTCGAAACATTGCCCCGTTAACTGCAAGTGGATGAATGAAGTATTTTACATGCACAAATCCCAGTCTTAGATTAACACTTAATGGCCATACTCCTCCACTGCTCATATCATGTGTGTGAGGGAATGCCTGTCATAACATGGTCCACACTTCAGGCAAAGCATAAATAAAATTTAAATTTAAATGATGTTTTAACTGTGCCATTTAAGATGGCTTGTTTATGAGTCTTCACTGAAGAAATAGGCCACGGTTTTAAATACTGAAAAAACCACAGAGATCCGCTTAAGAAACATATTTGCCTTATTTTAAGGTCAGCATTTAAATATCTGCATCTGGTGAACATTTTATTTCATGGTGCAGCATACAAAACACTAAATACAGATCCAGTTGCTATTTTAATTCACTTCAGGGCTTTAAAATACAGCCCTATTTTGACACAATATGTAGTCACGTTTATTAAGAAAACCATTAGCAAGGCTAAGGTAGTATTGCTATGGCTCTAAAGCAATAGGTGAAAATCTTCAAAGCAGGTAAAACATGTAATACACAGAGCTGTTTATCATTATATAATATTATTTATAGTAATCTATAATATTACATGAAATTATTATATTAATCTATAGTGTTTTTCAGTAGCTACCATACAACTTAACCACCATTCATTCTTAGTTTAATCCTGTAGAGGACAAAACTCTTGAACTCCTTGATACCTGAGTCAGACTTTTTACTTATGCTGCCATGATCTACTGCTTTCATTACTACAGTATTCCACTCTTCTGGGGATGACAGCAAACACAGCTGCAGTCCTGCAAGTCCTCTGACTTACTCCACTTCCACAGACAGTGGGTGAGTGATACCTCCACCTCAGGTACTCTCAGCATCCCTTCAGAAGACCCAACCACCCAGGAAGCAGATGAGTGGTGGGAATGTGCACTGGCAGGGACTGAGAAGTTAGGCTGCTGGGAGACCACTGAGTGTTGTTCACACTTGCTCCTGTCCCTGCTGTTCCTTGCCAGGCCCCCCAAGCCAGCTGATGCTGCACCAACCACACAGCCCGAGCTGGCACCAGCACAGGGTGCTGGGTCCAGAGCTGCACCTGCTCAGAGCAAAGCAGGGGTGTGAGAGGCTTTGCACACCAATGAGGTCTGCATGCACACACCTGGGGACCGAAACACCTTGGCATCCCTGTGCTGGACATCTGCTTGTTAAAACCATAAGGAAGACATGTCACTGTTCAGCCATTTGTTCCTCAAGTTAGGAGAGGAGGAGGTGAGCTATCTTCACTTTCCTTACATTAACTTAGCACTTTTATAATGCAGCAAGTCAATACAGGACACAGAACATTACCATGTGCAAATGTGGCTCACACAGTTGAGTAATACCGCTATTTTAAACCCTCTGCTGCTAAGCAACACTGACAGTATGGGTAGAACATTTTGGATATACCGAATGCTTCAATTTTTCCCCCCCACACACGTGTAAAAAAGCTGCTCCCGCACTGCACATATATCCAGAAGCTATTCAAAGATGGGGGCTTCAGTTTTTGTCAGGTTTATTCTCCTCGGCATTGAAAGGACCCTGGTCATGTCTGTGCAAAAACAGCCCCTTAAGAGATAAACAAATGTGGCCTCTTGGTTTGTACTTAAGCACCCCAAAGGCACCATTCCTGGAAAGCTCAGCCATCAGCTTCTTGTACTGGATACTTGCAGCTAACAAGGAAATGGAAAAAAAATTACCAGTTCCATTAATTCAAGAAAAATGTCCAAGGCTGGGATCCTCTCCAAATATCATACTTACCTGAACTGTCTAAAACAAGGCAGGTTATGTGCCTTCCTTTAAGAGCTAAAAGGGTATTTGTGACAAGCACCACAACCCAAAGAGCTAACATGAAACATTTCCAGTCCTTGCAGAGCAACAAGGACAGAAGAGAGCATGGGGAAAGCACAACATTTAATGTCTTTAAGAGTAAGATTTGGTGAAAGACTTCTGTGAAACTGCATTTACTACACAGAGGAACACTTATTTAAAACCTTTCTATTTACTTACACTTCAGTAAAAGAAGGGGTGAAACCGAGCTTTGAAGTCTCTCGCCCAGGGCTGCCAGCATTTAGTCCCTTTAAACTGATCTCACTTTGTGGAAGAATTTTCCTGTACCAAGCAAGCATTGCAAAATGGCCCATTAATTGGGTTTCCTCTTGGATGGATTGTTTCACAAGGCTTGATTGTGTTTTCTCAGGCATAAGTGTACCTCTGAGATGCGACTGGTTAAGAAATGCTGCCCAATTCTGACAGAATATACTTCAAACTTTCCATAAGCTTATTCTTCTCATTGTTATTCTAATTTATTCCAGAGTACTTCATTTTGCCACAGACATTAGCAAGGTTACAAATGCTCATGTCTCTTCAGCTATTAATTCTATGGCATTTTTCACTTCATTGTATATTTACCCGTCTATTAACCTACATGGATGATTTCATAGCTAATCATTTCTACTAACACCCTTTTAGACACTTGTGACTTCAACCCTGAAGATGTAGGTGGTTGGAAAGACTTGCTTGTCTTCCTCCTCCCTCCTGTGATCTAAAATTAAAATGATGTGACCAGGACAACATATCTCATATCTTATACTTCTCTGACAGACAGCACAGGTCTAGACCCAATTTCCACACAAAAAAGTGAATCACTGAAGAGCAGCAAGGCAAAGTGTCTCATAAGTAAGAACATTACAGCCTCCCGGAGAGAGAGCAAGCGAAGACAGATGTAGAATATGCATTTGGGTATCAAATAGGTACCGTTTAGTAAAATGCTTTGGAAAAAAAAAGAAATTGCTTATCTTCCCGTTGACTGTTTTTTACTGGAGCAGACCTTAAATCAGATGAGAACTGCAGTAGTGCATGATTATGCAGCAGCTGAAAGAGGTAGTCTTATTTACAGAAAAAGCATTTAGAATAGAGTCTCTTTGGACCATTCTCTGCTTATTCCCAAATGAGATCCAGCACTTTCTGCAATCAACAGGAGCTGGTAATTCTAATCCCATCATGTATGTCTCCTCTGATCTGCAAGACAACTGTCTCAATGATCAAACGCTGTAGAAGAAAACATTGTTCAAGCACAGCAGCCTTCAACCTGCAGTATTTAAAAGCCCTCTGCAGCTATGGAAAGGCAATTCTTTTTTCTCATTTCATCATGACAAACTGCAAAACAAGAGACTACAGCATGACTAATGAATCCCTCAATTCCCATCTGCCAACACAAGTCAGTCAGTGTTTCACCCGCTCGCCCCCAACCCTTCGCGCTCGCGAGTCTGTTGAGCCCTGCACCTGATCCGCCTCAAAACAGGATGGCAGCACACACCACACAGACAAATCTTCCTGGCAGGGCACTGGTCACTCTCCCTTGGGAGACAAAAGGGTATTTCTGATAGCTTTCTCTTCTCCTGTTCCATTGTCAAGTTTCTTTGGCTGTAAATCACAAAGACTGCAAAGAGTTCATCTTCATTTCCATGTCCAATATCAAGGTCTAACTTCAGGATGGTATGAGACAGGCACAGATCATTAGCTAGTATGTCATTTAATGACTTGCTTGCAATTTTTCTTTTTTCATTAGAAATCTCTTTTTTTTTTACACTATAACCACCAATGTCAAAAAAAGAAGAAAAAAGGCAGCTTTTTTCTGAAGCATTTCCTGCCAAATTTAAGGATGAAAAATTGAGCAAATAATTTAGATATGCTTAAAACAATGTACCCTCAAAGGTCCAAATTACTGAAAGGAGAAGATAGAGTGGGAGTGATGCAGTTCATTCTCCTCTATTTCAGTTGTCACTCAAGAACCTGATTTGTGAGCCCAGTAAGTCAAAATGATCCTCAATTCCTCTGTTCCCTCTCCCTTTTCTTCAGTTTGTTAGCAGTGAGTCCTACCAAATCTGAAATCAAACACTGCTACAGTTTTGCTGACAGGTAGAACCCAGAACACAGATATTCAATAGCAGCAGGATGAAAATGGACTGAAGGTACAAAGAAGGGAAATCCACAGCCATTTTGATGCAAGTTTGCTCCAGCTGGTGAAATGCAAAAATGCAACCGATCTGCCCACCCTGCAGCTCTGCTGTGTGAGGGCATTCTTGTTCTGCTGAGAAGCAGCCATATGCTGTCAGCTGTCACAATCAGCAAAGATATTACTGCATTAGCACCTACAATGCTCAATTAGGGTGAAGGCTCCTGCTGCGCCAGGCGAAGAAAGCAGACTGCTGTCATTGTAGACTGAATCCTCTGCCATACAGATAAGTAGAGCTGAACACAGAAAAACCCAAAAAACCCAAACCAAACAGATGGGAGGGAATATCCCTTGACTAAAAGGACAAAGCAATAGTGAAACCAGGGCACATTTTATCAAAATCTGAGACTTTAGAAGTTTGAGATAACGGCCTGACAGGAAAGGGATATTTAGTTAAATATCACCTTTCCAGACAAAGAGCTCTTTCCATCTGCACATGGCACCATTATGAAGAACCAGAAAGCCTGTGCAAAAAAAAGGCACAATGAAAATCAACAGAATTGTCCGAGTAGCAATCCAGCTCATATCAGAATACCTTGTTTCACAGAATATTCTAAGTTAGAAGGGACCTACAAGGGATCATCGCAGTCCAGCTCTTAGCCTTGCACAAGACAGCCCCAAGAATCACACCATGAGATTGTGATTTGATGCCTGAGAGCACTGTCCAAGCGATTTTTGTGCTCTGTCAGGCTTGGCGCTGTGACTGCTTCCTGGGGGAGCCCATTCCAGTGCTCAGCCACTCTCTGAATGAAAAACATTTTCTAATATCCAACCTAAACCTCCCCTGACACAGCTTTGTGTCATTCCCTTGGGTCCTGTCACTGGTCACCAGAGAGAAGAGATTGGTGCCCTCTGCTTCCCGCTGTGAGGAAGATGTAGACTTCCCTGAAGCTCCTCTTCTCCAGGCTGATCAGACCAAGTGACTTTAGCCATCCCTCATACAGCTTTTCCCCCAGACCCTTCAGTATGCATAAAAAAGGTTTGCATGCATAAAAAAATTGCATTGTTCACATACATAAAAAAGTATAAACAATTTAATAGGCTTTAGTGCTTTTGGGAACATACTAAGTAACAATCCAGCAGCAAGTTAGCTAAGAGCAGGCAAAAGTTGGCATTGTGCCACCATGAATCCCACTAGTGCATGCACAGGATACCACAGTTAGGAAAGGGATTGTTTTTTCCATTCATCACTTCCTGTTCACAATGATGCAAAGAACTCGTTGGTGAGAAAATGGTGCTAATAATGCCAGGGATGTGGATTTGCTACCTGTTGGGCTATTCACTTAAGAGCTGGACTCAATGATCCTTGTGGTCTTTTCCAACTCAGAATATTCTGTGATTCTGTGAAGTAAGTAGTGACTGCCCAGTGCTGGCACAGAAAAAGTCAATGGAACACACTAGTCATACTGTCATGAAGGTACAAAGGACAAGCAAAAGACAATGGCAGTCATTCATTTTCTAAAATGACGTGTTGCTGCAAGACTTTTGGGCAGTGCTTCCCTTAACAGAATGCAGCAAATATGATTGAACACCCATCCCCCACCTCTTTCACTTGATTTTCCAAACAGAACAAACACCAAATGTTAGGCAGCATCACCCATCATGCAAAAACTCTTCCAAAAGCACGTGGCTATAGAGAACAATGCCTGGACTCTCAATTTTTGATGCATCGTAACCGAATCACAGAAAAAGTAAATATTCTTCCTATGAAACCGGGAACAATTTGTTTCCATAGCAGCAAAGACAGTGATGAGCAACTCAGGCAAACAGCTTGAGAATTATTAGGAGCACAACATGGATCAGATGATTTACATACAACATAAATAGTGCAGAAGGTGACAAGAACAAGCAATAGCCTTTGAAGTATGAGAATTATACAGCCAATCAGCAGATCTAGACTTGTCTCCTTCCCTTTCATCCCTACACAGAGTCAGGAGAAAACTGTCAGCACAGATGGATAAACAGCACTGGAGGAGATAGGATGGCACCTCTGAGTCATAATGCTGTAATCCCAAAGCACCTTTGCAACAGCCAACATCTGCATGAGAACAGCAGCAATTTAAAAAATTTTAACAATTTTCAAAGTCAGGCGTAACCCTTGTTTAATCTATGCTCTGTGGCACTGTCACCTGTTACCTGAAACAGTCTGACAGACATTGTACTGATCTGCTTGTGGAAACTGCACATCAAAAACAACATCCATTCAAAGCTCCTTTTCACCAGTGAAACAAGTCTTATCCATCCTCAGCTTTGAGGGGGCTGATACTTAAGTTCAACACTACACAAACCCATGAGGTGAACCCAAGTTAGGCTCCCAGTCATTTGTCCTTAGCACAGAATTTCACACCCTTCCTCCCCCAGTTTGCTCATAAATACCTGAAGTTATTAGAGGATCCCACTTTAATATTGCTGTGTCTTGGCTCTTTAAAACCTTGAACTAGAATTTTGGTTCCAAAACTAACTGAACCAAACACCTAGACTGTAAACCAGCTGCAACAGTTTCTGAAACAGGACATTCGCTAAAAAAACAGAATTCCACCACACCAAAAGCACAAAAAGTTACATATCAGCTAGCTAACTAATGTGATAGATTAAACTACCTGTAAAGTTTTTTCTACATGAATTCACTTAATTTTGTTTATCATTAATGCTGAAAATTGCTAACAGGCACATTTTGAGAGCAATATTGTTAAAGCCATTATGACACTGCAACCTTGAAGGCACCTTGAAGACTGAGTAGCATTGCAGCTATGCCAGGGCTAATCCACTTAAGAAAATCAAGATGAAACTCCTCACTTGACATTTCTGAGAACAAGGTGAAAAAGTTTTAACAAACCTGTCATTGAAGGTATTTTGTGTAAGACTACTTAAAGTTTTCATGGACATTACATCCAGCCAACAGTACAGATTGTATCCACACAGCCTGATGCAAACACATAAATGAAAAAATTAGGTGAAGCAACTTGGAAAACAAAATTATTTTCTTCTATGTGAAACAACAAAATATTCTGCTGTCTCCTTCAGGTTTCTCAACCCCACAGTATACAGGCAAGAAACCTCTCCTTTAACTAATGAGCACTGGGCCCAAGACAAGCTTTGAAAGAAGCTAGATCTGGTATCTTCCTCTTTGGGGAATTATCTTTTGCAACCATCAACTAGTCTTGAAATAACAGCATGGGAAAATAAGCACAATGAGAGTCCATCCATCCCCTAGGAAATAAACATGTCCATATGTATATACAGAAAAAAATATCTATAGCATGATGTTTGTGGGAACACTGGAAGAGGAATTTCATGTTGCTTAAAAACATAAGTAATGATGCCCAGCTGTGTCAGACCAATAACCTGGTATTCTGACTCAGTGACAAAAGCAGATGTTAGAAAGTTAATCTGGCCATTTTTTGCATCTCTTTCTCCTTATACTCCCTGAGGGTTTGGAAATGGTATATTAAAGCTGTTAGGGGGTACTTGGAACATTGCTGAAATTTTCTCTGAAATCCTGAATCCTTTCTTACCTGTAAATTACAGCCTTCCAAAATTAACCCTCACCATGACAGCTCTTACAGACCTTGAACAGCTGCACACAAGTCTCAGTGACAAAAAAAAGCTCCCAAACAAAACACAGGCAAGGATCAGCCATTCATTCATACAGATAATGAATTTTTCTTTTGTTATCTCTATCTTTCAAAGGGAGAAGAGTCTTTTAAGTTAATTCAACTCCTGTTTGCTCATTTGGAAGCGCTTGAGGTTGAATTCTATTAAAAATTACTGAAGCCAAGCCAACGTGCACTGGGGATCTTGGCAGAAGAACGCAGGCGCATCTCTTTTCCTTTCTAAATGGCATGAAGGCCCTTTCCAGGAAGGAATATTTTTACTTTTCATTGCTCTGCTTCAACCCTCCATTTTTGTAGTTGCTCCTCCTGAGTTCACACTGTTAGGCCACATTTCATTGCTTCCACAGTCTCATGGCACTGCAAAGGACCAAGAGGCACCACCAGGGTATCACACAACCAGCTCAGCCCCCTGGGTTTGCCATAGCTCTGAAGCAGCTGCCACCATCGCACTCAGCCACAACCAATTCTTCTTCTCTAGGACATATTTGTGTTGATTTCCATGCAAAGATTCCATATATTAAAGTTCCCATCCTTGCATTCCCTGGAGAAGGCTGCCCACACAGCATGCAAGCTGTTTAAAAGCTTATGCCTGTGCCAGTTTGGTTTGCTGTCTAGCCAGGAAATGCTTCTGCCTCCCCCTGCTCAAAGGACATCAGTGTTATTCAAGTGCAGCAAGAGCAGCCATTATTCCAGTGAAAGGAAAAAAAATCACCCTTTGAGGATACAGACTGCAGGAAAGCTTTGGGGCAAGAAGAAAAGACCCGGGGAAAAAACTCCAAGTGCCTAAAGGGCATAGCTACTCTTTGATGCACAGAGAAAGATCTTGCTAAGGACTGGATCCTGTTTAAAGGGCTGCATAAGTAAGCTGAGACCTTTTCCAAGCTCAGTATGGAAGCACTGCAGTTATTACAGTGCCAGCAGACCACGGTAAGCAAGCAGCATGTGACACTGAATTCACAGAAACCTCTTCTGGTGGCAAGTGTTAGCTGAGTCTTGACGTACCTGGCAAGCCCAAGGAGGCAGGGTCTCACACATTTAAATCTCAAATACTTAAACACAAACTGATAAAGCACTGCCGGCCAGACCCACGGGACCCTCACATCCACTGGCAATGCCCTCCTTCAAAGCATGCCTAAATAGACCCAGGCTAAAAGCTAAAGACAGAAGCAGCCAGAAGGAGTTTAAGGATCACTTGAACTTGAACGGGAAAGCTCCCTGGTTGCTCTTAGGCCAACAATGCCCTTGTGGTCGAAATGGATTGGATTAAATTGAAGCACATCAGTCAAGAGGCCAGTCCCTCCAGGCGCTCTTGACAGCCAGCGCTGCCAGAGCTCCCTCCTGCCACCCCACACGGTTACAGAGCCTCCTCAGCTACCAGGCTAAAGTTAGCTGCTAACATGGAAACCTGTTCTCACTACCCACATCCCCAGATGTCAGATTAATTTAAATACATTTAACCATATTCAGAATCTATGTGTTGCCAAGAAAACAAGTGCACTAATTTGTGCCTGTGAGAAATCCAACTGACAAATCCAGAAACAACACAAAAGTGATAAACAGGTTAGATAGTGGAAATAATCATGCATTTAGCCTTGGCTGTAATTTGTCAATACAAGGCTTTTAGCAAGCAAAAAGCATTTGCACAGAGACCTAGAAAATGAAGCACTGCCAAAGAGATCAGCTGCTAGAAGCAACACTGCCATCTCATGATTTTATTTCAAGTTTCATGATATTCAGTGCTTGTAACAGGGCTTCAGCTTTTCAACTATTAAACACGAGCTATAAAATGCTTAAAACAAAATACAAACCCAAATTTTCTAGCCTGATTTTATTTCTGATAAAAAGCCTATTTAACTATTGACCAAGAGTCAAAATTGATAAACTCAAAGCTCAACATTCAAAGTGAAATCATGTGCTTTTGGGTTACGACTTTCTAGCAGCCTGACTTTCTGCACCAGACTGCCATCCTCATGAGCTAGATAAGCATAGCAGCTCAGTTCACAGACACATTTGAGCTGCTCTAACAGCTCGAGTCAACTTTTGGGCATCCACGGGGAAAAAACCAACCAAACAAAGGAGCCTTCACCTTCCCTGGACTACAACTGCCAGGAGGGACCAGAACATCCCAGAGCTTGGAAACTTCTAGTTCCTAGAAAAAACTAAACACACCTGATGGACAAACTACGCATAGATCCCCTCTCCCTCACTGAAAATTTACTGGCAAAAGGTTACAAACAGGTCCTAGTGTGTTCACAAGCATCTGAAGAGTCATTTAAGCCTGAAGCAGGAAGGCCTTTTGCTGCTCACAGCAATGCCTTGCTCTTCAGCTGAGAAGGAAGGATGGAGACACAACCTAGACAATTCCTCTCTTGCCCTGCCTCCAAGTTCTCCCACCATGCTTCCCTTGGTGTGCAAACCCACTGACATGCTTTCTCTGGCCCAGCAGGAGCAGGGAAAGCCCTGTACTCACATCAATTCAAAGCATCCTCTCACTGACACATGCTCAAGGCCTCTCTTGATTTTATTAATTTTATTTCATCCACGACAGCTGGAAGCTACTTCTAAGTGCTTTAATGATGTGTGGGATCAAATTGTTCTGGAGTGGCAGGAACAGGTTAGGCCTGAGTGCAGATACTCATGATCCAAAGCAAGTGAAGCTCACTGAGGAGCACACAGGGCAGAGCACCCCGACTCCCCCCACTGCCTGACCCCAGCTGGCCTGCAGCTGCAACCCAGCCCCAAAGCTGGCAGGAGCTGCTTCGAGGCTCAAGAGGAGTTTCTCCCAGGCCACATCTGCTCTTGGAGGCAACAAACCCGTAATGGTCAGCAGAAGAACACTCAGCTTTGAGAGCTGCACTCTTGGTGGCAGGTCTTGATTCAAAGGGGCACAACAGCACATGCACTAGAAGAGCTTTTCTCATTTTCCCTCTCCATAACTTCACTCAACAAGGAGAGATTTTCTGGGCTATTATGTTTTCAAAGGAACAAATTAGAACAGCTGGGCTTGTGACTTTTTTCCCTTGCAGAGGAACACCAGTAGAGGCCACCACAAACCCAACTGAGCAGACTTTCAGCCACAGAGGCAGGTGTGCAGGTTCACCCACACCAAGGGGAAAAGGGACTGGAGACAGGATCAGGGTTTCAGTTATGTCTTGACCAGTGTTTGAACAAGGCATCAAAGCAAGCTTCATCACCGGCATCCTTCAGAATCTCTTCATGTATTATTCAGTTTTGTTTTAACTCCTCTCTTCAGTCTGAAGTTCATTATTATACTCAGAAAAGCACAAGTGAAAAATCAGTAAATAATATGACAGTATTCCTGGGTGTCGTGTAAAGTGCTGTGGCATTCAGCAAACAGAAATCCCACTGAATCTCCACTAGGAGGCTGGAATTAAGCTGTCATCCCTACAGCCTCTTGCAGTTCACAATAAAACCTCATCTACTGATGTCAAATCCCATTTCTGATAGGAGAAACTAACAGAGGCCAGCTGTTTTTCCTATTTTCTCCCCAGTTAAATCATCACCTCAAACTCCTATATATACAAAGGTCCCATCCTTATACCCACTGCCTCCTTAGAAAATTACTGGCTGATGAAAGTATGCAGAAAACATGCAGGAGGCCACATCTGTACCCCCAAACAAGATTCTTTCAATTTAAGAGTTATAATTTGACTAACAAATGCAGCTCAAGCCAAGACTTATTTCAGAGCTTATACACACCAACATAAACTCCACTCTGAATTGGATTAAGCTTTTGCTTAATCCAAAAGAAGCTTTCATTAAAAAGCCATTTTTATTTCCTGAACAGGAAGATTTTCAGGCAACAACATCTAGAACTTCTGTAGGCAGTCTGCACTGTCTACCTCATTAATACACTTTTTAAAGAAACCATAAAATCAGATATAGTCAGGCCAGGCTCTCTGGCACTGTTTCTGGATCCCGGATGGGGATGCTTACCTCTCTTTGCCGTCTGCACTCCATAAAAATGACAACAGCAGCTTCAAGCAAGGCCAGATTAAAATCCCCCACTCTGGTTCCAGAGGAAGCATTTCATTGCAGGTGTTGTGGAGACCAACCCAGGCATGAGGAGCTGTCAGGTCTGGGCTGGGTGCACAATCACAAACCCAGCTATTGCAAAGCCAGCCCACCTTCCCAATTCACCTACAGGCAGTGCGTGGACTGGATGGGCAAGAATAAACAAGCAACTGTAAGAAACTGCTGCTCCCAGCAGCTGTTTCTAAGTCATTCCTCTCTGTTCTTATGTGCTATTGAGCATTATGGGTCACTAATTGACCACCATAGATAAAGGCCATGTAAATCAAGATAAGAGTGGTCAACAGAAGGATGGTGTATGCATGCTTTTCTTTTTCCCAACTGCTTATGCTACATATTGGTTACTGAACACACCTGTGAGCTCACAGATATCTTCACTTTTTAAACTCTGATAGACCTCTCCCTGTCACTAGATTGATAGTCTATAAAGAAAAGAAAGAAGCATGACAGAAGATTTTGATGTCTGAAAGGTTTCTGCAAAGAGGATCAGAGTGCAACATCCTCTCTGTTCAGACAGTAAAGTTGGCTTGAAGTGATGATAAAAAGAAATTTAGACTGGTTATTAGGAACCTATAAGGAGATGGTGATTGAGGGAAGGGGGAGAAAAGAAAAAAACAAAGACAAATGCCCAGCTGAGGTGTAAGGACAGGAACAGGTCACCTAGAGCTGCCCTCAGTGTCAGTCCCGGAGGTTTTCCAGAAGGAGCGACACAAATGTGTGCTGGGATTGCACAGAGACTGCAAGGAGCTGGGGGAGAACCGAGGGGATGATAGATATCAGTGTGTTTTCTCATGGTGACATGATGACCAGATTTAATTCACCTTGTTTTGTTTCACACATGCTTTCACCAACAGCCATTTATCTATTAGGGAGCTGACAGGAGATTACCACTTAAAGGAAATGCATTCAGCAAAGGTGAACGGCAATTTAAGACATTTCAAAGGTCTGAAGAGAGGAGGAGAAGCTCTCAGCCTCAACAATTCACCCCTGCCCCATCTCATGACTTGAACTACCACCATGAAGCAAAGACCCATTCAAAGGCATTTGACAGGGTTTTAGGAACATCAACATTGCAATTTCCTTTTTGATGCAAAGAGTCCGTGGGAATAAAGGCTTTCTCCACCAACTTCAGCTACCCAGATACCTTTTACTGGATGGTACATGACAGAAGAGGGTAATTCCTTTGGCATTTTGTTGTTTAGCTGTAAGGAACTGCATTTTGAAAGCATAACAATTATTTCTCATCAGGTCAGTAAAATAAGATCGATCATGCTAGGGTTTTTATTGACTCAAGAATAGTACAACTAAGCTCTTTTTTTCCTGTTTTATGCTCATATATGCTAATCCTTTAAAATGAAATTTTGCAGAAGTTACTTTTCTTTGTTTAACTATGAAGTTAAAGAAATGATACTGTAATGCTCTGGATAATGTATAACAGCTTTTGATCACAGATTTTTTGGCATCTCTGTCCTTAAAGTTGTCACAAAAAGCAATAAAAATATTTTTAAAGACCAGGAATTTCTGAAAATCTTTTATAGTTCATTAGTGACCAGATCTTTCCAGTATCTCCTAAGACTTATGCAATTCTTTCCACACACTGGTATTGGCAGCACTCCATAAATGTAACTATTCAACATACATATTTGCTCTGTTTGGTCATCAGTTTCTTGAAAGCAATTTTTCCATTCAGGAAAAGTTCAGTTCTGAACCTATAATACAACAACCTTAACCACATAACCGTGGCAAATTTCACTGACAGTTGTCTAAAACCCAACAGATATATTTTAGACACACCTTCACAAGAAGTGCAAACCCAGTCTGATGGCTCAAAACACTCAGTAGTGCTCTTCTGAATGTCAGACAACACTTCAATAAGTGTCTATGGAAATACTTCAAAAATACACACATCTTTTATTCCAGTAACACCCAATAATAAATTCAAATATTTTGTGTGCCTATGAGATCAGTTCAATCACACAATTCATACATGGAAGTAGCTGAAGAGTTGGGCGATTCCATGGTGACACAGAGGATTGAGGTGCACCATGGCTCCCTGGTTTATCCCCCTGTTAAGGAGCTAATATGCCTAATGAGAGACTGGTGGCACTGACAACTTTGATGTAGATCCTTTATGTGATTGAGCAGGGAGAACACACTCCCAGCTACCAATCAGCACGGTAGGAGGCATCCTGTTTATTTTTGTTTGCTTTTTCTGTTTAATTGAATCACAAGAGTCACTGATTATTCCAAGGGGCAGAGAATGTAAAAAAACCTTAGCTTAAACACAATAGTTTTTCAAACAAATAGCTTTTCAATACCTAACACTGGCTATACTACTTATTCTGGCTTCTTAAAATAGTGACCTGATCCTTGAGCAGAGGTGGTGACAGGTAAAGCAATTACTTTTACTACCTAATGTATAGAGAAATGATTAAAATTTCATCAACCCTTTAAAATAAATGTTTGTTATTTCAAGGTGAAAATGGAAAATCATCTTGTGTTGACTGATGCCATTTCCATCACCCATCTATGGTTGCCTAGTTTCAGCATTATGCAGTGATCATGTGAATGAATACTCATAAAATGGCCTGACTCGTTACATAATGCTTAAACAACAAGCACTTGGACTAAATCTCCCTTTAACTAAGTATTTGAAAATGTTGGCCATCACCAAAATTAGTAACAGGCTCTAAGTCTGTATGATAAGGGTGGATGAGATACCAAATGTGTATTAACTGAGAGCTGAAACTTGACCTCATTGCAGTCTTCACCTCACAGCAGGACATTGCAAAACGTTATGTATGACAAGTTATATATGACTGCAAGGTCACACAAAGCTATTAAGAGTTATAGGAATATATTCCCACTGATGTTTAGCATCTATTTAATATCTATTTAAAATTTGACTTGCATCTTTTTCACCTACAGCATGGTGACAAATCACAGAATTAAGTTCCCTGTGAAGTTTGGCAGCAGTTTGAAAGACCAGTTGTCTGAAAGGACCTTCTCAACTACTTGATAATAAACCTACAAAGTATTTTTCCTGCCAGGGATTTCTCTCCCACAGTTGTGTGTCCGTATTTCCCTGGAGGGGATGCAGGAGAAATGGGTGAAGAAACAACCCACAAAGGTGTGTTATGAACTGTGCAAATTAAGCCAGTCATTTGGAAGGGGCCTTGGGAGGTGAATAAATCCAATCTCTTGCTTACAAAAGGGACAGTTTTGCAGTTAGACTAGGTTGCCAGGCCTTGACCAGTTGAGTTTTGAAAATATCCAAGACCAGTTTCCATAACCTGACTTCCAGCGCTTAGCCACTCTCACTACAGTTTTTTCTTCTTGTGTCTAATTTAAAAATTGCTTTTATTGTTACAAGTGACAACTGTCCCGTCCTTGTGGTGTGCACATATAAGAAGTATTTACCTCCACTTTCTCACACATGTCCATTATGATTTGGGGATTAGACCAGCCCCTCAGCCCCAGCCTTCGTCCTTCCCTCTGACTCCTTTCTCATATGCTCCAGTCCCTAAATATTTCACTGGATTTCTGCTGGATTTCCCTCTCTGATCTCTCAATAAAGCAGTTACAAAGAAGTGACAGATCAAGGAGCAAAAGTCATTGTTAATCTGCTTTGAACATTTTAGTGGTTTTCACACTGACAGAACGGAGCAGCACCTTCTCTGAACAAGCAGTGATCATAACAAAGCACCCCAAAGGGTGTGCTCATCTTTTCCTGCAACAGAGGTTTTTCAGTAACTTCAGTCTCAATTGACCTCTTGCTAAGAGCCACCACACTTGTCAAAAGTCTTGTACCATAACAGAGAAAAAAAAAATTAATTGCACTGTAAAAACAACCAAAAGCCTTCAAGATAGCATTCGGATAAAAACCAAACTTGCTGGACATGAAGATTCGATTTCTTTTTATTATGTGCAGCAGCAGACACTTAGCAAGTTCAACAGCAATACACGTAAAATATTCCAGCAAATCCAACATATGCATTTCATGGTAAAACAGAAGGATTACAATGCTAGATAAATACTCTGACCATGTAGAAGAGATTTGTTATATTTATATGCATGTATATAATGTGCCAGTGCACATATGTGCCCTAAGCATTTTCAAAGGCTTAGAAGAGGGAAAACCCAAAGACTGTGTTCTGACTGATTTTACAGGAGCAGTAATCTGTTTCAAATAAATACAATTTAACTGTTTAAGCCCCGACTCAGCTTCATAAAACCATCTGAGAAACAGCATTCTGCCTCCTTCCAATAAACTAAACATTCCACATTGGTGTAGAATTCTTTCATCTCAAAAACAAAACAAAACAAAAAAACCCCAACAAACAAACAAAAAAAAAAAACATAATAAAAACCCACCCCAACATTTCTCAGGAAGTGCTTCTCTTCACATGAGCCATCTCCCTATGAGAAGCCTGCATGAGGCTTCAAACTGACCACACCAAATGAAAATCATGTAGTAGTCATTTATAGTCTAAGAGTAAAATACTTTTGAATGATTTACTTAGTAAGTGCATTTTAAAAATTTTAAGTTAGCAGTGTGCTAAGTTAGCTAAATTAAGTTGGCAAAGAGAATACAGAAGAGTGTATAATGCTAATCACAGCCAATGCACTCATGCTGCTTTGCAGCCTGTACAAGTAGAAAGGTTGTCAAGAGATTACAGAGCACTGTAACGTGTGTCCAGAGAGAAATTCAAATATGCAGCTTCCCCCATCAAGTGCCTGATCAGTTTGGCTCATGAGGGTATAAAGCAAACACCTCTGTTTCCACTTCATGGGTTTCCACCTCACCTACCCATCTTCCAAATGGTTCAACCAACAAACAGGTAAGTGGCTTGCCCTTTGCTGGAAATGGATGAGGTGTTTTTCAAAGTCATTTTACAAAGCAGAATAAAATGGAGAGGGTTTTAAGATAAGACTATAGATAATTGCAGCAAGTTCTTCTCTGCATCCCAAGCAAAAAGGAGCAATAATGTACAATAATTCAGGTCAGGTGACAAACAGCAAGTTATCACCACCCACACTTCCCAAGGTCTCTCTAACATTTAGCACCTGTTTTGACTGGTCCTGGAAACATCACTTTCTTGAGCATTCTATCCCAAGAACTGCTAAAGCAGCAAAGTGGTAACAACTCACAGCAGCTGGATCTAGCAACAATGCAGACAGAAATTGCTGGGAGGAGGTGAGACAAAAAGTATTCTCAACCAGTCAACTGAGAACTGAAGAAGGAAACAGAGTTCAACAACTCTCAGTAAAAGACACTGTACCTTAAAAAACCCAGAAAGGTTTTTTACCATACCTCCATAGCACAGGTAAGTATTCAAGTTCATTGCTCAAATTTAATGAATAAATTATACTTCTCTCTTACAATGATTTATAACCAAATTAATATGGATTGATCATTATTAATGAAAAACTAAGTGGACTGATCCTCCTAGAAACTGCAAAAGGTAAACAGGTACAGCCTTAACATCTTCACTCAGAGAAGATGCAACAGCCAAAGATACTACCAGTGACAAGGCGAAAAGCTGAGCAGAGATAAAAGATGCAATTGTGGCCAAAAGGCACCTTCCATTTCTCCTCCATCACATATTACTTAGAAAGAAATACCAAGACCTAAGCCTGCAAGGGAAAACAAATACTTTCAGTTTATTATCTTAAGTCTTTAAAATAGAACTCTGCTGAATCTGAGCATCACTGAGACATACACCAGATCAGTAATTATCTTTGCACATGCTCCCCTCTGAAATTGGCCTTACTAATTGAAACACATCCAAGTGAAACTCTATGAGAAAAAAATACCTAATTTTGCTTTTTGTGAATCAATTTCTGGCTCTCCCAGACAGCAAAAGTCCCTTTTCCTAGCTTTATTTCAAGAGTATTGAAACAGATTACAAAAAGGTTCCTCAAGTGCAGGACAGAGAAGTTACTGGTACTCATGGGCTAAAGTTCAATTTTTAAATTTTTCTCAATTTCTACACCTGCAAAAAGGTATGCAATTTAAATTTCTACTTCAGCTTATTGCTTTAATTATACAATATGTATCTTCAGCTTAGGTAATAATTATATCCTTGGTAAGCAGATGCTAAAACTAACACACAAGTTGTAGGATGTCAGACTTTGGGCAAGTGGCAGAAGAAGGGGAAGAAACATATCAGGATACAGAGTATTGCCATAAATCTTTTTCACAAAGCAGTCACAAAGAAAGCATTTATCTGAAACTGAGTAATTTAGTGCTGTGTCTGTCTGCTTTACAGCTGCAAACTGAATTCTAAAACAGAAAAGAATGTTCTAAACCTGTTCCAAAATGACCAGATGTGCACACTCAAACACCATTCACACCACTCTGGTGAACAGCTGGAGCCAAGTTTTGACAAGGGCAACGCTGCAGTTTAGCAATGGCAGACAATATCATGTGAATTATAACTAAGTGATATGCTTCAGCCAAAACCAAACAAAAAGCTAGGGACACTGCAGTCATCCTTTCAATAGCCAGGGAACACTAATGCTAAATTCAACAGGCAAAATCAGCAGTGACCTCTTACAACAACACATGGAGACTGAACAGCTGAGGAGCAAAAAACCCTAACAATTACTATTTAGATGAAGAGATAAGTGCACTTCTGACACATTTTCCAGTCATCCCCCCTTGCCACTCCTCTTGTCCCACACTGTGGTGTAGCTTCAGAGCACACAAACTGACTTCCTTTTTAGTGCAACTAAACCCAGACATGTGCTCCAGGAGCACACAAAGAACCCCAACCAGAGCTAATCTGACATGACTCCCCACCCTTCAGTAAAATGTTCAGCAGGGACACTGGGACCTTATGAGCAGTGGCTTCACTCCACAGAACCAGCCCTAATGAGCCACAGTACTGAAGACACAGCCACCTGTGGCTGCACCTGCTGGTGGGCACAGCCCTGCCCCATGCACACCTGGACCTCCTGCAGAAGAGCCACAGCTCCCACCTGGCCCAGCAAGAAATGTGGGTTTCCACTGCTGGGCTGCAAAAGCCATGGCATGTCTCCATTCTGACTAAGAGTATCATAGAATCACAGAATGGTTTGGGTTGGAAGGGACCTTAAAGATAAATTAGTTCCAGCCCCACTACTGTGGACAGAGACACCTCCCACTAGAGAAGGCTGCTCAGAGCTCCAGTCTGCCCTTAAACACTTGAGGGATGGGACATCCACAGCTTCTCTGGGCAACCTGTTCCAGTGCCTCACCACCTGCACGGTAAAGAGTTTTTTCTTAATTCTGATCTAAACCTACGCTCAGTTTGAAGCCATTCCCCCTTGTCCTGCCACTACATGCTCTTAAAAAAAGTCTCTCTCCATCTTTCTTGTAGGCTCACTTCAGGTACTGGCAGGCCACAACTGGGTCACCCCAAAGGCTACTTGTTACCAGGCTGAACAAATCCAGTTCTGTCAGCCTTTCTCCACAGCAGAGGTGCTCCATCCCTCTGATCAACTTGGTGGCCCTTCTACCTGAATAAACTCTCTCCAATCTCAGAAGCTGTGCTACAGCCTATTCAACACCACCATTTCAGCATCACTTGATTGTTTTGCTTGTTCATCAAATCTGCTCTGACAAACCAAAACACAGTTTAAAGGGAGAACTACAGAAACTAATTAAAATTTTAAAAAGCATCAGATCTAAAGGCCAGAGTGAAATGAGTCACAATAACTTGACTCCCTTGTGACATAACTTTTACCTCCTGATTTTTTCACATGCACCATTTCCTTGGCACAGACACTACTCTGAGCCCTGATCAGCTGTTCAAGCACAGCTGGGGAGCTGTGGTGGGTGGAAAGTGATGTGCCATAAAAGCAAATCAAAAACTAAATAAAATACTTTCTTAAGGTTTCCTCATAAGCAAAACTACCTCTGAAACTTTGAAAACCTAAGCTGAGGTTTACACAGATTTATCACCTACGTGATTATTCAGTGCAGCATATACTCGAGGAGCTTATGCTTTTGGTTAGGTTTCAAAGAAAGACAAATCAGATTAGCAGCAGTCCCTAGCTAAGTACCCACAATTAGAGACTACTGAAATGACTTTTTGTTTTTAAACTCTCATTTTATTTATTTACTAGCCCAGTTGCTTAGAGAGTAATTCAGATTTGGGGAAAAAAAACCCAACTGTAGCCACCACCTTAAACCATGGGGCCAGGAAGTGCTCTCCAGAGCTGGACCTGCACAGCCCCTGCCAAAGCAGCACACGGCCAGGCTGCACCACACAGCCCAAGTACAAGTGCTCTGTCCTCACCAAGCCTGCAGGACTCCTCAGGATGCTGCTGAAGGCAGCCAGGTGAGCCCACGGCTGCCCTGGCAGCTACAGCCCACCCTCACTGCAGAGAGAGGGACAAGCATGAGCTCCCCAGACCTCCCAGCTCCTCAGAAGGGCTCCCCGCTCTCCAGCTTCCCTCAGAAGTGCACCTTCTCACAAAGCCTTGTGCCAAAACGAGTGTGGATCACTGGCAGCATGTGGCAGATCATGTGCAGGTTTAAAATACAGCATACAACACATGGTCAAGAGTGATCAGATGCAACTATTTCTGCTTACTAGCTCCACACGTGCTGGCAGATTTGGTATACAGTTGTTTTAGCTAACTGATAAATACTGAAGGTTTTGGAGTGATTTAAAATGATGGGCTCTTCATTCAAACTAAGAACGACTTTAAACTGACATTATTTATCCTCCATCTTTTAATAAATTAAAAAACTTAGATTATGCATCTTCTGAAAATAGACCTGGATATTGAATGCATGACAAAACCATGTGCAAAGTTACCAAAAAAGCTATCTATAGCTTAGTCAACATGTTTTAAGTAGTCACTGGAGGTTCAGCAGAAAAGTAAACTTGCAAAGCAATAGCAGCAGACTTGCAGGGGGAACAGTCACTGCTGAGGTCCCAGTACCCATGCACTTTCAGGAGAGAGGAGGTGACTTCAAACCAACTCTAACCTGATCCCATGAACTGAGCAACCCTCAATGGTGGGAACTTCCCAAGTGCCCTCCTGGAGGGCAAATTTCAGGCCATTTTCATCCAAAAGGAAACCAGGTCATGGACTCCAGGACTGCTCTGAGATTTGAACCAAAGCACAGTGCACAAGGATAAATGAGATTTACTCCAGAGCCTCATTCCTGGGTCAAAATAAAATGCAAATGCAGAAAACCCTGCCATCTGTTATGGTCATTTACTTGACTATAGATTTCCCTTTGCTCTCTACACTGAAAACATTTCAGCTTATACATTCCTCTGGTACCATTTTCACTGTCAAACAATTTTGCCTGCAGTTCAAAAGCATTACAAGAATTCCGTTCAGCTTCACAGCTTTCAGCTTTGTCTGCTGACTCCAACTCCCATGAGTTTAGCCCAGCTGAGGAGCACAGAGGGCCACCTCCTCATTATCCCCCTCTCTCATTAAAGGGTTGGCTTATTTGCACACTTGTTCACAATTCCTTCCTCTTTGGGGCGCAGTACTGGATGCAGCTACTAGAAGCCAATTGATTTTAGGAAAACATCCTCATTTTAATCTGAAATTTTCTCTGTAGGTAGGCTGAAATGACACATTGCATTAAATGTACCAGACAAACATTTTTTCAGGTGAGTAAAAATAGTACCTTAATGGTGATTTGCAATCAATCATACTGTTTGACCAAAGTAAAACACGGTAACAGCAGGTCAGAAGGGGCTCTTCACCTACCATTTTGTCAATAAGCTTACCAACAGTAAGATAGTACTTTTCTTCATGGGTAACTGCCTTTCAAGGCCATCAGATAAATACTTCCACAGATCTCTTTCAAGAAGAATAATTCTTTGAGCTTGACACTTCCATTTATTTATTCTTCAGAAAATTAACAAGAAAAGCAGCACAAACAGTAATATTTAATAAAATGCTGTTTTAAAATGTACCTCAAAGTCTCCCAAACCCTTAGTTACTATGCTCAATAATAACCAATATTCCTAACCACGACATGTTCCACTGCATACTCAAAAAAAGAATCCCAGAATCACAGGATCAATTAAGCTGAAAAAGACCTCTGAGATCACAGAGGTGTGAACATCACCTTGCAAACCAGACCATGGCACTGAGTGCCGTGCCCAGTCTTTCCTTAAACAACTCCAGGGATGGTGACTCCACCACTCCTGGGGCAATCCATTCCAACATCTAACAAATCTGTCCATGCAGAAATTCCTCCTGATGTCCAACTTGAACCTCTACTGGCACAGCCTGAAGCTATGACCTCTCATCCTATCACTGGTTTCGTGGCAGACGAGGCCAACCCTCACCTGGCTACAGCCTCCTTTCAGGCGGTTGTAGAGAGCAGCAAGGTCCCCCCTGAGCCTCCTTTTCCCCAGGCTGAACATCCCCAGCCCCCTCAATCACTCCTCATATGACTCACCCTCTAGAGCCTTTATCAGCTTCAGTGCCCTTCCCTGAAAGAACATGTGAGTGTCAAAATTTTCACATGCTCGTGCTGGGGTACAAAGTCCTGGAAAATTAGCATTCAAACATCCTATGAAAACTGAGCTGCATTCTGTACAAAAAGTTGTGATACATCTACACTGTTCCTAATGTTAAAAAAAAAAATTTAAATTATACACAGGTAATCAGATACTCAGGAGTGTGACTAACTTAAAATGCCCAGCTCTCCAGCTCTTTTGACAAATTTGACAGCTGTTCTGGTATACATTTTTTCTGCCCTTTTCATCCCTTCTTTCTTCTCCATTTTCACTCTAACAGATGCTTTTATTCTGTTTGGGGTTTTTTTTTTTTTTTTTTTTTGTTTCTCCTCCTCTCTTCAGTGGCAGCACTGGGGGGAGGGAGGGAGGAAGCGTAGGGTGCTAATGCACAAAGCAGCGCTTGTTAAAAACTGGACATATCCAGGCAATTCGCCAACTTTAATTCCAAAGACCCTGCTTGTGATTCGACGCTAAAGCGGAATATAGCATTGTTCTATCTGTCTGTAGGACACCGCGTCTTCTGTGGAAGAGGAGTTCAAAACAAAGGGACAAAAAACAGCTTGACACTCCCCCCCAGCCTCCAAACACACACTTCATTCCAGAAAATACCATATTCATTGGCCTTCAGAGTTGTTAGAAATAAATCAAGCAGCAAAAAAAGGGATTATCTCACAAACATGATGAAAAAACATTATTCAAGTTCACAGTGGACATGGTTAAAAGCCAAGAAGAGTAAAATTCTGCTGCTTTTACTAGACCTGCTATATTCAGCCTTTGGATTTGGACCTTTCTGCAGTGAAAATTGTTGATGAAGAAGAGATATCAGAAACTGGCCTGAAAATACCATGATGACCTGTGTCCTTGAGAAATGTAAAGCACTGACACAGCTTCTCAAATTCTTTTAAACCAGACTGTGAATTCCATATTGAATTAATGAGAAATTCTTCCATAAGGCTAGAGAAGAGGCTACTCAGGTGAGAAACTGCTCATACATGTAAATCAGTGGCTCTAAAGCCAAGATTGAGATTAGTTTATGAAATGAGGGAGGTAGAAAGACAAAGAGAAATTAGCTAAACTTAAAATTGTAATGAGTAATAGTCACACATGCTTTCCCCTCTCACAATTTGCCATGTAGCCCAATTTGTCCCAACAGATGTTAAACCATAACTCAATTTAACTGTGGAAAGAAGTACTAAATTGTGAAATGGGCACAACACGAGTTTAAATTCCAGATGATTTATGCCACATTGCATTACTAGCATTACGTATCCAAAATAAAATGCATACACTGACATCTATGGCAGTAATAATATATTGAACCACATACAGAAGTTGTGTGAAGAGATAAATCAAGATTTCACTGACAGGGTCCCAAGCACAAATTTTAACTCACTTCCCGTTTAGACAATTTTTTTTTCTTTATTAACCTCATGTGCAAGGAGTGCTTATTTTCCCACGACTTTCCACTTTTCCATGTGCAGCCTTTCCCATCTCTGAGTGTAATCCCCCTGCTCAGCACCGGCTCCCTCTCCTCTTTAACCCAGGTCACTCAGTCACCAGTGGAGCAGGGACTAGGGCCCCACAGCAGATGTACCTCTTCCCTGCTCCAGCTGTGGGCTCTCTCCCTTCCTCTGCATGGCCACTGACAGAGTACACTGACTTTACTCGCACAACACAAGGAAAAACTCAATCTTTAAAAATGGGTAAACAAAGAGGAAGGGACTGCATGTCTCAAGACCAGGAAGGAGTACAAGAGCTTCTCCATTCAAGAGTAGCCAAGCATACGAACTCCAGGAAATGCAGCTACTCTTTTCAAAACCCTAAACCCTGTCTGCCACCTTTTCTCAGTCATGTAGAAGAGGCTGAGGTCCCTCTGTTGTCTGGATGACCATGGAACTCAGCCTTCCCATGTGAACAGAAAACAGTAACAGGTTGGTTGGCAGCTGGGACATGCTTCATATTTATGAAGCCCCAGAGGTGGAAGAACCCCAAAAGACCTTCATGTCAAAATTCTGAAGTGGCAATGGATTTCTTCATGGTTTTTTCTTGCTTAGTTTTTGGGGGTTGTTTTGTCATTTTGTCTGTCTCTAAAATGATAAAAAAACTGTAAGTCTTTCTTATTTAGACAAGCACACATAGAAAGAGAGGACAGTGCCATGAGAATGCTGGAAGGAAACTAAACTTCAGGAAAAATGTGCCATTGGTTTCTTAAAGGCGAGGCAATGCCTCTTTCTCAGCTACAGCTCTTTTTGCCTTCCAGTCTTCCACTTCATGGTTGCAAGAGAAGAAACCAAAGGGATGTGATTTATGAGCCCTGTCAGACATCAATCTTTTGGAGAGTGCAAACACACACAAGGTGATAATGCTAAGAACAAATACGAATAAAATCTGCAACTCTGAGTCACATGTTTCCACAGAGAAACTTCTTCAGCATCACCTTAGTTTAGGCACTGAAGCATTTTGAAGACAATAATTGCCCATAAAGCACCTTGAATACATAAACAAATGAATGAGAAGTGGGCTAAAACAATTCAACTCACTTGCTCAAGCCATAAACCCAAGAAGAAGGTACAGCTATGACTTCAAATTCATGTAAATCACTTGAGGCTGGCAGCTACAGCATATTGCCTTAATGAACAGCTTAGCATTTTGCTAAGTCAATATGCTTGTTCTTATAAAGAAAAGCTCTTGGGAAGATTCTCAAGAACATTTTAATCAGACAGCACTTCCTGTAGTCAAAAACATAATGCTCTCTCAATAATATTTATGAGTAAAACCGACATTAAAAAGCAAAAGTGACTGAAAGGACTTTACAATAACCCTACAAATTATTCAACTGCCATGTAAGACTTGTGTTCCTCAATGTTTAATATACGTAAGATACGCTAATCCCTCTCACTGCCCTTTAGGACACCCTGCTCTTGACAATATCAGCTATGAGGAAAACTTGCATGTTGTCTTCTGAGTCTAGTAAAGTTATACAAGCCTGTTTAGTATCCCATTTAATGAAGGTTAAACATCACAATAAATGAATCACCTTGCAGCTCATGTGCTGCAAATTCTAACCTACCTGGCTGTTAAGAAATTAAGCTTTTTGGAAAGTTAGGAGTTAAGAGAGCTGTTGCACATGAAGTGTTCATTTAGAGAGGTCAGAAGTTCTGCATCCTCAAGCATTTTCTTAAATACCCCATTTTGTAACAAGGCACTTATTTCCCAACCCGTCACACAAAATAACTTAGTCGTTCTTCAGTAAGTCTACTAGACTCTTAAACTAACTTGTGTAACTTTGATAAGATGGTGCACACTAAAATATTACTTGCTGTTGCCACAGCACAGGGAGTTCAAAGATTAGACAGCACCTTCACACACTGCTGGGCCAATGTTTTATGCAGAGGAAAAACCCAGCAGACTGGGCCTTCATTGATATACAAACCCATGAAACAGTCCCTGCTTTTAAACAGTTAACAGCCTAGACTTCTGTTCTACAGGGACACATTCACATGTTTAATTGTTCTATGTTATAGGTGTGCAAGGTATGACAGGTAAGTGACATAGCAGACACTGAGAATGCCACAGTTATAAAAGCACAAGGTGACATCACTCAGCTATTTTTCTTTTATAACCACATAGATGGAAGGTATACAACAGAAGAATGTATTTCTGACCACTCAGACACTTAGAGATAAGATACCATCAATAAAACTGAAGGAAGTTGCTTACTGTTGTCTTCTCAAAGGATACATTTCTGGCAATACAAAGGTATCACAAAATTTTTTTCTTTTGAAGAAACTGAACCGTCACTACAAAGCAACGCTGCTGCATTTATAGTACCACTTTATCTTAAAAAGGCACAGTTTCTGCCACCTAGCTGCTACATGTAGGTTTAAGTATGGTTGTATCTAAAGGATACAACAGCATTTCAGACATGAAAGTTTATTCACAATATAATGCAGTTTTGAAATAGTGTATTACAACATTAATTGATACCATTAGATGCACATACAAGGGGAGTTATCTAGAGAAGAATTATTACCCAGGAAGGTTGTAGTAGAAGTAATTGCTAGCACTTCATTACTGAAAAATTAACTCACATCTGGGTGTGTTTCTGTGTTTTTACAAAAGACTGAAAAATGCAACTCAGAAAAGCCTGCTCTGCTGCAGTCCTTGTGATTCATAATCAATACAGTACTTCCCAACACATACGTGACTGTTAGAAGCCCTGGTTTTCATTAATGTATTTTGCAACTATGACACAGCATAACATTTGAAATTATACTAAAATTTTCACCACAGACCAAGTTTTTTTTTCTTATTACAATTGGTTACTAGATAGAAAACAGTGGTAAAAACAAAGCTGGAAAAACAAAGTGTTGTGTGGTTCTGGAAAAAAAAAAATTGCAAGTCAAAGTTTGTTTGCACATTGCCCCATTACTAGCCTGAAACATTTGTTGTTAGGGACCAGTAACCATGCTTTCATAAATAATTTCTCTGCATAAGTTTGTATCCAAATTGCACTGTACTTCATTTCCATGGTGGTGATCTTCAATCACATTTCCAAGATTGCGCTCATAGCATAAATCATGTTTGGCAGATTTCATTATAATCAATTGTTTCCTGGATTATCACATACCAATGCATATTTCTGTAATTACTTACCCAAAAAATGAAGCTAAGGAAATCTTTCATTTAGTTTTTAATGCAATGTTTCAGCCAAATAAAAATTATTCCAAGTCATGCTTTATACACTGCTCCAAACCATCTTCTTTCTGCTTCTAACACAAAATATGACTTTTCCTGTCCATTAAAGCAAGCAAGCATTTGCAATAGCAATAAATCACTACTGCAAAGTCCCAGATCAGCTAAATTCTGCCTGCTGTGCACGGGTGTTTTCCGACACGTCTTTTAACACGAGCATGCACACAGAGACCCTGAGCAAGCAGACTCCTTGTATGTTCTGCTGCCAAGTACACCAAGTATTCCCTCTCAAGCTCACAAGGCTGCTTGTTGGTGCATCTGAGGAGACCTGTCTATCAGTGCACTGCTGAACTGGGACAAATTTTCATACTAATCAGGATGTGACACTAACAGATTGTACCCTGAAGCACAGCTCTCCTCTGAGAGTCAGCTATTGAAATAAATGTGCATTTGGCTTTGTGTTCTAGCATATTTGGGTTTTTGGTTTTTTGGGTTTTATCAATATGCATTTTATATTTCCATTTGTACCCACTGCCTCTCTGCAGCTTGCCATATAATGGGAAAGGAGAGGCCAACACTGAGCATTATGAGAAGACAACTAGTCCACGCTTCCCAGAGAGGAGTTATCCATTTCAGTCTTCATTACCTTTAAAACTGTTTGGCTTTGGACCTTTCAGAGGAAAGTCATCCACTGCCATATTTTGTAGAAAACCACCCCCTAAAAATAATTACTGCTTTTATTTTTTAAGCTCTTCACCCGAAACAAGGCAAAAGCAAATTAACTCTCCTGTTATTTGCAGCAGTAAAGCAACAGCAGGCTACAGCTTCCTCATGAAGGAAAGCACAGGGCAGGCTGTGATCTCTCTTGTCTCTGGTGACTGGTGATAGCACCCAAGGGAACAGCATGAAGTTGTGTCAGGGAAAGTTTAGAGGATATTAGGAAAAGGTTTTCCACCCAGAGGGTGGTTGGGCACTGGAACAGGCTCCCCAGGGAAGTGGTCACAGCACTGAACCTGACAGAGTTCAAGGAGGGACTGGACAACACTGTCACACACAGGGTGTGACTCTTGGGGCTGTCCTGTCAAGGGCCAGGAGCTGGATTTCAATCATTCTTGAGTCCCTTCAAAGAAAATCCTCATATTTCTTCTCATGGAAGAGTGAATTACTTCAGAACTTTAAAAAAGAAAAATACCAGTTTTTGCTCTTATGTTCCTCTGCAGCAACCACCAGTAAGTACCCAGTAAATTGTGATTCTTAGCTTAAAATACAGCACAGACTCAGCCTGCTTTGGGTGATTAATTTAATAAACTCCCATTAATTGGAAGAAGTTCAGCTGAGCTTAAAAACTTAAAATCAAAGATGCTTGCACTATATGTTCACTGAGGCTTTTTAACTGCCATGAACTTTAAAAAAGTTAAACTGGCCTCCATGGAGCCTTTTGTCAAAAAATGCCTGCACCAAAGCAAATGGAAACTTATCAGGATAGCCCAATTAACACACAGTCTGTGGTGCAGAATACATAAACTCTCTAGACAAGAGAGGCCAAAGCCTCTGTCATTCCTACCATCACATTAATTACTTTTACTGGAGACTGAACAGGTGGCAGCAGAGAGATTTGACAAAACGATTCTTTAGTGTGAAGCAGCCTAACACCTAAGGAAGCTGAACAGGGCAAAAAGAAATCTATGCAATTATTTCAGAGCGCTGCAAATTAATTGCACTTCCAATTTTCATGACACAGTTTTATTGGAATTTTGCAATTGTTGTAAAAATGCAGCACACAGTCTGAAAGGAAATTCTCCTTTTCCTTCTAAAGTGGGGTTTGAGGACTGCACAGGGATTTTCATCTACAGCTGCGAGTCCCAGACCGCCAAAGCCACGGTGGTGAAAAGATGCTCTAACAGTAGCTATAGCAGCTTCTCCTCCCTCACTGGGGTACCTCCCTAACTAGTTTAGTAAAGGACAGATGTTGTGCATGACCCAATTGAACACCCTTTTTTTTTTTTTTGTTATGGCTTTGGGGAAGGAAGAGAATGTTGCACGCAAAATTCAGCGTTGATTAAAAAGCACTAACATTTGGCTGAGCAAACCCCAATTTAGCCCCCTGGGCCTGTCTGACCCACTAACCACTGCTTCCTAACTGCTCTGTTATGGCAAAGTTTGCCTGAAAAATGCAGAGCTTGCAGAGCAAAAGAATATGACCCTTACATCAGTCTTGAAACACTTCCTTAATGGCATACTATGAAAATCCCCATTCCCACACTCTGAAATTTATTGGTATTAAACTACACATTTGTAACAAAGATGTAACAACTGATGGAGCCTCTTTAATGACTGAACAGGGAATGCACTGGAGTATCAGACAAACACATAACATCACTGAAATAAAGAAAATAAATAGCAAGATCTTGTCTGACTAGGTGGAAGAGATGGGGGAAGAAACCCACTACAGAGTATTTTCAGAATTCAAAATGTACTGTCCCTGTAGTATACCACAGTACTTCTTCTCCAGACAGCAAACAGGTACCACCTACCAAAAGAAGAGATTCCTGTTTTGTTTCCACAATTTCCTTTCACATATGCTTCCTTAAAACATAGGTCTCTCACAGGCTCTGGAGGCTCAGTGTTTGCCTAGGCTTTGTGCTTTCCTATAGATCTGCAACAGTAATCCCTGCACAAAAGAGAAGAGCATAAAAACCAGGGGCAGGTAGAGTGGAACACAGTGAGCCTTTTTTTTCCCAACAAACAGCCATGGTACTAGAGTTTCATAAGAAACTACTGTGCTAGCTACACTTGAACTGCCTCTTGCAATACCATCAGCAAGTTTATCAAGATCTGGTGCTCAGCTCAAGTCCTAGTTCTAAAGCATACATGAAAGCCTTCATCTCCTACTCCCACATACAAAAAAAAAATTGAAAAAAATACCATTCATCACCATGGAAGAAGGAAAATTTGAAGTAAGTACCAGCCACTAAATGCTCAGAAAACAAACAGCAAACAAAAGCCTCCAAAATAATAGCAAGTCTTGTGATTTTTTTTTCAGCATTCAAGGACTACAACAGACAATGGCTGGATAGGAGCAGGAACCAAGAGCAAAGATTTTGCAGTGTTAAAGAACGAGGGATCTGCAGCCCTCTGAAGGACACTGATCCTTGCACAGAGGGCAAGAAATGAAACAGATGCTCTTTAGAGAACATGAGACACCTTACAGCTAGTGGGGGTTAATGGTATCTTGCAAAAATGTGGTTCTTCAAAAAGGGAGAAGGGACTGCCATGTTTAGGTGTTATCAGTGGTTAATGATTTTGTAGGAGCACAGAAATTATGTTTAGCGACCTCTAATTTCTCAAGCTTTCTGAAGATAAATTAGAACTTCAAAGGAAGAATCAGGGAAAACCAGAGCCAAAACCACAGCCTCTCTGTACAACTCACACATTTGCTTTACTTTCCAATTGTTCCCAAGCTGAAGGAATGTCCAATACAAGTCTTCAAACTATGGATCAATTTCATTTCACTGCAGAGACAATTCTTTCAGAGGGAAAAAAAAGGCAGCATAACACAATGTGCATATTAAACTCTTTTTTTTTCCCAAAAAATATTTCAGTTTTTTGAGAGAAAGACCTTTCTAATTCAAATATCCTGCTTGTTTGGATCAAACAATAATCCTACTGGTTTTTGTTTTTCTGCCAACATCAACTTTTTAAACACTGTAAAAACAAACAAATGGTGAAAAAAGAAGAATATTGACTCTATCACCAGAGATCAGTCATGGAGGACCTTACCACACCACTGTATGGCACATCAGAACAAGGCAGGAGCATCAGGGCATCCAGGCACTATACCAAGGAAGAATTTGGAAAAACACTTCAGCAGCTTCCAATGGCTCCTGTCTGAAAAACGCCTTGGAAAACAAATAGCACAGCTACCATATGAGAGACCTTGAAACTGGCACTCTGCAGCTGTGACCTGATGGAAAGACAACCCGATGCAAAATGCTCCTTTTCAAAAAGGCTTTACTGCATTTTTTTATGAAAACTCCTGTTCATCTATTACGCAGCCAACAAAGAGGGCCTGAAGAGACATTAAAATGGTGTCATCCACATATAAAGAAAAAATAGGCACATCATCTAGCTCATGGGAACAAAAATCACAAGCAAGGGACTTTGAGTCTTCAAACTGATGAAGCCTCTATGGTTTGAAATTAGAACTGTGTTGCACTCTTGCTTTTCTTGAATTTCCCACATACAAATATAAAAGACAATGCCCTTAAAAGCTCAGAGGACTTGAATTTAATGCAGTAAACTCCAAGCAGCCCAATTATGTTAACTATTTTAGACACCCATGAGAAGAGCAGCTTTCAGGTCAGTTATGCACACAAAGTTATCTTTTCACTCCCCATTTTCTACTCCCATAGTGCTGGCTTTCTGGAGATGGGACAGCACGAGACCCTGTCAGTCACCAAGCTCTGTGCCCTGACAGTCCCACCAAGGCTGGTGCTTTGTGTTAGCCAAGCCCTGGTCTCCTCACAAAGATGAGGGGTCTCATATAAACAGATACTACCCCAGTCACTGAGCTGATGGAATGGCAGGAAATGAACGATGTGCAAGCAAAGGGAAAGATTTAGCAAAGCCAAATACTGCTAGAGTTAATAATCATGCCCTAATTCAAACCAGGCTCCTCTAAAGCAGGTCAGGTTAATTTTAATTACTACGCAGTTTTTTTTTTTCTTGGCATGAGCCAAAGAGGTTCACATCAGAGCCACAGGAACCACTTGGGAGGCAGGAAGCTGCTGCACTTATCCTGGGAGTACCATGACCTGAATCAATTAGTATGCAGTGCTGCACATTTCCTTAAATCATCTCCAGTGCATCCATTCCTGCTCTCACATCCAGGGTCACCATAGCTAGGAGGGAAACAAAAGATGCTGGTGATGCTTGCTGGCAACTGCTGCCCTGCCTTCTCCACGTGTCTGCAAGGAACACAGCTGCTGGGGCTGACATTTGGGAAGGTACTTCTTGAGCAAACTCCTACCATACAAATGCAGGTAAGCCCACACACAGCTTCATGAAAAGAGAGTGAAGAGCTGGCGTTCCCAAGCAAAACTGGAAATGAAAAAGTCTGCATGCGTGATGGAGTTAGTGGCAAATTTAAGACTATGTGAACAGAGGTTAAGTTTAGGTTACTACATAACCCTATGTTATGGGTTATGTAGTAACCATACATAGTTTCTGTACAGAAGCTACACTGCCAGATTTCCACACTCTGCATCTTGTGCCATAGCACACACAGGGGCATTGTACCCTCTGATTCAAAGCCACCTACTCCACAGGGCTTGATGTAACCAAAGAGTATGTCAGCAGCCCCCACAAACACAAGGAGGAGCCTCTTATGCAATGTTGCTGTTACATCTGAAAAGCGTATTTTCCTTTGTACTTCATTAATAAAACAAACAAATAAAAGAACAAACAAACAAAAGACACCAGGAGCAAAAAGAAAGCTTGTCTTCTTTCACACTAAGCCCAAAAAGGCCATATGAGGACCCTCCTCAAAAGCCACTGCAGAAAGCATCACAGCTGTCCAAGCCATGACCTACACTTCATCCTGCAGCTACAAAATCTCCTGATCATTCTGGTCTCCCACAGAAGGGACACTGACAGCGAGTACACAGCTAAGAAGTGCTGGAATCCTGATCTCCTCCTCTCAAGCTTCATGTTTTGTATCATTAGCTTCAGTGCTTAAAAGAAACACAGCTGCCTTGGCAGGTCACTCTCAAACAAGAAAGGCAGTTTCTGAGTAAGTGCAAAAGCTCCTTAAAGTCATGATGACCTAAGGGAAGGATTTTAAATTAATTGCCAGTATCTCCTAGCAGGAAGCACTGGCATGGTACATCCAAGTGCTGTGGAAGGCCTGAGATGCAGGCTGCCACCAGGGTGCCCTTCCCAGCTGTCCCCATCAGGACAAAGCAGGGCACACAACAGCTGCCAAGCCTGCTGGCTTCAAGTGTCACAGTTCCATCCGTGTCTGCCACAGAAGAGCACAGGTTACTGCTACAAGTCCACTCATGACGTGGAAGTCACCTGAGTGCACAAAATGTCTATCCTGAATGTCTTTGGGACCACACGCAAAAGGTCAGGATAAAACAAACGTTTGGGATATTGCTGTGATGTCAGTGATTTAGCCTGACACAAGAAAAGTGTCAAAATGGCAAATAAAGGCAAGCTTAACAAGGCCAAATGCAAGGTCCTGCACCTGAGACAGGGCAATCTCATCATGCATACAGGCCAGGTGATGAATGGACTGAAAGCAGCTCTACCAAAAATGACCTCAGGTGTTGGTGGAAGAAAAACTGACTGAACCAGCAATGTGCACTTGCAGCCCAGAAAGCCAACTGTTCTCTGGGATGAATCAAAAGCAGCATGGGCCAGCAGGTTGAGGGAGGCAAGTCTGCCCCTCTACTCTGGCAGTGTGATACCCCAGCTGGAGCACTGCAACAGCCCTGGGCTGCAGCATCCTCAAGGCAGGATGGACATCGACCTTATAGAGCAGGTCCAGAGGAGGTTACAAAGATGATCAGAGGGCTGGAGCATCCTATGAAGCCAGGCTGAGAGAGTGGGGGCTGTTCAGCTTGGAGAAGGTCTGGGGAGATCCTGCAGCACCTTCTAGTACCTGAAGGGAGCCTACAGAAAAGATACAGAGGGACCCTTTACCAAGGAGTGCAGTGATGGGACAAGGGGTGATGCTTTAAAATGAAAAGAGGGCAGACTTCGATATTAGGATGAAATTCTTTACTGAGTGAGTGGTGAGACTCTGTAACCACTTCTCTCAAGAAGTTGTGGATGATCCATCCCTGGAAGTGTTCAATGCCAGACTGGATGGAGCTGAGGTCTAGTGGAAGATGCCTCTGCCCACGGCAGAGGAGTTGAAACTGGATAATGATTAAGGCACCTTCCAATCCAAACCATCCTACAATTCCATGATTTTTCTCCTATGTTTAAACTTGGATAGGGAGAATAAATCTCTCCACAGAGATCTAAGAACCACATGCAAATGCAAAGCACAAGTGTCGGAGCAATGAAGCATATGTAACAAAAAGCTTGACATATTTTCTGAGTAAGTCAATAGAAAACACTTTATTTACAAGGTACAGGAGCCAACATAAGGGATGTTTCACACATGCAGAAGAAGACAGACTACTGACCATGTGGGAAGTGGGCACAGCAGTCACGCTCACAAACACATATGGAAAGAAAAAGGCATGCTTCCCTCCTACTAATCTTACCAGTCTCTTCCCTAAAAAACAAGAGTTTTAAGGATCAAGTATTTTTAAAAGGATTACAGTAGACGAGAACTTAAGCATGATGGCATTTTCTGACTTGATAAACCTGCCTTATACGATGGCAGAGAGGAAGAAGTGCTTTGGGAACTCACATTTTAGCTGGAGAAGTGCTTTTCCCCTTCTGTGTCATCTTATGAAGTCCACTGTCCTGGTTTAGGAAGGCACTCCCCAGTACAGTACTCCCACTAAAAAGAAAACAACAAGCCACTCCTGTCCTCCCCCACTCTGGTGGGAAACAAAAGGAAGAGATTATGGGTTGAGATAAGAACAAGTTACTAGAAACAACAACGAGATAAGAAAATGAGCAGTACCAGTAACAACACAAATAAAAGAAGTGTATAAAGAGAGGGTGATTTACAGGCAAAAATGGTCACCAAGCCTGGGACAGCAAAAAACAGTGGCAGACACCCTCCACATGCCACGCTTCCCCACCCTGCAAGCCATGCCCACATTCCTCCCAGGAGCAGGAGCCTCTTACTTCCATCCCTGGCAGTGATGTGGGTAGTATAGAACAGCAACCCAGATGTACACACACAGCTCCAGGCTCTGCCTCCTTACGGCTACTACAAATAAAATACCTCTGCCCTGGCCAAAACCAGGACATCCTCATCAGTCTCTTCTCAGGAGTCCTGCACAGAGCCCCGTTAGCAAGCCAGAGGAACAACTAATGAACAAACATGCCACACTTCCAAGTAACTGGTAGGGTTTCTTTGGGTTCTTTTCAACAGAAACTCAGGGATTGTTTCCCTTCTCATCCCTCAGTTAAAGCCAACAACTCTGTGGCAAATAAGGAACATTTCTAATTTCCTAACCATTTTGAATATAGCTCTTTCTAAGAGGGTAGGTAATCTTCAGAAAGTAGATAGCTATCCTACAGCCATCATACTGACCAATTTTGCAGGTATCTCTACAGCCAAAAAATACCAATCGAAGATCAACTAATCAAACATGAAGTATTTTTATTAACTGTTTTTTTTAAGGGGGACAAGTAACTAGTGCTGACTGTAACTACCCTGGCATTTTCCTGAACCTTTTTTTTGCATGTTCTTATAGGAACGGAAGACTCAGTGTGCAGTAATTAACGCAGTTATATGTCAGGTTTTAACAGCAGCTGGGGCATTTCCATTAGCCTTGGCAACAACACTTAATATTCCACTTGTACCATGCCTTTTTTGTTACTGTGAAAATAGAAATCTAAGACTCCAACCTCCCTCCAGTAAAGCTCTTAATTTTGCTTTAAGAAAGTGTCTCTTAACATTCTGTTTATTTTAAAGCTGTTGCTTTTAAAGTCTCTCCTGTTTTCTGCCTCTCAGAGAGGTACATCACTTACTTGGAAGCATAGTCACAGCCACAGCTGTGCTCACCTACCATGTGTGAAAAACCAGCAAGCGCTTCTGGATGTCACTTCATGGAGAAAGTCTTCAGTGGAGGATCAAGTGCCAGCAGGAATAAGGGACTCAGGGAACTATCTACCCACACACATCCCTGCCCACAAAACCTAGGGAAGGACAAGGTTTGACCATGATATCCAGCACTTCCTCCCTGTGAGGATAATGGAAAGAGCCTAAACCATTCTGGACAATCTGGAAAGCTGATGGTTATGGGAAAAACATTCAGCAGATTTTATGATGACAGCCATAGGAACATCAAGAAATCCACAAATAAAATTTTACAAGAAAATAGAATCATTTTAATGAAATCTGCAGACTGTTTAAGGATGAAACCAGTTGAGTCTTGACTGGTGCTGCTACCTCATTTGTGTTTTGTTTCAGTTCCACCCACTCCTCAAATACCTACCTTCAGTCTGCCACAGCTACTTTAAATTAGCATTTTCAAGAGTTTTTTTATTCCTTCCTTGTTCTTTTTTTTTTTTTTTTGCTTTTCTGAGGTTTCCACTGAGGAGTAAGAGGAATTTAGTATGTGGTAGATTACAACAATTTCTCAAGCATGGTGTTGCAAGCATATCAGTGGCAGATAACATGAAAAATGTCAAAGAATTTCAGGAGAAGGTTAAAGATTAAGTATCTATTGTATGCGTCTCAAAGATAAAGTCTGTGAAGAAAAACAGGTATTTTCAAACTGTTTAAAAATAATTTAAAGGGAAAAAGAAAAAATTGCATGCTAAACCCAGCAAAAATTACTTAACTGGATATTTTTTATTGCACATCATTATTTCTTTAAGTCTCCAGACATAATTTGAATTGGGAGATTTTCATCAGACAACTACCAAGCATGAGGAATCACCATTTCAATTTCAGCACAGTATGGGGGAAATGTCTATGAAGTGAAGATATACATTGCATAAGGGAAATAATTACCAACACGGCTACATCAGTCACACACAGCAAAGCCCCCTCTGCACTGCATTCCTCGCATTCGCTTGTGCAAAACTTTGGCTCAATGTAACTGTTATCAGCTTTAGTACCTAATAACTTCCCTGTCTGGAGAGCAGGCGGTTGTATGGACTGGATTCTGTTACATTCCCTTGACATGGCATGACAAATATCTCAGAGATTTCAAGGCTTTTGTACCTGTGCCCGTCACAGAGCACGAGCAGATGTTGCATTAAGTGTTCCTGTTTTTACACCTTGCAAGTCGTGGGTTCTTGACAGATGTGCTGGAGCAGATCCCTGTGCTTGCACCAAAAGAACTCCAAAATACTCCCACTAGACATCCCCATTTCCTCATGACTTCTTTTTTTTTTAATGCACGCCTAAACAGCTCAAGAAAAGCATTTAATTTCCCACAAGGGAAGTTCCATGTGGCAAACTTATTTTCAGCTGCTTGCTTAACAAATACAAAAACTCATTTTACGCTTTTGTTTGGGAAAGTGCCTGACATTTATGTCAACGCAGTTTTGGTAACAAAAGCATAAGTTTAGACACAAGTAGCAATCACTTAAAACCTTCCAAAAGTTATTCCTTAAAAAAAATAAAACAAAGAAAAAGAAAAGCACAAATATAAGATACAGAAAACACAGAGAACAAGAAAATTAAAACTACTTTAGTCAAGAATTTACAAAAAAAGCATTGAAGATCCAGCCAGTGTTCTGCACTAGTTCAGACTTGCATGGTGTTTGTTGGCATAGTGTGTGCCAAGGACTCCATTCCAGAAAATCCTTACAGAAATTCGCAGAACCTTGAACTTAAGAAATTTTAAAAAGAAGTCTTCAGTTGACAAAAGCACTGTCTTATGCCATGAAACATTTGTACCCAATCAGAAAACACTATAAACCCACAGAATTAAAAAAAAAGCACATGAAATCTCTCTTGAAGTGACAGCTAGGACCCAACAGCAGCCACACGGCCAAGGGGGCTCCCAAAGGGTGTCAGCAGGCAAACAACGCTCACCTGCACCAGCAGCTCCACGGGTACACATTCAGCATCAGCACTGAGAAGCCTCGATCAATTTGTTAGCATGTAAGCTGGCAAAAACACAGACTAAAAGGTAAAGCCAGACATTGGAGAGTGCCAGTCAGCCATGCCTTGCTGGCAGCATGAGGGAGCCAGATTCCTCCCCATTTAGCCACCGGGGCAGGCTCCTCTGCTCCAGCTCAGCAAAACAACCAATAAGCCCAAGTGTATGTTTCCAATATTGAGAAAACTAGCACACTATTCAGAACATAAACCTCCTCTGGCTGAACTCCCATCATTTACTCGGGGTTTGGATCTCTAGACCAGCTGCATTGTTAACACAAGGTGTCCTTTCTCTCTGTTTATCCACAAACCAGCACCTGGAAGGCAAGCCAGCTGCTTCCTTACTCCTGCAAGACTTTTGCCCTGTTTGCCTTCAGTGCAATCCAGCTCTGATTTATGTATGGTTTACACCAAGGCAATTCTTCTATTTCCACTGGCATTGAAGGAGTGTATTCAAAGACAAGAGCTTTAGGCTGCAAAATGCAACGATTGCTCTATGCACTTAACAGACATAAAAAACCCCAAACAAAATTATGAAGGCTGTATCTTACATTGGATACTTCAAATCAGTTCAAGAATCCAGTCTTGCTCCTGGTTCCCAGCTAGCTTTGAACCATGGTCCTTTTCAACATCTCCCCACAGGAGAAAAATAAATATTAAAAAAATCCCAAACATTAAAGTACAAACACATTTCTGAAAGACCTTTTCTGTACATATAATTCTAGGCTAAAATTTCCAAGTGTGACATGCACACAACTCAAAGCATAAAACAAATATGCCCAAAAGTGATGCTGAGAAAGGCCCTGAGGTTTGTACCTATTGATAGCTCTGTGGCTGGCACATCCTTCTGTTAATGAAACATAAGCTCCATTCACATTTTGAATTGCTGCTCATCAAAGAGCTCCAAAACCAGGGAGAACAAAAGATGTTGAATTCTCATAGTTATTTGTGTTGCTTGTAAATGTTTCCCAAGCCACAACTCCCCATGCAAGCTTTTGAGCCTAAAACCCAAGAGACAAATAATTATGGAGAGGAAGACTGCCAAAACACCAAGACAGAGCAGCAATAGAAAGCAACAAACAGCTAAGAATTAAGTGGTACATAGGATGCTACCTATTTGTTACACTGAATGGTGACATCTTCACTGATGCCCACTGTCTTTACAGGGGAGTGGTGACAGGATTTAGACTGGCACAGCTATCCCTGCACCAGAGCTACCTCAAGTCCACACTTGCATGCAAAGTGCTGGAAAATTATCAGGAGACGTGGATTCCTCTCTGGGTACTGTCAAGCCAAGTTTGCTTCCTTTGGGCCACAGGCTACATTGCACATGACCTGGAACAAGCCAGCTTATGAGATGGATGTGATGGGCTCTGTTTTGTCCTTTGACCACTGTGGGTACTGACCCAGTAATCCCCCCCACACAGGATTCTGCATCTCTACAGAGAGAAGCTTGCAGGCTCAGCTGGGACCCATCACTTTAATACAACCATCTTTGATGTTCCACATGGAAACTAAACTATCTCTCCTTACATTTGCTCACACCAATGTAAACCCAGAGGCACTTGTACATAAATGGATTTTAAGGAACCAGCCCGAAGAACAGAAAGAATCTTGATTTCTATTAAACCAATGCAGCCACAAGAGTGCTTAAGCAAACCCTGGAAAATGACCTCCCAAATGTTTCAGCACATACCCCACCAGACTGGAACCCCAGCGAGATGCAATGTGCTCCATCATCTTCCAAAACATTAACACTGTGGGGCCACAAAGAGCTGGAATTTTCCACAGGTGGGCTCGAGGAAGGCAGCTCCATGGCTCTGTGCAAGCGCTCGGCACCTCAGCAGGAATGATGCCAGAGGCTGCACACAGGAGCAGGTGCTGGGCTGCCTGGGCAGGTGCAGGACAGGCACCCATGGGGACCAGCTGTGTGCGTGTCTGAGGAAAGGCAAAGGGCACACACAGCTGGGGTGCCCAAGGGAGAGGTCAAACAGAAGAGAAATCCATCAGTGGGAAGAGCAGCCACTGCAGGGAGTGAGGTAAGGCAGCAACACACAGCAGTTCCCTTACTTCAGGGAAATTTCACTGGATGCAATGCTCTCCCACTTCTGAAAAGACAACAACACATTTCTAACCAAAAACTAGCAGTGGAAATACAATAAGAGGAGTTATTTTGCATCTGCCTTCAACAACTGTGTACCTCAGAGAAAAGAAAATCCTCACTCATGAAAACATGCACCACACAGACAATGTGATACCACTGTAAGAGGAAAAAAAGACATACCAGGAAGGAGGCTTCACTGGTTTGGTTTCAAGGTTTTTTTTTCACCTGATCATGAAATGGACACTGGACTTATTTTTCTAGAGTAAAGACTTTAGCTATTACTAAAAATTGTTCAGATGAGTTGTGGATGCCCAATCCCTGGATGCTCCTTCCGTGGAAGTGTTCAGAATGAGGCTAGGCAGGGCTTTGAGCAAGTGAAAAGATGTCCATGCACATAGCAGAGGGGTTGGATTCATTGATTTTTAAAGGTCAAACCAAAATATTCTATGATTAAAAGACACCTGGAGATTTCAACTGGTTTTAAAAATTCTATAAACACTCTGAAAAAGACAGGCAATCAGGCACTGACAATTCAGACCTCCCAGGGATGTAATTTATCATCCAGTATGTTTTTCTGAATTGTAACAATTCAAGATCTATCAGACACAGAATTAACACACAGGACGGAGAATATCCTGTATTACAGAACCACACACTTAAAAAGAGAGGATGAGGAAGAACCTGTAAATATAGTGAAAACACATTTTTTTTAAGATACATAACATTTTCTCCTCCACCTCCTTCTCAGACAAGAAGGATTACAGTGAGAGGGCAAATTAAGTACCTTTTAACAGCACAGGTGCTGTGGAGATAGAGGAAGGACAGCAGTATAAAATTTTGTATTTCACAGGTTTTATGAGAAGACAAATTGAGTATTAGTTTCTTTTCTTTTAACAAAAATAAGGTTAAATATGTTTAAGAGGGGAATGATTTAAGAAAATATGGACTACACCACATGGCAATTGAAATCCAGCCACCCTTAATGACCAAAGCTAATCAGATTTTACTATTAATGTCAGACACTAAAGAATTCAGCTCCTACTTGAATGAAATGTATATCTGAATAGTAAGAAAGAAGACTGATTCTCTTTCAGGATTTGCCCCCATCTGTTTATAAGAAGAAAGCCTGGTTTAGGGAATATCTGAACCTACTTCAGACACATTTAGTGTAAAAGTAAGGAGCATTTCTCCGGGTGGCAACAGCCCCTAAGCTGGAACTCCTGAAGATAATAATGAAGAAAGTGAAGCTCTGGGATTCAGGGAGGAACTACAGGGACACAAAAGCAAGTTCTGGTGATAGAGCTGGATAGGCTGGAGAAGGTGTGAAGGGCAGGACATGGCCCCAGTGTGATACCTCTGGGAATTCCCAGGCCTTTAGGCTCCACAAGGGAGTAGTTCCTGCACAGGGACTTCAGAAAAATGGGACTAGAACCCACATAAAGACAGGCAAAATTTCATCCTCTCTTTGCAGACAGTGTTCTCCTCAATATCTCTTTTCAAAAAACCAACCAACCCAAATATATGTACCCACCCTGCTGCAATCACCTTTTTTTTTTCCTTTTAAGTAAAAAGCAACAATTTAGAGAGTACAAAGAAGAAAAAGCGTAAAATTGCGAAGACACACAGTTCCTAAGAAATTACATTGTATCGTGCTTTTTGAACTTTTAGGAACCAAAACTTTTTGCATTTTTTTGTTCATTTTGTTAAATAACAGCCCCACTCCCCACCTTCTAAGTGAAACACTATGTTTTAGAGAGTGTGTGCCACGATGCCCATGGGAGGGATTTCTCACAGGAGATGCACAAAGCAATGCACTGGTCATTACTGAGGATCCTCCATCCAGCCAGTGCAAACCCCATGCAGTGCTGGGAATAGGGTGCCCAAGTTTCAGAAGTGCTGAGGGAGCCAAAAGCCCAAAGAACAATAATGGCTGCAGAGGGCTCTCAGCCTCCAAAAAGGAAAACAAAAACCAGCCTGGGTAAGCCAGTCCTACACAAAGGTTTTGGGTGAGCAAGGACAGCTCCAACTGTCTTAATGAGAAGCAGTCCAACACATCCCTGCCATCAGGTCAGGAAGCTCAATAACAGCACTGGGGCTCCACTCAAGGCCTGGTGAGACAATCACATCAGCCTCAGTCTACCTAGTGCCAAGGCAACGGTTATGCAATGACAGAAACAAAACGTTGTATTCATGGGGGACTGGATCAACAGCTGACAAAGGCTTCTTTTTGTGACTTCTTTTTGAAGTACTTCATATGAAATTTCTGCTCCAAGTCCCCTCTCCTGACTGACCAAACTGCCATTAACTCAGGCACAGCTTGGTCATCCAACAACACTTGTAAGCAAAGAACTCGGCAGACCTTGGAATTTTGTGTTGTCATTATCATCATTATGAGCAAAATGTTCAAGAAAAGTTTTCTTGTCTTTACTCCCCTTTTCCCAACTGCTACATTCAGGACAACACATTCTATATGGACATAAATTATATATTCACACACTGTTGCAGACCCATGGTGTGCAAGAGTAACTTTAGTGGTTTTAAGATTTTACAACTGAAATAAAGATGGGCTTCTCTTTAAGGTGAATCACTCACAAAGATTTAAAACAGCGTTTTGATTCCAAACTGCTAGCAACTTAATTCACTGAAGGAAAACCAATTTCACACACTTAGCAGCAAAGACATTTAAGAACAATTTTACATGGAAATCAATACTTTTCCCTTAATAAGGCAGTAAAAACATTCCTTTGTTTCTATCCCTCTTCCCTCCCCATTCCAAGATTTATTGGACATCAACCCATGCCAGTAAAAGTGTAAGTTAGGGGGAAGACAGTAAGTTATAAACAAGAGGAGAGGCTGCCCACTTTGCAGTTTCATTTAATATCAAAAATTCACACAGGAAAAGAATAGTCTAAAAAATTAGTATCAGACTGTGGATATAAAAAATAACCTTATTCTGATGCTGCTAACCAACAGCTGGTTGGTTTGTTTCAACCACAAGAGCTGCTGAGGCTACAGGAATCAGTACTTTACTGTGCACTAAAAGGGGTGTAGAAAACTTCTAAAAAGCTTAGTAAAAAGACATTAATACTAGAAGAGTCTGATCCTCACTAAGCTAGGGAACAAACCAGTTAATAAGCATTTAGAAATTAGGGAATTAGGTGATGCGAATTAATTTAACAAAGTAGCAACCATAGGAATTCCATCAGCTTCCTTTAGCTTTGGCTGAGTAATTAATTTTTTTTTCTTCTTAATTAAACCAGAGACAGTGCCAGCATCAGTATGTGCATATTAACACTCGGGCACGCACTGATAGCTCTGCTTTAGCAGTTGCAACCTCCAAGCATTAATATGCCAGTGGCAAACCAGACCAAAGATAGAAAAAATACAGCTGTATCTTTTCTTTTCCCAAACCTCCTAACTTTCAGTACTGCTTAATTAATTTGGGTGTATTTATGGTTGAGAGTTCGCTGGAAGCAGCCCATACACTCAAAGTCCCATGCTAGAAGGATGGGAATGCTGAAGATGAGCACTGACTGCCGACGGACCCATGTGCGTACGGATCTTTCCCTCCCTAGGGCCCCACTTCTGCTCCCGTTAACACACTCACGCAAGCGCTGCCCTCCCCGTGAGCTCGGGAACAGAAGTCGCCACTTTCCACCCCCCGCTGCCGAGGGAACAGCGCACCACGTTATCCCAAGGGCCCGCGGGATTCCCTAGCGCTCACACCTAAACGCATCGCGCCCGGCACACGGAGTACTCAGCACTGCCCGCTCCACCCTCCTGCCTGTGTCCCGAGGCTATTCCCCCTCTCCCGACCAAAGTTCCCAGCCCGGCAGGAGCTGACCCGCGCCCCTGGGGTCTGGCGGAGGGGCTGCGCCCCCGCTCCGCCGTATGCCGCGGGAAGCCGGGCGAGACCGAGCCGGGCGGCGGCACCGAGACCCGCGGAGAGCCCCGGGCACGCTCCGGCCCCACGGCCGCCCCTGTTCCCCCGAGTGCGCCTCTTCCTCGGCGTCTGAGGGATGGACCACGGGATGGAGAAGCTCCGGGCCGGCTGCCTACAACCGCCTGCGAAACTACAGATCCCGCATTCTGCATTATTATCATCATCATCCACATCAATGATTTACTTTCAGAGGAAGGGAACGCTTTGCAGCTGGCGAGCAAGGTCCCGTTGTCCCGCCGGACGCCCGTCCCCGCTCCCGCTCGCTGCGCGGAGTTTCTGCGGCAGCGGCGCCGAGCGAGCCGGGCGGAGGGGCGGCCGCTCCCGCTCCCCGCGCCGCCGGGGCGCTCAACAGGCGGCTGCCGCTGCCCCCGCCGCGGCTGCCCCGCACCTGCCCCCGCGCCTGCCCGCCCTGCCCGCCGCCGCGGCTCCCCTGCGGCCCCGGGGCGCGGGCTCTGCCGCAGCCGCGCTCGCTTACCCATGGCTGGTTCGCGTGGTCCGGGCGGTGCGGAGGGCGCAGGGCAGGGGCTCGCTGTGCTGTGCCGGGCTGTGCTGTGCCGGGCTATGCCGGGCCGGGCTGGGCTCTGCTGTGGTGTGCCGGGTGAGCGGGCTGGCGGAGAGCAGCGGCCGCAGCTCTCGCAGTGGCGGGCTCGCCTGCGGCGGGAGCGAGGGGCGGGAGGGGCGGGGCGGCCCCGCCTGCGCCGCCTCAGGGGCCCGGCCCGGCCCGGCCGCGCGGGGCAGGCGGCACAGCGCCCCCTCTCGGCCGCCGCCGCCCGGGGGCTCGCCCTCGGTTCCGCCGCTGTCCCCGTCCTGCTCCAGCCCGACAGACATCCCCCGTCCTGCTCCCGCCCGACAGACATCCCCCGTCCTGCTCCAGCCCGACAGACATCGCCCGTCCTCGGGGGCTGCCAGGGACGAGCCGCCGCGGGCAGGCAGGACCCCTCACCCTCTCACCTTGGGAACCTGAGCTGCGGGCACCCTTGACCTTCAGAGGCACCTGCCCCCTAATGTTTCTCTGTGACAATCAATGGCAAGGGCACTGCGTGCTCAAACACATCATTTCATTCATTACTGGCTGTACCCGTGCTCAGCAATGTGATTCTTATCTTCACAGCCCCTTCCGAAGCGCCTCATGCCGCTTCCCAGCGTCACGCAGCACTGCGGGAGCTGCCGCCTCAGCGGCGTTCCAGCCACACAGCCGGGCGCGACCGTGCTCGCAGGGACTCTGTCACTCTTCAGGCACTGCGAGGAATGTGGCTTGGCTTTGGGAAAATTCGGTGAACGGGACCCTGGTAGTAACAGACTTAGTTCGGGGGCATATGGGTGGCTTCTCCCTTAGGACGTTACCAGCAGCCCCTTTCGCATACCGAGATGTTGGAGGTAAAATAACAGTGTCACACAGGAGTGATCCTTCACAGACGCTGAAGACAGGTATGGAACAGAGCGGCAAAGTCAGCTTTTTCAGTTTAGTTGCTTTCCTGATTTGGAGTTTTACCATTAGAGAAATTTGATTGCTTCAGTTGCAAAGGCCCATGCTTTAGACCAAATAAGTGCATCTACAGTGACTAGTATCAATCAGATTGTGCTGATTTACATTAACTGGGTATTTGGCATGCATTTCCTTTGTCATTGCCACAATAATAATACACTAATCTTCTGTTATTTATGTGTAGTGTAAGGATATACTTCATTTCCTCCTATGATCATTAACACATCAATCTATTCAATTATGTAACAATATTTTTCACCTCAAATTGAGATTGCTTGCTTAAGAACATATTAATAACGTTCAAAAGCAAAAGAGTGACAGAAGTGTGAACACTAATTTTTGGGGAAATTAGTTCATACTTTGGAAATTCAGGCCCCTGCTCCCAAAATGGCATGAGCACTCATTATTAAAGTTGCAAGTTAATGTGTGGTTTCTTGTCCATTAACAAAAAAATCACAGTCTCCTGGGCCAAAATGATCTGAGGCTTTTGCATTGATTAATGAATATATATGTTTTTCCAGTAAGGTCTGTGGGCTCAACACCATGCAAGCACCATGGGACCAAATGCCTCTCCTCTAACAGGAAATAAGTGGATTGATGGAGTAAGCCATTTTATAAAGATAGAAAAAAAATAAATAGCTAAGCTGATCACTAGCAGGCTGCTTCCAGACCCCACTGGGAATTAAAGTAGATGGGCTATACACCTTCAAAAAATCAGATTAATTATGGAAATAGCACATGACCCTTAACTAGAGTGGCAAATAGCATTGAAATATGGCAGGAACAAGAGGCAAATGGTAAGAGCATTCCACTGTGTGCAGCACTATGTGCTGGTGAAGGTGTTAGTTTCCTTTTTAAAAATAAAAATAGGTTAAAAATTTTATGTTCTTTGAAGTTGGTACAGCATGCTGCTTGATTTATAATAGAATCAGCTGAAAAATGTCCCTTAGTTCTGACTCTACTTGCACTTATGGGTAACTCTACATCACTGCAATCCATAGGATGAGTTTTTCAAGGGAAGTTGGTCAGTGCTGTCCAGACTGGGTTTACGCACTAGCACTGAAGTACGAAGCAGCTATTGCTAAGGGAGTGCAGAAGAAGTCCATATCAACACATTTGCAGTGAGAGGAGGGACTCACTTTCTGCCATTCTCAGAAATGTTGGTCATTTTTCTCTCCAAAAGGTAAAGCAAAGAACAGCTGTCCAAATATTGGTTATGGCTCCAGTCAGTGGGGATTTCCACTCACAGAGGTACCAAGTCTCTGATAAGTGAAGAGAGAAGTTGACAAAAGTTTTGGTTCCTTAAGCAAAACTACACTGCAATATTCAATTGAGGTCAAGGAAACAGGAATACTTGAAATTTCTGCTCGGAATAGAATCTAATGTATTTCATTTCAGAACCAATATGTCTGGAGAAACAGATATTTCCCTGTTTAGGAAAGGCTTATGGCTGGTTTCTGGTCCATGCTCTTGCTCTTGTATCTAGCACACAATGTAGAGGACAAAGGCTGAAGCGTGCAGCATTTCAGCAAGTGTCCCTGTCTGAATGGTTCCTTGGGTGCCACAGCTGGTAGATGTAAGGAAGGGATAAAGGCCTGCTGTAAATGATGCTGGAAGCCAGACTGATCCAAACAATCTCTTATCAAGGGGTTATAAAACGACTGTTGCAGATTTGATCTACAAAAGAGAAAGCAAAGGTTAGAATTCTGCATTGATTAATGTCATTGTCTATGTTGGGTGCTTAAAACTTTTTCCATAGTTTAGGTGACAACCTGCAAACATTTTTCTGCGTGCAGAGTTACCCTAATACCAACATCATGATACCAGGTGTTTCAAAAGACACCTTCACTCCCTGTAGCAATATGCTTGGATTACCTCCTAACTTATTCTGGAGCAGTATGTTCCTCTCTGGAGATGTTTGAAGGAGACCATCTGATGTTCAGAAGAAGATTTAACTTCAGTCTCAAGATTAGTCAAGAAGAGGAAAGATGGAATGTGGGGGGTGTCACTAGTTGTAACTGAAGGCATGGCATAAGTATGAAATATCATATTTTACTGTATTTGACCATTTCCAGCAATTAGTGGAGAAACAGATTTCTAGATTAAGGGAAGACTCATTGCATATAAATTTTTTTTGCTGTTTTAGTTTACCAGACTCCATCTGGTTCTCCACTTCTCCACTGCAGAACATCCCAGGTCTAATACAAATCCCTTTTCTGTGGATGGAATGGTGTGATAGCTGCTGTTACCTGTTTGTCTCTGTTTTCCACTCCCACTCTTTCCTCAGTCTATCTAACTAGACAGATTGCCCTAGGCAGGAAACCTTCCCAACTAAAAACAGAATCAAAGGCAGTGTGTTTCCACTTAACGTTTCAGCTTTGACTAAACATTCTGGTGCATTAAAGACAGTGGTTTAATAAAAACATGTGCTAATGGGTTGTGTGTTTCAGTGGGTTCTCAGCTCCCACATCAGCTGTATGTGAGGCCCTATCCCATGGCTCCCTCTGCTAACAGTGAAGCTAATGGTTAATCATGAAATTCCTTCCTCTCACTATTACATAGGCAGTGTCAGTGGGTACCAGTCATGGCCACTTTCCAGAGGATTAGAATGAGTGTATGGGGTGCTACTCTGCTTTTGCAAAAATCCTGCAAATTTCCAAAACTTTTTAAAATCAGGGACCCATAAAACAGCCTCCTTTTGAATGTTAACATGAATGTATTTTAGCTTTAAGGAAATCAGAAGTGATAAAAACTGGTTTTAGTTGCAGTGAGTGTTCTCTGAGGCCTTTCTCAAGGGGGGTTCAGCCATCCTCTCTGTACTGAGCTTCTGTGATTCCATGTACAGTTCAGGCATACTGTGGTTTTTCTCTCCCATGTGATCTTGTGTTCACAGAGGCCGTGGATGTTAAAGAGAAGCAAGGTGACAGCTGGATTCCTTTGTACACTTTGTGCACTTTATATCTGTGTGTAAAGAAGAGGTGACCTGTGTGGTCACCTCTCAGCATCTCGAGGCACATCAAGGGGAATGACTCATGCACTCCTCTGTCTTTGTACCAGTTATGTGAAGCTGATCCACTGTAGACTCCAACTGCTGCTACCAAAACCACTTTTTAGTGCTCACTGCAGAGAGGTGTTTGCAAAGCTCGTCCAGCAAAATGCTGAACAAAACGGTTCAGATCATTGGCACTGTTTAGTCCAGGGGAAAAGAGAGAAAGGGAAAGACAAAAAGTGAGAAGTAATTTGATGCAGTTTAGCCAACCTGCTAAACTGCATCAACTATCAAAGATAGTTTTTTATACTATCATACCCCTCAGGTATGATAGTATAAAAAATAAATAATCTTCAAAATGAAAAATGCTTTTTATTACCAAGTAGGTCACATTTCCAACAACTGTTTCTCAATATGTAAATATAAGCAGTGATTGCTTTGAAAAATATATAATTATATATCCCACAAAATGCATATTTTTTCCCAATGCATCACAGTTAATTTTATCTGAAAATTAGTGATTACCATTTTGGTGTTAATTATGGAGTACTAAATACATCTTCAGTGTTAAAAGACAGACTCATGTCTATTTCATATACCCCTTGTGGAACTCACTTGTGGAATTAACAATGTTGTTTTATGATTTTAGAAGCCCCCAAAAAATAGGAGATATCATTGGAAACAAAGGATTAATATATTGATTAGATCTCTGCTTTTGCTTAGGCATACATAAGGGACCTTACCCTAAGCACAGAATTTTTCAATTACATGCAAGGATATTCTGTGAATGCCCCTGAGAGATCCAGGTCTGAGGGGCACCTTATATCACGGTATGAGCTGTTTTTATTCTGGATACACACAGTTGCTTCTGTGCCTTTCTCTGTCTGCATGTCACATATATAACCCACACCTGGTAGGGAACCATGGAGGAAATAATATGTGGTCTGAGAGTGCATGAGTGGTTTCAGTAAAGCATATATAGAGCAGAAAGCTTGCGAGTGAATGAGTGCACCAACAATCTGAAAACAGATGAGTGTTATACAGAAAAAGCCACAAGTGGATACAACCTTTCCTTTCATGTGCAGCCCATCTCATTTCAGCCTCCTGAATGGATCTGTGAAATGTAGAAATGCTGACAACCCTTTCTCCTAGTGAGAGAGAGAAAAGTCTTACCTCCTGCTATGTGAATCATGATACAATAATCCCATGAAGGCATTCTTCCACATACCTCATTCTAAAACATTTGGGCTAAAAAATTCACTTGAGATTGATCAGAGATGATGAGTTCAGTCTAGAAGTCTTGGCTATAAACACTTACTGAAGTGCTTTGCTATTGTGAGGTATGATCATGTGGGCTGGAGAGGCCAGCCTAGGGTCTTTAGGGGGAGCTGACTTAAATGTATGGATTATCCAACATTTTCATTAGTACCACCAGGGAGATTTGAATGTGGAATAATTTGCAAATGAAGAAACGAGAGGGGGACAAAATGCATACCCAAGAAACATTAGTATTCAACTTCAGAGCAACCTCTGTGTGAGCATATATGCACTCATTGCAATATTCTGAAAATAATTGCATACATATGTATGTTAGCCCCACCCTCCAGTGGCATCAATAGATTTAACCTCAGTTTTCTGTTGCACTGCAAATTAAGGGAAAAGACTTTATTTTGAGAGCATTGAACACATGGCTGCCATCCAACAACTTCAGCATGGCAACTTCCCAAGAAAGTGCTCCAAGGCAGCCTAATCAGGACAGAATTCCTGGCAAAGTACATTTTGAGACAAGGCTCTCTCTCTTTTTCCAAAGTAGAAAACTCCTTTGATGGCAGGCACAGAGAGCATTTAAGAACATTCTCAGGTGCCTTTTTTGCAAACTGAAAAATCAAACGCAAAAAAACTGGGGAGGAAAATTGCAGGACTCATTCTAACACTTTTCCTGCTTTAGTTGGGCAGTGGAGACTGAGAAACAGCCAGCTGATTTCACTTTAGTTCTCATTTTTTTTTTACTTCTGTCAATAGGTACAAGCTCGTAACTGATTACAGGTTTTTATGCTGCTCTGTAAACATGAATAGTGTCTTAACCTCTATCACAAAGCTTAGTTAAATTATCTCCTAAAGGGCCACTCAGCTTTAGTTTTCTACTCACACACATTCCAAGATGCTGGTTTGGGTTTTGTGTTGGGATTTTCCCTCCCCACACACAGTATGTTTTATTGCTTCTGTACTGCTCTTCCTGCTTTGCACAGTGCACTTCTGGCAAGTGGCTATACCCAGAGCTGTGGTTTGTGGCAAAAATGTGATGTGTTGGGGGAAAGATGGGAAAGACTCCATTAGCCAGCAATAATGTAACATCCTTGCTGTGCCCACAGTGCCAACAGGCTGCAGAGGATGGGTGTCCTGGGCTGGGGGAGCTGCAGGAGCTGGCACAGCCCTGCAGGTTTTTCACTGGGAGGTAACAGGAGCAGCTCGAAACACAACATTCTCCATCAGAGATGTAAGATGTGGTTTTGGGAGGAAGGTGTAGCTTCAGATCTGCTGACATCATGGAAATGCTTCACCTTCTGACTTCACAGAAAGCCAAACACATTAGACCTGCCAGAAATGTGACACTTGGGAGTAACAAAGCTCAAGCCACTCTGGTCAGATGAGTGAAAGCCCTCCCAGAAAGCCCAACCTGATAAATGAAACTGAGGAACTTTAAAAATAACGAGATGACATTTTGATATTAAATGTTGAGTTTGGAAGATTAATGTAACTTTTCATTCCCTAGACTAATAAACCTGGTGATTTTTTCCTAAAAAAATCCAAACACCTATTCTAAACAAAAGCATTTTTGTCCTACTTTCAGTACAGACAGCTAATTTTTTGCAAATGCACAAGTACATGATTAAAACATAAAAGCAGAACACACTAGTCACCCATAGGTATCCATTCTTCAATTAGGAGAGATAAAAAAATAAATGAATGTGTCAAGTATCTTCCATTGATAATACTCTTATCCTTTATTTATAGCATATATAAATAGAGAGGAGTGCCTGTATTTTTTAAATAAAGAACACTTTTTTAAGACTCTTGTTATTTGATTCTTGTTCTCCTGGATATCATCTTCAGCAAATAGAAAAATAATATTCCAAGTGAGGAATGTAATAAAACTTTTTATTAAAACTATATTAAACACGTTATACTGTCATAGGTGAATCTGGATTCTTACTTTTAGTACTTCTTAATAAAATTCAGGCTGAACATGAGTGTTTTGTAACTGCCAGATAGCCTAGAACATTAATTCTGCCATCCAATATTCCAAGGAAATAGCTTCTTTGTGTTTAAAAGATGAAAGGGCCACAGAAAAACCAAACATCACAAGAACCTGGCCGACAAAATGCCCCAAGGCCATTAAAGAAGCTACAGAAACTGCAGCTTGTACAATTATTGCCAAAAGACAACATTATTTCTAACACCTTTTGGGCTGTTAGAAGTGACACTGTTTGAAGTCCACCTTGAAAAGGAAGCAGGAGTGCATGTCCAGGCCTTGAAAGAGTGTGCAAGGGCTCATGCATATGAAGTATCAACAAGGTGATGCTGGATGAGCTCAGAGGTGACTGCCCAGAGCCCTGGTGGCAGATGATGTGCAGGAGAACCAGAGAAAACACCCACCAGGGGTTATCAGAGCATTTCCTGCAGTTCTGTAGGACAACACAGGTTGAGGCAGAGTCAAATGAGCCTAGCAGGCTGGCAATTAAGGCAACAAACCAAGCAGGAGCCAGGGAAAGGTACAGAGAGGGAGGCAAAGCTCTGCAGGCAAGCCCACTGAGGGAAACAGGGAAAGGAAGTGATGAGCAAAACAGGAGACAATATCTTTCAGAAAGGAAAAAAAAAAGGTCCTACTACAGCGATTTTCTAAGGCACCAGGTGCTGCTCTATCTGCAGTTTCATCTAAACACATCTCTGAGGGAAATGGGTGGTTTGGCTCATGTCCTTTCTTTCCTATGACTCCCACAGGTTTTGAACCCTACTGTTATAGACTTTCAGGTTGAAAAATTCCAGTGGTTAAGTTAAGTTAGAAATCTGTAGTCATTAGAATAATGGGAGATCCCTAGAGAGAGCCAACACTGCTATGCAGAAAATTTATTAGCAGCAGGAACAGAGGCCTGTATCAGCACTTTACTGGTGGATAAATCAGTGGGTTTGCTAATGATGTTTCGGTTCTCTTGATTGAATTGGATTTGTAAGAGAAATGCAGCTGCAGACTGAATTGCTTTATATGACAAGAGAATAATGAATAGCCAATCCTGAACACCCAGGGTTTCTGTATATATGGGATAATTTAGCTTCCGTTCTTGTTGTTATTATTTTATATGCAAATGAAATTATCAATGCCTTTATATAATAACTTCCTGGATCACATTTATTCTAGAGCTTTTGCCTGTTTGTGTGCAAGAGAAATTTCTTTCCCTCATTTTAGCCAGGGTTTTATAGTAAATCCAGCTCCTGCTGGAGCCTGTGGGAGTTTTATTGTGTTATGGATATGACCCATCCAGAGGACATTGAAAGTGAACAGAAAATATTGAAACTGCCTGTGATTATGAGGGTGCTATTATTTATTTGGAGATAGGGTCCATTACCTTGTGCTATTATTTGCATGTTACATCTACTGGGTTTTGCATATTTGATGTTTACTTAACATGCACATCAGGTTCTTTTAACAATAGTGTTTCAGAGATGGTCTGGCTAAGTGCCCTCATCAGCCTCTTGCTAGGTTGTTCTCTGGGGTTCCAGCCAGTCAGTCTTTATGTGTTTGAAGCTCTAAATAGGCTACTGCTCCCACTCTGAAGGATCACGCCAAACTGAACCAATGCCTGCTGGAAAAGTAAAAACTGGGATGCCAGCTGGCCAAGAGGGCTGAAAAGAGAGAAAAAAGAGATAAAATCATTCTTACATCGAGAAACTGCCTTAGCAACGTCCTCATCTGCTGGGTGGTAATAGATCACAGTTGCCTGGTTGGTCTTCCAAATGGCTGAGCTCCCACATTACAGTTACTCCTTGCCCTTGGAGGTGCAGTTGACTGAGATGTACTGTTGAGACACATAAATTTAACAGATGGATTGTGCAGGCCAGGCACTGTATCCAGCAATTGTTTCTCCCACTAGGGGAAAGTCTTACAAAAGCTTTCCCTGGTGTTCAACAGGATTGTGGTGGTTCATTGCACTGCAGCTTCAGAAAGGTTTTGGGTGACTGGCTGCAGTGGAGAGAAACAAACTGGCAGTGACACAATTCCCACCATTTGCACAACAGTGAGAAAATTTTCTTTCAGGTAGGAAAAGAGGAGAGAAAAATCTTCCCTTGTCCACTGACAGGCCAGGGGCAATGCTGTGGGAAGGGTCTTGGTATTTTCTGCTTTCAGCATTTATGGTGCCAGAGGCATTGACCAGAAAATCTGGTCATCTCCTTTAGTCCTTCTTGTGTGCTCTGCTGGCAACTGAGTGTCCAGGCAACAGTTTCTGCCCTCCCTGTGCGAGGCAGACAGAAGTGTAGGAGCTGAGAGAGCATCATCAGGCAGCAGAACAAAGTGTGCTGGGGTGGAGAGACACAGTCAGGAAGGAGTCTTTGTGAAAAAGAACATGAGGGAGCAAGAAGAGAGATGTGCTGAAAAGAGCTGAGGAAATGAGAAGCCCAGGAAACCGCTCAGTTGGATTCTTGGACATATAAAGTGTCATGGATGTGGCCAGAAAAATGCAACAGTGCATATTCATTTAATTCCAGGTAGCATCATGGGGGTGGCAGTGGTGGGAGAGACAGTGTAGGCGTTTTTCCTGTATTTAGTATACATTCAGATGGTATTTCAGGCCTTGAAAGTGCAGCTGCTAAGCCACTCAACGTTTTAAAGGTTGCTCAGCTAAAAATATATTTTTAAAAGTCTCAAATTTTAATCCTGGAAACCAGGAAATCAAAATAATGTTGGAAAATCAAGAAACACAACACAATTTTTGGACACTTTTTTTTACAATTATTATAATAATTTTGGGCACCCTACTAGAATGAAAAAAAACTGCATTGTACTTGAGAATCTGCTGAATGTTTTTAGCATTTTAACAATTTTACATAAACTCAGACTTCAAAAGCCTGTCACGAAGGAAGGTGAACTAGCAAAACAAAATTGTTTAATTACTGACTTTTAGTAAGGTATTTAAAAATTTCCAACAGTATAAGCAGTTGGTATGTTTTATTCCAGTAGGACATCCTATCTTTTTGCATTGAGGTGAGCAATTCTGTCATGCTGATGGGGACTATCACACTGCAGGCTGTGCCTGGAATGACAGTTACTTCCAAAAGTAACACAAATCACTAGTGCTCTAATTATTATCAATGTATTTACCACAAAAAAGCTTTAGCTCTAACCATGCGAGAGAAACAGATTTCATTTTGTTAGACTTGAAAATGCAAGTAACACAGCTAGACTAAAAGAGCTATTGAAGGGAAGAGACAGGAAGGCAGCTCTTTTTCTGCTTTTAAACAAATTTAACTGCTGTTGACAGAGAAAGTACAGGACATCTTCCTAAAGCAGGTCTGCATAGTAAAACACACTCAGGAAGGGCAAATAACTAATTTTGTTAACAAGTTCTCTATAAAGCACTTTTGCACTCTGGAGATACATGTTTATGCTCTCACACTGGAGCTCTAGGTGACCTGAAGAGAGATCTGCTCAACACAAAAAGCAAAGGAGGGAAAATTTTGTCTGCCATTTTCTCTATTTTCTGTGGTGATAGAGAAGAGCAGTTCTGGAGTAAGGATTTTCTATAGCACAACACAGCTGTTCTTTCTGATGTGTCCCTGAAAGAATTCACCATCTGGCATTGATGATATCACAGCCTGTTGCCATGGGACCATCATGTCATCACACATATCCCACAGTCAGCATCCTTTCAGAGCAAGACAGTACAGCTGGCACATCCGAGTCCAGCAGCCATCAGAAAAAGGTGACAAGGACCACAGAGCCAGGATATAATGACAAAACCAGCTGCCATGAGCATACCCAGCTACAGGGCTTCTCTGAGGAGGAAGGACTCTCAGTGTGTCCCCCACACCCAGGGCAGTTACATCAAAACAGGACAGGAAATCAGCTGTGGCACTGCTGACACAACTCTGCTGCAGAGCACTATCAATGAAAATGTCAATGTTTTGCTCAACAAATATTTTCTTGTCTCTAGTGCAGTGTGGTCTGGCATTACTGGAAATCCTAAATTCATCAACACATGTAGAAACAAATTGATAAAAAGTAGTGAATACTACTACCTTCCCATTAAGCAGTCTATTATTCATTTGACTGCTCTTAGTTTAAAGTGCATTTCAGATTTATATTCTGCAATCATGTAAGAATTATTCTGTTTGGAAAAACTGACATAACTTTTGTTTCAAGTGCATTGCAGCATAACTGGCTGAAGTTTCATCTCAACCTCACCGCTTTTCAGGAAAGGACAGCAGAAGGGGAGCCTTCAGCTGTTACTCAGCCACTTCATGGAATATGCTACAGACCAGAAGTGTGGCCTTTGATGAGTTATTGCTTAAATAAAAACATACTTCAAGCATTCATTTCTGTGAAGTCCCCGCCCTCTGTCCACATAGAAGATATTACAGGATCTTAATTCTAAAAAAAGCCCAATATACATAATCTGTAACCACGTTTACATTTTTTGCAACTCTCTGACAAAGGAAAACTTAAATTTCCTGGTATTTTTTTACACTCTGCAAGTGAGAGCAGGCCTTGCAGTCTTAACAAGCAGACGTGGAGGTGACAGGAAATGGAATTTCCTAATTAGTTTCTGAAATGTATGAGATGATGTTGCTGGAGGTAGCAGAAACCAGACATAATGACCAAGATCTTTTCCTGTCCAACGCAAAGGATGGGAGTAACACAGCTATGTGAGTATCAAAATTGCTGAAATACAATGCAGAGACTTTTTCATGCTGGCTACTTGTACAAGCCTAGACCAAAAGAGTTTACTGAATCTCGGGCCAAATAAGAAGTAAATGAGATTACATTACACAGCTTAGCACTAGGTGTCTTCCAACTTGAGTCCTTTTGACATCAATAACAGTAAACTTTGGTGGAGCTGAGTCACCAAGCAGGAGGGGTTGCTGTAACTAGAAATGCATGAGATAGCTGAAAGCTGAACCTCAGGACTGAGATTTCAATCTTCATCTGCAGTAGAAGTGTGTGGAAAGGTTCTAAACATCCCTATAAACAGATCAGAAATCTGGTTATTTTCCTGTGTCAACAGCTGATGGCAGCTGTCTAGGGGACATGAATAAAACACTATTTTTTCAGCCCTCCCCACCTATGAGTAAGGTCCAGATTATGGACATCCAAAGACAGTGATGTAATTTATTTTTAACAACTCCTCATAGACTTTTGCCTCACTTCTTATTGAGTCAAGAAATTGTTGCTTTTATTTAAAACAAACTGTTAAGGAGTACCACTTGTAACTCTATTTAGAAGAAATCCCCACCAATCCTTTCCTCTTTTCTCATTCCTTCCTCCCCACAATATATGTTTTGGGGCTGAAAACAACAGTCATGGGGATAGCAGTTATGTGTATTTTGGTTTTTCAAAAGGCTTTGCAGGCAAAAGATCTCAATGTAGTTTAGGGAACCAGCAGTGGTATTTGCACTATTAGGCTGAAAAGTATTTTCTTTTCAAAAACTATGTATGTTTGCATTTACTCTGCTTGCTTGCCTTCTTAGAAGAAAAGGATTCATGATTAAAGAGAAAAAATTTTCTTCTGTCACTATATAATGAAATCCATGCACAGATAATCTCCATTACTCCCTGCAAGCTCAAGAGAAGTCTTTTTCCACTTTTGGCCAAACAAGACAGTGCCATTCCTGGCCTCTCCATATTAATAGTTGAGGCTGAGCAATTCCAAACAATGGAATGAGTCCAAGCAATTCCTCTGCCATGACAGCCAGGTCTCCAACACAACACCCAAATGGCAATGTCATGGTCTGTCACCCACCCACCCTGAGCTCCTCTGCAGTGTCACTGTGTGCCAGCTCAGCAATTCCAGCTTTGTGAGAATACAGGAAGAGGTGTGAAGCCTTGAACACCCTCTGGCTATAACCACCCTTCAGAAGCAGCTGAGACTCCCTTACAGGCTGCTATTCTACCTAGAAAAGAGCCCACAAGAATTAGTGTCCTTTGGACTATCCATGCAGGAACACAGGAGACAACAGGTTAGACAGAGTGGACAGCTGATTGATTAGCACACAAGCATTAAAAAAGATTTCTGTCACAGCATCAATGCATTATTTATAAAATAATACATTTTCCAGGAGCTTACACTTTTAAGAAACCAGAAGGAAAAGTTAGGATCTTTCCTTTTGACAGACTGTATTTCACATTTTGGGCAATAATCTTGGCCCCTCTCTAATTCTTTCAGCCAAAGTGTTCAGCCCATCATGCCAAAAATCACACTTAAAATTCAAGCAGCTGAATCTGTGTCTTGCTTTTCTCAATTTCTACACCAAGAGCTAGACTGCTATTAGTGTAACAAGAGATGAAGATACCAATATTTACAGCATATTTCACGTAATGAATGAGAAGCTTTTACTAAGAGAAAGACACAAGTGACCAAATCTATATGTGTTATATATGTGATGTTTATCCTTCATAAAGGCTGTTACAGAAATTGAGGTTGCTTTTTATTAATGCTTTTTGCAAGTGTGAGATGTTTGCTGCCAGCCATTAATGAGACCCCTGTCAAAAAGGATGAATACTTACCTGTAACGTTGATTGAGAAAATGATGCTCATCAAAAGGGCTGAATCTCTTCTCTGTACAAACAGGCACACTGAGCTGTCAGCTGCTGTATGGGGAAAAAATTCTAAAAGAACAAGAGCCCTTGACAACATCCCTATAAAAGTAAGCAATTTTTCTTTCAGAAGGAAACAGGTCATTGCTTCATTTCGATATTACATTTATATCACACCAATTCTGAAAGGGTTTTTTTCTCATTCCTTTTAAGAAGGCTTTTAGTAGAAAAAACCTATTACATTTTTCTCCTGTCTTCAAAGCATCTTCAACCAATCCCAAACTTTTCTCCTGAAAATAAGGCTGATTTGTTTAACAAATGAGGAAACCAGGTTTTGAAATAAAGACTGATTGGACAACAACTTTTGACTTCAGGGTATAATTCTTTCCACTGGAGCTGGGAAAAGCTCATGAGAAACAGTACCACCAGCAAGCGAAGAATTCCCTTTGGGCAGGACTACACCAGCAGTTGGCATAATTGAAAGTGAAGGTGCAACCTTCTGGAGAAGGGAGAATGAAGTCTGCAGCACCACAGTGGCATTCTAGCTAAGGAACATTGTGTCTTTGGGCAAAAAAGGTGTCCTCCTTTGGGCAAAAAAGTCCTCCATGACTGAGGACTGCAGCATAATACATGTGTGCAAGAAAGGTGAACGTTACAGACAACTGAAGTGCCATTTCTGAGTTGCTGCTGCATTTCCTCCATGATCACATGCTTTTATGTGAAGTATTTATCAGAAATGTAAAATGACATGGAAGATAGAGTAAAAGAACTGCAACACAGAATTTTCAAGTTCTGCTGCATTTCCAGCAAAATGGGACATCTAGGTGTAGTTGGACAGATGTCCCAGTTTGGTGGCCCATCCCCTGAAATGAGATTATTTGGCAGCAACATTTAAATCTGCAGTAGGGTATTTCAGGAGTTAGTACATATCTCCTAAGAAACAATTCATCCTGTTCTCTCTCCTTCTAACCTCATACCATATTTAAACACATTAAACCCTCTTAAAATACTTGAAAGAGCTAAAGGCAAAGCAATTTCCTTTATATATTTCTTTTTATAGATTTATTTTACATTTTACATTTATTTTACATTTTATGTGAAGTAGGAAAGGTATTGTATTCAATGTTTGTCTTATATGAGGTCTCCACAAATACTTTTTGAGACCAGAATTTCTGCTTCTGCTAGCAGAACTAGTTGAATGAAGAATCAACCACAGCAAGAACTGGAACTTGTGTTGAAAAGTAAGAACAGCCCAGCCCTAGCCTACTCATTCTTCTTTTTTTTCCTGAACTGAACTATACAGGGAAAACACCATCACCACACTGGAAACATTTCAAACAGGAAGAGAGAAATTTATGTATGTTAATCTGTGACAGGGTTTTCCCCCAGTGGATACAGCAACCCTCCCATTCATTTTGCACCACACCATGCATGTGTGGTATTGCCTGACATTACTGTGAAAGTCCTGTCAACACTCCTCGTGCTTCTCCATATGTTAAAACCACTCCTGCTCTAAGTTCAATCTTCCTTAAACAATACAGCAGCTAAAAGAAAGCTTTACCATCTAAGAACTGAAGTGTTGTAAGTATGGAGGTTTATTTATATAAAAAAAGAAAAGTAAATTACAAGGTGTTAAGAAGAAAATTTATTTGGTCAAAGGAAGGAAACCTGAACAAAACACTGAATTTTTGACAAAACCCACCACAAACAAGAATAACAACAAATGCATGACTGTTAATAATCCTTTTCTCTCTCCTGTCTCACTGAAATTTTTCAGATTAATCACACCAGAAGTCTTGGAGACTGGAACCTTTTCATTTCAGTGTTCAATTTAACTTCATCTGTGAAAGAGGTGGAACTGACATGGAAATTCTGCCTTGAAAAAACAGTAACTACTACTGAAAGCAAAGATAATCCAAACTGCACTGCAGACTTGCTTTATTGCAGCTGCCTGCTGCAGAGGGCACAGCAACTGCTGAGTGTATTACAATGACACGCTAAAGAGAAGCTCTGGATACTCAGTCAGCATGAATTGAAGTTAAAATTTTAATTGTAACCTTCCTCTGTGGCCAGGAAGGCAGATGAGGATGTCACTGTGAAACCAGAAGACGATTCCTTTGCCCTGGCATGGAAATGCTGCAATGTCACAAACTACTGCCCTTCAATACACAATGATATTTATCAGCAGAGCTTCACAGAGAGTCCTTTTAAGCATTCAGGGTACCAGTTTGTAAGGAGCCACAGGTTTTGAGGGGCCAGTTCGGCCTCTCTTACACAAACACCAGTGTGCCTCACTCAGTGAGGGGCAAACACAATTGGCCCAAAGTAAAGAGTGACAGAAGCAGAACCAAAACAGCTAGTGCAGATGGATGAGCACATACAGAGGCTCATCTCTGTGCAGATGGATGAAAACACATCTACTTGCTTATGTTTAAATTTTCTGCGTGTCCTATGCACTTGGCCATTGGAAACCAGCACCTAAAATAGAGATACAGCCCACAGGGCTACCTGGCTTCCACAGCTCTGTATACATTGGGCAGATATAGTCTATCACTCTAATAAGCCTTCTTTAAAGATTCAAGCCTTCAAGCCCATTGCTGCTTTTTATTAGAATGGCAAAAATCACTCTAGGCACTGGTTCAATAGCACTGTGTCCTCTTAAGTTTCTCTTCTGCTAAACAGATCTCCAAGAGACAGGACCACATCAGACTTTTGCCCGGTCCTCCCACCCCTTCATTAAAACATTTTTCTATATAATGTTGCTTTAGAGTCAAACTCCTGCCAGACGAGTATCAGTCTGGAAGAAAAACTTCCTGCTTTATTATAAACCTTTGAAAAAGAATTCCAGTGTCTGGGCTATGGTAATTTGATAAGTTGTATGTTGGCCAGTGGGCTCCTGATTCTCAAAAAAATCCAAGATTAGCAGACATAACACTTCAAGCTATGCTGTGTGAAACACGATCCTAATACTACTATGTCAAATAAGACTAGAAAATGAGATCACTCAAATTCCTAAACAGGAAGAGCAGACAATTTCTAAAGTCTTTTTCTTCTCTGCATTGCTTAAATTTTCCCAGTTCACTGGGTATGGACGTTGTTATGTTTCTTGCACGTGTGGTCAAGGCAAGCGGGTATCAAATGACTGAATTTTAGACAGGTTTGATATCCCTGTCCCTCCTATTACTACTTGACAACTGTATGTTGAATGGACTGGGAACATCACCGACAGACACTGTAAAAGAAAAAAAGGCCAAGGAAATACATGCTGTCCTTGCAAGACTCTCCCTCAAAGCCCAAAATCAAAACTTGCAGTTTGTTCTTTCAGCAGCCCAACCTGAGGCACCTGACTGTATAGCACTGTGCCCCGTCAGAGCACAGTCCAGTACTCACAGCTTAAGGGGAATAATGGGCCAGTATTTGGGCTGCTTTTTGTCACAGTTCCTATCAAAGATAAGCTGCATGGCAGCCTCCATGGCCTGGATTTTGGCAGCTTCAGCACCATACAGCTTCTTCATTTCTGCCATGCGCCTCTCCCCAGGTCTTTCTGTGGGCGGCTCCACAGAACGCTCCACCCTCCTGAGCAGGTCTTGATCAGCCTCCACGTAGGGGTCCTCAGCTTCCAGCTGCTGCTGCCTCCCTAGACAAATAAACCATCAGAGATGTAAATTACTGGGCTATCAACCAATCACGTTTTATTTTAACTTTAAAAATATTATATATTCGTATTTTTGCTGGGTCTAAAAGGAAAAAAATCCACATGTTCTACGATGCAGCTGCACTATTTTGCATAAAGAAATTCCTACTAAATATCATGATAAAACCAGGCTGGAATAAACGGGGAGAAATGAAGAAGATCCTGGAACTGAATCCTAAAAGTGTAGGAAACCTCTGTATTAGTACTACTAAGCAAAAATCAACATTGCTGCATTTCTCCCCTAAACACACATGGCCCTGAAAAAAACTCAAACAACAAAACAACAAAAATCTAAATCACAATCCCTTCTCCCTCCCAAGAAAACTGAAAAGCCAAGCAAAAAATCCCAAACCATTCCCCATACAAAAAAAAATCAAACAAAAAGGAGAGGTGTTTCCAAAATAATGACTTAGCAGCTGAGAAAGGAAACAATATACAGGACAATGCAACTTTAGCTGAACGATAGCCAAGAGAAAAATGTAATCAGTTACTACTCTGTGAAAATGAACAAATGGGTCTGTCATGTCAGCCATTAAGTGCAGTCAATGAAACACAGCTGTAAGCATCGTGTTTGGATGAACTGTCCAAATTCAGTCATTTCTCAAGACTTGCAAAGTTCAAAGCTGGCAGCCTTACTCTATTGCTTTGAAAACAAACTAAACAGCACCAACAAAAAGGCATGCATCAGCTCTTTTAAAGAGGATTTAAAACAATTCAAGAGGTGAAACATTTGGACCAATCTGTCAACAAAAATGCTCTGTGGTAAGTCTGACTGGAAGCAAGAACTTGGTTGTGCATGCCCAAATTTACCTCTGCTTCCTGGGTCTGCTATGACGAAAGAAACAAAGCTTTGTGCAGTTAAAACATCACAGTGCTACACAAAACTCCCCTCTTATGGGGACATTTCTACAAGAGAGAGAAAATCACCCAGCAGCTGAACTCCTCAATAACAAATGACCATCCTCAAAACCATGTAAAAGGCACAGTTCAGTACTACTGACAGCAGTTGGGTTTTTTTAAACATCAAACAGGACAGTGTCCACAGGTCAGGATGCATTGGTCACACACAAGACACGCTTCTCAGAGTTTGGTGCCATGTACTTCTGCCCCCTTTCACCCTAATGCAGAGATTTAGCTTCCACAATACACATGACATCTGCAAACCCTAACCCAAAGTTAAATATCCTGACATTTGTGTGTCAAACATCTGCAGTTTATTTTTATACTGGAAAGTACTGTACCGAGCAGCCAACTGACTGTCAGCCTTCCTAAACGAATTATCCCCTGAACGGCATTCACAGAAAACAGATATTTTAAACTATATGATCAGAAACTTCAAATTTAGGATCTGTTTGTCTGACAGACACAGAAAGCTGTTTTGTCCTGTCATTTGAAACACCATTTGTGTTGGTCACAGAAGGGCTTGGGGAGTTATTAGCCATCTATTCCAGAAAGCCATTTCTATGATTCTGCTTTAAGGGCACACCCCTGCATTAGGCTGCACTGCCAGAATTCACAAGGAAATGTACATTAGAGTCCATATGTGTTTTTGGAAGAGTCAGATTTATTTGGTGTTGGGCCATTTTAACCAGAAGGTCTGAATTAAAGGAACCAACATTGCCTACAGAGGGCTCAGCACTTCGAGGACAATGTACAGCACTCAGGCTACACCTTGCACCCCACTGAAACCAACTTCGTGGGACACCACGCTGCCCACAACTACACAGCACGCTTTTAAGCACAAACTTCATGCAAAATACACTGTATAGTTTTAGACAGATAAAACCAAACAAGACTATGCTGGCAAACCAATGTCTCCCACTGTAGATTACACAGCAAAACTGGCAAGGCAATGAATTGGACCCATATTTGTTAACCCTCTTGGGACACTAGATAATTCCTTGTACTTCTGTACTGCCCATGGAAAATTTTACTTCTTTAGTTCCATAGCTCCATGCTAGAGGCAGCTGCTTCCTCGCTTATTTGCTGTAGAATGCTGTCTGATAGCTCACTGCTGATCCTTAAGAAAAAAAATTCTCTGGAGGTAGATAATGAATTCTTCTGTTTAGAAATTAAATGGATCTCTAGCAGAAGATTCATGATGGATGAGTGGATTACAGTTTAGTGTGCATCAATCTCCATTCCTCAATACAGACTAGTTCATAAATCTGCAGATCCTAATTGTAACAATCAAAATAATAATACCAATTTAAATTCCATTCTCAGAATTACCTGATGTACGTCTGGAGCGTTTTACTTTACACTAATCAGATATAGTGCCCGTAACTTCCTAACTTGACTTCTGCTATTCCATAGCTACTGGTTAAAAAAATCCCAGAGTGATTGTATTACACAGTTTTAGACACATAAATCAGGTCTAGAATTCAGGCAGAGGCTCAGGACAGAAATGTGCTATAGGGACCCCCAGTTTTTTGCACCAAAGGCTGGATTTGAGCACAGAACATGACAGCTGTTGCTGGTAATACTACTGCAGCTGTGTGGGATACATTGCAGTTTCAAAACAGTTATCTGTGCAGAGATACCACTGCAACAAACTCCAGAGTCATAGACAATCATAGAATGGCTTGGGCTACAAGGGACCTTAAAAATCATATTCCAACCTCCCTGCCACAGGAAGGGACAGTGTCCACCAGATCAAGTTGCTCAGAGCCGCATCCAGTCTGGCCTTAAACACTGCCAGGGATGGGACATCCACAGTTTCTCTGGGCAACCTGTTCCAGTGTCTCACCACCCTTACAGTAGGCAGCATTATTTGCTTTTACAGACTATCAAGGAAAGAAGTCATGAAACTAAATGGTCATGTAAACTACTGCTTTTCCAAAAACAAAATACTTCCAAAAATAGACATAAGAAATAGATAACAGAGAAAGTATTGTCCTGTTGAGATGCATACTAAACTTTCTTTGGTGGGGCAAGGGCTGGGAAGTAGAAGTGCTGTAATTTCCAGCAGTCTGGGTTCTATCTGTTACCTCAGAGTTTAGTTTAAAAACAATACAAACCAGTACAACTAAGCTAAATGTGCAATTACCTCTTCATCAAAAAGCTGACAACTAGAATCTGACAATGGAAATACAAAAAAAAATTAGAAGCTGTCTATAACCACAAGACTATGAAGACAATCAGAATTTCTCTGAAGCAAGAAACACATACTCATCCATGAAGTCCCCAGCTCACTCTCAGATCAGTTTCACTTTCCAAATTCTCAAGTAATTGGGCTGCCAAGTTATAAATGCAAAACAAGCAATTTTTACACAATTCTAAGTAGTTCCTCCTTCTACTTCACACAGACTAAAATAAACATGCTTTCTTTTACAGCATTCATCTTCAACCACTGCCAAGCTTCCCCCAGTCAAGGAACAGTATTTTGCAAACGTTGACAAGGCTGGCAGGCAGCTGCAGTGGTGGTTGGTTACCCCACAAAGGAAAAGCACTGCTGACGTTTTCCCAGTTGGTCAGTTTTATTTCTTTTCCAAGATGCTCTTTCTCTCTCTTGAAGCTCTCTTCAAAGTTAACTTATTCCTACCAAGTTCAGCTCTGCTGGGAAGTCATCGTTACCTGGCCAAAACCAGATGGGGTATCTTTTTCCAAACACAGTAAATAGAATTCTTTAACCACTAAGAAAAAAAAGTCCAGCTGTGTCATGCACCCAGTGTCCTGGGTTACACCAAAGGTTATTGTATTCTGTATCTATCTGTGCCCAGAATGGGAAGTGCCTCTTTAAGACACTAGATCTGGAACTGGACCTTGGGGCCAGCAGGTGCCAGCTGTTTTGAGGTCAGGGTTGCACAGGCAGAGCTCTCTCTTGCCCACAGCTCTTGCTCTTTGCATTTCATTCTCACAAGCACAGAGCTGAGGCAGCACTGGTGGAGGCTCCCCTCTGGTTTTCTTCTGGGTTTTTTTTTACAAGGCAGGAAGTTGTTCAGCCATGTCCAGGAGAGCAGGGCTCCATCACACATAGCAGTGACTTGGGAAGACAAACATAATCACTCCAAATGTCCCTGCCTTCCTTCTTCTTCCCCCCACTTTATTTACTGAGTATGATATCAGAGGGTCTGGAATATCCTTTGCTCAGATGGGGTCACCTGTCCTGGCTCAGGTGTCTCCTCCCAATCTCCCATTCATCACCAAGGTCCTCACCAGCACGGCAGCAGGAAAAGCAGAAAAGGCCCTGGCTGTGTGTAAGCGCTGCTCAGCAATAACAAAAACATTTCTACATTATCAACCCTGTGTTGAGTGTAGATTCAAAACACTGCCCCAAACCAGTCACTGTAAAGGAAGCAAACTCTACTCCAGCCAAAACCAGCACATCTACCTAACTCATGCTACATTTCTGGGCCATCATTAGTAATTCTAGGCCTTATGAAAGTAAGTTTTGGATTACTGTTTGTCCCTTCACTTTTCCCACTTTTTATGAATGACTTCTAATCTGGTGTGTACTAGCTGAAAAGAAAAGTGAACAAATACAGACAACTATCTCCATGCTCTGGAACTGCCAAAAGAGGAGACTAACTACTGTTTTACCCATTCACTGCATTTGGGCCTTCATATGCACACAAATGACCTCTTACTTACTTTCAGCAAGACTATGACCTAAGACATAAGCTATTTTCCCCCTAGGTCCTTAGAAACTCAGATGCCTTGTTTCTCTTATTTTGTAAAAAGGGAAAATGTCTCACCCTTTTTGCAAGTTTGATCCACTTTACATTTCTTTCTTTGTCATATCCTTTGAGAAGCTTAAGTAATAATAAAAAAAATTCCTGTCCAGAACTTATCCTCTTTTATTAAAAGAAAAAAAACCCCAGCAAAACCAAGGAAAAGAAGCAACTTCAAAACCAAAACCCAAATAAATTCCCTTATTTAGGAAGAAGTCTCCATGGAGAGACTTTGCAACATTAAAAGGAGATATAAGTAGGGAGGGTAATTATCTATGTCAGATTTAAATGAAAGATTTATACCCAGCATTGTGTGGTTTCTTGTACCATTTTTAGCTCTTGGTATTTATACATCCAACGCTCAGCTCACTGCAGCCAGTGATAATATTCCATCTGACAACATTTCTTATACAGACATTCTTCCCCACAGGTCTGGAGGTGCCCACACTCAGCAGCCTGCCATGTGCTGCCCCACACAATGGTAGGTGTGGTAAGAGACCAAGGGCTTGCTCCTCCCGAGTGTTAAATGCCATTACTGACTTTCAGTTGCTTGCTTAGTTAGCACAGCATTTTTCAAGGAAATACTGCACTTTCTCCAGTCTTGGTGTTTTCCATGATTTCAGACTGTGTGTTCACATAGTTGTCTGCTTATTTGAAATGGTTAATTATTTTCTGCTACTGCTGCGCGTGCACTTAGTGAGCTTTTCATCTTAAATGCTACCTGAGCTGATCTTGAGCAGCCCACACTAACAGTTAAAACCACTACCCATTTCTACTGATTAGAAACTCCTAGTTCTCTCTTTGAATGCCACTTCCCACGAGCCTATCTGCTGTGATATGTGTTCTGCCCACACAGGCTTCTCCATGCAAAATGCCAGCTTCTTCATCTTCCTAGAAAAGCTAAATACCTTCACCATAAACCTACATAAGAGGTTTTTTTTGATGTGATAGAATCAGACCATTTTATTGTACCCATACTTGCAGGAACTGGGCATAACATGGGGAAAATCAAAATCTTTGCCTCAAGGAATTCCACCGAAACAGGGATTTAAATCAGGATTTGTACACAGGATATTCAAGGAGTTTAATTTCTGCAGAGCTCTGGATTTCCACAGGGCTGGAATCTCAAGTACTACTCTTTATCAAGTGCAAAGTTTTGCAGAACAAGTTTCCATCAGTGGGAGTCTACAAGATACAAACAATTGTGACTTACCCCCACATCTGTAAAGAGAAAATATTCTTGGTTGCTAAAACCATCGTGGTCCTGCTTGCTGGGAGGTTACTATGGAACACTAAGTAACTTACTGAAATTGTGGAAACATACTGAAAGAGAATGATGATTTTATAGCAGAATGAACAGCCTTGTTCTAGCTGTAAGCTGGCTTGGGGAAAATAGACTTCTTTTAAAACTTCTTAAATTTAAAACTTTGTGCTTCAAAAGATGTGACAAAGGGATTCCCCACGTGACTTTCCCCCTCCCATTTTTAGGAGAAGTTGGATCTCCAAGGACAGCTAGGCCCTATCTTACTATGCAAGCATTCTCTCCTATACAGAAAAATCAAATGCTGTAGCTGACTGGAAAACACTAATTCAGAATAAAAATTACTTTTGGTGGAAGTAATTGCTTGCAATGTTAAGCTTTCAGTTATCAGTTATGACAATCATGAAAGAGAACTACCAAACATCCTGAGGATATTAACACCCCAAATATCTACACTGACAAAATTTCCATCTGCTACTTGAGGAGAGAATGAGTTAAAAGAAATGGACTATTTCATCACATATATCTACAAGCAATGCAATATTCTCAAGAAAAAGGAAAACACTCCCTTTCAGAAATGTTTCAGGTTTTGAAGTAAGAGCAGATGTGATTCCTTGGCAAGCTTGTGGCAGCCTGAAACCATGGTTCCATGGACATTTTTCCTTCCTCAGCTACAAAACCAGCTTATGCAATTTCTGCTCTTCTCCCTTAGTTGCATACTCCAGCTCCCAGGTTCCTCATTCTACAGTTGTCTAAGGGGCAACACAAGAATCCTACAAAAAACAAAAACCCCCAACCAAACAAAACTTCAACACATTCTGTTTAGTTCTAGTACAGTTCAGTGCCCTGGAAACACCAGAGCAGGAACGAATGTCTATGAAGAATAATTGCTTAGCCTGGCTTTGGCACCAAGATGTGTTTACTGAAGCACAGCCCAACTGAAACCTATTGCTAAGAGAGGAAATAATCTCAGGTAAGAGAGTGCACTCCCTCAGACATAGTTGCAACAGGCTGTCTAAACAGACAGCAAACAGATTTTGCACATCTGACATACCCCAATACCTTCTTTCCCTGTAATCCAATTTTTCTACACAGCCTGAAGAGGACAGCTCTCTAGAAACAGGGCAAAACTACTTACCAAGACAGAAAATGGAGAAAAACTACCTTTGAAATAAATAAAAAAAAAAAAAAATAGAAACCAAGGAAGTAAGATTAGAATTAAGGTGTTCCACTTTCAGGTTTGGTACTTAATGGTATGTGTCACTCTCAAGTTAATTAACCACATGCCTCACTGTAACTAATCTGTAAAATCAATCTAATACTTTAAAGAATTAATTATCTCATATTATTTTGTTGTTTGGGTTAAGCAACTGGCACAAAGTTATACAGCTAACTGGAGAATAAAGAAGCCGATTTCTGTTTTAGAAATATGATTAAAAACCAAGGATTGTTCTGTGGTCTCCAAAACAAACTACACAGAAACAATATAAGCCTTCATGTCCATGTTTACATTAGCACTAGGCTACACTGGTTACTGCCCAGCTAAACATCAAATCACCTTTATTTTCTTCTATTACCTTCCACAATAAAACCCCTAAAAAGGAGTATTTTTAGTCCAACCAGAAAATGCACTGAAACAGTTAAACCTCGTGAATATGAGACAATCAACAAGTCAATGGAACCTCAAGTGAAAGCCTGCTCTAGAATTTGATTGCTTTAAATCTAATTCACAATCAGGGACTTGTTGATGAAGAGGAGAAAACTCAGAGGTGAGCCCTGTGCAGCACACCACAGACACCAAGGTGTCTGTACCCTGGTGCCATCTGACACAATTAAACTGATAGGAAGTTGCTGAACTACCACTGCTAAGAAATTAGAACAGGATCAGGCACTGGCAGCTGCCTCTAGTAAGGATCAAGTCTACTTCAATAAGATTAAATACACACCAGCTGACTCTGCATTCCCATCCCCCAAAACAACTCCAATCTGTCACTGATGGCAACAATGCTGACACCAGACAAAGACAACACTGCTAGAGTAAACAGAAGGATTACTTAAATCTATATATAACTGTGTCTTCACACACATTTATGGCATAGTCTGAATTTACAGAGACTGAACAAGGAAATGTTAAAATTTAAAAGCGCTACTTTAAAAGCAAACCAGAACACAGAAGAAACATGAGTTTCACAATAGTTTTTTATGTGTGCTCTGAACAGAAATTAAACACATCCTCGTGGAAGAACATGGTTCACGATGCACTGAGCAGCTAGACAGCTAAATAATACTGAGTTTGGTACTTTCAGGAAAAAAAAAGAAAATAAGTAACCTGTGTCAGTCTTTAGATCAAATTCACATTTGAACTTCACAATGAAATTTCTTTCTTGACTCCAGACACAATACAGTGCTGAACTCAAGTTTTGTTTATTGCTTGATATGAGAAAGCTATTTTATCAAAAAGTCTTGAAAAAAATTTTTGGAGAGCAACCTGCAGCCATGTTACTGATTTTCTGGAAGGAAGTATAGTCAGGCAATGAACTGACCTTTCAGTCAACTGGCAGGTCCAAAACTCAGTATTACCACAGACATGCAGAACTAAATAACAAGGTCTAATCCAGAGAAAATTAATTTCAGTAAGTAAATACGCATTTTCTCCATGCTGCTAGTAAACAACGTGTGCTGCCTGACCAAGCATTTGGAAAGAGACATCTGGAAAAAGGGTCAAACTAAAGGAATTGGTTAAACATACCACAGGTTTTGGAAGGAAGGGTTGAAGGGTAACTTTGGAAATATAAGTTTCCCTCTGACCTTCTGAATTTCTCATTGCTCTCTTCAGCACTCTAGTAAATAAAATGTAATATACTTGAACTCATGAGGGTAACTGCTATGCCCAGTATTAAAAACACAACAAAACCCCCTGGGGACATATGCCAGAAGAAACCCACAGATATGCATCTATTGTACCTTCCACAAAATGGGAATGTTTGACTTCTAAAGTAGTTCCAGGATTTGGTGCTGGAGCACAAATCTGAGCACTTTTTTTAAGAGAGACAGCTGGCATTCCACTTGTTAGAAAGTTAAGTTGTACTTCTTAGCACTTCGGAGCTTTCTGTCTCCTCTCTGTCACTTCAACAGGATAATTCCTACATTAAGTATTTCAGTGACTTGATGAAGACTTTACATAAAGAGAGCCACCAGACTAAAAGCCTAGTCTGACAGCCTGCTCATGACAGAGGTCAGTACCTAATGCAATTGAAGGATGTAAAAGCAGAGAATGCAAATGTCTACATGTCACCAGCATCACCTAGTGAGAAACAGAGAGATCAGAAAAATGCAGATGCTTCTCCAAAGCCAGCCAGCTGCTCTGCAATCTACCACCTCAACACCTCCTCCATCAGCATGTTGCACATGATGCAATCTTCACAGTCTGGACACTTCTACATTTACCAGTGGCCAAAAATCGCAAGGAAATGGCAACTGATGAATTTTAGAGTGATTCCGCCAACACTCTGTTCAGCAACCACACCAGAAACTGCAGCCCTTCTAGAAATCAAGGTGTTCTGCAAGGCTCGTACGAAGTGAGAGCAGCAGCATTAGTTTCAGCATTCGAACAACCACAGAAAAACTGAGGCCCAGCACACTCTTTGGAGACCTACATTCCTTTCTACAAATTCTGTGAATACAGAGCTGACTTTCAGAGCAGCAATCACTTCAGCAACTACAAATGAACTTAAACCCAGGAGGTTCTTATGCAGCTAAATGTGAACAGTAACACTCAATGGTGTAACACCAGCATTATTTATTTCAGTAAAAATACCCATTTAGTATTTGGCCTTCATTCTTTTACTTTACCTCCATGATTTCAGTGTACTAGAGCAGCGATCTGACAAAATCAGACATGTGTCCTTGAAAATATTGTGGAAAGTTTTGATAGTCACATAAACAGCTTTGGGTACTTTGGAGGTCAACAACAACTGTAATAATTGTAGCACTGATGAACAGCTGGATTGCTCTGTACAGGGTACTTTATAGGGTTACAGCAAAAGTGTTTCTCATGCTGCTGTATCAACCTTCTCTATTTCTCTGAGTAACAGGGAAGTGCTATCACCCCTAAAGGTCTAAATAAACAGAAAATGGACACAAATTCCTAGAGCAGGAGGTGTTCTAGATTCCTTGGAATGAGCTTCACAGCAGATGACATCACATGGTGGCATAGGTGCTCAACCCTGACACTGGAAAAGACAAGAAGGACAATGTTCCCTGTATCCTTAGGGTTTAAGATGTATCATCCTTTGGGTATAAATGACTAGGTTTTTTCTTCCTGGCAGGCATATGGAAGACAAAGACTATTATATGGGATATTTGTTTCTGAATTCTACCTACACTGAAAGCTTTTGTGGATCTAGTCACAACCAGCACATCCAAGGCTGTGACAGAAGTCTGTACAGGCCACCCAAGTCTGAGATGGGTGGCCTAACAAACTCTGCCTGCCTCTCTCACTTGATTTTCAACATCCAAGGAAATGAGTTTTGAAAAGACCCAGGCAGATGGAAGTCTCTGAACTGTCAGTTTCTGCCATGCCAGCACCCACATTTCCCTAATGACAAAGGATGTGAACTCCATCTGGATGCTTCTCATGACACTGAGGCACAGTGAGAGATGCTGAAAAGCAAATGGTGCCTCTGAAGTCTTGGCACTAACAACTCCCCATTAAAATGAGCCGGGGTACATTATCTGTCTCCAAGCAAATCTGTCTGTAGAGGGGATTTGCTTTATAACAGAGAGACCTAAAATGTGTTACACTCGAGGTATTTTGCTGCCATGCTCTGTTGGAGCTTCTCAGCAGATATTGTACATCATGCCTGCAGAAAGAAGACATCATCATTACATCCATTTCTACCTGGTTCTCTGGCATTTGCTTTTCACTATTACTCCAGTGCTGGACACCCTGAAACTTTAAACATTCTTTCTACAGCAAATGCTCCCCCTAGTAGATAGCTTGTGTTAGAAAACACTTCACAGTCCACAATGTCACTGTCCACTTACAAGGTTGAAAGTATCACACTAAAGGCAGACAAATCCAGATTTATCATCAGAAAACTGAGACACAGCATTTCCCTAAGATCATTTAGATCCAGAAATGCTTCATGTGGCACCCAGATAGAACCAGTAATCAAGGAATTTTAGGGAAAAGTGCATCAACTGTGAAGACAGACTGCCCAAGCTGAGTGATTAGCACAGAGGTGCTTTTACGCCACTTTTCTCTAGAGCTGTGTTTGTCAGCATGGTCTCACCTGCTCCTTTGCACAGCAGCTGCAGCTGCTTTAACAGCCTTCACTTCAAAGACAAAGAATGAAGAGGAGACTAGAGGAGCCACTCAGAGCAGCTGCAGATGCTAATGGAATAACCAAGCAGGCAAACCTGCCTTCAAAAAATTACCAGCACCAGTTCTGAGTCTAAGTAGAATCTTCATCTTCCCACACCAAACTGCTCCCATATGAAGCAATCTTCCAGAACAGCATTCTGAAAGGAATGCTTGCTCTTACAACAAGACTGGGGAAGGATTCTTGCTGCACATGTGGCCTCAGCCCTGGGGCCCAGCTGTTAGTTCTTTACCAAAACTTTGCAGAGCCCAAGTATGTCTCAGCAATACGTTCAATCCTTGGAAACCTCACGGACACAAAACAGGCGCTGACACTCTGTGTGATCTAAAACTGAATTATCACATGTATTCTCTTTGTAAAGAGAAAATTCCAGTGGCTGATCCATCAGAGCAAGCTACTGACCAGTTTCCATGGGATCCTTCTGCAACCAGCAACTACCAAAACCAGGTATCAAATGGATCTCAGATGGTGAGGGACAAAGCTGCTGAGGGAACAATGTCCTGTCTCTCCTGTTTTTATTCTCGTATCCTCAACACAAGTCCAGTCAGAAGGAATTTTACTGCATTACTGATTTATCAGGGCAGCAACAATACAAGATTACCAGACTTCTCTTACTGAGTCATGAATAACTTAGGGATAACAGCTTCCTGGGAGAAAGAGTAGCTCATATTCTGTTTATTCAGCAAAGGTGTTGTCAACAAGATGCATTTTGGTGACAGAGATGACATCTAAGTTAACTGTTAAGCAAAAGGTCTGTAAAGAACACTTAGATCAGATTGTTCATTATTCTACCATTTGAGGCTTTTGCTTTCTTCCTGAGGTCCTCAAAACCCCTTATAACATGAATAAACTGAACATCTCAACAAGCCCCCTAGTGTATGTGCTGTCTCACTACAATAAGAGGAACACATCAGGCAGACAAATAAAGGATCACTACTTCAAACACAGGTTTCTGAAGTTTAATACATATGTTCATTTTAAGAAGCATTCTTAATTTCCATCAAATTTAAGAGGAAGTAGAGGTGTTTAACATCTTGGCATTCCTCTTAAAGCAACACCTACACTACAGTCACACTGAACCACATGAGCTTCTTTTCCCACGCTCCCACCTATAAACCTGCTGTAACTCAAATACCAATACTCCACAGCATGCTTATTAAAAAACAAGACCAGTATAGCTACTGGCAAATAGGGAACTGACATTCCAGGTCCCAGCTCAACCCAGCTGTCCAGGCTGCACCCATGGGGGCTGGTACACAGAAGTCCCAGATGCCACCTAGGAGCTGAAGCCAGCAGCATCCCTTAGCAGAACACAAGAAGCCTGGCCTTGCCCTTGTGTACTTTCAGGGGTTGGCAACATTGTCAAACAGACTCAGCCTGAGGCACATACACATCAGAAAGACTTTATATATAATTTCTAGTACATGTATTAACTCCTCTGCAACTCTCCAGAGCACACAGCTCAGTTTCCTCAGTAGTACCTTGAGCTTTCCAATGTCTCTCTTCCATTACTTCCAGCAGCAGCAAGCCATAGGTTCACAGAGCAAAGACACACATTCTCTTAAGCTCAAATTCTGTCTTTAGCATAGGATCCAAGGACATTTTCTTGACAATATTTTACAAATTGATATGCTTTGTATAATGATAACCTTGTCTGTCATGAAACAGATCTAAAACTGTGCCAGTCTTGCTCTTCAGACTCTCTAATTTTGCAAGTAGAGATTAGTTTTCAATATTAAAGCAGCGAAAATTGTGGCACTTTTCCTTGTTTCTCTAGTAAGGAGGCATTCTCTCAATTGTGGGCTTCTGGTACTGAATAACACAACCTCTGCTGGACACAGTGTGTGCACTTGGGAAGATTCTGTTGCCACACAGCAAAAGGTTCAATCATCAGGATCAGAGATGTGGTACAAAAAGAGTAACTTTCATATTTCTTCTTCAGTTCACAAAACAACATGTTTCTAAAGCATTTCTCAAGCACCCACACATACTGCAGAGAGCACTCTTATTTCACAGGCATTTCTCAGAAGCTTCAGCATCTCAGCTTCTACAGACTGTGACTGGAGTTCATGCCAAACAAGGCTTTTTGGTTTGTCAAAAAGTTTGTCAACAAAGGCTGTTAAAGGCGGGGAAGTTGAGCAGATATTTAAAAGTTCACCATCCACACTGCTTGGACAGCTCAGGGTAGTGAAGAAGAAAGGAAAAGAAATGGTGGGGAGTTTGTAGTTCCAAGAATTTGAGCTACAGTCTTATGATGAAAAAGGCAGATAAAAAACTGGGAAAAGCATTTACCAAAAATGAAGGAAAGAAGGAAAACATTGTGGCAAAAACCCTGAATCAAAGGCATGCAGGCTTTAAACAAAACCAAAAGCTTCATGGATATGGTACGATTCAAACAAGTTACAAAACATGGAAAATTCCATTACTTCCCCTTCACAGAAGAGGCAGTGGCAACTACATCTTTCAGAGAAAAAGAAACCTGAGGGGAAAAGCCTGCAGACTGCAGTTTTGAAACAAACATCTTCATTCACTATTTCCGTTCATTTCTAAAAAAAATATTTTCCATCTAGCATAAAAAAAATTAAGTTCAGACATTATTTTTGGGAAAAGCTGGAGGCTATGTGTGGGCAATAGAAAGAGAGGCTTTGATGGAAAAATTAGCCAGAGCATTAACAAATGATAGGCTATTATCCTTCAGTAATGAACTGACATGATGGTACTTTCCCTTGCTTTTCTTTGTTTTTAAATAAAGGATTCTGTCTATGTCCTGTTAACTACTACAGAATGGTTCTCAATGTACTAGCAATGCTGTACTCACTCAAGTTTAGCAGCGACTTTCTCTTATATGCAAAAGGAAATAAGGAAAAATTGTATAAGGACAAACTACATGTTTCAAAGGCTAAATTAAAAAGTGTAATAACTATGTGCAATTAGACAATTTACAGAACTGTTAGGGTTGTGATTCTTCCTATCTTGATTTTTGCCCTTTTAATTCTTGCAAATGTAAAAAGGCAACTTACTGCATTCTATGCTTTACATCTAGGATGCCTGGAGAATCTGCTACCGTACTTAGGTCTGACAGGTATGGTAACCCAGGAAAACAACTTCATGATTTTCAGCTGCCAGAGGGAAAACTTAAATACAGCCATTTAAACATTCCCAAGATGCATAGTATGCTTGGATCACCAGCTACATGAAGAATCTGAATGGCAGACTAGCCTGACAAGAAAACTGTCTAAAAAAGAGAATCACTGTATAATTACGAATGCACGTGAAGAAACAACTGAAGAGGAATTAAAACTGTCTGTAAGGGTTTTAACCAAATGCCATTTATCTAAAACATGAGATAAGCTGGCAGTGTATTAGCATGTCTGAGTCCATACATCCTCAGCCAAACTTTACTCATATTTACATCTTGGCATTCCAGGAACATGTAATTGACTACAACACATGATAAAAATACAAAAACTAGTAAGAAATTGATGTGATTTCAAAGACAAAAAGAAGATTGTTTTAAAAGAGGTTGGTTGTGAACTGTATCACTGCAGAAGTGTTAAATCATTCAGCAAGTTTGCCAGTTTCAAAGCCCTTACTTTTCAAGTTAGCCAATCACCGCAAATGCCCACTGAGAAAACCTACAGAAATCCTACAGAAGTTAGAGATCTGCTTGTTCTTCAAGTTTGTGGCAGCTACCAAGAAATGAAATAAAGCTTAAGTTTTCTTCTTTGTCTAGTCTGACACAACATCTTTTTTATCTGTGGAGCTTTTCTCTTTGCAATTAGCAGTAAGAATTGTATGTCGCCATGTAAGCTCAAATGCCTTTCACAAAGCCACAGAATCAGAGAATCATTAAGGTGGGAAAAGACCTCCAAGATTGAATCACCTCATTCCCACCTACATCACAGGCCTATTTAAGTCTCTCACAGTTAAAGTTTGCAAGACCTTATCCTCTGATGTCAGCAATCATGATCATTTACCTCCAGCAAGCTCTAGATGAGGCACTATAAGTGAAGAGTCTGCCATCAGGTAGGATTCCTTTTAATCTATTTGATTATCCTTCTACATGTTGATGAGACATCTGTGGATCAGGTGTGGGAACCAGCTATATCTCACATGAAAAATCAAGACTCAGTACATGCATCCAAAATAGATGCATTAATGCTGTGTAGTATTTCCTAACTTTGGACAGGTAGAAAAACACCAAACTAATGGAGGTCATCCTCCACAAAGATTGGTATCCCCTTCCTTACGTGCCAAACTCCCATTCCTATTTGCCCCACTGATGCTCGGCTCCCTTGTGACTCCCCCCTCATTAAGCTGCTCATAAGCGTGTATCTAACTCTTGCAAACTCTTTTAGAAGAGCAAGCTGTGAGTCTCCTCCCAAGAGAACATCAAGGTGCAGGGCTAAGAGGCTGTGAATCCCACCCGGAGCCCCTTATTGATGCCAGAGGAAGACAACATGAGACACAGCCTTCCCCTTAATGTCCCCTAAGGACTGGCCTTTACTTTAACTGATCGTCAAGGTCCCTATTGGTATTCTACTGTGGCACACCCAAACAATCAAATTTTCTTTAAGTGCTATGTAAAACTCTTGCCTCACCCTTACAAATCTCTCTCTCAGAAGTGGAGGTGTAAATTTCAGGCATTACTGAGATTTATGCTACCCAAGTTTCTCTATAAGTCTGCTCCTAAGGACATTCAGTTTGGGATTAAAAGGAAAAGTCATTAGAGAGAAAATACTCAAGTCACTGAGGGTTTCTTTTGCGGATGTGTTATCTCAACCTTCTCAAGCATCAATACAGAATGACAACTGTTAAACAGTATGAAAGACATAACATGATATAGCATCATTATGGATCACAGCTTAATGATCCTCTAAATTTAATTTTCTTCATAAACAGCAATCAGGAAAATTAATAAAATTACCTCTTAAAGCAGAGTACTACTGCCTTCAACCACGGTCTCCATACCAGCTCATTTCCACACCATCAGACAAACAGGGATTTTCCCCTCCTCCTGCTGCTTATGTTTCTTCTTTTGAGAAACTTTAACAGATTAAAAAATTTCTTCTATTCTCCTTTTCCCTCACCTTGCAAGAAAAAAATACTTCCAAACAAGATCATACTGCGTTTTTAATTACTCACAAAATTAGCATTTAGAAAGCAATATTCACCCTAGATTCCTATGTCACTTCTAAATTTCATTTAAGTCAAGTACTTGTTTACTTTTTCATGCTTTGAGGAATTATAGATGTTTACTCAGCACTATTCTTACTTCATCAGGAAAGCTACTAAAGAAATTGAGGCATGCAGTAGTGAAAGACAGAGCCTGCTTGAATTTGCATGAAGATCTGCAATAGTGCCACTGAAGCACATGGAGTTACACTCATCCAGAACTAGGTTACTACACAGCACAGAGCAGAGACCAAATCATTCCAGAAGGCTCTGAGTACTGCTGTGGTGGAAGGAACAAAAGTAAAATCTGTATTCTGAGTCATAAACTTCTTCCCAATTCACCTGCTCATCATAAAGAACAAATCATATTTTTAGCAAGCACAGCCAGTGAGGGGTCAGGAAGAGACTAAATGGCTACACCAAGGTCATACAGGATATTTGCAACAGAGAACATCTCTAAGACCTGATCTCCCAACTTCCAGGATACCACCTTTAATCACTCACATACCTTTAAATACCACTAATCATATTGGTCAAAAAAATCCAAAGAAAATGTTCTGCATTCCCAGAAGTAGCCCAGAGTCTTAAAGCACCATGTATCTCATCAAGGGAACATTTCAACAGAGAACACCAAGCTGATTCTGCAACAGCACGATGAGAAAGGGATTCATATCAGGCACTATCACAGAACTCCTTAACTCACTTTCCTGTGCTAACTAGATCAACTGTACATCACATTGATGAGAAGTGTGAAGTTAAGCTATCAGCTCACCCTCTGATACCTGCTGATCAAAGAAATTAACATGTTTTTTCTTTCTTTCCCTTTCAATCATTGCCTTTATTTTATGTTTTTAGAATGTTTTCTCTTTCACAGAAGCAGAAAAAGCTCAAAAGCTCTATTAAACATTCTTTACACTTATTTTCTACTGAAGTCATGTGAGAAACGTTATTTTTATTAAACTGCATTCTTAAAACAGATAATTTTTTCGGCAACATCTGTATATGAGTAAAGTGTCAATAAAGTACAGAAAAAACCTTTATTCTGTTAAGGATTTCACAGAAACAATACCTCTGAGGATCAAAACCTGAGAAAAATCTTAAGACTTACGTTCCCTATCAAAGGACTTGGGTCCAGATCAAGATGCTCAACAAAGAGAAACTTGTGATATAGTACAGAATGAAGAGGATGCAGGAGGAGAAGAAAAGGGTAATGAAATTTTACTGCCAGGTTAGCCAAAGAATAACAAACAAAATGGCTGCTCCATGTTATAAAATATATTGAGGCTTACTCTAGGGTTCAGTGATGTATTCAAGCATTTCCTTTGGGTTCCCCCCTCATACATATAGCATATTAACTAGATTTAACCATAAAAATTCTGGAGCTCTTTTCCTCAGCACTGAAGATTAATACTGTCTTCTGGACAAAAGTGTTATTCTCCTCTTTGCAGTCGTATTTCTCTCTCTCACCAAAAACTTTTAAGCATCTTCTGACACTTAAGTTCTATTGAGTGGTACTTAAGTGCACCCATCAGTTCTGCCTATTTTAGTCAGTTGGCTTGCTCACTTGCAGCGCCTGTTTCTGTGAATTCTTACAAAACCTGTAAATGTTGAAGCCACCCAGCACTCCGTGTTATGGCCACCAAATACCACAGGACAAGCATGGACTTACGCAGCTCTTCTCGGTGCCTCTCTGTCTCTGCAAAAAACTGGCGAAGCTCCTCTGTGATCTCCATGTTACTCAAGTCATATTCTATCTCTCCTTCAGACTCAGACTCTTCCTCCATTTCAGAGTCCCTTTCAGCATCCTCTTCCATTTCGGAGCCTTCATCAGCATCCACCCTCTCCTGGTAGGCACCTGTGTACTGCTGAGCTCCCCCATGGCATGGAACTCTGACATCTGGTCTATAGCTGGGAGAATACTTTTGGTTATGTGGGAGATCATTCCCATGCCAATCTGTGTAGTGGCTGCTGGGAGAGGCTGCAGCAGGATGCCACGGATGCCACGGCACGCGATAGACGGACTCCATGGCTTTCCTGTAGGCTCTCTGGTGCCTGCGCATCCAGCGCATGGCTAGGTCATAGTGCCTCCAGTACCTCGCGTACACCTGCTGAGAGAACCACGGCTCCGTGTCCTCCTGCAGGAAAACACCAGGGAAAAATCAACCACACATCACAGCACTGATGCTCCCCCACTAAAAGAAGGTATAAAGAGAGAGAGAGAAATGAAGAGCAATTGAGGGGAGCAACTAAATACAAGCACAATGCTGCCTTTTAATCTTTAGTCATCCTTTAGCTATGACAGAACACAGAGATTTGAAAAGCATGTATGAGCACAGTGTACTTGCACCACACCTCATTACTCCTACAAGAGACTCCTTTGGCATCAACTACCACTGAAGAACTAGAATCAGAGAAGTTGTAGTGTCCAGAAGTTAGTTTCAAAGTGTTAATGCTAATACAGTAAGAATCTGGCTTTTTTAGGAAATATGCAGTGTGGACATAATCCACAATTCCTTAGACACTCACAGGAGTTTTAAGAATTGAGTAATTCCAAGGTGTAGATATTACACCCTGTACCTAATTTCCAACTCCACAGACAGAAAACACAAGGGATTAAGATTCCTCTGCATTAAACAAATGCATTCATTTTATCCAGTAACGTATTTTCTCCAGTAATGTATTTCCTCCATCTGTCTGCCAAAGTTTCTCAGAAAAGGTCAAACAGCAATTTAGACAAGTTCATATATCCACCATGGCCACAGTCAAAAACAAGACTGTATTTAGCCAAATGCAAGCTGCCAGTAAACCTCCCTTTTGTATCCATCACCAACCGAAACATGAAAAGAGGCAATGTAGTGCCACTGATAAAGTACAGAGAAAAACAATTCTATAGAAAGAAACATAGTGTAACACACCTTCTCCTGTCTTCCACCTAATCACAGTTTTCCTTAAAGAAGTTTCAGGCTGTTCAGATTTCACCAGTAACTACAAAGCCTCACAGTCCCTGTAGCCTTAAGCTCCCTTCATACAAGCCATTTCATCTCCCACCTCATCCTACTCTCAAAAAGCAGGATAATAGAGGATCTTAAAAAACAAAGCCATAAAGTAGACTAGAGCCTAGAACAAGTAAACTAAATATCAAATATTTTCTCCCTTTCCCTCAGGTCTTAATTTCCATAGATAATACTTTATCTGGAGTAAAACAGAATGCCTCTACTTTAAATAGGAAAATTTTAATTAAGCCATGTTCTGGCAAACACTCAAAACTATGGCAAAACTAGCTGACGTTTTCAGAGATGAATGTGACATTTGCAGTCCTTTATTAAGGTGGTTTCTTTAATTTTTTTTCCTTTTAAGGACATACAGGACAAAAATCTTTAAGTCTGTTTTCTTGATCTGCCCTGGCACCATTTGGTCCCTTTAAAAGAATGATTCTGTAGGGCAAAGAAATCCCAAAGCAAAACAGAAAACTCCAAACTAAAAAATACTTCCATTTAACACTATCCAGAGAGGTTCATTTAGTTTACTTACATTTGTTTCACTTTCTGGTTCTCAGACAGCAAAGCAAATGCTAGCGAGTTTGGAAAAAAAATTGCAACTCTCAGGCTGCCCTTCTTTCTGGAAACTGAGCCCATTATTCCATAAGAAATCAAGGCTGTATCTTTTTAGGTCATTGCTACATGCTGTCAGAAATAAAATATCTTCAGCTAACAGAGTACATCAAGAAAACCACCACAAATTTGCATTCCTAAAGGTATTCCTGATCAAAAAGTGCAGCCCATTTGTGAAGGGCTGTATAGTTCTGCTATGTGATCTAAAAGTGGAGACATCTTTCTTGAAAAGAAAGAATTCATGGAGATGAAACTTCACTGCGACTCTCCTCTTGGTCTAACACTGCACTGCTACAAGACCATGCATTTGGAGCTCCCAAAATGCATCATTCCAAGATGAGTGGGTAGAAGGAAAGCATCTGCCTTCCATATGGAATTTCTTCATCCTTAATCATCCAACTACCTAACAGCTAGGATGAACAATGCTTTATTTACGGTTTCCCTTTGCTTAAGAATGTCATACTGACTCCTCATCCTTCAGGAGACAGATGAGAATATCCTATTGTCAAACCTGATACATTAACAAGTTACTTTTAAAACATTTTGACTTTTTTTTTCCTTAAATATTAAAATACTTTAAAATCCAGTTTTGAAACACCATGAAGCTAGACAAAAGCAGGTATCTCCTACATTCTATATATCTGTAAAAAAGACAATATATTCTTTTAAAGCTCAAAAATTATCTCCAGTTCTTATAAAATGATGACTTTACTGAAACCTCTGGAATCAAGTCAGTTGATTTGTCTGGCTGACTAGCTCCAGTTGTTAATTTCGGGGAAAGGAAGACAAAAAGCCAGTTCATGCAGAGAGAACTGTGATGCTGGTGCTTGTCCAACTACTTTTTGTGAGGGTTTTTTGTTGAAAGCGACCCTTGAAAACCACTCTTATATTTGAATTTTAAAAATACATCTGTTAAAAAAGAAATTACAGAAATGTTTTACATTTGGGTGGAAAAGGGAAAGGAACACTTTTAGTCTCATTTAATTCTGTGTCTGTGCTTTTTCAGCTGTGGAATAAATGGAAATAAGAGATTTCCTCAAGGAAACAAAAGCTATAAATCTAAGGCAAATGATCAGAGTCCTCTGTTACTCTCCTGTTATTTCTCTGGAGTCTTCCCAGGAGTAGACAAATCACTCATTGTTGTAATCTGAATTCTATTTTCAAAGCAATTTAGTGACTTTTACATCTAATTTTTACATGTCTGCACTCACAGTTCAATGAAAGTGTTTATATGCATTTTATATATAAAATGTGACTAAGTTATTCCATAGAAACCTGTGAAGACCTCTTACCATCTCTTGTGGAGTTTGTTCTGGTGATGATCAAGGTGAACTAGAAAAGAAAAGAGTAGCTTTTTAATTCATAAAAATATAGGTATTAAGGTGGTCACAGGCACTGAATTATATTTTGAGTACTGTTAAGTATCCCTTCTCTGTTTGGGCAAGTTGAAATCTCTTACTGAAAGATTTTGATTAGCAGATGTAAAAATCCTATTCCTTAAAATTCTCCACTACAGTAAGAAAGTTAAAACAGAACCTTCTGCAAAATGCGCCTGAAATGCTGGAACTGAACACTTCTCCCATTGCTCTCTCTTTTTTCATGCTTTCCCAGCCTTTATTCTCCAAATTAATGCCAAGTAAAAACCATAAACGTAAAGGAAACAAACTGTTCTCACTTTTTAGCTGTGTCTGCACAGGAACTTGTATAGAGTAAGCAACTGCCATAAAATGATTAAACCCATCCCGATTCCACTCATGCAGTGAGGTTTCTGTTTAACCTGTGGTGCACTTTTGACCACATACTGTCCCTTCTTTCTCTTTGCTTCTCTTTTTTTCTCCTCTCCAGCATCTGATCCTGCCTCCCATGAAGAAAACACAGGTTAATTCAAGTTGCAACCACAATTTTTAAATGTGAGGAAAAGGCATAAGGAAGAGGGGCACCTGGACAGGAAGAAAAAATAAAAAAGGAAAAAACGGTTGTGGGGGTAGAAAGGGAGAACAAGAGCTCTATAACCACCAGGCAGGATATATAATTACCAACATATCCAGGGTGGTTTACCAGTACTTATCATTGAGAAATATTCTTAATCTCCTCTTATCTGACAATTATTTTATTACACTAATAGTTAAGCTGCTCTGTTCACATATTTCTCCTGACATTCTCACCCTCAGCCTGAACTTCATTTTAAGTACCTGTGAAAGGTAACAAAAATAGAGTACACTAAACTACCTATTGCTAATCTTAAGATATGGTCAAATGCTATTCCCAGAAACACTGGAATATAGCCAAGACAGCACTTAAAACAGTTATAGATTCAGACCAGGATAAAGCCAGGGATTTTCAAAATGCATATGAGTACAGTTGTGTTCTGCCTCATATTTAGCAACACTCATTAAAGAGTAACTTTTTGTCACTTAAGACAAGCCATACTGCATGAAAGGAGAATGGAATGGTCAAACAAAAAGCAAATCATGCAGCAACCACAAAAGCAAAAGACTGTCCTTTCCAAAGCCCACACTAAGCTGAAACCCCTGGTAACACCATAACCCCGTGTCTGCAAGAAGCTCTACATACAGGAGCAGTCCCACTGCAGCTGATGGAACAACTCATGCCAACAAAGGCTGCAGATTCAGCCATAAGGCAACTAAAGCATGTTGGATTCTCTCCTGCCTGCATGGAAGAAGGAAAGCCAGCACTAAGATCACTGGAAAACACTGCAGAGAATTGTAACACTCAAACCCCAGGCATAGATGGAAGATTGTTGTGCCATCCCTCTTTGGGCATTTCAAACGTCTCATTACAACCATTGCCTTCTTCAAAACCTGCATCTCCACTCTCATGATGTACACATATACTTTTTGTCTCTTCCCCATAGATATCTTTCCCAGATACATCTGGATACTGTCAAGGTTGCCGTAAAGTATTTTTCTCACACTTAAAAAACTAAGCCAATGATATCCAATTCTTTAATTTTCTATTTCAGAAAAGAAAATGCGTGTGTTTCATTTTCATGTTCACTCTAATTCCTACAGGACAAAAAATTCTTTCAAACAGCTTGAGAATAAACAGAAATCAGGACTGATCTCAATGTAAATAATTTTTTACAGCAGTAATTGGTAAAGTCTGATACTTTATTATTAACACACAACATGCACCTACGTTTTCTGAAAAGGAAGGAGGGGAAAAACCCTGGCAAAATCATTCAAGTGCATTAGTTTACCAAATATGAAAAACCTGTTTTGCCAAACACATAAACTTTAATTATTTTCATAAATTATTTATGAAACATTAAGACTACAAATATAAAGCAGAGCATAAAAATGCTGCAAGCGAGGAAACTAAATTAAAATGTGAGTTTATTTTCAGTTGAATTATTCTTCCAAAACAAACTACATCAAATTAGAAACATGACAAGAGCAGAAAAACAAATGTAATAGTCCTACTTCTATAATTTATACTTAAAAAATGAAATATGTAACCAATTGAATATACGAAACTCATGAGCAAATGTACAATAATTTAAAATGGGAAAAAGATTTGTTTGCTTATACTGATCATTAATGATGGACATTTTTTCTACTTTCTTGTCCAAGTTTTAAAATATTTCTCCACTGATAATGAACCAGGGATGCACTCCCTTTTATCAAAACATGTCTGTCCCCCTTACAAGCTTGAGGCAGGTGAGCATTAGATAATAAATAAATCCCATAAAAGTAATGACAGCATTTAATTCCCTTGGAGTCAATAGAAATTGAGACACTGTCTGTCATACCTCAGACTCAACTTCAAGGCACTGGGGTTTATAACTTGCTAAGTAAATCCCACTCTGGGATCACTCTGGGACTAGTGGTGTGTTGGACACAGCGTGGCCACATGAAGGAAACAGGGACAATCCAAGCCCAGCGCAGGATCAGGGAGGGCTCCACTATTCACAGTATCCACCAACACAAGTTAACTAACCTATTGCACAACATTATGGTAAAACCACAGTATGTTATTAAAGGAAGGTGGAACTTCAATAAATTCAGCAGGTTTTAACAAAACACATTTTTACAAAGCTTTCAGGAAAAAGCCAACTACATTTCAATTTGAAATGTCCCTAACAACAAAGAGCTGACCAGCCCGTCTGCCCACTGCTGCTCAAGAGCTGTGAAAACAATCTTCAGTCAGGCCAGAGCTGCCCTAACTCAGTATCCAGTTTCTAGCAATGGTTAGTTAGTAGGAGATACTCAGTAAAATGTGATGCTAACATAAAGGAATTACTTTTCCAGGTGCATTTCTCCTGATTTCAGCAAGAGTAGTTCAGACACGTTTTTTTTTTTTCCCATCCCCAAACTGGTTTTGGCATTTAAAGCCAAAACCCCCATGAGTAACAGGTGTTTCCAATAAATCCCCTGGCATTAAGTTTCACAATTTAAGGGATTAAACATAATTTTGTGGTGTATATTTTGAACTCACCTTAGTACACACTAGCTAAAAAAATGTGAACTTAACATCAATAGTGTGCATCCTCCCACGAACACTATTTCATTTTATACTTCTGATGCACAATTATCACCAGAAGAGGGAAAGGTCTGAAAAGTGGTCTGACATTCTGTGCCTCAGATTAACACTGCGCATTGCTGTGACGTTAACTTTAATACTGAAGTGCCCTAGTTACAGTCATGCAGAAGCACAAGCCTGTGATTGCTGGGACAGCTGGCAGCAAAAGTTATTTCTCTTCAAAAGAAGAGGCAAAAATTCCCAGCACTACACCCTGTATTCTGGTTTGCAAATGGCTGTAAAGAGTGTCCAGCACTTAGGATAGTTACAGCTCCTTCTCATCCCAACAGGAATGCTATGAAGACCTCACCTATCACTATGATGTTCACATCAATATCCTTGAAACAACAGCAGCAACTCCTGTGAATAGAATGGAAACAAATTAGCATAACGCAAAACAGTGTTCTCAAACTTTAGCATATGTATTACAGATTTTTTGGCCCTATCAGAAGCCGAGGCAGTGTGGCTCCCTAAAAGAGGGTCTTTATTCTCTGAGCTTCAGGACATAAACCCAAAAGCTATTTTGGCCAAAAATGAGAGGGAAGAAATACAGTGGTGAAAGCTGTACAATTATCAGTAGACCAGTTAGCTTATGTTTCATATATATCTGGTCAATTTAGTCATAAACAAGGAACAGGATGGAACTTCTCTGGTACAGCCTTTGAAGGCGTAAGTAATTTCCTGGTCTCACAGATCTCGTGCCCAGACTCCGGAAAGTGACTGAAAGCCTGGAGAAGCGACGAGCAGCTCCCGCCTCTGCTAGCAGGGCACACAATTACATCCAAGGGCTGGCAGGAGCTCGGGCCCTGTGCCCCGGCTGCCCCCAGCCACAGAGCGCCGCTCCCGCCCGAGCTCGCCCATGGCCGCCTCAGGCCCCGGGCCGATAAACTGCAGGGAACGGCACAGCCCCGCGCCCGTACCGGTACCACAACCACCGCCTGGGGCCACAGTCCCCGGCCTTGGCCCCGCCAGGCGCCCGGGCTCCCACATCTCCCTCCTGAGCCCTTCGCTTTCCCGCTCCCGCCGCCGTTTCGCCCCGGCTGCCTCAGCCCTCAGCCCGGTCCCCTCCCCGGGCGGGAGGCCGCAGCCTGCGCGGGGGCACCGCCGTCCCCGCACCCACCCGGGCAGCCCGGGGCTCCGGCGGGCACGGAGAGCCGTGCACTCCCTCCAAAGCTCCCTCGCTCCGTTCCGGCGGGGCCGAGCGCGGCTTCCCCCGCCGCTTCCGCCCGGCGCTCCCCGCGCCGGCGGCGCCATCTCGTGGTGCTCTGGGGAAGCGCGGCTGGAGCCCCGCTCCCTGCATGGAGCTGCCGGCTCCTCATGGGGACGGCGCTGCGAGCCCACAGAGTCACAGGATCATGGTTTGCGAAAGACCTGCGACATCATCCAGTTCAACCTACGACTGAACAACTAAACCGTGGCACTGAGTGCCACGTCCATTCTTTCCTTAACCACCTCCATGGGCAGTTTATTCCAGTGTCTAATGACCCTTTCTGTGAAAAACTGTCCTAATGTTCAATCTAAACCTCCCCTGGCACAGCTTAACATTACTTCTTCTGGTCCTGTCACTTGCTATCCCAGAAAAGAGATCAAGAAGAGGCCTCACTACAGCCTCTTTTCAGGGATTTGCTGGGAGCTTTAAGGTCTCCACTGAGCCTCCTTTTCTCCAGGCTGAACACCCCCAGCTTCCCCCGCTGCTCCTCGCAGGCCTTGGGCTCCAGACCCTTCACCAGCTTCATTGCCCTTCTCTGGCAAGTTCTGAGCTCCTGCTGTCCCACCTGACCCTGGTCACCATCTCCAGTCCCACAGCACACACACAGTGCTCACCAAGGTGACACATTATCCAAAACGTGTGCGCTGAGTGGTGGTGGTGTGGCACTGCCATACTTTACCCTCTGCTTATTATATTTTCCATAGTTAATATCTTAATTTTCTGTTCAGGTTCTGCACTGAGCCAGTATTTTCACAGGACTGTGAATGAGCAGCCCCCTGGGGAACTGTCACAGCTGGCAGAGCAGGGATTGCTTTTTCCCCTGTGTAGCATTTTACACTCTCTGTATTAAATTTACCAGCTATTACTTGGTGCCATAATGTTGTTGTGTGTTTCTTCATGGTCAATAAACCACTCAGCTGTACCATACTGAATAGCCCAGCATCCTCAGCAGACCGTGCCACCCCATTGTCTGTGCCTTTCTCCAGATAACTCACGGATGGGCTGTAACACACAAGTATGGCTCGTGCTCTGATCCCACCAAGAAGGGAACCCTAGGGCTTCTCTCCACTAAGGCTATTTCTCTTCTCTAATTTTTGTGCTTTTAATTAATACTTCCGGCACGAGATTATCGATGTTTTTCAGCTCTCCTTGTGTGCTTACTGCTCTAGCTGCTTGCCTGCTGAAAATTTCAGCAGATCGTATTGAGACAACTTCCTTTTGTTACCCGCTTTAATTAAAAAAGCCCATTGTGAAGCGAAATTTCTTATTGAGTCTCATTCATATGGCAGATTTCTACATTTATTTCCCATATATCTACTAAAGTTATTTTTAGAACTAATTGTTACTAATTTGCCTGGTATGGGCAACACATTTAATAGTTCAAAAGATCTTCTTTAAAAGTGGTAAAAATGGTAGGATGTAAATGTATTTTCAGCATATTAAAAGCACTACATTACCGCTTCTGAAATTCTAGTGGCTTCTCCATTATCTTGTGTATTCTTTTCCTCCAGCTACTGTGTCACTGTATGGTTTCCTATGGAAGTCAGGCATCTGTGCAAATCTGAGAAGTCTAGAAACTGCAGTGGATTTTAACTGTGTCCCATTCAGCCCCTGCATCCCAAGTGTTTTGTGATTTCCCTGTGTATGGCCAAAAAACTCATAGAGAGCCTCTGTCTCCAAGAAAGAAGTGTTTTATACAATTACCAGCCTGCTTTGTCTGATGGGCACCCAATGCACTCAGGGACTCTTCCGGCTTTTCTTGCTGTGATCTGTGTATTCCTAGAGGCAGATCTGGGTTGCTTTAGGCTCACACATTGGTATCTGCTTTTACACATGGCACATGATGGCAGAAGGCTGTGGACAGCAGCACATCGAGGTTATCCTGGAGAGTCAGTAGGTGAAAAAAGGAATCAGGCAAATCATAAGTGGAGTATCTACTAGTCAGTCATCAAGACACACTTCTGGCTTAAGAAGTCCTGGTGCACTAAGAAAGAGCTGCTCTGTGCTTGCCCTGTTCATTCCTGAGGGCACTGACATGGGTCACTCTCAGAAAAAGTGGTGATGGACTGTGCAGATCTTTAGTTGGAGTAAATTATGTTGATTATGGTGATTCTGTTACATATATATTAAAATCAAGGCATACTTTGTTGCTGAACTGCTGCACTTTGTATGGGAGAAAGGCATCAGAGCAACCAGCACAAAGGCATGGCATATGTGTTGGTTTTGTTAAACTTATCAGTCTCAGGCAAAGACTTCAAGTAACGTCTTACTGTTGGTGCTATGTAGATTCTGAAAATGCAGTCAGAATTGTTTTGTGGTTTTTTAATATTGCAGTTCGAAGTACTACTTTTTTGGGTAGTCTTACTTATAAAATGTACGTTCTCCTGGTTCATTGCTTCTTGCTTATTTCCTTCTCTCTGCCTTACTTATGCATATTTGTACTTGCTCAGTTATTGTCTGGAAGCACAGGGAAAGTTATGCTATGGGATCTACAGAAATATCACAAATAAACTTCTAATCATACACATTTTTAAACAGTGAAATCAGTACTTCTTGTCTGCTGAAAACCAATTTCTTCCTCTGTGTTTCACCTGATCACTTTCCTGGGATCACTTCTGAATTTTTCACTTCACAAGATATCTGCTGCTGTATGAGCTGTGTTTTCCTTGGAAGACCACGTAGATATTTAATGAGTTTAAAATCCGTCTTATCATAAGGAGAAGGAGCACCTGGCAAGATTTGGTTTTAAAGGAAGCCCCCTTCATGGTCCCTCCCACAACCCAAGAGTAGAAAAGGTGTCACATTAATTTTGATTGGTAAATACTTTTTTTCTACACTCATGAAACATAAAAAATGTAAACTGAGTCTGGAATGAAGTGAATACCCCTGCAACTTCTGTCTCAAAAATAATGATTTGGTGATGAAAGCATAGCTCCTCTTGATTCCAGCATGACATCTCTTACAGGCTGAGGGCCAGAAGTATCACAGGGGAGCTTTGGTTTTATTGATCAGTTTTGTCAATGGTGTCCCATAATGCAGTTCATCTCTCTTGAACTACTTTCTTCCATGACTGTGTTCCTTGCAGCTTTCAGTGTTGCTCCAATAGGCTAAAAAGAAGGACTCTCTTTGCTGGGAAATGTTTCCTGGCAAGAAAACAAAATGTTGCTACCTATTAGAGTACAGAAATCTCTTAATAAGAAACATCATTTCCAGTTGTCAAGTCTTAGAGAACATTTGTCAGCTACTCAGATATATTAATTAGCCAATTAATTTCATTAACTTATTCTTTAGGAAGCTATGAGTTCAATGACTGGAGGTTGGTAAAAAAAGAGGTGTAGAAAGTTTAAATTTGCAGCACACTTACATAAGCTGAGAAAGCGTTCTGGGCATCGGATCTGAAGGGGAGGTCGTTTCCAGCACACAGTGGCAATGACTGGAAGTTGGAAAGTAGGCAGTAACCTATTTTTCTTGTTCCACTGTTCAAGAATCGTACATCTGTCACACCCAAGTGTGTGATTCTGCAAAACTTGTGCAAATTTGTGTGTAGACCATTATTTTGCAAAGATTGTGTTACTGAAGTGAGTTAAATATATTTCAAAATAAGTCACATTTAGAGCTGCAGATTGCCCAAGGTGTTGCAATTATAGACTCTACTTGTTCAGACAAAATCATATTTTACGTTGTTTCTAGCAGATTTTCAATCATTAAATATAATATTTGTTTGGATTAAAATAAATCCTTCTCAGGTCTAGCTCCTGTATAATGTGAACCTGCAATTCATAAAATTTACAGTAAAAGATACCCCTTTTGGGGTGGTGGGGGAGGGGAAAGGTGTGTGGCTGTGTTTGTGTGTAGGAAACAACATGTGAGAATTCTCTTCCCTCTGCCTTTCTGAGGGACAGGCTACCAAAGGCAGAGCTGGGGAGAGGTAGAATATCTTTTAAGACAATTTTACAGCCAAAGACAATATGAAGTGGAGGTAGACTTCTAGACCAAATGCCAATACTTTTATCCAAAGTTAGATGTAGCTCATAGCTCTGTTCTGTAGCTCCTGTGGCCCCATTGTACATGGATACATGCCGATAAATTAAAAAATAGCAGGAGCACCTCTAAAAGCTTCCCCCACTGGGACAGGGGGTAATATTCCTTTTGCTGTCTTTCTGTGCTCACTTACAGTCTGACAGCGATCTCTACACCTGAGCTAGTCACTCTTCAGATATCATCATAGCCACGGGCAAAGCACAGTAATGCATTTTGGGTGCTGTTCATCTGGTATATGTTGGTTATTTACTTGGGGGAGATGTGAATCACACCCCAGAAGTGCTTTTTTCTTCCAGTGATTTTCAAGGAAGCCTGAGGCAATTCTTACATGGTGCTGTTACTGCAGGTGTGTATGTTTAGTCAGATAAATCCCATCGAGAAAAATACAAGTGCAAATACAAGTGCAAAAAGTTGCTAAAGGAAAAAATACTGCCTCGGATTGTGAGGTAAAAGCCCACCGAGGTCAGTAGATGGCAGCATTGTAAATGGTAAAGCAGAGCCTTCTGTCTGCAACAGCGGCACCAGGGAGTCTGAGCTGGATGCTCTGGAGGAGTAAAAGATCTGCCAAATAGCCCTGCCTCGTACCTCTGGCTTGCTAAAATGTGCTATCTCCTGTCACCTTCCAGATGCCACAAAGTCTACCTTTTTCTTGAAAGCTAACACAAGAATATTGAACCATGCAGATTTCCCGAGTCTGAAAAGCAAAAGAAAATGCAACATTCAGCTAACTCTTAAATTTCTGTTCCTGGACACTTAACACTGGAACATGTAGCATAGTAGCTTATGATAATTTATATGAGAATTTTGTGTGGTAATAGTATCCAGTATATACACACAATAAAACGTTATAATCTTACATTTTCATCTTTCTTTCAATTTAATTATTTCGGTCTTTAGTAATTGGATTTATTTCATGTGTCATTGTTATTTTGGCATTATAATACAAGAGCATTTAGCAATTTTTATTGAGAAATACAGATGGCATAGTGCTGTTTCTTTTATATGAAAAAAAATGTGTTTCACATTTGTCATAATTTTTAACTGGGAAAACATTAATAACACCAGAAGTGCTTTAAATTCAGGTACTCAGCAGGTAACATGTGGAAAGGTCATGGGAAGACTGAAGACTGTAAAGACATTAGAAAATGTGGCCAGGTTTTGATTCCTTTGCCCCCAGAGAGACTGTGCCTTGGATCAGGTAAGAGTTGTGTAGCCAAATGCTGTGACCACGGCAGTGGGGAATGGGACTGGGTCTCCTGGTAAATCCTGTTGCTCTCTCTAGCTTCCACCCCTTCAGCAATTCCCCTGGCTTTAGTGCTGCTGCATACAAAGTGTCTGATATCAGCTTCTCCTGCCTGAATGTAGCCCCAAGAAAGAGTGCTGAATCAAACTGCACTGTACCTATCTTCATTATTCCCCTTCTCCTTCAGTTCTTGTAACATTACAAACTCTAAAAGGGTCCCAGATGCATACAGGATGCACACATACTGAAATACCACCTCCCCTAATTACTAGAATCTAGTCCACAGAACTCATACAGGTTAGTTCCCTGGACTAATATTTAGTTCACTAAGTTGTCTGTTATTGGTGTAAGAATTTTCAAATTACTCATAACCAGTAATGACTACATAACCTTCAGCATTTTAATACAGCATTGGTCAGGGGTTTTTTGTTTTGTTTTGTTTGCTTGTGTGTTTGTTTTCCTCTCTGATAAACATGGCATATTATGGATACATGTGGCTTCTTAAAGTAATTTATAGATTTTTATTGGTTTTATTTGTTCATTGAATGTCTTTATTTGTTTTTGAAATATCATGAACTGCCTGAGAGGTATGGATAAGCAGATTCCACCAAAATGAATATGCATCTATGTGTGAAAATTGTTTGTATAAGTCCTGTGTCATGGGATCAGTTTTTTTCCCTTATTGTACAAGTGTTAACTTCTGCATAACCTCAAAAATAAGCCTTTGATTGACCAGAGGTTAATCACAGAAGAGCTGAATAACACCTTGAATCCAATTAAAATCTCTCAGTTACATACTTTGTCAGGCCTTGTAAATGCTTGATTTCTTAGCACTGCCCTCCATCTTTCCTCTTTTCTTCCTTTCTTCTGTTACTTGTAGCTACCTGTTGTGTTGACAGCTATTAATGATGGCTGCTTGTTTGTGAGCCATAGCTCGCTCTCACCATGAGTTGTTACTGCAGACTGCCCCATTGATGGTGTTTCCATAACCCTTTGCATTTCCACATTTGTAAATGGCTGTTCTCAATACAGTGGGTGATAATAATTCTACACAAAGCTGCAGATCCAGAGGCAGACTACAGCATGCTGGCCAATCTCCCTGCTACAAGAGCTCTTTCACAAGGTGTTATCTGAATCCTCAGCTATCAGTGGCTTTAGTCACAGAGGCTTTGAACTGACACTAGAAGTGCACTGGGAAGGAGTGCAGAGTATGGGTTGGGTGTGTACTCATGTTCACCTGCTCCAAATAAGGGGAGGCTGCCTGAGCCTGCAAATGCATTGCTCTCAGACTGAGAATGACAACATGCCTGTTACACTGCTCCAAAAGCTACAGAATGTTCTGGACACAAGGACGGGAGATGGCAATGGCTCTTGAGTTAGGTGCAAATGTGGATTGTAACCCAGCAAAGTCAGTCTCAGCAGCTTCTTCTAGCAGCCAAGGATTTAGATAACCCATTCACTGTGGGGCCAGCAGAGCCCTGGCAGGCACAGCTTTCATGTAAGAGTGACTTCTGAACTGCTCATAAGTATCCTGTAGCTGAGGAGCTACATGTGGCTCGTTAGTATCAGGGATTTTGAGGTTTTCCAGGGTAGTTCTCTAGGGATCAACATTAGATCTTGAAACTTGAGGCTGAGTGAGGAGCTGACTATCAGGGAGGAGAAGAGAAAAAAGACAGATGTAGTAGAAGACAGGTGCATGTCTTTTAAGTCCTTAATTCACTAGGTGTGGTCTAAAGCTGAAAGCCATTTCTGTGGTTTTCTGTTCAAACCAGGAAGGCAGTTGGGTGTCCCAGGGAGTTTCCTGAGAAATATTTGCACTGCTACCTGTGTTTATTCTATCAACTTTAGCCTTCCAGCTGTAGTGCCTGTACTTCCTTTATAGTCATTGAAGTCCTGCATCTCCAGGAGACAGAGTTCATACCTAACGTCTGAGCTAAGCTCTCTGGCTGCCTCCAATGACCCTTGAGCAGACAGAGATATCAGCTTAGGTACTTCTGCTGTGTATTTAAAGGTAGGTGAGAACAAGTGAAGAAACTGCTGCATGGAAGGATCTTTATCTGCAGCTGTTCTCTCAAAAAACAACATCTCTCTTTCTTTTAGGTGGCAATGAAATGAATGTGCCCCCTCTGATTATCAAATAGCTTGCTGAGTACATCACTTCCTTAGAAAATGAAATGTCTGGGCTTAATTCCCTTCTAAGCCTCAGAGGCTTAGTACTTACCCCCATGAGAACAAACAAATCACTTACCTCTCGCTGACCTTGAAAACCTGACTCCTGTTTATAGGCCAGCATCAACATTTTGCTTTTCATTGCAGCTTTTGTATGTGTCCACAGACATTATTTGGCAAGCCATTCTCCTGGCTTAGCCAGGGATACTACAGTGCTCCAGACACAAATATTTTGGCCAACATAGAGAAAAAAAACAATTTAGGGGAATAAATAGCATGTTTGTTGCAACAGAAATAACTATTGGAAAAAAGTTAAGTGTTTTGAGCATCATCAGTTTGTTTTACTTCATTTTTCTGGTCATGAATTATACAGCTCCTCTGTATAATTACCTCCATTATGTTCTTTCAATGAGAATGTTCTTCTGGGTTGTTGTTTGCATGGAAACATTGGCTATTGCTCTCTCAGTGTAGTTTGTCCTTGTGCAGAAGTACCTGAGTACCACAGTGATGGTCTCCATAGGAATGAGGGCATAAGAAGAGAAACAACTTTTCTCATAAAATCTTATGTGAGTGCTGAAGGAATTGAGTCATGTCAGCCTTGCCTTCAGTACATTCTCAGCTCTTAGCCATGGGATCTGACTGTTGGTGATCTATGGGAAGCTGATTTCTGCTTCTGGGAAGGAGAGGTGAAATCCGAGTCTTGGAAATGTCAGAAGTACTTGTTTATGCATCACATGGTAAATGTCCAGGAAGATCTCTGCTACTGAGGTCTACTCAGGTTGGATCAACTGTTTATGGGGATACTGATAATTTATTTGTGTATAGGAGCACCAAGGCAGTTTGGAAATACAGGATTTGCACTACAGCAGATCTCCAGCAGCCTATCTGTTCTAGAGTTAGCTAAGCCAGCACTCTAGAGTTGGGTTATGCATAGACAACACCCCTCAGGAACCTTTGTACTTACAGCAGTACAGAAACTCCAGACCAGTGACTCTATCCCTCAGATGTCCTCCACCAAAATTTTTCAAATCAGAAAAAAGAGCTTTTCCAGGAGATCCTAGCTGCATGCAAGCCAAAAGGAATTGCCTATGTGTTAACATGTAGATCCTGTTCGTTTGTGAGGCATAAGTTCCCACAAATCCTGAAGGCTTCACTTAATCTTTCTCTTTTAGATATGAATAAAAGTTGCAGGAGAACCTCAGGTATGGAAAATACTGTATAGAATAGTGTTGGAAACCCTCAAAATATTTTGGCATATCTAAATCAAATGTCTTTGTACAGAAGCTGGTTTTATAACTCTAGAAGCACATGTATTTTCCTTTGAGAAATCATTAATTTCTGCTTCTGGGTCTCATTATCTGGGTTGCATTTTACTGAGACATTCTGAGGATCTTTGAAGGATGGAAAAATGTGATCTTTTAAAGAAGCTGGATATATGTCACATTGCTGGGCTGGCTGCTGTTGATCTTCTGTCCTTTTAAGCTTTCTGCCACTTGAATAATTCTGGTATAGTTTCTTTGCTCTCTGATAAATGTTGTCTATGAAACCTTGGCATCTTTCTCAGAAACAGGTCTTAAATGTCTAGAAGCCTGAGCTAGCCAGGAACAATATGATCCCTTGGTGTCCCTCAAACACTATTGCTCGCTCCTTCTCAAAGTTCTGGCTGTGTGAAGATGCAAGTGGCAAATGGTCTAGAAAATGGTAACGCTTTGTTACCTTGCACAGGAAATCAGAACCAGAATGTCTCCATATATACACATTCTCCAGTTTTCTCCTTTGGAACTGTCCTTGGGCTTGCAGTGTCCAGAATTCTCTTTCTGCAGCAATGATATCTCTTTTCCTTCAGGGTCTCTGTTCTGGCATGTAACTAGATTTCTGCCTCCTCTCCTGGATTCATCTCTATCTCTATACTCAAACCAAAATTTTCTGTGTCAGTTAAAACTCTTCTTGGCCTTTCAAGGTTATCTAGATCCCCACTCAATAATTGCCTGCTTGGTTACTTCTCTCTTGATATTCAGCTTTAGGAAAGCAGCTTACCAGTGTGTTAATGAACATTTTGGACCATGAAATGTCCATGTGAACAGAGGATGAAAAAATGGTAATGAATAGAAGAGTTAAATCATTCTGTGATTTTCATACTGACTCTTTTATGGGGTTAGCCTGGAGATGGGGAGAGCCTGAAGTGGACTGGATGAATTGCTCTGGGAGCTCATAGCCTCTTCCCTAACATTCTCCCTTCTGAAGATTCAGTGGGCTCTTCCATCATGAGACTGTGAATGACATGTATTTATTGCAGCTGACATGCTCAGGATCTCTTTCATGTGGTCTGAGATGTGTGTGAGAAGTTGCTTAGAAGACCTGCACAGTCTCATGCCATGGCCAGACATCTGATGTGCACATGTGATGGTGCACATAATGATCCTGGTAGAGGAAGGGCCTTGGTAATGCTCCTGAGATGCTGCATGTGTAGTTTTATGAGTGACAAAGTTAGCAGTGAATAGCTGCCCAATATCTCCATAACAGTTTATGTGACACATGCTGACAGAAAGATGGCATCCCTGCTCAGCTATTAGCCCTGAATCACCATCCTTGAGAATTGCAGTACAAAATAAAAATTAAGAGATAAAACAACCAAGGGTGAGCGAAGGAAGACTCTGCATGTGAAATGAAATTGCAGCCTTCATGACACAGGGAATTCATAATATCAAACTATTTTCAAATTGTACCTACAGAGATTACACAAATCATTGCATAACAATTTACAGCTAGTCACACTGAAATAATAAATAGGCACAAAGTTTTAATTTCCTGGTCCTTTTATCCGTAAAGAACTGAGCATTTAAATGATTACTGACATCATCCTTCATACAACTTCTGCAGAGCAGTCAACAAAGAACTAATGCCCTGACTACATCTGTCATACTGTATTGGATTGGCCAGCATTCAGTAGTGACCCTAAAGACTGTAAAGACTGTAAAAAGCATACAAGTGCATGTATTGCCTTTGCAGATGTATGATGATAAATTGAGGTGGCATTAATTCCCAAATAGTTAATTATGAATTGTTCATTCATTCTCTTAATTAAAAAGTTCTTCACAAGTTTTATCTTCCTTATTTGATATCCTATGATTTACTGCTGAAGCATCTCTGTTAAAAGAGAGCTTGCTATTTCCAGAGAGAGTCATATAGAATGAATAATGAAGTACTTTTTATTAAATGACTGTGAAAATCAAAAGCTCACTACCAGTATTTCATGGAGGGTTTATCTTGGAAGAAAGGAGATACACATGGGATTGAACCAGTGTGACAAGAAATCTTCAGCAGCAGAGATGATAATCTGCCTCTACAAAATGAGAGACGTGCTGGTGTGATAAATAATACTTGCTTTGAAAAGCAAATGCAATTCTTGTCCATTCAATTTTCCAGGCTTGAATGTACACACAGTCTTACCAAACAAACCACTTGCTTCACTTCTGTTATTTCTTATTATATTTACTGTAGGTTGTACCCAGAAACAGCATCAAGCTGCCATACACACTATACAGACACCAGATACACAAACCAACCACAAATATGAGCACTGCCCTATTGTGGAAAAGGAGACAGAGATTATTACTTGTACTGTAAGTAGTTGGAAGGTGTTCAAATGCTGCTGTAATGGATGCAATATGACATAAGTAGATAGATCCAGAGGTAGTTCCAGAGATTTATTCCTGAGAACATAATTCCAGTCTACACATCAGCATCCTATGATACACTTTAAAAAAAGAAAAAAAGCTTCCGCACTTGCATTGTTATTTTACAAGTTTATGGGGACATTAAAAAACTCCTTCTTCAAGACTTTTTTTTGGCTGTATTTAGAATACTATTCCTAGGAAGTAACAATTTATGGGAGTACAGTGAAAATCCTCTCAGAATCTTTCTGGCTGGCTTAGCTTCTTAGCTTGTACAGAATTACCAAAGCTAATTTTATTACTATTGATTTAATGGTTTTAGGTTTTCAGAAGGTATTTTCATGAATGAATGCAACCATATTTATAGGTTTTATCCTTTTTCAGAACAGCTAGGGCTTGTTCTTTGAACAGTATGGAGGCCATGCTGTCATCACCTAAAATGTTGACAGTTTCCATAGAATCTTTGTAGTACTGCATTAATCCTCTGGTAAGGTAACACCTTTCCTTCCAGCTGCAGTTATGACCTGATGTCATTTACTCTCCCTGTTTCAGAAGGTGTCTGGGTGAGCCAGCCCTTGAGGACTGGTCAGGAGAAAGCAAAGAGGAGAAGCATGTCTACTTGCAAGTGTGAGTATGAGAGGAGAAAAAGGCAGCAGTGTGACAGCACATTTATAGGGCAGCAGTAGGAGATGGCAACTGTTGGTGCTGTGTGCCAAGGTCTGAGTTATTTGAGTATGAGATGATCCTCAGAACAGTTTGTCCTACCACGCAGAGCTGCTTGCTTGGAAAGAAATAATTTTTGATGCATCAGTCTAGTTCCAGCCTTGTGAGTTGTTAACAGGATACAGCCTGTACTACATACTTTCATTATCTTTGTATCCAGGAGTTTCAGGGGCTGTGTGGCCTAAGGGTACCTCTGATCACTTTGTTGGCTAGGAGAAACACTGCCACCTTGACATCCTTTTACTGCCGTTACAAAGGATGGGTGCAGCTGCAGTGAAGATGGGGTAGTGATGGTCACTGTGATGCTCACACTCACCGTGCTGAGCAGTGATAATGCACGGGGCTGCTGCCTCTCCCTGGCCATCAATCCAGCCTGGAGGTGGGCAGTCCACCTGCTTCCAAAGGACTTTTTACTGCTCTCAAAAGGACCCTGACCATTGTTTATGGAAATAGTGGGATGTGAAACGGCCAAGGGAAGCTTACATCCTGTTGTGTGAGGTTGTTCAAGTGAGGCACTGCTTCTGCTAGAGCATTTCCTATGGTCACAAGGGAGCCCCAATGTTGAGTTTCAAAAGCAGAGTTCTAGGGTGCTGCTCTGACTTCTCTGTAAGAATGTTCTTCCTAATGTCTGTATTGCAACAAGCCTTTCTAGGTGAAAACATGCTGTATAGGTTATGTAACATCTTCACAGAATTCCTTAAACTTTTCCAACAAAAGTGCTGGTAAAACCAGAAAAAACTACATGCAAATCATTGTATCATAAAGTTTTAAGAGATTAATTTCTTCCCCTTTCGCTTCTTTCTTCTAATTTATCTCATTACTATTCTCATTGCTCTAGAATTTTCAGAAATCTGTGATTTGATATTTTTCATTTTGAAATAGAATGCTCTGTCTTTTCTTGGCATCTAAATACTACTCAAAATTCATTGTCTTACATTGTCTGGGCATTGCTTGTAAGGCATTACATTTTTCAAACTCTCAAGACACATAGCTTTCAAATTTTTTAGTTTAGATAAATTTTGGCTCATTATATCTTCCTAAAATAGATGTAACTGAGATCACAATGTCTTCATTATCTTGTAATGATTATAGAAGTCTTTCCTTAGCACATTAATACAAGTAACGGTCTTTGACACATTTATAAGAGTTATCAACTAATGAGATACAGTTTTCACATGTATACAACTGAGCCACATTTCATCAACCTTCATAAAACAAGAAAAATAGGAGCACAAAGCTAGTTGGGTTGTGCTGATGCACAGCCAGAATTTCTTCTCTTAATATTCCTCCCTCTGCTACTTTGGGAATTTTGATGACAGAACTTAGAAGATAATAATATAAAGGATATTAAATGATAAGCTACAATAAACCTTTAAAAATAATTGTGAATACAAGTTCTGTTTAAATATCCAAGGTGTGAGTGGGGCCATGAGGGGCAGCACAGGTGTAGGGTGTGGTGACAAGGGTGCATTTCTGCTGGGGGATGTTGATGCAGCTGGCAGGCCACACCAGGAATGGAAGCAGAAAGGGATAAGCCCCAATGATATGTGGAGAAGAGTGGGTTTTTTGAGTGATCTGAATAGATATAGAGGGAGCTGACTAAAAACAGAGAAGATGTTAAGACCTGAGGAGAAGTGCCAGGAGCTCCTCCAGGAAGCTGCAGCCCTGACAGGGGTCCAGAGAGTTGGGATGGACAGGATTGGCATGGCTTGAACTGTAAGGATTTATTTGGAAGAAAAGAGGTAAGACTTGCTACATTTGAGAGGGCAGACCAGCAGTTTGGAGGGGCAGAAGCATAAGCCTGAATAAAGGTAACTATATTTATAAAGGAGGGGGAAGTAGGAAGGCAGACAGACTAACACAAGGAAAGAGGAAGGGGACCCTGATGTAAATACTGCATAACTTTGGAAATGCATTTGTCACCTCTTGAAAGTTTTTGCTATAGCTGCAAAAATAATAGCATGCTAGCTTTCATCACATCTTTTTTGAGACACAATTTGACAACAACTGAATTTCAGAGGTTTAATTTCTTTAAACCGGGAATCTCACTACTGTCTTTTTGTACTTTTCTAAAATGTCCAGTCCTGTTGTAGGATACTATAGGTCAAAGTATCTTTCAACTTACATTGACCAGAGAAAATTTTCAGCTCTGATGGTCATTCAAACAAATTATTGTATGACCCTGCAACAAGAATGGGCATAAAATATTCCATCTGTTTACAGTTGTTTCCTTGACCATGAACAAGAGAGTTTTCATGATCATGCTCCCAAACATAACAAATAAGCTGCACAGGAAACTACAATAAACGATGACATCAAAGAAGGAAAGCTGTAAAACAAATATTCATTTTTCAAAGCCTTATTATATGAAATCTGCTGTTCAAGTGCTTGAAAACTGTGCAATATATAGCTAATGTTTAAATACCCTCAAAGTAAGCCATCTCTGAGAAGTGCATGGATGTGTGTTCCTGCATCAAATTCAAGGACTCTCACAAAGAGACAAAAAACCCAAAATGATTCTGCATCTAACTAACTGGGGGAAAAAGTTTTACAAAATATCCGTGGGAACAGCTTCCAGTCTGGGTAAAGAGGAAGAAGACATTGATGCAATTATCATTTGATTTTCTCTGTGCTCTGCCTTGTGGTTTCTAAAGAGTTTCTTTGCAACTGAGATATTCCTGGGGCAGAATTGATAAAGTCCGACTGTTTCAAAGCAAATAAACATAGGGAATTTCTGCCACAAAAGTTTTTGTGGGTGTTTTTTGTTTCTTATGTTCTTTTCTAGTAAAGGCATTTCAGACTAAAATGGCATGATTCGTTTTTGTGGATTAAAAAAACCCATAGCAATTCAATGAAATTATTACAGTTCCCAGCAAGAACATGCTGGTGGGTTTTTTTGTGTTTCAATCAGGCACAATCATATCTTGCAGCAAACACTTGCAAGATAATCTGCTGGAGAGCAGTAAAACAAAGCAGAAATCATTCCCATCAGAATATTGTGCAACACAACCTGTTTTATTGTCATTACCTATAGCAGTGGTTGCAGCTTATTTAGAAGTGCAAATGGGAAGCTGAGCTATGTTAGATATCAAATGTTGGAATACCTGAGTTATTTCCAAATGTTGTATTGCAGAGGAATTGCTCTGGGTATGCTCTGTCAAGGTCTGGGTTTTACTTTTGCTCATATTGTGAGTTTATTAAAAAAGAATAAATCTCCATTTGCTCCAGGTAAACACATAATTGCTTTTGAAGAGCTCCTATTTTCTACCCAAGCAAGCAATTTCCTTAATAAATATTTTGTTTACTTTGGCAAACATCAAGATTTAAATGGCAATCCCTCTACATCTATAAAAAGTGCAGCAACCCAGGGCTTGTTTTTCTCCTATGTCCCCTCCTGGACCTATCCTACTTTTCCCTTCTGTTCTTGCTTTGCTTCTCTTAGTAATAACTTCTCTAACTTCTAGATCCTCAGAAAATCAGGCTTATTCCACAGATGTTCCTCTCTGCTTTATAAAGAGGGAGTAGAGGCCATGGTCAGCACAATATACAGCATCCTCCTGAGCAAACTGCCTTGGCTGCAGACTGTCCCCTGGAGCATGGAGGCATTTGAGAACAGAGATGCCGATGGAAACAGCACAGCTGAGTGCTTCCTTGGAAGTGGGAGCGTTGAAAACTGGCTGGATCAGTCTGGTAGGAAATAAGGTTAACACCCCAAGGGCATCAGTCCCCACTCTTTTGTGGTGTCATTTACACAGGGTGTAGAAGAATGCAAAATACTGAGGACCTGACTTTGTTCTTACTTGTGGCATTGGAGTCCCTGGGTTGATGGACAAGGACCTTCACCTATCATGTTCCCTCCTGGGCTGCAAACATCTCACTGGTCAGGAGCTGGGCTGTGTGTGAGAATCAGACCAACGAGCTGTCTGGACCTGGGAGTGTTGAATTCCCCATATAAGAAGTCTCTCAACAATAAATAGGCTGTTTGTCACATGAAGCATTGGGGGGTGTGTTGTCCCTGTCTCCAATCACTGACCCCATGGAACACGTGAATTTATTAGCACTATAGTTACTAATATTGATGAATATCAGAAAATCAGAATCAGGCCTTTATTACTTTATCATGTAAGATAAACCATTGTGCTCTGAACCATTTTTTTGCTATGCTTTCTGGTGATAATTGCAGTAAGAAGAAGGTGATGGAAAACTTTTGCCTGAAGCATTTTTCTCCCTTTCTTTTTTTTCCTTGTCTTTATTTAGCACCTTTCTACAAACACTGAGTATTGCATGGTGAATTTTAAACAGCCAAATAAAGGCTTATTTAGCTAGGAAATGGCAGTAAAACAGTATTTATGTGGCAGCATAACATATATCTGTTCAATAAACACTCAACCAAGGGTCCTGTCTGCATGTGGAAGAGCAGCAGATGGAGACACTCAAGGTTCAAAAATCAAAAAAGATCCTTAGAAGGCTGCAGAGCACAGCTTCTTGAAAAACAAGGACTATTTTCTTCCCAGCTCTGCACAAGAAATGTAAGAGTGGTGGTGATCCTAATAAAATATTTCTAAAACGCAATTTGAGAGAGAACGTGAGGAACTGTGTTTACCCACTGTGCATTTTTTTAATAGCATTTCACTTTTCCCGTGGGTACAGAAGTATGTAATTCCCTTTCTTTCTTTCTTGGTGTTGGATTTCATTTTGTGTACTCCCTAAAGAGGGAGTTCAATTTTATCTTAATAAAATTTTGACTTGAGGACTCCATATGGAGTCCAAAGTACTTAATGTTCCCAAGAGCTGATCTGAAAAAAAACAAATGAAATAAAGATGACCACGCGAATAGTCTTGTGACACATTCAGCTGACATTTTTTCTGGTTTTGATTTAATTTCTTGTAAAAACTTTGACCATACACCTAGAACTCAGCACTGTAATAAATGTCAGTGTCTTGCACTCTCAGAGTGTCTTGGGGCAGAAATTCATCACCTCTTGCTGTCTTTCTTCAGGAGCAGAAATGAGGCCAGGTACAGCTCTTAGGACTGGAGCAATAGAGATGGAACTTCCAGCTATATCTACACCAGTTTATGGAACTGCCTGTGAGTGCTGCAGGTGTTGCTGCTGCATGATGTGGGCACTGCATCCACCCTCCTCTCTAAGTCAAGCTGCTGTGTGCCAGCTGATTACCCCTGCTGCTTTTTGAGCCATAACAGGAAACTTTTGGATAGCGTTAGCTGAAATGCTCCTGAACTGTACCAGAGATCACTAACAATTTAATGGGGCAAAGAGTGGAGCCTAGCAGTGCTAAACCTGAAATGTGCCTTGGTGCTGTTTGATTTAGAAGAATAAGCATTTCTGATTTTCTGCTCTCCACCATTAAACACCTCATCAGTTAAATGTTAGATTTATTTGGTCAGAATTTACTTCTAAACTCAGGAACTTCTTGCTCTCTTTCTTTTCTCATAGACATGGCTCTTTTTCTAACACCCTAACCTCAGTTCACCTGTTCTCTTTCTACTTTGACAACTTATTTAGCAACTGTTGAATTAAGAAAACAGTTTTTCCCACATCACTTAAAATATTGCCATGACCCATGGATAGAGCTGAACTCTGCTTTTCATTCACCAGCAGTTTCCTGGTTCTCAGTGTATGAGAATGCTGCAAAACTCTTATTTTCCCTTTCTTCTCTCGTGCTAGTAAAGGGCAGGCTGAAAAAGGCAGAGACATATATTTTATTTAGGCTAACATTTTTTAATGCTGATTAGAATGATCCAGAGTGAAAGACAAGCTCCCTTTTTAGGACTTTAAATAAATAATGGCACACAGTGGCCTAGCCCATCATCATTAAAAACACTTTCACAGAGGGTCATGAACTCCATACTGGCCTCATTAAAGCTGTGAAAACTCCATCAGTGCTTATGTTTCTGTGTAATGATTTAATTAAATTTTCTTATTGCTGGAGCTTGTCATTATGCCAGTGATTTTCATGCTGACTTCTAAACTCACAGAGTTTTGCTCAAGTCTAAACAGGCCAAAATTGGTTATGTCAGTGTGTAGTCTGCTGGCAACATATGAGGCCTGAATAAGGCAGTGATTATTTGGAGGGCTGGGGGAATTTTCTTAGTTTTGTCTTTTTACTTAAGGATTTAATTTTCCACTCTGTTTCTTTTATTCTTTCTTTTGAGCAGAATACACAGTAGACTTTCCAGCCTGTGATGGTAGCCTTAGAAAACTCCTGACATGTAAACAGGAGAAGCTTGGACTCATTAGTATGTACTAGATAAAGCTGGACTTAATTTTGCAAACAAAAAAAGCACATGTGACAAGAAGCTGAGCAACACTGAAGTGTTAAGCTCTAATCTAACATTGTTCTGGGAAGGCACAAACCTATTCAAGACACAATAATTTCTGCATTAACATGGGATTGTGGCTGAGAATTTAAATACTGCAGAGCCAGAGGAATTTCCACAACAATCAAATTTTAGACCTCTGTGGCACTGAAGATTAATATTAGTCTGGGCAACATTTTTCTGTGATGAACCCATTAAAAGCTTGGATGAGGAAAGACAGCTGTGAGGTGGAATAATTGAAAGACTTGGTGCTTACGTGTGAGCAAGCAGAGATCACAGACACAGGAAACTGACACTGAGGTGTTGGCACAAAGTATGCAACAATGAGGGTGTGATCCCCAGCAGTAGGGTGATTCATGCCTCAGCTGGGCATGGCTGAAGTGGCAAATCAGTGAGCCTACAGGCAGAATAAATTCACAATATTTATGTCTTGGAGTACGAGCCACACATTTCAACTGACTCTGCAATGACCAGATCTTCACCTAACCTCAGCTCAGCTGCTGCATACAGCCTTGAACACCCAGGATGCCTTATAGATGATGGAGGAATAAATAGCAATTGCCAATCTTACATTTATGACTTAATTTTCAAATGTAATTTTCTTTATTTACCACCTCTCTAATTTGGATGGCATGATTTAAAAAGTTATAGCCTTCCCTCTGCAGTAGATGTGCTACATTTTGAGGGCAAAACAACTTGTGCCACTAAGCAAGTGCACAGCTAAATTTTGTATCATCTTGATTTTTTTTCCTGACTTCTAGTTCTTGTCCCTGATACAGTGAATTTTATTTATGGTGCCTGGAAGATATTGAGCCCACAAATGATTATGGCCAGATATGTGGAATGTCTGTAGTTGACAAGCAGACATTTATCACATCTGGGCATTTGGGAATTTTTGTATTTACTGATGAGGCCAGAGCCAAGCAAGTAGCTGCCTAGGAGAGAACATAACCTATGACTGAAAACCATAAAATCATACACAACAGCTTTGATACTGACACAGATGTTCTGATATTTTTTCCTGAAAAAGCCCCAACTTTGCAAGGGAAGAAAGTGATATTTCATGGGAAGATAGAAATATGAAAAGAAGTTCTAGAAAAGATGCAGTGAGTGACTATAAGAGGACTAACACAGGACAGAGAATATGTCACATTTTGCATACTTTACTTTTGAAGAAAATGATTGTAAATACCGTAGCCTTCTCTTTTTGTCATGCTGAAAGAACCTGAAAAATGTTTGTGACTTCATGAAATGATCAGAATACTGCTAAAGCTTAAAAACATTAGGTGTTCATCCACATTCTCCACTTGCTAGTGATGATATAAGCTTGGAGTACCCATTGATTCCAGTAAATTTTTTCTATATTTGCCTATACTGAATGCAATTCACTTTGATATTTACAGGCTAATATTTGGCAGAGCAGCTTAGCTTTAGCGTGACTTGTAACTATGAATGAAATTTATTTGTACATTTTACAAATTTTTAATTTACAATGCCAGAACATTGCACTGAATAAGATTAGCAATACTGAGAAAACCAAATGAAAGTCGCAAAATGAAACAAATTAAATCAAAAATTAGAAAGATGGGATTGCAGATGCCGCAAGACTTATGGTTGTTCTACATTTATGTCACATTTATTCATACTTTTAAATGCAAGTAGAGGAAGTAGAAGTTCAGTTTGACTGATTGCTTTACATCATTCCAACTCTTCAGAAAATTTTCACTGCAACACTATATTTTATTAAAGCCCATTATTAAATTTATTGATCCCATTCTGGACGGTGGGATCAAGATTTTCTTGAAGTGTCAGATGCTTTAAAGAATGCAGCCCAGAAAGTCTGAAAGCAACTTCAAATTATTATTTCTTGGAATGAGTAAGAATTCAGTTTGTATGCATTACTAATATAGAATGCATAAATATTTATAATGAATGCAAGTTTCTAACATGTATGACATAATGTTTAATCTACATTTTATATATTGTGTAAATATATAGTGCACATACTTGTATTTTATGGTGTGCATATATAGCTGTAGATGCATATATGTCACGGGATGTATCGAAACAAGGTTTCATTGTGCTGCCAGGAGTGCATCAGCTCCTGGTTTGCAGCAGGGGCACTGATATTGTGTTCTTCAGTTACCTGACTGCTTAGGAAATGTATCTGCTCTTCTGCTGTGGTGTGTGGGATGGTGTGAAAACAGGCTCTGCTAGATCACCTCTAAGGAGGTAACAAAGGGCACCCCTGGGAGAAGAGAGCAATGGGCTCAAGTCCCCAGTGACTCCGTGTTTGGGTGCAAGGCATCAGGTCTGGCTTGTGCCACGCTGGGCTCCGCTCCACTGGGGCACACAGGAAGCAGAAACATCGCTGATGTTTCAGGAGAGGGCTCCTCTTTCTGAGCACCTGCAGACAACAAACAATGCAAAACTTCCAGAGAAACACCTGCTAGAAGCGCACTCTCTCCTGTCCTTCAGACAATTGTCTATTCAGCTACACTGCAGTAGTCCCAGGGAAACTTTCAGGATTGGTTCTTCACTGCTTAGGGCCTTTGTGGCCCAGGGGGAGGTTGGCATCCTCTTAGTGCTTTGAATCATTCTTCAGGAGCCTTCTTTCAGGCCTGGCTCTTTCTACTGGCTAAGTAGCCCTAATCTGGGTACTCGGAGTTATCTTTTTAATGATGCCTGCTGTGGACAGGCATCCAGTTTTGAGATGTTCAGCACTCGTGTTAGGCAAGTAAAGCAGGCAGTCTGAATAGATGCCATTGTGCTGGAGGACTGCAGGGACAGCAAGTGCCAAGTTTAAGATTATATTCTACAAACACGAAGCTTATTGCTGCTCTCTAACTGAGCAAGGCAATTGAAAGCCAATCCCTTGAGCCAAAAGTGAACCAGTTCTACTTATTTCTAATTCCAAGTCCAAGTACAGAAGGGAAGTAATTTGTTTTGGACTTGGATTTGGAGACGGGAAAACTGACATGCTGCATCTGGATGTTTACTTTACATATTTGTCATTTTATTTATGAAAAGTCATGGAATCTGAAAAAACCAGTTAGTGAATTGCTTGCAAAACTTGCTTTCAAATTTGTATGTATTTTATCTAAGTACTGAAGTATGGGTTTCAGCATGTTCCTCTTTCCGTTTTCATTGCTTTGATTTATTCTGTAGAAATTTCTCTGCCTGTCCTGTAAAATCATACACTTGGAAATGGTTTATATGCATGCTTTCAATGTTAACCTTTTGTTTTCTGTTTTTTTATGCTTATGACTGCCAGTGAACATTGTGAAAATAACCAGTCTTCAAAAGGGTCTCTCCTATTTCCATCCACAGTGTATGCTTGACACTTGTGGGAAGGAGGAAAGGATGAGGGAAGTTAATCTGGAGTACACAATAATAAAGCTACTTTAACTCCTTTCCCCTTCTTCAGCAGGCTGAATCAATTTTAGCCAAACATTGGAGAAACATTGGAAAAAAACACATGCTTTGGAATAAAACTGGTCTTAGCTGGCCTTAGCTCCTCCTCTCAGTGCTGCAAGGCATCTACTATGGCATGTGGGGAGTGTTGCAATCTGAGCTCAGCACTGAATCCACAGTTCTTCACAATAGCATCTGGTAGGGAGGTGACACTCCAGACTTTCTTACCCTTTCCCCCCTGCCTTTAAGTACAAAAACTGCAGGTCTTTCTCTCCTGTTCAGAACTGTCCCAAAAGCTTTGTTTTTCTTTCCATGGACAACCATGTCTTTATTCTTGTGCAAATGATGTAACTGGGATTATCTGCCCTCTCCCTTTGCAGGTGACATAGACACACGATTGCAAAGATGGGTTGACAGGAAAGTTGTCCAAAAACACCCGACACGTTGAAGAAGAAGGTGAGGAGGCATTCACTGTGGCTTCTGGGCAGCTATGTTTTTACTAAAAAGAAGAAAAAACCTGAAAGAATAATGGTCATGGTGGAAGCCATTTTTCTGATGGTGCAGAGGATTCCCCATTTCCACGGGCATGTTTTCACTGTAGCTATGGTATGTTCCTGCAACTGTATAACTGTGCTATGGGAAGGTAAGGGCTATCCACAAATAACTTTACCAGCTTGAGCTGAGGGTTTGGTGAATGGGACTCACAACTGAATTTGTATGACTGAATGGAGAGCTGGTTAAGGCAGAAGAAATCTAAAGGGCACATCAAGCTTCTGACATAATGAAGAAATTATTTCTAAATGGAAAAAAGTCTATTTTTTAATGGTTTGCTGTAAAATTAAACATTAATAACTTTCTTGCTTTATTTTCTAGACCTTTGCAATCCTTTCAAAAGCAATGTGGACATGAACTGTTGCAAGAGTTTGAGGTGAAATGGGTTCCACTGTGGAATCAATAGCTGGGCATTATTTTGTTTGCTTTCTATGCAACAATTAAAAAAGTTTGTCCTGTGGTTACTTTACTGTTCTGCTGCTTTTCTAATTTGCCGTTGTGGAAATACAAAATTACTTGTCCAGTTCATCACTCAATGTGTAGCAAAAAGCTTGAAATTACTACTATTGAAAAAGCAATTAGTTATCAAGCAGAAAAAAACCCCAAAACATGTAGATGTCATGGCCTTTTTTTTTCAGAAAAAGCTGCTTAATGACAGAGCAATGTTCATAAAAAAAGCAATAAGTCTATTTTACAGCCTTGTTGTACATTGGACTTCTCTCATTTCAGAATTCTTACTCCTGAGGAGCTTTTGTGTATGTGTGGGTGGGTGTGTGTGGGTGTGTGTGAGAATCAAAGGAACATGGTGTCCTTTGCTTTAATAGTTTATTTTATGTTATTGCTTTGTGTTATGCAGTCCCTCTAGCCAATCTGCATTTACGAACTGAAGAGAATAGGAGCCAGGGGCCTAATATTACAGTAAATTAGGTCCTGAATTTCTACTCAAGCGATTTAGTTTTGAATTTAGCCTTTATTATAACTGCTTAATGTACAAAGATATCACATTGGGAGAAGAAGGTTTGCCTCTTTCCTCAGCAACAAGAAAATGGTAGTCACGGAGTGCAGAAGAATGCTTCCCTTTTAAACTGTTTGAGCTGGGCTTTTGGGATATCTCTCAGATCTTTCTATGGTCTGCCAAAGACTTTCAGTAGTCCTTACTAGGACTACTGGGATCTTTAATTCTACATAGAGAGGAGGAGAATTATTTCTATCTGGGGAGATGAAAAAACAGTGGCTGTGCTTTTCACATTCATTTGGAGCAAGAGACTGTTTATGTTACCAATATTAAAAAATGTTATTCTTTTATAATTCTATTTTCCACAGTTGCTAAAAGCAAACTGGGTTAGCAGAAAAGAAATTCATGGAGTTTACCTTTTCCCGTTTCACAGTTTATGAGACACTTACTCTAATATGATCAGATTAGACTGCTTCTTCTGTTCCTTTTTCAGCAAATGTAATAACATGTTTATGGGCCAGTGTTTATTCAAATTCCTAGGAATACAGCCTATTTTAAGGAAAACTCTGCTCCCATGTGACTGAGACAGATTGGACCAATCTAAATAATTGTCTCCTCTTTTTATACTAAAAATATTGTAAAATTAGCTCTATAAAAAATTCACTACTTTTGATTTTTCAGTGATATTGTGCATCTAGATTCAAATTTTCACAAGAAATTGTCATGGTTATTTCATATATAAATTTCACCCTCTCATTCTTACTGCTAGAGGTCATGTCAGCAGGATTTTTAATTGTATGAAATTTTCAGGAATTACAATAACATGTTTCTGCTGGAATGATTAATGACCTTGGTTAAAAAGATACTCTGGTCCCATGCAATTACAGAAACTTCCAAGTGCACTCTCAGGAGCACAGTCCCAGACTTAAAACTAACTGCTTAGGTAAGAGCAGTGCTTTTGCCTGGCATGAATGCAGGTGTCCCTGCTAACAGATCCCCAGGATCTGTCCCAGGACATCATCCTGAAAATCCAGAGAATGGCTTGAGCACTTGGGTGTTTTGACTTTTGCTTTTTTTCAGTTGACTTACCTTGGTGTTGGTCTGTTCCAGTGGTCAGGATGTCAGGGAGGTGAAATCACCCCACAGTTTTTTGCTGTGGAGGCTCAACACAGAGCTCTCAGGACACAGACACCTCCATCCACAATGCCCTTATGGCCTTTAAGCTATAAGTCCTTCCACTGGCTTAAATGCAGCCTAGCTCCAACACACTTTGTGTCATAGGTGTGCATTCAGTATCACTGGATTGTTCCATTTTTCTAGTTATTTCAGCCAACACAAGTCAATCTGTCCACAGATATCAGCAGCCTGAGGCCAGCCCCACATTTTGCAGACATTATCTAAGGTCTGTATTACTGGTTTCAGAAACACATCCTGGATCCAGGTGAATCTTCAGGCCCCATCCTACCATGCCATGGTGGCAAGTTTTCATCAGTCCCTCCACACTCAAACCTTTTGATCCTTCTGTGGAGGTAGGCAAACTCTGAAGGGCAAGCTGTAACCTAAACAGCTGTAACCTGTGAATGCAAATGAACAAGGATGGGGAAAAGGTCCAAACAAACGTTTATCCCACTTTTCATTGGAGCAAGGTAAAGACTATCTCTGAGACAAGCTGCTGAAGACATGTACTTAGCTTGGCATCCATGCTGCCTGTCTCAGACAGGTTGGCAGTGGAGGTTGCCAAAAGTGAAGACTTTTGTAGCAGGAGGTTTGAGTCAGCTGTCCAGGGCGTGATGGATGTGAGGCTGGGGTCAGTGATGAGTGATGAGGGTCAGCCCTCAGGTGTGGAGGAGCTTGGAATCCCAGTCTGAAGAGGATGATTGACAAGGAGTTGAGGCCCATGGCACGTGCCTCATCTGTGGAGGCTTAACAGTGAGAGTGTTGTGAGGCAAATGAGGAATGGCTGGTGAATTCCTCAGGGCTGCCTATTTAATTCCAGACAAAAACAGAGGGACAGACACAAAAGAGTTGCATTTGAATCTCACATTGGGAACTTGTCTATGCATGGCTGCCTTGCATATTTTTTTAATTTTTTATGTAATTTAAATGTTTGTGGTTTAGTTCATTACAATTCTTAAAAGAAGACTCTTGAAGAAAAAGTTGGATTTTATCCAGTGACCTACAAAAAGTAATTGCTGTCTTTCCAGATATTCATTAAAAATTAATGGTCAGAGTAGTCCAGTAACAGAACTATTCTATTAAAAAGTAGGTAATTTTTGAAAAGTGCACACTACAGATACTGACACTGCTACTCAGGAGGAAAACAAACCACCTGTTTTGAGATCTGCACTAAGAAATGTAGATTGCTGTAAACAATGCAGTCCCTCCTGTAAACCTGTTTCTGGGTTTTTCTTTTTGCTGCAGTACACCAAGGTCCCAGGAGCTCCCTCCCTGCTCCTTGACAAGCCTGTGCCACCTGGAAAAGTGATTCCTTGGTGCCCAAGCTCCCTTGGATCCCACTGCCTGTTCCCTTGTGGTGGCTGCACACTGCACCCTGGCAAAGGGCACATGTCCCAGGCTTGAGCTGAACTCTGCTTCTCAGCAGAAAAGGATTTATACCTTTTTATAAATCAGAACAAGATACCAAAGCTTTTGTTTATGCTGGAGTAAGCCCCAGCAGCTCAGCAGGGCCCGGAGGCACCCAATCTCCACTGGTTTGCCTCTGACCCCTGGGCACAAGCTGCTGCTTGTAGGGGACCACACCATCCCTGCTCCCTCCTCCAGTGCCCCAGCAGGCTCCAGCAGCACCTTCCAGCGCTCCATCAGCTTGGGAGCAAGCAAGGGTGGTTTGTTTTCCTGCAAGGCCCTCAGAGGTGCTGGAAGAGCAGCTGTGCTACCAGCAGGAGCCCTGCTGGCGCTGCTTCCAGCAGCTTTCCCTGGCCCCTGCTGCAGCCCTGCATGCGCTGTGGCACTCCTGCTGCAAGGGCACAGCCGCCCAGGCCATCTGTGCTTTCTCTGGGCTAATAAGGGATCAGCAGCTGGCCCTGTCAGCTGCGTCTGCTCTAATAAATTAAGCAGTACCAAGGCACATCACTGGACATGATTTTTTATATTGTTAAATTATTGAAATGCCCTTTGGCTCTCTTTTGGCCAAGTAGTGCTCTCCCAAATGATTCTCAGGCACAGTCCAAGAAACTGGCTTAGGCCAGGGACTGCTCCCAAGTGCGATGTAGCTGCAGCCACCCTATTTTAGAGTAAAAGAGTTTAATAGTATAGACTATGCCATTTGGTCTCAGTGTCAGAGAGCAGCTTCAGGCAAGCTTCATTCAGAAATCTAGGCATATATTTTGGGTACAGATATTCTTTTTGTCAATAGTGGAGCATGAGCTTGAATATCCAGTCCTGAAAAGTAAATCCATTTCATGCAAACAACTGGGGGTGTTTTTTTCCTCATTTCTGTTTGTTTCTGAAATATTTGTCCTATTTACTTTGAATATTTTTTTTCCAGCTGCTCATATTGCTATTCTGTTTGTAAGAATCACATGGAGGCGTTAGCTTTTGTTCTTTAGATTTTAGGGGGCCTCTTTCAGAAAGGAAAAGTGAGCACTAAAGTTGCAAAAAGAATTTAGGTGTTTTCTTCCATCTGTGTAAGAATCCATAAATAATAGCTATTTGAAAGTCCAGTTTCAAGCACATTATGTATTTATACACCCATTTTATATATATATATATCTATATATCTGTATATATATATCTATATATCTGTATATATATCTACATATCTACGTATCTATATCTATATATCTATATCTATCTATATATATATATCTCCATGCACACATAACATTCCCATAAAGATGAAAAACATCTTATGGGCTCAATATTCCAATGAGCACCTTAATGTGCTTACAGATAGTCACATATCTAAGTTTTTCTTGGATTTCCTTCTGCTTTTTATTTCGCTGTTAATTTATTTTTCCAAAGGAATAAATATTTCTCTGCAGCACATACATTTTTTATAAAAAATACATTTAATTTATTCTCTCTTGAATCAGCCCAAATGTTCAAGCTTTTCTTTCTTGGTTACTGTTTCAAGTCTAAAATGATCTGTGAAAACAGAAGACTTAACACCCGCTGTTTCTTGGACAAACTTAATATATTTCTGTGTTCCAATCCAGGAATAACAAAAGAAGAGCAAACAGTTCTGCTTGTGTCCTTAGTCCCAGCTGGAGCCACAGAAGTGTGCATGTTGGGACTGTGAATATTTTGATAGGGATTTCATCCTTATTTTAGGCATACATTTAGAAAACTTTCAACAATGAGAGAGACTGCATCTTGTCAAGCCACAGCAGAGCATTCTCTTGATATATCTAAGCTTCTTCTTCTGCCCTGATCCAGAGGAAAAATTTCATAGCAAAAACCCTGATGGAATCATCAAATGACAAACATTTGTTTGTCTCAGCTTTGGTTTGCTACATTCCCCCAGGAGAAACTTGAGTCCAAATAATGATTCTGGGGTGAAAGAGGCCACTTCCTTAAGTTTCCTTGGGTTCATTTGGGAAGGATAAGGCTTCTAAACCTACCCTGTTGCTCCTGGAGTTCATCAGCAGCTAACAGAAAGAGTTTTAAACAGCCTTCTGTTTTGTACCAGGAAGAAATACTGTTTTTCAAGGATGGAATCAAACATCTAATTTTAGCTTTAGATCTTTACTTATTTTTATATGATATCATATATCTTACTTTCAGTGTGAGAGTGATGTTTGAGACCTTTAGAAAGTACTCTCAGCCCCATGGATTTGGATTTTCTCTTGTAGTGCTTCTGCTCTTGGCCATGGCAGCAGTGGAGTGCCAAAGAGCAGAGCTGGCAGGATTGCTGAGCTTGAGAATGACATTCCATACAGCTCACAAGAGAAAAGCAAAGATGTGGATCTCCTTGATAGCGCACTTGAGAGTGAAAAATACAGGAGACAAGAAGAAATTTAAGATCTATGACTGCATGATGCTTTGTATTTGAACAAATAGCCAATTTAGAATTAAGTGCTTGGAGGGAAAACAAACAAACAAACAAAAACCCCAACATTTTAGTTTCAAATATTGAGTCATGCTGTGGAAAAAGCGTTATGCCTCTGATGACAAAGGGGAAGAGAAAGAAAGAAGACACAGAAGGAAGAGCAGAGGATTAAGAAGGAGTCATGCTCAACAGAAAATGATGAAGTCCAATCACAGAGTAAATTCCAAATCACAGAATATGCTGAGTTGGAAGGGACATTCAGCTCTCTGTGGAAAGCTCAGTGTTTGCCAAGATGCTTCCATGTGGGTAATAGGAGGAGAAGAGAAAATATATTGGGTTTATATAATCCTGAGTATGTGAAACAGGTGTATGGATGATTTAGGCTGGAGAGAGCAGCAGAGGTTTTGGGAGGCTTAGAAAAAGAACAGTTGTTTTGGAGAGCAGAGATGGGTGCAGGAGCCATGGGGAAATTCTTCCCCCTATTTTCTCCTTAAATACAGGTCATCCACTTCCCCCTGAGACCTGACAGGCAGCTGAGTACATGCCCTGCCTCCTATGGGGGCCTGCTGCTTCTCCAGTCCCCTCACAGGTGGTCCCCACTGCTCGCCTGATTGTGCCTCATCCTCCTGGGCAGGGGAGGGATGGGGCCAGGCAGAGATGCCAAAGGAGGGGCTGGGGACCCACAGCTTTCTGCTTCTCCTGCTGGAAAAGACTTTTTTTTTTTTTGTCTTCAGCAACCATGCCATGGCTCTCATATCCTCCCCTGCAAGTGGTGTCTTCCTCCTTGCCTCTTTGCCCTGCGTCTGCAGTATCTGTGAAGTTAGATTTTGTGGGAGGATAGAATATAAGGTAATCTTACCCCTGACGAGCTGCAGCTGTACCAACTACCAAAGATTAAGAACAAGCTACAGCTGTAACCAAGAAGCATGCTATAAGAGAGTGGGTTGGCTATGCTGAAGAGGAAATTGCTGTTTGTTGGCTGTACTGCGGGGAAGGTGTCAGTACTGCGAGGACCTGGCCATGAGAAATCATGAAGAAGGTATGGAACTTTTGCAAGTAAGGAGACAAGAATTGGACTTTTGGAAATAAGAAGACAACAAGTTTTGGCATCTTTTGGTCATCTGCACTGCAACTCATACAATGCTGGTCCATTTTGTTGTAGTCACTACATTTGCAAATTTTTTTTTTCTTCAGCAAGCATGCCATGGCTCTCATATCTTCCCCTGCAAGTGGTGTCTTCCTCCTGGACTTTTTTGCCCTGCTTTTGCAGCATCTGCGAGCTTAGTTTTGACATCTTTTGGTCCTTTGCACTGCAACTCATGGAATCCTTGTCCATTTTCTTGATGTCACTAAATTTGTAAATTACTTTTTTTTTTTTTTTGTCTTCAGCAACCATGCCATGGCTCTCATATCTTCCCCTGCAAATGGTGTCTTCCTCCTCGACATTTTTGCACTCCTTTTGCAGCATCTGTGAGCTTAGTTTTGACATCTTTTGGTCCTTTGCACTGCACCTCATGTAATCCTTGTCCATATCCTTGATGTCACTAAATTTGCAATTTTTTTTTTTCCTTCAGCAAGCAAGCCACTGCTCTCATATCTTCCCCTGCAAGTTGTGTCTTCCTCCTGGACTTTTTTGCCCTGCTTTTGCAGCATCTGCCAGCTTAGTTTTGGTACCTTTTGGTCCCTTGCGCTGCACCACATTTCCTCCCACACCACTTTCTTGTAGTCACTAAATGTCCCCATCTTCTGGATTTTGGGATTTTTTTCAGCCGCATTTCATTTGATCATATCTCCTTTCCAGAGCGTTTGTAAGCCTTTCTTTTCAGGGTCGCAAGATTTCGTTTCCCTTCCCGAAAGGAAATTTCATTTCCTTTCGGGAAGGGAAACGAAATCTTGCGATTTCAATGGGAATCAATTGGGCAATCTTTGGAGCAAGTCCCAGCACTTGACAGCATCCCATGCCTTTCCATGGCTTTGAGTTTGGTGAAGATTTTATTTTTTTTTTTCCCAATATCCATGCCACGGCTCTCCTGTCTTCTCCTGCAAGTGGTGTCTTCCTCCTTACCTTTTTGCCTTGCTTCTGCAGTATCTGTGAACTTAGTTTTGGCATCTTTTGGTCTTTTACACTGCAACTCATACAATGCTGGTCCATTTTGTTGTAGTCACTACATTTGCAAATTTATTTTTTCTTCAGCAAGCACGCCATGGCTCTCATATTTTCCGCTGCAAATGGTGTCTTCCTCCTCGACATTTTTGCACTCCTTTTGCAGCATCTGTGAGCTTAGTTTTGGCATCTTTTGGTCCTTTGCACTGCACCTCATGTAATCCTTGTCCATATCCTTGATGTCACTAAATTTGCAATTTTTTTTTTTCCTTCAGCAAGCAAGCCACTGCTCTCATATCTTCCCCTGCAAGTTGTGTCTTCCTCCTGGACTTTTTTGCCCTGCTTTTGCAGCATCTGCCAGCTTAGTTTTGGTACCTTTTGGTCCCTTGCGCTGCACCACATTTCCTCCCACACCACTTTCTTGTAGTCACTAAATGTCCCCATCTTCTGGATTTTGGGATTTTTTTCAGCCGCATTTCATTTGATCATATCTCCTTTGCAGAGCGTTTGTAAGCCTTTCTTTTCAGGGTCGCAAGATTTCGTTTCCCTTCCCGAAAGGAAATTTCATTTCCTTTTGGGAAGGGAAACGAAATCTTGCGATTTCAATGGGAATCAATTGGGCAATCTTTGGAGCAAGTCCCAGCACTTGACAGCATCCCATGCCTTTCCATGGCTTTGAGTTTGGTGAAGATTTTATTTTTTTTTTTCCCAATATCCATGCCACGGCTCTCCTGTCTTCTCCTGCAAGTGGTGTCTTCCTCCTTACCTTTTTGCCCTGCTTCTGCAGTATCTGTGAACTTAGTTTTGGCATCTTTTGGTCTTTTACACTGCAACTCATACAATGCTGGTCCATTTTGTTGTAGTCACTACATTTGCACGTTTATTTTTTCTTCAGCAAGCACGCCATGGCTCTCATATTTTCCGCTGCAAATGGTGTCTTCCTCCTCGACATTTTTGCACTCCTTTTGCAGCATCTGTGAGCTTAGTTTTGGCATCTTTTGGTCCTTTGCACTGCACCTCATGTAATCCTTGTCCATATCCTTGATGTCACTAAATTTGCAATTTTTTTTTTTCCTTCAGCAAGCAAGCCACTGCTCTCATATCTTCCCCTGCAAGTTGTGTCTTCCTCCTGGACTTTTTTGCCCTGCTTTTGCAGCATCTGCCAGCTTAGTTTTGGTACCTTTTGGTCCCTTGCGCTGCACCACATTTCCTCCCACACCACTTTCTTGTAGTCACTAAATGTCCCCATCTTCTGGATTTTGGGATTTTTTTCAGCCGCATTTCATTTGATCATATCTCCTTTCCAGAGCGTTTGTAAGCCTTTCTTTTCAGGGTCGCAAGATTTCGTTTCCCTTCCCGAAAGGAAATTTCATTTCCTTTTGGGAAGGGAAACGAAATCTTGCGATTTCAATGGGAATCAATTGGGCAATCTTTGGAGCAAGTCCCAGCACTTGACAGCATCCCATGCCTTTCCATGGCTTTGAGTTTGGTGAAGATTTTATTTTTTTTTTTCCCAATATCCATGCCACGGCTCTCCTGTCTTCTCCTGCAAGTGGTGTCTTCCTCCTTACCTTTTTGCCCTGCTTCTGCAGTATCTGTGAACTTAGTTTTGGCATCTTTTGGTCTTTTACACTGCAACTCATACAATGCTGGTCCATTTTGTTGTAGTCACTACATTTGCAAGTTTATTTTTTCTTCAGCAAGCACGCCATGGCTCTCATATTTTCCGCTGCAAATGGTGTCTTCCTCCTCGACATTTTTGCACTCCTTTTGCAGCATCTGTGAGCTTAGTTTTGGCATCTTTTGGTCCTTTGCACTGCACCTCATGTAATCCTTGTCCATATCCTTGATGTCACTAAATTTGCAATTTTTTTTTCCTTCAGCAAGCAAGCCACTGCTCTCATATCTTCCCCTGCAAGTTGTGTCTTCCTCCTGGACTTTTTTGCCCTGCTTTTGCAGCATCTGCCAGCTTAGTTTTGGTACCTTTTGGTCCCTTGCGCTGCACCACATTTCCTCCCACACCACTTTCTTGTAGTCACTAAATGTCCCCATCTTCTGGATTTTGGGATTTTTTTCAGCCGCATTTCATTTGATCATATCTCCTTTCCAGAGCGTTTGTAAGCCTTTCTTTTCAGGGTCGCAAGATTTCGTTTCCCTTCCCGAAAGGAAATTTCATTTCCTTTCGGGAAGGGAAACGAAATCTTGCGATTTCAATGGGAATCAATTGGGCAATCTTTGGAGCAAGTCCCAGCACTTGACAGCATCCCATGCCTTTCCATGGCTTTGAGTTTGGTGAAGATTTTATTTTTTTTTTTCCCAATATCCATGCCATGGCTCTCCTGTCTTCTCCTGCAAGTGGTGTCTTCCTCCTTACCTTTTTGCCCTGCTTCTGCAGTATCTGTGAACTTAGTTTTGGCATCTTTTGGTCTTTTACACTGCAACTCATACAATGCTGGTCCATTTTGTTGTAGTCACTACATTTGCACGTTTATTTTTTCTTCAGCAAGCACGCCATGGCTCTCATATTTTCCGCTGCAAATGGTGTCTTCCTCCTCGACATTTTTGCACTCCTTTTGCAGCATCTGTGAGCTTAGTTTTGGCATCTTTTGGTCCTTTGCACTGCACCTCATGTAATCCTTGTCCATATCCTTGATGTCACTAAATTTGCAATTTTTTTTTTTTCCTTCAGCAAGCAAGCCACTGCTCTCATATCTTCCCCTGCAAGTTGTGTCTTCCTCCTGGACTTTTTTGCCCTGCTTTTGCAGCATCTGCCAGCTTAGTTTTGGTACCTTTTGGTCCCTTGTGCTGCACCACATTTCCTCCCACACCACTTTCTTGTAGTCACTAAATGTCCCCATCTTCTGGATTTTGGGATTTTTTTCAGCCGCATTTCATTTGATCATATCTCCTTTCCAGAGCGTTTGTAAGCCTTTCTTTTCAGGGTCGCAAGATTTCGTTTCCCTTCCCGAAAGGAAATTTCATTTCCTTTCGGGAAGGGAAACGAAATCTTGCGATTTCAATGGGAATCAATTGGGCAATCTTTGGAGCAAGTCCCAGCACTTGACAGCATCCCATGCCTTTCCATGGCTTTGAGTTTGGTGAAGATTTTATTTTTTTTTTCCCCAATATCCATGCCACGGCTCTCCTGTCTTCTCCTGCAAGTGGTGTCTTCCTCCTTACCTTTTTGCCCTGCTTCTGCAGTATCTGTGAACTTAGTTTTGGCATCTTTTGGTCTTTTACACTGCAACTCATACAATGCTGGTCCATTTTGTTGTAGTCACTACATTTGCAAATTTATTTTTTCTTCAGCAAGCACGCCATGGCTCTCATATTTTCCGCTGCAAATGGTGTCTTCCTCCTCGACATTTTTGCACTCCTTTTGCAGCATCTGTGAGCTTAGTTTGGGCATCTTTTGGTCCTTTGCACTGCACCTCATGTAATCCTTGTCCATATCCTTGATGTCACTAAATTTGCAATTTTTTTTTTTTCCTTCAGCAAGCAAGCCACTGCTCTCATATCTTCCCCTGCAAGTTGTGTCTTCCTCCTGGACTTTTTTGCCCTGCTTTTGCAGCATCTGCCAGCTTAGTTTTGGTACCTTTTGGTCCCTTGCGCTGCACCACATTTCCTCCCACACCACTTTCTTGTAGTCACTAAATGTCCCCATCTTCTGGATTTTGGGATTTTTTCAGCCGCATTTCATTTGATCATATCTCCTTTGCAGAGCGTTTGTAAGCCTTTCTTTTCAGGGTCGCAAGATTTCGTTTCCCTTCCCGAAAGGAAATTTCATTTCCTTTTGGGAAGGGAAACGAAATCTTGCGATTTCAATGGGAATCAATTGGGCAATCTTTGGAGCAAGTCCCAGCACTTGACAGCATCCCATGCCTTTCCATGGCTTTGAGTTTGGTGAAGATTTTATTTTTTTTTTTTCCCAATATCCATGCCATGGCTCCCCTACCTTCTCCTGCAAGTGGTGTCTTCCTCCTTACCTTTTTGCCCTGCTTCTGCAGTATCTGTGAACTTAGTTTTGGCATCTTTTGGTCTTTTACACTGCAACTCATACAATGCTGGTCCATTTTGTTGTAGTCACTACATTTGCAAATTTATTTTTTCTTCAGCAAGCACGCCATGGCTCTCATATCTTCCCCTGCAAGTGGTGTCTTCCTCCTGGACTTTTTGGCCCTGCTTTTGCAGCATCTGCGAGCTTAGTTTTGACATCTTTTGGTCCTTTGCACTGCAACTCATGGAATCCTTGTCCATTTTATTGATGTCACTAAATTTGCAAATTACTTTTTTTTTTTTTTGTCTTCAGCAACCATGCCATGGCTCTCATATCTTCCCCTGCAAGTTGTGTCTTCCTCCTCGACATTTTTGCACTCCTTTTGCAGCATCTGTGAGCTTAGTTTTGGCGTCTTTTGGTCCTTTGCACTGCACCTCATGTAATCCTTGTCCATATCCTTGATGTCACTAAATTTGCAATTTTTTTTTCCTTCAGCAAGCAAGCCACTGCTCTCATATCTTCCCCTGCAAGTTGTGTCTTCCTCCTGGACTTTTTTGCCCTGCTTTTGCAGCATCTGCCAGCTTAGTTTTGGTACCTTTTGGTCCCTTGCGCTGCACCACATTTCCTCCCACACCACTTTCTTGTAGTCACTAAATGTCCCCATCTTCTGGATTTTGGGAGTTTTTTCAGCCGCATTTCATTTGATCATATCTCCTTTCCAGAGCGTTTGTAAGCCTTTCTTTTCAGGGTCGCAAGATTTCGTTTCCCTTCCCGAAAGGAAATTTCATTTCCTTTCGGGAAGGGAAACGAAATCTTGCGATTTCAATGGGAATCAATTGGGCAATCTTTGGAGCAAGTCCCAGCACTTGACAGCATCCCATGCCTTTCCATGGCTTTGAGTTTGGTGAAGATTTTATTTTTTTTTTCCCAATATCCATGCCACGGCTCTCCTACCTTCTCCTGCAAGTGGTGTCTTCCTCCTTACCTTTTTGCCTTGCTTCTGCAGTATCTGTGAACTTAGTTTTGGCATCTTTTGGTCTTTTACACTGCAACTCATACAATGCTGGTCCATTTTGTTGTAGTCACTACATTTGCAAATTTTTTTTTCTTCAGCAAGCACGCCATGGCTCTCATATCTTCCCCTGCAAGTGGTGTCTTCCTCCTGGACTTTTTGGCCCTGCTTTTGCAGCATCTGCGAGCTTAGTTTTGACATCTTTTGGTCCTTTGCACTGCAACTCATGGAATCCTTGTCCATTTTATTGATGTCACTAAATTTGCAAATTACTTTTTTTTTTTTTTGTCTTCAGCAACCATGCCATGGCTCTCATATCTTCCCCTGCAAGTTGTGTCTTCCTCCTCGACATTTTTGCACTCCTTTTGCAGCATCTGTGAGCTTAGTTTTGGCATCTTTTGGTCCTTTGCACTGCACCTCATGTAATCCTTGTCCATATCCTTGATGTCACTAAATTTGCAATTTTTTTTTTTCCTTCAGCAAGCAAGCCACTGCTCTCATATCTTCCCCTGCATGTTGTGTCTTCCTCCTGGACTTTTTTGCCCTGCTTTTGCAGCATCTGCCAGCTTAGTTTTGGTACCTTTTGGTCCCTTGCGCTGCACCACATTTCCTCCCACACCACTTTCTTGTAGTCACTAAATGTCCCCATCTTCTGGATTTTGGGATTTTTTCAGCCGCATTTCATTTGATCATATCTCCTTTGCAGAGCGTTTGTAAGCCTTTCTTTTCAGGGTCGCAAGATTTCGTTTCCCTTCCCGAAAGGAAATTTCATTTCCTTTCGGGAAGGGAAACGAAATCTTGCGATTTCAATGGGAATCAATTGGGCAATCTTTGGAGCAAGTCCCAGCACTTGACAGCATCCCATGCCTTTCCATGGCTTTGAGTTTGGTGAAGATTTTATTTTTTTTTTTTCCCAATATCCATGCCATGGCTCCCCTACCTTCTCCTGCAAGTGGTGTCTTCCTCCTTACCTTTTTGCCCTGCTTCTGCAGTATCTGTGAACTTAGTTTTGGCATCTTTTGGTCTTTTACACTGCAACTCATACAATGCTGGTCCATTTTGTTGTAGTCACTACATTTGCAAATTTTTTTTTCTTCAGCAAGCATGCCATGGCTCTCATATCTTCCCCTGCAAGTGGTGTCTTCCTCCTGGACTTTTTGGCCCTGCTTTTGCAGCATCTGCGAGCTTAGTTTTGACATCTTTTGGTCCTTTGCACTGCAACTCATGGAATCCTTGTCCATTTTATTGATGTCACTAAATTTGCAAATTACTTTTTTTTTTTTGTCTTCAGCAACCATGCCATGGCTCTCATATCTTCCCCTGCAAGTTGTGTCTTCCTCCTCGACATTTTTGCACTCCTTTTGCAGCATCTGTGAGCTTAGTTTTGGCATCTTTTGGTCCTTTGCGCTGCACCTCATGTAATCCTTGTCCATATCCTTGATGTCACTAAATTTGCAATTTTTTTTTTTCCTTCAGCAAGCAAGCCACTGCTCTCATATCTTCCCCTGCAAGTTGTGTCTTCCTCCTGGACTTTTTTGCCCTGCTTTTGCAGCATCTGCCATCTTAGTTTTGGTACCTTTTGGTCCCTTGCGCTGCACCACATTTCCTCCCACACCACTTTCTTGTAGTCACTAAATGTCCCCATCTTCTGGATTTTGGGATTTTTTTCAGCCGCATTTCATTTGATCATATCTCCTTTCCAGAGCGTTTGTAAGCCTTTCTTTTCAGGGTCGCAAGATTTCGTTTCCCTTCCCGAAAGGAAATTTCATTTCCTTTCGGGAAGGGAAAAGAAATCTTGCGATTTCAATGGGAATCAATTGGGCAATCTTTGGAGCAAGCCCCAGCAATTGACAGCATCCCATGCCTTTCCATGGCTTTGAGTTTGGTGAAGATTTTATTTTATTTTTTCCCAATATCCATGCCATGGCTCTCCTACCTTCTCCTGGAAGTGGTGTCTTCCTCCTTACCTTTTTGCCCTGCTTCTGCAGTATCTGTGAACTTAGTTTTGGCATCTTTTGGTCTTTTACACTGCAACTCATACAATGCTGGTCCATTTTGTTGTACTCACTACATTTGCAAATTTATTTTTTCTTCAGCAAGCACGCCATGGCTCTCATATCTTCCCCTGCAAGTGGTGTCTTCCTCCTGGACTTTTTTGCCCTGCTTTGCAGCATCTGCGATCTTAGTTTTGACATCTTTTGGTCCTTTGCACTGCAACTCATGGAATCCTTGTCCATTTTCTTGATGTCACTAAATTTGCAAATTACTTTTTTTTTTTTTTGTCTTCAGCAACCATGCCATGGCTCTCATATCTTCCCCTGCAAGTTGTGTCTTCCTCCTCGACATTTTTGCACTCCTTTTGCGGCATCTGTGAGCTTAGTTTTGGCATCTTTTGGTCCTTTGCACTGCACCTCATGTAATCCTTGTCCATATCCTTGATGTCACTAAATTTGCAATTTTTTTTTTTCCTTCAGCAAGCAAGCCACTGCTCTCATATCTTCCCCTGCAAGTTGTGTCTTCCTCCTGGACTTTTTTGCCCTGCTTTTGCAGCATCTGCCAGCTTAGTTTTGGTACCTTTTGGTCCCTTGCGCTGCACCACATTTCCTCCCACACCACTTTCTTGTAGTCACTAAATGTCCCCATCTTCTGGATTTTGGGATTTTTTTCAGCCGCATTTCATTTGATCATATCTCCTTTCCAGAGCGTTTGTAAGCCTTTCTTTTCAGGGTCGCAAGATTTCGTTTCCCTTCCCGAAAGGAAATTTCATTTCCTTTCGGGAACGGAAACGAAATCTTGCGATTTCAATGGGAATCAATTGGGCAATCTTTGGAGCAAGTCCCAGCACTTGACAGCATCCCATGCCTTTCCATGGCTTTGAGTTTGGTGAAGATTTTATTTTTTTTTTCCCAATATCCATGCCACGGCTCTCCTACCTTCTCCTGCAAGTGGTGTCTTCCTCCTTACCTTTTTGCCTTGCTTCTGCAGTATCTGTGAACTTAGTTTTGGCATCTTTTGGTCTTTTACACTGCAACTCATACAATGCTGGTCCATTTTGTTGTAGTCACTACATTTGCAAATTTTTTTTTTCTTCAGCAAGCACGCCATGGCTCTCATATCTTCCCCTGCAAGTGGTGTCTTCCTCCTGGACTTTTTTGCCCTGCTTTGCAGCATCTGCGAGCTTAGTTTTGAAATCTTTTGGTCCTTTGCACTGCAACTCATGGAATCCTTGTCCATTTTCTTGATGTCACTAAATTTGCAAATTACTTTTTTTTTTTTTTGTCTTCAGCAACCATGCCATGGCTCTCATATCTTCCCCTGCAAGTTGTGTCTTCCTCCTCGACATTTTTGCACTCCTTTTGCAGCATCTGTGAGCTTAGTTTGGGCATCTTTTGGTCCTTTGCACTGCACCTCATGTTATCCTTGTCCATATCCTTGATGTCACTAAATTTGCAATTTTTTTTTTTCCTTCAGCAAGCAAGCCACTGCTCTCATATCTTCCCCTGCAAGTTGTGTCTTCCTCCTGGACTTTTTTGCCCTGCTTTTGCAGCATCTGCCAGCTTAGTTTTGGTACCTTTTGGTCCCTTGCGCTGCACCACATTTCCTCCCACACCACTTTCTTGTAGTCACTAAATGTCCCCATCTTCTGGATTTTGGGATTTTTTCAGCCGCATTTCATTTGATCATATCTCCTTTGCAGAGCGTTTGTAAGCCTTTCTTTTCAGGGTCGCAAGATTTCGTTTCCCTTCCCGAAAGGAAATTTCATTTCCTTTCGGGAAGGGAAACGAAATCTTGCGATTTCAATGGGAATCAATTGGGCAATCTTTGGAGCAAGTCCCAGCACTTGACAGCATCCCATGCCTTTCCATGGCTTTGAGTTTGGTGAAGATTTTATTTTTTTTTTTTCCCAATATCCATGCCATGGCTCCCCTACCTTCTCCTGCAAGTGGTGTCTTCCTCCTTACCTTTTTGCCCTGCTTCTGCAGTATCTGTGAACTTAGTTTTGGCATCTTTTGGTCTTTTACACTGCAACTCATACAATGCTGGTCCATTTTGTTGTAGTCACTACATTTGCAAATTTTTTTTTCTTCAGCAAGCATGCCATGGCTCTCATATCTTCCCCTGCAAGTGGTGTCTTCCTCCTGGACTTTTTGGCCCTGCTTTTGCAGCATCTGCGAGCTTAGTTTTGACATCTTTTGGTCCTTTGCACTGCAACTCATGGAATCCTTGTCCATTTTATTGATGTCACTAAATTTGCAAATTACTTTTTTTTTTTTGTCTTCAGCAACCATGCCATGGCTCTCATATCTTCCCCTGCAAGTTGTGTCTTCCTCCTCGACATTTTTGCACTCCTTTTGCAGCATCTGTGAGCTTAGTTTTGGCATCTTTTGGTCCTTTGCGCTGCACCTCATGTAATCCTTGTCCATATCCTTGATGTCACTAAATTTGCAATTTTTTTTTTTCCTTCAGCAAGCAAGCCACTGCTCTCATATCTTCCCCTGCAAGTTGTGTCTTCCTCCTGGACTTTTTTGCCCTGCTTTTGCAGCATCTGCCATCTTAGTTTTGGTACCTTTTGGTCCCTTGCGCTGCACCACATTTCCTCCCACACCACTTTCTTGTAGTCACTAAATGTCCCCATCTTCTGGATTTTGGGATTTTTTTCAGCCGCATTTCATTTGATCATATCTCCTTTCCAGAGCGTTTGTAAGCCTTTCTTTTCAGGGTCGCAAGATTTCGTTTCCCTTCCCGAAAGGAAATTTCATTTCCTTTCGGGAAGGGAAAAGAAATCTTGCGATTTCAATGGGAATCAATTGGGCAATCTTTGGAGCAAGCCCCAGCAATTGACAGCATCCCATGCCTTTCCATGGCTTTGAGTTTGGTGAAGATTTTATTTTATTTTTTCCCAATATCCATGCCATGGCTCTCCTACCTTCTCCTGGAAGTGGTGTCTTCCTCCTTACCTTTTTGCCCTGCTTCTGCAGTATCTGTGAACTTAGTTTTGGCATCTTTTGGTCTTTTACACTGCAACTCATACAATGCTGGTCCATTTTGTTGTACTCACTACATTTGCAAATTTATTTTTTCTTCAGCAAGCACGCCATGGCTCTCATATCTTCCCCTGCAAGTGGTGTCTTCCTCCTGGACTTTTTTGCCCTGCTTTGCAGCATCTGCGATCTTAGTTTTGACATCTTTTGGTCCTTTGCACTGCAACTCATGGAATCCTTGTCCATTTTCTTGATGTCACTAAATTTGCAAATTACTTTTTTTTTTTTTTGTCTTCAGCAACCATGCCATGGCTCTCATATCTTCCCCTGCAAGTTGTGTCTTCCTCCTCGACATTTTTGCACTCCTTTTGCGGCATCTGTGAGCTTAGTTTTGGCATCTTTTGGTCCTTTGCACTGCACCTCATGTAATCCTTGTCCATATCCTTGATGTCACTAAATTTGCAATTTTTTTTTTTCCTTCAGCAAGCAAGCCACTGCTCTCATATCTTCCCCTGCAAGTTGTGTCTTCCTCCTGGACTTTTTTGCCCTGCTTTTGCAGCATCTGCCAGCTTAGTTTTGGTACCTTTTGGTCCCTTGCGCTGCACCACATTTCCTCCCACACCACTTTCTTGTAGTCACTAAATGTCCCCATCTTCTGGATTTTGGGATTTTTTTCAGCCGCATTTCATTTGATCATATCTCCTTTCCAGAGCGTTTGTAAGCCTTTCTTTTCAGGGTCGCAAGATTTCGTTTCCCTTCCCGAAAGGAAATTTCATTTCCTTTCGGGAACGGAAACGAAATCTTGCGATTTCAATGGGAATCAATTGGGCAATCTTTGGAGCAAGTCCCAGCACTTGACAGCATCCCATGCCTTTCCATGGCTTTGAGTTTGGTGAAGATTTTATTTTTTTTTTCCCAATATCCATGCCACGGCTCTCCTACCTTCTCCTGCAAGTGGTGTCTTCCTCCTTACCTTTTTGCCTTGCTTCTGCAGTATCTGTGAACTTAGTTTTGGCATCTTTTGGTCTTTTACACTGCAACTCATACAATGCTGGTCCATTTTGTTGTAGTCACTACATTTGCAAATTTTTTTTTTCTTCAGCAAGCACGCCATGGCTCTCATATCTTCCCCTGCAAGTGGTGTCTTCCTCCTGGACTTTTTTGCCCTGCTTTGCAGCATCTGCGAGCTTAGTTTTGAAATCTTTTGGTCCTTTGCACTGCAACTCATGGAATCCTTGTCCATTTTCTTGATGTCACTAAATTTGCAAATTACTTTTTTTTTTTTTTGTCTTCAGCAACCATGCCATGGCTCTCATATCTTCCCCTGCAAGTTGTGTCTTCCTCCTCGACATTTTTGCACTCCTTTTGCGGCATCTGTGAGCTTAGTTTTGGCATCTTTTGGTCCTTTGCACTGCACCTCATGTAATCCTTGTCCATATCCTTGATGTCACTAAATTTGCAATTTTTTTTTTTCCTTCAGCAAGCAAGCCACTGCTCTCATATCTTCCCCTGCAAGTTGTGTCTTCCTCCTGGACTTTTTTGCCCTGCTTTTGCAGCATCTGCCAGCTTAGTTTTGGTACCTTTTGGTCCCTTGCGCTGCACCACATTTCCTCCCACACCACTTTCTTGTAGTCACTAAATGTCCCCATCTTCTGGATTTTGGGATTTTTTTCAGCCGCATTTCATTTGATCATATCTCCTTTCCAGAGCGTTTGTAAGCCTTTCTTTTCAGGGTCGCAAGATTTCGTTTCCCTTCCCGAAAGGAAATTTCATTTCCTTTCGGGAACGGAAACGAAATCTTGCGATTTCAATGGGAATCAATTGGGCAATCTTTGGAGCAAGTCCCAGCACTTGACAGCATCCCATGCCTTTCCATGGCTTTGAGTTTGGTGAAGATTTTATTTTTTTTTTCCCAATATCCATGCCATGGCTCTCCTACCTTCTCCTGCAAGTGGTGTCTTCCTCCTTACCTTTTTGCCTTGCTTCTGCAGTATCTGTGAACTTAGTTTTGGCATCTTTTGGTCTTTTACACTGCAACTCATACAATGCTGGTCCATTTTGTTGTAGTCACTACATTTGCAAATTTATTTTTTCTTCAGCAAGCACGCCATGGCTCTCATATCTTCCCCTGCAAGTGGTGTCTTCCTCCTGGACTTTTTTGCCCTGCTTTGCAGCATCTGCGAGCTTAGTTTTGAAATCTTTTGGTCCTTTGCACTGCAACTCATGGAATCCTTGTCCATTTTCTTGATGTCACTAAATTTGCAAATTACTTTTTTTTTTTTTTGTCTTCAGCAACCATGCCATGGCTCTCATATCTTCCCCTGCAAGTTGTGTCTTCCTCCTCGACATTTTTGCACTCCTTTTGCAGCATCTGTGAGCTTAGTTTGGGCATCTTTTGGTCCTTTGCACTGCACCTCATGTTATCCTTGTCCATATCCTTGATGTCACTAAATTTGCAATTTTTTTTTTTCCTTCAGCAAGCAAGCCACTGCTCTCATATCTTCCCCTGCAAGTTGTGTCTTCCTCCTGGACTTTTTTGCCCTGCTTTTGCAGCATCTGCCAGCTTAGTTTTGGTACCTTTTGGTCCCTTGCGCTGCACCACATTTCCTCCCACACCACTTTCTTGTAGTCACTAAATGTCCCCATCTTCTGGATTTTGGGATTTTTTCAGCCGCATTTCATTTGATCATATCTCCTTTGCAGAGCGTTTGTAAGCCTTTCTTTTCAGGGTCGCAAGATTTCGTTTCCCTTCCCGAAAGGAAATTTCATTTCCTTTCGGGAAGGGAAACGAAATCTTGCGATTTCAATGGGAATCAATTGGGCAATCTTTGGAGCAAGTCCCAGCACTTGACAGCATCCCATGCCTTTCCATGGCTTTGAGTTTGGTGAAGATTTTATTTTTTTTTTTTCCCAATATCCATGCCATGGCTCCCCTACCTTCTCCTGCAAGTGGTGTCTTCCTCCTTACCTTTTTGCCCTGCTTCTGCAGTATCTGTGAACTTAGTTTTGGCATCTTTTGGTCTTTTACACTGCAACTCATACAATGCTGGTCCATTTTGTTGTAGTCACTACATTTGCAAATTTTTTTTTCTTCAGCAAGCATGCCATGGCTCTCATATCTTCCCCTGCAAGTGGTGTCTTCCTCCTGGACTTTTTGGCCCTGCTTTTGCAGCATCTGCGAGCTTAGTTTTGACATCTTTTGGTCCTTTGCACTGCAACTCATGGAATCCTTGTCCATTTTATTGATGTCACTAAATTTGCAAATTACTTTTTTTTTTTTGTCTTCAGCAACCATGCCATGGCTCTCATATCTTCCCCTGCAAGTTGTGTCTTCCTCCTCGACATTTTTGCACTCCTTTTGCAGCATCTGTGAGCTTAGTTTTGGCATCTTTTGGTCCTTTGCGCTGCACCTCATGTAATCCTTGTCCATATCCTTGATGTCACTAAATTTGCAATTTTTTTTTTTCCTTCAGCAAGCAAGCCACTGCTCTCATATCTTCCCCTGCAAGTTGTGTCTTCCTCCTGGACTTTTTTGCCCTGCTTTTGCAGCATCTGCCATCTTAGTTTTGGTACCTTTTGGTCCCTTGCGCTGCACCACATTTCCTCCCACACCACTTTCTTGTAGTCACTAAATGTCCCCATCTTCTGGATTTTGGGATTTTTTTCAGCCGCATTTCATTTGATCATATCTCCTTTCCAGAGCGTTTGTAAGCCTTTCTTTTCAGGGTCGCAAGATTTCGTTTCCCTTCCCGAAAGGAAATTTCATTTCCTTTCGGGAAGGGAAAAGAAATCTTGCGATTTCAATGGGAATCAATTGGGCAATCTTTGGAGCAAGCCCCAGCAATTGACAGCATCCCATGCCTTTCCATGGCTTTGAGTTTGGTGAAGATTTTATTTTATTTTTTCCCAATATCCATGCCATGGCTCTCCTACCTTCTCCTGGAAGTGGTGTCTTCCTCCTTACCTTTTTGCCCTGCTTCTGCAGTATCTGTGAACTTAGTTTTGGCATCTTTTGGTCTTTTACACTGCAACTCATACAATGCTGGTCCATTTTGTTGTACTCACTACATTTGCAAATTTATTTTTTCTTCAGCAAGCACGCCATGGCTCTCATATCTTCCCCTGCAAGTGGTGTCTTCCTCCTGGACTTTTTTGCCCTGCTTTGCAGCATCTGCGATCTTAGTTTTGACATCTTTTGGTCCTTTGCACTGCAACTCATGGAATCCTTGTCCATTTTATTGATGTCACTAAATTTGCAAATTACTTTTTTTTTTTTTTGTCTTCAGCAACCATGCCATGGCTCTCATATCTTCCCCTGCAAGTTGTGTCTTCCTCCTCGACATTTTTGCACTCCTTTTGCGGCATCTGTGAGCTTAGTTTGGGCATCTTTTGGTCCTTTGCACTGCACCTCATGTAATCCTTGTCCATATCCTTGATGTCACTAAATTTGCAATTTTTTTTTTTCCTTCAGCAAGCAAGCCACTGCTCTCATATCTTCCCCTGCAAGTTGTGTCTTCCTCCTGGACTTTTTTGCCCTGCTTTTGCAGCATCTGCCAGCTTAGTTTTGGTACCTTTTGGTCCCTTGCGCTGCACCACATTTCCTCCCACACCACTTTCTTGTAGTCACTAAATGTCCCCATCTTCTGGATTTTGGGATTTTTTTCAGCCGCATTTCATTTGATCATATCTCCTTTCCAGAGCGTTTGTAAGCCTTTCTTTTCAGGGTCGCAAGATTTCGTTTCCCTTCCCGAAAGGAAATTTCATTTCCTTTCGGGAACGGAAACGAAATCTTGCGATTTCAATGGGAATCAATTGGGCAATCTTTGGAGCAAGTCCCAGCACTTGACAGCATCCCATGCCTTTCCATGGCTTTGAGTTTGGTGAAGATTTTATTTTTTTTTTCCCAATATCCATGCCACGGCTCTCCTACCTTCTCCTGCAAGTGGTGTCTTCCTCCTTACCTTTTTGCCTTGCTTCTGCAGTATCTGTGAACTTAGTTTTGGCATCTTTTGGTCTTTTACACTGCAACTCATACAATGCTGGTCCATTTTGTTGTAGTCACTACATTTGCAAATTTTTTTTTTCTTCAGCAAGCACGCCATGGCTCTCATATCTTCCCCTGCAAGTGGTGTCTTCCTCCTGGACTTTTTTGCCCTGCTTTGCAGCATCTGCGAGCTTAGTTTTGAAATCTTTTGGTCCTTTGCACTGCAACTCATGGAATCCTTGTCCATTTTCTTGATGTCACTAAATTTGCAAATTACTTTTTTTTTTTTTTGTCTTCAGCAACCATGCCATGGCTCTCATATCTTCCCCTGCAAGTTGTGTCTTCCTCCTCGACATTTTTGCACTCCTTTTGCAGCATCTGTGAGCTTAGTTTGGGCATCTTTTGGTCCTTTGCACTGCACCTCATGTTATCCTTGTCCATATCCTTGATGTCACTAAATTTGCAATTTTTTTTTTTCCTTCAGCAAGCAAGCCACTGCTCTCATATCTTCCCCTGCAAGTTGTGTCTTCCTCCTGGACTTTTTTGCCCTGCTTTTGCAGCATCTGCCAGCTTAGTTTTGGTACCTTTTGGTCCCTTGCGCTGCACCACATTTCCTCCCACACCACTTTCTTGTAGTCACTAAATGTCCCCATCTTCTGGATTTTGGGATTTTTTCAGCCGCATTTCATTTGATCATATCTCCTTTGCAGAGCGTTTGTAAGCCTTTCTTTTCAGGGTCGCAAGATTTCGTTTCCCTTCCCGAAAGGAAATTTCATTTCCTTTTGGGAAGGGAAACGAAATCTTGCGATTTCAATGGGAATCAATTGGGCAATCTTTGGAGCAAGTCCCAGCACTTGACAGCATCCCATGCCTTTCCATGGCTTTGAGTTTGGTGAAGATTTTATTTTTTTTTTTTCCCAATATCCATGCCATGGCTCCCCTACCTTCTCCTGCAAGTGGTGTCTTCCTCCTTACCTTTTTGCCCTGCTTCTGCAGTATCTGTGAACTTAGTTTTGGCATCTTTTGGTCTTTTACACTGCAACTCATACAATGCTGGTCCATTTTGTTGTAGTCACTACATTTGCAAATTTTTTTTTCTTCAGCAAGCATGCCATGGCTCTCATATCTTCCCCTGCAAGTGGTGTCTTCCTCCTGGACTTTTTGGCCCTGCTTTTGCAGCATCTGCGAGCTTAGTTTTGACATCTTTTGGTCCTTTGCACTGCAACTCATGGAATCCTTGTCCATTTTATTGATGTCACTAAATTTGCAATTTACTTTTTTTTTTTTGTCTTCAGCAACCATGCCATGGCTCTCATATCTTCCCCTGCAAGTTGTGTCTTCCTCCTCGACATTTTTGCACTCCTTTTGCAGCATCTGTGAGCTTAGTTTTGGCATCTTTTGGTCCTTTGCGCTGCACCTCATGTAATCCTTGTCCATATCCTTGATGTCACTAAATTTGCAATTTTTTTTTTTCCTTCAGCAAGCAAGCCACTGCTCTCATATCTTCCCCTGCAAGTTGTGTCTTCCTCCTGGACTTTTTTGCCCTGCTTTTGCAGCATCTGCCATCTTAGTTTTGGTACCTTTTGGTCCCTTGCGCTGCACCACATTTCCTCCCACACCACTTTCTTGTAGTCACTAAATGTCCCCATCTTCTGGATTTTGGGATTTTTTTCAGCCGCATTTCATTTGATCATATCTCCTTTCCAGAGCGTTTGTAAGCCTTTCTTTTCAGGGTCGCAAGATTTCGTTTCCCTTCCCGAAAGGAAATTTCATTTCCTTTCGGGAAGGGAAACGAAATCTTGCGATTTCAATGGGAATCAATTGGGCAATCTTTGGAGCAAGCCCCAGCAATTGACAGCATCCCATGCCTTTCCATGGCTTTGAGTTTGGTGAAGATTTTATTTTTTTTTTTCCCAATATCCATGCCATGGCTCTCCTACCTTTTCCTGCAAGTGGTGTCTTCCTCCTTACCTTTTTGCCCTGCTTCTGCAGTATCTGTGAACTTAGTTTTGGCATCTTTTGGTCTTTTACACTGCAACTCATACAATGCTGGTCCATTTTGTTGTAGTCACTACATATGCAAATTTTTTTTGTCTTCAGCAAGCATGCCATGGCTCTCATATCTTCCCCTGCAAGTGGTGTCTTCCTCCTGGACTTTTTGGCCCTGCTTTTGCAGCATCTGCGAGCTTAGTTTTGACATCTTTTGGTCCTTTGCACTGCAACTCATGGAATCCTTGTCCATTTTCTTGATGTCACTAAATTTGCAAATTACTTTTTTTTTTTTTTGTCTTCAGCAACCATGCCATGGCTCTCATATCTTCCCCTGCAAGTTGTGTCTTCCTCCTCGACATTTTTGCACTCCTTTTGCAGCATCTGTGAGCTTAGTTTGGGCATCTTTTGGTCCTTTGCACTGCACCTCATGTAATCCTTGTCCATATCCTTGATGTCACTAAATTTGCAATTTTTTTTTTTCCTTCAGCAAGCAAGCCACTGCTCTCATATCTTCCCCTGCAAGTTGTGTCTTCCTCCTGGACTTTTTTGCCCTGCTTTTGCAGCATCTGCCAGCTTAGTTTTGGTACCTTTTGGTCCCTTGCGCTGCACCACATTTCCTCCCACACCACTTTCTTGTAGTCACTAAATGTCCCCATCTTCTGGATTTTGGGATTTTTTTCAGCCGCATTTCATTTGATCATATCTCCTTTCCAGAGCGTTTGTAAGCCTTTCTTTTCAGGGTCGCAAGATTTCGTTTCCCTTCCCGAAAGGAAATGAAATTTCCTTTTGGGAAGGGAAACGAAATCTTGCGATTTCAATGGGAATCAATTGGGCAATCTTTGGAGCAAGTCCCAGCACTTGACAGCATCCCATGCCTTTCCATGGCTTTGAGTTTGGTGAAGATTTTATTTTATTTTTTCCCAATATCCATGCCATGGCTCTCCTACCTTCTCCTGGAAGTGGTGTCTTCCTCCTTACCTTTTTGCCCTGCTTCTGCAGTATCTGTGAACTTAGTTTTGGCATCTTTTGGTCTTTTACACTGCAACTCATACAATGCTGGTCCATTTTGTTGTACTCACTACATTTGCAAATTTATTTTTTCTTCAGCAAGCGCGCCATGGCTCTCATATCTTCCCCTGCAAGTGGTGTCTTCCTCCTGGACTTTTTTGCCCTGCTTTGCAGCATCTGCGATCTTAGTTTTGACATCTTTTGGTCCTTTGCACTGCAACTCATGGAATCCTTGTCCATTTTCTTGATGTCACTAAATTTGCAAATTACTTTTTTTTTTTTTTGTCTTCAGCAACCATGCCATGGCTCTCATATCTTCCCCTGCAAGTTGTGTCTTCCTCCTCGACATTTTTGCACTCCTTTTGCGGCATCTGTGAGCTTAGTTTTGGCATCTTTTGGTCCTTTGCACTGCACCTCATGTAATCCTTGTCCATATCCTTGATGTCACTAAATTTGCAATTTTTTTTTTTCCTTCAGCAAGCAAGCCACTGCTCTCATATCTTCCCCTGCAAGTTGTGTCTTCCTCCTGGACTTTTTTGCCCTGCTTTTGCAGCATCTGCCAGCTTAGTTTTGGTACCTTTTGGTCCCTTGCGCTGCACCACATTTCCTCCCACACCACTTTCTTGTAGTCACTAAATGTCCCCATCTTCTGGATTTTGGGATTTTTTTCAGCCGCATTTCATTTGATCATATCTCCTTTCCAGAGCGTTTGTAAGCCTTTCTTTTCAGGGTCGCAAGATTTCGTTTCCCTTCCCGAAAGGAAATGAAATTTCCTTTTGGGAAGGGAAACGAAATCTTGCGATTTCAATGGGAATCAATTGGGCAATCTTTGGAGCAAGTCCCAGCACTTGACAGCATCCCATGCCTTTCCATGGCTTTGAGTTTGGTGAAGATTTTATTTTATTTTTTCCCAATATCCATGCCATGGCTCTCCTACCTTCTCCTGGAAGTGGTGTCTTCCTCCTTACCTTTTTGCCCTGCTTCTGCAGTATCTGTGAACTTAGTTTTGGCATCTTTTGGTCTTTTACACTGCAACTCATACAATGCTGGTCCATTTTGTTGTACTCACTACATTTGCAAATTTATTTTTTCTTCAGCAAGCACGCCATGGCTCTCATATCTTCCCCTGCAAGTGGTGTCTTCCTCCTGGACTTTTTTGCCCTGCTTTGCAGCATCTGCGATCTTAGTTTTGACATCTTTTGGTCCTTTGCACTGCAACTCATGGAATCCTTGTCCATTTTCTTGATGTCACTAAATTTGCAAATTACTTTTTTTTTTTTTTGTCTTCAGCAACCATGCCATGGCTCTCATATCTTCCCCTGCAAGTTGTGTCTTCCTCCTCGACATTTTTGCACTCCTTTTGCGGCATCTGTGAGCTTAGTTTTGGCATCTTTTGGTCCTTTGCACTGCACCTCATGTAATCCTTGTCCATATCCTTGATGTCACTAAATTTGCAATTTTTTTTTTCCTTCAGCAAGCAAGCCACTGCTCTCATATCTTCCCCTGCAAGTTGTGTCTTCCTCCTGGACTTTTTTGCCCTGCTTTTGCAGCATCTGCCAGCTTAGTTTTGGTACCTTTTGGTCCCTTGCGCTGCACCACATTTCCTCCCACACCACTTTCTTGTAGTCACTAAATGTCCCCATCTTCTGGATTTTGGGATTTTTTTCAGCCGCATTTCATTTGATCATATCTCCTTTCCAGAGCGTTTGTAAGCCTTTCTTTTCAGGGTCGCAAGATTTCGTTTCCCTTCCCGAAAGGAAATGAAATTTCCTTTTGGGAAGGGAAACGAAATCTTGCGTTTTCAATGGGAATCAATTGGGCAATCTTTGGAGCAAGTCCCAGCACTTGACAGCATCCCATGCCTTTCCATGGCTTTGAGTTTGGTGAAGATTTTATTATTTTTTTTCCCAATATCCATGCCACGGCTCTCCTGTCTTCTCCTGCAAGTGGTGTCTTCCTCCTTACCTTTTTGCCTTGCTTCTGCAGTATCTGTGAACTTAGTTTTGGCATCTTTTGGTCTTTTACACTGCAACTCATACAATGCTGGTCCATTTTGTTGTAGTCACTACATTTGCAAATTTATTTTTTCTTCAGCAAGCACGCCATGGCTCTCATATTTTCCGCTGCAAATGGTGTCTTCCTCCTCGACATTTTTGCACTCCTTTTGCACCATCTGTGAGCTTAGTTTGGGCATCTTTTGGTCCTTTGCACTGCACCTCATGTAATCCTTGTCCATATCCTTGATGTCACTAAATTTGCAATTTTTTTTTCCTTCAGCAAGCAAGCCACTGCTCTCATATCTTCCCCTGCAAGTTGTGTCTTCCTCCTGGACTTTTTTGCCCTGCTTTTGCAGCATCTGCCAGCTTAGTTTTGGTACCTTTTGGTCCCTTGCGCTGCACCACATTTCCTCCCACACCACTTTCTTGTAGTCACTAAATGTCCCCATCTTCTGGATTTTGGGAGTTTTTTCAGCCACATTTCATTTGATCATATCTCCTTTCCAGAGCGTTTGTAAGCCTTTCTTTTCAGGGTCGCAAGATTTCGTTTCCCTTCCCGAAAGGAAATGAAATTTCCTTTCGGGAAGGGAAACGAAATCTTGCGATTTCAATGGGAATCAATTGGGCAATCTTTGGAGCAAGTCCCAGCACTTGACAGCATCCCATGCCTTTCCATGGCTTTGAGTTTGGTGAAGATTTTATTTTTTTTTTTCCCAATATCCATGCCATGGCTCTCCTACCTTCTCCTGCAAGTGGTGTCTTCCTCCTTACCTTTTTGCCCTGCTTCTGCAGTATCTGTGAACTGAGTTTTGGCATCTTTTGGTCTTTTACACTGCAACTCATACAATGCTGGTCCATTTTGTTGTAGTCACTACATTTGCAAATTTTTTTTTTCTTCAGCAAGCATGCCATGGCTCTCACATCTTCCCCTGCAAGTGGTGTCTTCCTCCTGGACTTTTTGCCCTGCTTTTGCAGCATCTGCGAGCTTAGTTTTGACATCTTTTGGTCCTTTGCACTGCAACTCATGGAATCCTTGTCCATTTTCTTGAGGTCACTAAATTTGCAAATTACTTTTTTTTTTTTGTCTTCAGCATCCATGCCATGGCTCTCATATCTTCCCCTGCAAGTTGTGTCTTCCTCCTCAACATTTTTGCACTCCTTTTGCACCATCTGTGAGCTTAGTTTTGGCATCTTTTGGTCCTTTGCACTGCACCTCATGTTATCCTTGTCCATATCCTTGATGTCACTAAATTTGCAATTTTTTTTTTTCCTTCAGCAAGCAAGCCACTGCTCTCATATCTTCCCCTGCAAGTTGTGTCTTCCTCCTGGACTTTTTTGCCCTGCTTTTGCAGCATCTGCCAGCTTAGTTTTGGTACCTTTTGGTCCCTTGCGCTGCACCACATTTCCTCCCACACCACTTTCTTGTAGTCACTAAATGTCCCCATCTTCTGGATTTTGGGATTTTTTTCAGCCGCATTTCATTTGATCATATCTCCTTTCCAGAGCGTTTGTAAGCCTTTCTTTTCAGGGTCGCAAGATTTCGTTTCCCTTCCCGAAAGGAAATTTCATTTCCTTTCGGGAAGGGAAACGAAATCTTGCGATTTCAATGGGAATCAATTGGGCAATCTTTGGAGCAAGTCCCAGCACTTGACAGCATCCCATGCCTTTCCATGGCTTTGAGTTTGGTGAAGATTTTATTTTTTTTTTTCCCAATATCCATGCCACGGCTCTCCTACCTTCTCCTGCAAGTGGTGTCTTCCTCCTTACCTTTTTGCCTTGCTTCTGCAGTATCTGTGAACTTAGTTTTGGCATCTTTTGGTCTTTTACACTGCAACTCATACAATGCTGGTCCATTTTGTTGTAGTCACTACATTTGCAAATTTATTTTTTCTTCAGCAAGCACGCCATGGCTCTCATATTTTCCGCTGCAAATGGTGTCTTCCTCCTCGACATTTTTGCACTCCTTTTGCAGCATCTGTGAGCTTAGTTTTGGCATCTTTTGGTCCTTTGCACTGCACCTCATGTAATCCTTGTCCATATCCTTGATGTCACTAAATTTGCAATTTTTTTTTCCTTCAGCAAGCAAGCCACTGCTCTCATATCTTCCCCTGCAAGTTGTGTCCTCCTCCTGGACTTTTTTGCCCTGCTTTTGCAGCATCTGCCAGCTTAGTTTTGGTACCTTTTGGTCCCTTGCGCTGCACCACATTTCCTCCCACACCACTTTCTTGTAGTCACTAAATGTCCCCATCTTCTGGATTTTGGGAGTTTTTTCAGCCACATTTCATTTGATCATATCTCCTTTCCAGAGCGTTTGTAAGCCTTTCTTTTCAGGGTCGCAAGATTTCGTTTCCCTTCCCGAAAGGAAATGAAATTTCCTTTCGGGAAGGGAAACGAAATCTTGCGATTTCAATGGGAATCAATTGGGCAATCTTTGGAGCAAGTCCCAGCACTTGACAGCATCCCATGCCTTTCCATGGCTTTGAGTTTGGTGAAGATTTTATTTTTTTTTTTCCCAATATCCATGCCATGGCTCTCCTGTCTTCTCCTGCAAGTGGTGTCTTCCTCCTTACCTTTTTGCCCTGCTTCTGCAGTATCTGTGAACTGAGTTTTGGCATCTTTTGGTCTTTTACACTGCAACTCATACAATGCTGGTCCATTTTGTTGTAGTCACTACATTTGCAAATTTTTTTTTTCTTCAGCAAGCATGCCATGGCTCTCACATCTTCCCCTGCAAGTGGTGTCTTCCTCCTGGACTTTTTGCCCTGCTTTTGCAGCATCTGCGAGCTTAGTTTTGACATCTTTTGGTCCTTTGCACTGCAACTCATGGAATCCTTGTCCATTTTCTTGAGGTCACTAAATTTGCAAATTACTTTTTTTTTTTTTTTTTGTCTTCAGCATCCATGCCATGGCTCTCATATCTTCCCCTGCAAGTTGTGTCTTCCTCCTCAACATTTTTGCACTCCTTTTGCACCATCTGTGAGCTTAGTTTTGGCATCTTTTGGTCCTTTGCACTGCACCTCATGTTATCCTTGTCCATATCCTTGATGTCACTAAATTTGCAATTTTTTTTTTTCCTTCAGCAAGCAAGCCACTGCTCTCATATCTTCCCCTGCAAGTTGTGTCTTCCTCCTGGACTTTTTTGCCCTGCTTTTGCAGCATCTGCCAGCTTAGTTTTGGTACCTTTTGGTCCCTTGCGCTGCACCACATTTCCTCCCACACCACTTTCTTGTAGTCACTAAATGTCCCCATCTTCTGGATTTTGGGATTTTTTTCAGCCGCATTTCATTTGATCATATCTCCTTTCCAGAGCGTTTGTAAGCCTTTCTTTTCAGGGTCGCAAGATTTCGTTTCCCTTCCCGAAAGGAAATTTCATTTCCTTTCGGGAAGGGAAACGAAATCTTGCGATTTCAATGGGAATCAATTGGGCAATCTTTGGAGCAAGTCCCAGCACTTGACAGCATCCCATGCCTTTCCATGGCTTTGAGTTTGGTGAAGATTTTATTTTTTTTTTTCCCAATATCCATGCCACGGCTCTCCTACCTTCTCCTGCAAGTGGTGTCTTCCTCCTTACCTTTTTGCCTTGCTTCTGCAGTATCTGTGAACTTAGTTTTGGCATCTTTTGGTCTTTTACACTGCAACTCATACAATGCTGGTCCATTTTGTTGTAGTCACTACATTTGCAAATTTATTTTTTCTTCAGCAAGCACGCCATGGCTCTCATATTTTCCGCTGCAAATGGTGTCTTCCTCCTCGACATTTTTGCACTCCTTTTGCAGCATCTGTGAGCTTAGTTTTGGCATCTTTTGGTCCTTTGCACTGCACCTCATGTAATCCTTGTCCATATCCTTGATGTCACTAAATTTGCAATTTTTTTTTTTCCTTCAGCAAGCAAGCCACTGCTCTCATATCTTCCCCTGCAAGTTGTGTCTTCCTCCTGGACTTTTTTGCCCTGCTTTTGCAGCATCTGCCAGCTTAGTTTTGGTACCTTTTGGTCCCTTGCGCTGCACCACATTTCCTCCCACACCACTTTCTTGTAGTCACTAAATGTCCCCATCTTCTGGATTTTGGGATTTTTTTCAGCCGCATTTCATTTGATCATATCTCCTTTCCAGAGCGTTTCTAAGCCTTTCTTTTCAGGGTCGCAAGATTTCGTTTCCCTTCCCGAAAGGAAATTTCATTTCCTTTCGGGAAGGGAAACGAAATCTTGCGATTTCAATGGGAATCAATTGGGCAATCTTTGGAGCAAGTCCCAGCACTTGACAGCATCCCATGCCTTTCCATGGCTTTGAGTTTGGTGAAGATTTTATTTTTTTTTTTCCCAATATCCATGCCATGGCTCTCCTACCTTCTCCTGCAAGTGGTGTCTTCCTCCTTACCTTTTTTGCCTTGCTTCTGCAGTGTCTGTGAACTTAGTTTTGGCATCTTTTGGTCTTTTACACTGCAACTCATACAATGCTGGTCCATTTTGTTGTAGTCACTACATTTGCAAATTTTTTTTTTCTTCAGCAAGCATGCCATGGCTCTCATATCTTCCCCTGCAAGTGGTGTCTTCCTCCTGGACTTTTTTGCCCTGCTTTTGCAGCATCTGCGAGCTTAGTTTTGACATATTTTGGTCCTTTGCACTGCAACTCATGGAATCCTTGTCCATTTTCTTGATGTCACTAAATTTGCAAATTACTTTTTTTTTTTTGTCTTCAGCATCCATGCCATGGCTCTCATATCTTCCCCTGCAAGTTGTGTCTTCCTCCTCAACATTTTTGCACTCCTTTTGCAGCATCTGTGAGCTTAGTTTTGGCATCTTTTGGTCCTTTGCACTGCACCTCATGTTATCCTTGTCCATATCCTTGATGTCACTAAATTTGCAATTTTCTTTTTTCCTTCAGCAAGCAAGCCACTGCTCTCATATCTTCCCCTGCAAGTTGTGTCTTCCTCCTGGACTTTTTTGCCCTGCTTTTGCAGCATCTGCCAGCTTAGTTTTGGTACCTTTTGGTCCCTTGCGCTGCACCACATTTCCTCCCACACCACTTTCTTGTAGTCACTAAATGTCCCCATCTTCTGGATTTTGGGATTTTTTTCAGCCGCATTTCATTTGATCATATCTCCTTTCCAGAGCGTTTGTAAGCCTTTCTTTTCAGGGTCGCAAGATTTCGTTTCCCTTCCCGAAAGGAAATTTCATTTCCTTTCGGGAAGGGAAACGAAATCTTGCGATTTCAATGGGAATCAATTGGGCAATCTTTGGAGCAAGTCCCAGCACTTGACAGCATCCCATGCCTTTCCATGGCTTTGAGTTTGGTGAAGATTTTATTTTTTTTTTTCCCAATATCCATGCCACGGCTCTCCTACCTTCTCCTGCAAGTGGTGTCTTCCTCCTTACCTTTTTGCCTTGCTTCTGCAGTATCTGTGAACTTAGTTTTGGCATCTTTTGGTCTTTTACACTGCAACTCATACAATGCTGGTCCATTTTGTTGTAGTCACTACATTTGCAAATTTATTTTTTCTTCAGCAAGCACGCCATGGCTCTCATATCTTCCCCTGCAAGTGGTGTCTTCCTCCTGGACTTTTTTGCCCTGCTTTTGCAGCATCTGCGAGCTTAGTTTTGACATCTTTTGGTCCTTTGCACTGCAACTCATGGAATCCTTGTCCATTTTCTTGATGTCACTAAATTTGCAAATTACTTTTTTTGTTTTTTGTCCTCAGCAACCATGCCATGGCTCTTATATCTTCCCCTGCAAGTTGTGTCTTCCTCCTCGACATATTTGCACTCCTTTTGCACCATCTGTGAGCTTAGTTTTGGCATCTTTTGGTCCTTTGCACTGCCCCTCATGTAATCCTTGTCCATATCCTTGATGTCACTAAATTTGCAATTATTTTTTTTCCTTCAGCAAGCAAGCCACTGCTCTCATATCTTCCCCTGCAAGTTGTGTCTTCCTCCTGGACTTTTTTGCCCTGCTTTTGCAGCATCTGCCAGCTTAGTTTTGGTACCTTTTGGTCCCTTGCGCTGCACCACATTTCCTCCCACACCACTTTCTTGTAGTCACTAAATGTCCCCATCTTCTGGATTTTGGGATTTTTTTCAGCCGCATTTCATTTGATCATATCTCCTTTCCAGAGCATTTGTAAGCCTTTCTTTTCAGGGTCGCAAGATTTCGTTTCCCTTCCCGAAAGGAAATTTCATTTCCTTTCGGGAAGGGAAACGAAATCTTGCGATTTCAATGGGAATCAATTGGGCAATCTTTGGAGCAAGTCCCAGCACTTGACAGCATCCCATGCCTTTCCATGGCTTTGAGTTTGGTGAAGATTTTATTTTTTTTTTTCCCAATATCCATGCCATGGCTCTCCTACCTTCTCCTGCAAGTGGTGTCTTCCTCCTTACCTTTTTGCCCTGCTTCTGCAGTATCTGTGAACTTAGTTTTGGCATCTTTTGGTCTTTTACACTGCAACTCATACAATGCTGGTCCATTTTGTTGTAGTCACTACATTTGCAAATTTTTTTTCTTCAGCAAGCATGCCATGGCTCTCATATCTTCCCCTGCAAGTTGTGTCTTCCTCCTGGACTTTTTTCCCCTGGTTTTGCAGCATCTGCCAGCTTAGTTTTGGTACCTTTTGGTCCCTTGCACTGCACCACATTTCCTCCCACACCACTTTCTTGTAGTCACTAAATGTCCCCATCTTCTGGATTTTGGGATTTTTTTCAGCCGCATTTCATTTGATCATATCTCCTTTCCAGAGCGTTTGTAAGCCTTTCTTTTCAGGGTCGCAAGATTTCGTTTCCCTTCCCGAAAGGAAATGAAATTTCCTTTCGGGAAGGGAAACGAAATCTTGCGATTTCAATGGGAATCAATTGGGCAATCTTTGGAGCAAGTCCCAGCACTTGACAGCATCCCATGCCTTTCCATGGCTTTGAGTTTGGTGGAGATTTTATTTTTTTTTTCCCAATATCCATGCCATGGCTCTCCTACCTTCTCCTGCAAGTGGTGTCTTCCTCCTTACCTTTTTGCCCTGCTTCTGCAGTATCTGTGAACTGAGTTTTGGCATCTTTTGGTCTTTTACACTGCAACTCATACAATGCTGGTCCATTTTGTTGTAGTCACTACATTTGCAAATTTATTTTTTCTTCAGCAAGCACGCCATGGCTCTCATATTTTCCGCTGCAAATGGTGTCTTCCTCCTCGACATTTTTGCACTCCTTTTGCAGCATCTGTGAGCTTAGTTTTGACATCTTTTGGTCCTTTGCACTGCACCTCATGTAATCCTTGTCCATATCCTTGATGTCACTACATTTGCAATTTTTTTTTTTCCTTCAGCAAGCAAGCCACTGCTCTCATATCTTCCCCTGCAAGTTGTGTCTTCCTCCTGGACTTTTTTGCCCTGCTTTTGCAGCATCTGCCAGCTTAGTTTTGGTACCTTTTGGTCCCTTGCGCTGCACCACATTTCCTCCCACACCACTTTCTTGTAGTCACTAAATGTCCCCATCTTCTGGATTTTGGGATTTTTTTCAGCCGCATTTCATTTGATCATATCTCCTTTCCAGAGCGTTTGTAAGCCTTTCTTTTCAGGGTCGCAAGATTTCGTTTCCCTTCCCGAAAGGAAATTTCATTTCCTTTCGGGAAGGGAAACGAAATCTTGCGATTTCAATGGGAATCAATTGGGCAATCTTTGGAGCAAGTCCCAGCACTTGACAGCATCCCATGCCTTTCCATGGCTTTGAGTTTGGTGAAGATTTTATTTTTTTTTTTCCCAATATCCATGCCACGGCTCTCCTGTCTTCTCCTGCAAGTGGTGTCTTCCTCCTTACCTTTTTGCCTTGCTTCTGCAGTATCTGTGAACTTAGTTTTGGCATCTTTTGGTCTTTTACACTGCAACTCATACAATGCTGGTCCATTTTGTTGTAGTCACTACATTTGCAAATTTATTTTTTCTTCAGCAAGCACGCCATGGCTCTCATATCTTCCCCTGCAAGTGGTGTCTTCCTCCTGGACTTTTTTGCCCTGCTTTTGCAGCATCTGCGAGCTTAGTTTTGACATCTTTTGGTCCTTTGCACTGCAACTCATGGAATCCTTGTCCATTTTCTTGATGTCACTAAATTTGCAAATTACTTTTTTTGTTTTTTGTCCTCAGCAACCATGCCATGGCTCTTATATCTTCCCCTGCAAGTTGTGTCTTCCTCCTCGACATATTTGCACTCCTTTTGCACCATCTGTGAGCTTAGTTTTGGCATCTTTTGGTCCTTTGCACTGCCCCTCATGTAATCCTTTTCCATATCCTTGATGTCACTAAATTTGCAATTATTTTTTTTCCTTCAGCAAGCAAGCCACTGCTCTCATATCTTCCCCTGCAAGTTGTGTCTTCCTCCTGGACTTTTTTGCCCTGCTTTTGCAGCATCTGCCAGCTTAGTTTTGGTACCTTTTGGTCCCTTGCGCTGCACCACATTTCCTCCCACACCACTTTCTTGTAGTCACTAAATGTCCCCATCTTCTGGATTTTGGGATTTTTTTCAGCCGCATTTCATTTGATCATATCTCCTTTCCAGAGCATTTGTAAGCCTTTCTTTTCAGGGTCGCAAGATTTCGTTTCCCTTCCCGAAAGGAAATTTCATTTCCTTTCGGGAAGGGAAACGAAATCTTGCGATTTCAATGGGAATCAATTGGGCAATCTTTGGAGCAAGTCCCAGCACTTGACAGCATCCCATGCCTTTCCATGGCTTTGAGTTTGGTGAAGATTTTATTTTTTTTTTTCCCAATATCCATGCCATGGCTCTCCTACCTTCTCCTGCAAGTGGTGTCTTCCTCCTTACCTTTTTGCCCTGCTTCTGCAGTATCTGTGAACTTAGTTTTGGCATCTTTTGTTCTTTTACACTGCAACTCATACAATGCTGGTCCATTTTGTTGTAGTCACTACATTTGCAAATTTTTTTTCTTCAGCAAGCATGCCATGGCTCTCATATCTTCCCCTGCAAGTTGTGTCTTCCTCCTGGACTTTTTTCCCCTGGTTTTGCAGCATCTGCCAGCTTAGTTTTGGTACCTTTTGGTCCCTTGCACTGCACCACATTTCCTCCCACACCACTTTCTTGTAGTCACTAAATGTCCCCATCTTCTGGATTTTGGGATTTTTTTCAGCCGCATTTCATTTGATCATATCTCCTTTCCAGAGCGTTTGTAAGCCTTTCTTTTCAGGGTCGCAAGATTTCGTTTCCCTTCCCGAAAGGAAATTTCATTTCCTTTCGGGAAGGGAAACGAAATCTTGCGATTTCAATGGGAATCAATTGGGCAATCTTTGGAGCAAGTCCCAGCACTTGACAGCATCCCATGCCTTTCCATGGCTTTGAGTTTGGTGAAGATTTTATTTTTTTTTTTCCCAATATCCATGCCACGGCTCTCCTACCTTCTCCTGCAAGTGGTGTCTTCCTCCTTACCTTTTTGCCTTGCTTCTGCAGTATCTGTGAACTTAGTTTTGGCATCTTTTGGTCTTTTACACTGCAACTCATACAATGCTGGTCCATTTTGTTGTAGTCACTACATTTGCAAATTTATTTTTTCTTCAGCAAGCACGCCATGGCTCTCATATCTTCCCCTGCAAGTGGTGTCTTCCTCCTGGACTTTTTTGCCCTGCTTTTGCAGCATCTGCGAGCTTAGTTTTGACATCTTTTGGTCCTTTGCACTGCAACTCATGGAATCCTTGTCCATTTTCTTGATGTCACTAAATTTGCAAATTACTTTTTTTGTTTTTTGTCCTCAGCAACCATGCCATGGCTCTTATATCTTCCCCTGCAAGTTGTGTCTTCCTCCTCGACATTTTTGCCCTCCTTTTGCAGCATCTGTGAGCTTAGTTTTGGCATCTTTTGGTCCTTTGCACTGCACCTCATGTAATCCTTGTCCATATCCTTGATGTCACTAAATTTGCAATTTTTTTTTTTCCTTCAGCAAGCAAGCCACTGCTCTCATATCTTCCCCTGCAAGTTGTGTCTTCCTCCTGGACTTTTTTGCCCTGCTTTTGCAGCATCTGCCAGCTTAGTTTTGGTACCTTTTGGTCCCTTGCGCTGCACCACATTTCCTCCCACACCACTTTCTTGTAGTCACTAAATGTCCCCATCTTCTGGATTTTGGGATTTTTTTCAGCCGCATTTCATTTGATCATATCTCCTTTCCAGAGCGTTTCTAAGCCTTTCTTTTCAGGGTCGCAAGATTTCGTTTCCCTTCCCGAAAGGAAATTTCATTTCCTTTCAGGAAGGGAAATGAAATCTTGCGATTTCAATGGGAATCAATTGGGCAATCTTTGGAGCAAGTCCCAGCACTTGACAGCATCCCATGCCTTTCCATGGCTTTGAGTTTGGTGAAGATTTTATTTTTTTTTTTCCCAATATCCATGCCACGGCTCTCCTACCTTCTCCTGCAAGTGGTGTCTTCCTCCTTACCTTTTTGCCTTGCTTCTGCAGTATCTGTGAACTTAGTTTTGGCATCTTTTGGTCTTTTACACTGCAACTCATACAATGCTGGTCCATTTTGTTGTAGTCACTACATTTGCAAATTTATTTTTTCTTCAGCAAGCACGCCATGGCTCTCATATTTTCCGCTGCAAATGGTGTCTTCCTCCTCGACATTTTTGCACTCCTTTTGCAGCATCTGTGAGCTTAGTTTGGGCATCTTTTGGTCCTTTGCACTGCACCTCATGTAATCCTTGTCCATATCCTTGATGTCACTAAATTTGCAATTTTTTTTTTTCCTTCAGCAAGCAAGCCACTGCTCTCATATCTTCCCCTGCAAGTTGTGTCTTCCTCCTGGACTTTTTTGCCCTGCTTTTGCAGCATCTGCCAGCTTAGTTTTGGTACCTTTTGGTCCCTTGTGCTGCACCACATTTCCTCCCACACCACTTTCTTGTAGTCACTAAATGTCCCCATCTTCTGGATTTTGGGAGTTTTTTCAGCCGCATTTCATTTGATCATATCTCCTTTCCAGAGCGTTTGTAAGCCTTTCTTTTCAGGGTCGCAAGATTTCGTTTCCCTTCCCGAAAGGAAATTTCATTTCCTTTCGGGAAGGGAAACGAAATCTTGCGATTTCAATGGGAATCAATTGGGCAATCTTTGGAGCAAGTCCCAGCACTTGACAGCATCCCATGCCTTTCCATGGCTTTGAGTTTGGTGAAGATTTTATTTTTTTTTTTCCCAATATCCATGCCACGGCTCTCCTACCTTCTCCTGCAAGTGGTGTCTTCCTCCTTACCTTTTTGCCCTGCTTCTGCAGTATCTGTGAACTTAGTTTTGGCATCTTTTGGTCTTTTACACTGCAACTCATACAATGCTGGTCCATTTTGTTGTAGTCACTACATTTGCAAATTTATTTTTTCTTCAGCAAGCACGCCATGGCTCTCATATTTTCCGCTGCAAATGGTGTCTTCCTCCTCGACATTTTTGCACTCCTTTTGCAGCATCTGTGAGCTTAGTTTTGGCATCTTTTGGTCCTTTGCACTGCACCTCATGTAATCCTTGTCCATATCCTTGATGTCACTAAATTTGCAATTTTTTTTCCTTCAGCAAGCAAGCAACTGCTCTCATATCTTCCCCTGCAAGTTGTGTCTTCCTCCTGGACTTTTTTGCCCTGCTTTTGCAGCATCTGCCAGCTTAGTTTTGGTACCTTTTGGTCCCTTGCGCTGCACCACATTTCCTCCCACACCACTTTCTTGTAGTCACTAAATGTCCCCATCTTCTGGATTTTGGGATTTTTTTCAGCCGCATTTCATTTGATCATATCTCCTTTCCAGAGCGTTTGTAAGCCTTTCTTTTCAGGGTCGCAAGATTTCGTTTCCCTTCCCGAAAGGAAATTTCATTTCCTTTCGGGAAGGGAAACGAAATCTTGCGATTTCAATGGGAATCAATTGGGCAATCTTTGGAGCAAGTCCCAGCACTTGACAGCATCCCATGCCTTTCCATGGCTTTGAGTTTGGTGAAGATTTTATTTTTTTTTTTCCCAATATCCATGCCACGGCTCTCCTACCTTCTCCTGCAAGTGGTGTCTTCCTCCTTACCTTTTTGCCTTGCTTCTGCAGTATCTGTGAACTTAGTTTTGGCATCTTTTGGTCTTTTACACTGCAACTCATACAATGCTGGTCCATTTTGTTGTAGTCACTACATTTGCAAATTTATTTTTTCTTCAGCAAGCACGCCATGGCTCTCATATTTTCCGCTGCAAATGGTGTCTTCCTCCTCGACATTTTTGCACTCCTTTTGCAGCATCTGTGAGCTTAGTTTGGGCATCTTTTGGTCCTTTGCACTGCACCTCATGTAATCCTTGTCCATATCCTTGATGTCACTAAATTTGCAATTTTTTTTTTTCCTTCAGCAAGCAAGCCACTGCTCTCATATCTTCCCCTGCAAGTTGTGTCTTCCTCCTGGACTTTTTTGCCCTGCTTTTGCAGCATCTGCCAGCTTAGTTTTGGTACCTTTTGGTCCCTTGCGCTGCACCACATTTCCTCCCACACCACTTTCTTGTAGTCACTAAATGTCCCCATCTTCTGGATTTTGGGATTTTTTTCAGCCGCATTTCATTTGATCATATCTCCTTTCCAGAGCGTTTGTAAGCCTTTCTTTTCAGGGTCGCAAGATTTCGTTTCCCTTCCCGAAAGGAAATTTCATTTCCTTTCGGGAAGGGAAACGAAATCTTGCGATTTCAATGGGAATCAATTGGGCAATCTTTGGAGCAAGTCCCAGCACTTGACAGCATCCCATGCCTTTCCATGGCTTTGAGTTTGGTGAAGATTTTATTTTTTTTTTTCCCAATATCCATGCCATGGCTCTCCTACCTTCTCCTGCAAGTGGTGTCTTCCTCCTTACCTTTTTTGCCCTCCTTCTGCAGTATCTGTGAACTTAGTTTTGGCATCTTTTGGTCTTTTACACTGCAACTCATACAATGCTGGTCCATTTTGTTGTAGTCACTACATTTGCAAATTTTTTTTTTCTTCAGCAAGCATGCCATGGCTCTCATATCTTCCCCTGCAAGTGGTGTCTTCCTCCTGGACTTTTTTGCCCTGCATTTGCAGCATCTGCGAGCTTAGTTTTGACATCTTTTGGTCCTTTGCACTGCAACTCATGGAATCCTTGTCCATTTTCTTGATGTCACTAAATTTGCAAATTACTTTTTTTTTTTTTTGTCTTCAGCAACCATGCCATGGCTCTTATATCTTCCCCTGCAAGTTGTGTCTTCCTCCTCGACATTTTTGCACTCCTTTTGCAGCATCTGTGAGCTTAGTTTTGGCATCTTTTGGTCCTTTGCACTGCACCTCATGTAATCCTTGTCCATATCCTTGATGTCACTAAATTTGCAATTTTTTTTCCTTCAGCAAGCAAGCCACTGCTCTCATATCTTCCCCTGCAAGTTGTGTCTTCCTCCTGGACTTTTTTGCCCTGCTTTTGCAGCATCTGCCAGCTTAGTTTTGGTACCTTTTGGTCCCTTGCGCTGCACCACATTTCCTCCCACACCACTTTCTTGTAGTCACTAAATGTCCCCATCTTCTGGATTTTGGGATTTTTTTCAGCCGCATTTCATTTGATCATATCTCCTTTCCAGAGCGTTTGTAAGCCTTTCTTTTCAGGGTCGCAAGATTTCGTTTCCCTTCCCGAAAGGAAATTTCATTTCCTTTCGGGAAGGGAAACGAAATCTTGCGATTTCAATGGGAATCAATTGGGCAATCTTTGGAGCAAGTCCCAGCACTTGACAGCATCCCATGCCTTTCCATGGCTTTGAGTTTGGTGAAGATTTTATTTTTTTTTTTCCCAATATCCATGCCACGGCTCTCCTACCTTCTCCTGCAAGTGGTGTCTTCCTCCTTACCTTTTTGCCTTGCTTCTGCAGTATCTGTGAACTTAGTTTTGGCATCTTTTGGTCTTTTACACTGCAACTCATACAATGCTGGTCCATTTTGTTGTAGTCACTACATTTGCAAATTTATTTTTTCTTCAGCAAGCACGCCATGGCTCTCATATTTTCCGCTGCAAATGGTGTCTTCCTCCTCGACATTTTTGCACTCCTTTTGCAGCATCTGTGAGCTTAGTTTGGGCATCTTTTGGTCCTTTGCACTGCACCTCATGTAATCCTTGTCCATATCCTTGATGTCACTAAATTTGCAATTTTTTTTTTTCCTTCAGCAAGCAAGCCACTGCTCTCATATCTTCCCCTGCAAGTTGTGTCTTCCTCCTGGACTTTTTTGCCCTGCTTTTGCAGCATCTGCCAGCTTAGTTTTGGTACCTTTTGGTCCCTTGCGCTGCACCACATTTCCTCCCACACCACTTTCTTGTAGTCACTAAATGTCCCCATCTTCTGGATTTTGGGATTTTTTTCAGCCGCATTTCATTTGATCATATCTCCTTTCCAGAGCGTTTCTAAGCCTTTCTTTTCAGGGTCGCAAGATTTCGTTTCCCTTCCCGAAAGGAAATTTCATTTCCTTTCGGGAAGGGAAACGAAATCTTGCGATTTCAATGGGAATCAATTGGGCAATCTTTGGAGCAAGTCCCAGCACTTGACAGCATCCCATGCCTTTCCATGGCTTTGAGTTTGTTGAAGATTTTATTTTTTTTTTTCCCAATATCCATGCCATGGCTCTCCTACCTTCTCCTGCAAGTGGTGTCTTCCTCCTTACCTTTTTTGCCCTCCTTCTGCAGTATCTGTGAACTTAGTTTTGGCATCTTTTGGTCTTTTACACTGCAACTCATACAATGCTGGTCCATTTTGTTGTAGTCACTACATTTGCAAATTTTTTTTTTCTTCAGCAAGCATGCCATGGCTCTCATATCTTCCCCTGCAAGTGGTGTCTTCCTCCTGGACTTTTTTGCCCTGCATTTGCAGCATCTGCGAGCTTAGTTTTGACATCTTTTGGTCCTTTGCACTGCAACTCATGGAATCCTTGTCCATTTTCTTGATGTCACTAAATTTGCAAATTACTTTTTTTTTTTTTTGTCTTCAGCAACCATGCCATGGCTCTTATATCTTCCCCTGCAAGTTGTGTCTTCCTCCTCGACATTTTTGCACTCCTTTTGCAGCATCTGTGAGCTTAGTTTTGGCATCTTTTGGTCCTTTGCACTGCACCTCATGTAATCCTTGTCCATATCCTTGATGTCACTACATTTGCAATTTTTTTTTCCTTCAGCAAGCAAGCCACTGCTCTCATATCTTCCCCTGCAAGTTGTGTCTTCCTCCTGGACTTTTTTGCCCTGCTTTTGCAGCATCTGCCAGCTTAGTTTTGGTACCTTTTGGTCCCTTGCGCTGCACCACATTTCCTCCCACACCACTTTCTTGTAGTCACTAAATGTCCCCATCTTCTGGATTTTGGGATTTTTTTCAGCCGCATTTCATTTGATCATATCTCCTTTCCAGAGCGTTTGTAAGCCTTTCTTTTCAGGGTCGCAAGATTTCGTTTCCCTTCCCGAAAGGAAATTTCATTTCCTTTCGGGAAGGGAAACGAAATCTTGCGATTTCAATGGGAATCAATTGGGCAATCTTTGGAGCAAGTCCCAGCACTTGACAGCATCCCATGCCTTTCCATGGCTTTGAGTTTGGTGAAGATTTTATTTTTTTTTTTCCCAATATCCATGCCACGGCTCTCCTGTCTTCTCCTGCAAGTGGTGTCTTCCTCCTTACCTTTTTGCCTTGCTTCTGCAGTATCTGTGAACTTAGTTTTGGCATCTTTTGGTCTTTTACACTGCAACTCATACAATGCTGGTCCATTTTGTTGTAGTCACTACATTTGCAAATTTATTTTTTCTTCAGCAAGCACGCCATGGCTCTCATATTTTCCGCTGCAAATGGTGTCTTCCTCCTCGACATTTTTGCACTCCTTTTGCAGCATCTGTGAGCTTAGTTTTGGCATCTTTTGGTCCTTTGCACTGCACCTCATGTAATCCTTGTCCATATCCTTGATGTCACTACATTTGCAATTTTTTTTTTTCCTTCAGCAAGCAAGCCACTGCTCTCATATCTTCCCCTGCAAGTTGTGTCTTCCTCCTGGACTTTTTTGCCCTGCTTTTGCAGCATCTGCCAGCTTAGTTTTGGTACCTTTTGGTCCCTTGCGCTGCACCACATTTCCTCCCACACCACTTTCTTGTAGTCACTAAATGTCCCCATCTTCTGGATTTTGGGATTTTTTTCAGCCGCATTTCATTTGATCATATCTCCTTTCCAGAGCGTTTGTAAGCCTTTCTTTTCAGGGTCGCAAGATTTCGTTTCCCTTCCCGAAAGGAAATTTCATTTCCTTTCGGGAAGGGAAACGAAATCTTGCGATTTCAATGGGAATCAATTGGGCAATCTTTGGAGCAAGTCCCAGCACTTGACAGCATCCCATGCCTTTCCATGGCTTTGAGTTTGGTGAAGATTTTATTTTTTTTTTTCCCAATATCCATGCCACGGCTCTCCTACCTTCTCCTGCAAGTGGTGTCTTCCTCCTTACCTTTTTGCCTTGCTTCTGCAGTATCTGTGAACTTAGTTTTGGCATCTTTTGGTCTTTTACACTGCAACTCATACAATGCTGGTCCATTTTGTTGTAGTCACTACATTTGCAAATTTATTTTTTCTTCAGCAAGCACGCCATGGCTCTCATATCTTCCCCTGCAAGTTGTGTCTTCCTCCTCAACATTTTTGCACTCCTTTTGCACCATCTGTGAGCTTAGTTTTGGCATCTTTTGGTCCTTTGCACTGCACCTCATGTTATCCTTGTCCATATCCTTGATGTCACTACATTTGCAATTATTTTTTTTCCTTCAGCAAGCAAGCCACTGCTCTCATATCTTCCCCTGCAAGTTGTGTCTTCCTCCTGGACTTTTTTGCCCTGCTTTTGCAGCATCTGCCAGCTTAGTTTTGGTACCTTTTGGTCCCTTGCGCTGCACCACATTTCCTCCCACACCACTTTCTTGTAGTCACTAAATGTCCCCATCTTCTGGATTTTGGGATTTTTTTCAGCCGCATTTCATTTGATCATATCTCCTTTCCAGAGCGTTTGTAAGCCTTTCTTTTCAGGGTCGCAAGATTTCGTTTCCCTTCCCGAAAGGAAATTTCATTTCCTTTCGGGAAGGGAAACGAAATCTTGCGATTTCAATGGGAATCAATTGGGCAATCTTTGGAGCAAGTCCCAGCACTTGACAGCATCCCATGCCTTTCCATGGCTTTGAGTTTGGTGAAGATTTTATTTTTTTTTTTTCCCAATATCCATGCCATGGCTCTCCTACCTTCTCCTGCAAGTGGTGTCTTCCTCCTTACCTTTTTGCCCTGCTTCTGCAGTATCTGTGAACTTACCCTTGGCATCTTTTGGTCTTTTACACTGCAACTCATACAATGCTGGTCCATTTTGTTGTAGTGACTACATATGCAAATTTTTTTTTTCTTCAGCAAGCATGCCATGGCTCTCATATCTTCCCCTGCAAGTGGTGTCTTCCTCTTGGACTGTTTTGCCCTGCTTTTGCAGCATCTGCGAGCTTAGTTTTGACATCTTTTGGTCCTTTGCACTGCAACTCATGGAATCCTTGTCCATTTTCTTGATGTCACTAAATTTCCAAATTACTTTTTTTTTTTTTTGTCTTCAGCACGCACGCCATGGCTCTCATATTTTCCGCTGCAAATGGTGTCTTCCTCCTCGACATTTTTGCCCTCCTTTTGCAGCATCTGTGAGCTTAGTTTTGGCATCTTTTGGTCCTTTGCACTGCACCTCATGTAATCCTTGTCCATATCCTTGATGTCACTAAATTTGCAATTTTTTTTTTTCCTTCAGCAAGCAAGCCACTGCTCTCATATCTTCCCCTGCAAGTTGTGTCTTCCTCCTGGACTTTTTTGCCCTGCTTTTGCAGCATCTGCCAGCTTAGTTTTGGTACCTTTTGGTCCCTTGCGCTGCACCACATTTCCTCCCACACCACTTTCTTGTAGTCACTAAATGTCCCCATCTTCTGGATTTTGGGATTTTTTTCAGCCGCATTTCATTTGATCATATCTCCTTTCCAGAGCGTTTGTAAGCCTTTCTTTTCAGGGTCGCAAGATTTCGTTTCCCTTCCCGAAAGGAAATTTCATTTCCTTTCGGGAAGGGAAACGAAATCTTGCGATTTCAATGGGAATCAATTGGGCAATCTTTGGAGCAAGTCCCAGCACTTGACAGCATCCCATGCCTTTCCATGGCTTTGAGTTTGGTGAAGATTTTATTTTTTTTTTTCCCAATATCCATGCCACGGCTCTCCTACCTTCTCCTGCAAGTGGTGTCTTCCTCCTTACCTTTTTGCCTTGCTTCTGCAGTATCTGTGAACTTAGTTTTGGCATCTTTTGGTCTTTTACACTGCAACTCATACAATGCTGGTCCATTTTGTTGTAGTCACTACATTTGCAAATTTATTTTTTCTTCAGCAAGCACGCCATGGCTCTCATATTTTCCGCTGCAAATGGTGTCTTCCTCCTCGACATTTTTGCACTCCTTTTGCAGCATCTGTGAGCTTAGTTTTGGCATCTTTTGGTCCTTTGCACTGCACCTCATGTAATCCTTGTCCATATCCTTGATGTCACTAAATTTGCAATTTTTTTTTTTCCTTCAGCAAGCAAGCCACTGCTCTCATATCTTCCCCTGCAAGTTGTGTCTTCCTCCTGGACTTTTTTGCCCTGCTTTTGCAGCATCTGCCAGCTTAGTTTTGGTACCTTTTGGTCCCTTGCGCTGCACCACATTTTCTCCCACACCACTTTCTTGTAGTCACTAAATGTCCCCATCTTCTGGATTTTGGGATTTTTTTCAGCCGCATTTCATTTGATCATATCTCCTTTCCAGAGCGTTTGTAAGCCTTTCTTTTCAGGGTCGCAAGATTTCGTTTCCCTTCCCGAAAGGAAATTTCATTTCCTTTCGGGAAGGGAAACGAAATCTTGCGATTTCAATGGGAATCAATTGGGCAATCTTTGGAGCAAGTCCCAGCACTTGACAGCATCCCATGCCTTTCCATGGCTTTGAGTTTGGTGAAGATTTTATTTTTCTTTTTCCCAATATCCATGCCATGGCTCTCCTACCTTCTCCTGCAAGTGGTGTCTTCCTCCTTACCTTTTTGCCCTGCTTCTGCAGTATCTGTGAACTTACCCTTGGCATCTTTTGGTCTTTTACACTGCAACTCATACAATGCTGGTCCATTTTGTTGTAGTGACTACATATGCAAATTTTTTTTTTCTTCAGCAAGCATGCCATGGCTCTCATATCTTCCCCTGCAAGTGGTGTCTTCCTCTTGGACTGTTTTGCCCTGCTTTTGCAGCATCTGCGAGCTTAGTTTTGACATCTTTTGGTCCTTTGCACTGCAACTCATGGAATCCTTGTCCATTTTCTTGATGTCACTAAATTTCCAAATTACTTTTTTTTTTTTTTTGTCTTCAGCACGCACGCCATGGCTCTCATATTTTCCGCTGCAAATGGTGTCTTCCTCCTCGACATTTTTGCCCTCCTTTTGCAGCATCTGTGAGCTTAGTTTGGGCATCTTTTGGTCCTTTGCACTGCACCTCATGTAATCCTTGTCCATATCCTTGATGTCACTAAATTTGCAATTTTTTTTTTTCCTTCAGCAAGCATGCCATGGCTCTCATATCTTCCCCTGCAAGTTGTGTCTTCCTCCTGGACTTTTTTGCCCTGCTTTTGCAGCATCTGCCAGCTTAGTTTTGGTACCTTTTGGTCCCTTGCGCTGCACCACATTTCCTCCCACACCACTTTCTTGTAGTCACTAAATGTCCCCATCTTCTGGATTTTGGGAGTTTTTTCAGCCGCATTTCATTTGATCATATCTCCTTTCCAGAGCGTTTGTAAGCCTTTCTTTTCAGGGTCGCAAGATTTCGTTTCCCTTCCCGAAAGGAAATTTCATTTCCTTTCGGGAAGGGAAACGAAATCTTGCGATTTCAATGGGAATCAATTGGGCAATCTTTGGAGCAAGTCCCAGCACTTGACAGCATCCCATGCCTTTCCATGGCTTTGAGTTTGGTGAAGATTTTATTTTTTTTTTCCCAATATCCATGCCATGGCTCTCCTACCTTCTCCTGCAAGTGGTGTCTTCCTCCTTACCTTTTTGCCCTGCTTCTGCAGTATCTGTGAACTGAGTTTTGGCATCTTTTGGTCTTTTACACTGCAACTCATACAATGCTGGTCCATTTTGTTGTAGTCACTACATTTGCAAATTTATTTTTTCTTCAGCAAGCACGCCATGGCTCTCATATTTTCCGCTGCAAATGGTGTCTTCCTCCTCGACATTTTTGCACTCCTTTTGCAGCATCTGTGAGCTTAGTTTTGGCATCTTTTGGTCCTTTGCACTGCACCTCATGTAATCCTTGTCCATATCCTTGATGTCACTAAATTTGCAATTTTTTTTCCTTCAGCAAGCAAGCCACTGCTCTCATATCTTCCCCTGCAAGTTGTGTCTTCCTCCTGGACTTTTTTGCCCTGCTTTTGCAGCATCTGCCAGCTTAGTTTTGGTACCTTTTGGTCCCTTGCGCTGCACCACATTTCCTCCCACACCACTTTCTTGTAGTCACTAAATGTCCCCATCTTCTGGATTTTGGGATTTTTTTCAGCCGCATTTCATTTGATCATATCTCCTTTCCAGAGCGTTTGTAAGCCTTTCTTTTCAGGGTCGCAAGATTTCGTTTCCCTTCCCGAAAGGAAATTTCATTTCCTTTCGGGAAGGGAAACGAAATCTTGCGATTTCAATGGGAATCAATTGGGCAATCTTTGGAGCAAGTCCCAGCACTTGACAGCATCCCATGCCTTTCCATGGCTTTGAGTTTGGTGAAGATTTTATTTTTTTTTTTCCCAATATCCATGCCACGGCTCTCCTACCTTCTCCTGCAAGTGGTGTCTTCCTCCTTACCTTTTTGCCTTGCTTCTGCAGTATCTGTGAACTTAGTTTTGGCATCTTTTGGTCTTTTACACTGCAACTCATACAATGCTGGTCCATTTTGTTGTAGTCACTACATTTGCAAATTTATTTTTTCTTCAGCAAGCACGCCATGGCTCTCATATTTTCCGCTGCAAATGGTGTCTTCCTCCTCGACATTTTTGCACTCCTTTTGCAGCATCTGTGAGCTTAGTTTGGGCATCTTTTGGTCCTTTGCACTGCACCTCATGTAATCCTTGTCCATATCCTTGATGTCACTAAATTTGCAATTTTTTTTTTTCCTTCAGCAAGCAAGCCACTGCTCTCATATCTTCCCCTGCAAGTTGTGTCTTCCTCCTGGACTTTTTTGCCCTGCTTTTGCAGCATCTGCCAGCTTAGTTTTGGTACCTTTTGGTCCCTTGCGCTGCACCACATTTCCTCCCACACCACTTTCTTGTAGTCACTAAATGTCCCCATCTTCTGGATTTTGGGATTTTTTTCAGCCGCATTTCATTTGATCATATCTCCTTTCCAGAGCGTTTGTAAGCCTTTCTTTTCAGGGTCGCAAGATTTCGTTTCCCTTCCCGAAAGGAAATTTCATTTCCTTTCGGGAAGGGAAACGAAATCTTGCGATTTCAATGGGAATCAATTGGGCAATCTTTGGAGCAAGTCCCAGCACTTGACAGCATCCCATGCCTTTCCATGGCTTTGAGTTTGTTGAAGATTTTATTTTTTTTTTTCCCAATATCCATGCCATGGCTCTCCTACCTTCTCCTGCAAGTGGTGTCTTCCTCCTTACCTTTTTTGCCCTCCTTCTGCAGTATCTGTGAACTTAGTTTTGGCATCTTTTGGTCTTTTACACTGCAACTCATACAATGCTGGTCCATTTTGTTGTAGTCACTACATTTGCAAATTTTTTTTTTCTTCAGCAAGCATGCCATGGCTCTCATATCTTCCCCTGCAAGTTGTGTCTTCCTCCTCGACATTTTTGCCCTCCTTTTGCAGCATCTGTGAGCTTAGTTTTGGCATCTTTTGGTCCTTTGCACTGCACCTCATGTAATCCTTGTCCATATCCTTGATGTCACTAAATTTGCAATTTTTTTTTTTCCTTCAGCAAGCAAGCCACTGCTCTCATATCTTCCCCTGCAAGTTGTGTCTTCCTCCTGGACTTTTTTGCCCTGCTTTTGCAGCATCTGCCAGCTTAGTTTTGGTACCTTTTGGTCCCTTGCGCTGCACCACATTTCCTCCCACACCACTTTCTTGTAGTCACTAAATGTCCCCATCTTCTGGATTTTGGGAGTTTTTTCAGCCGCATTTCATTTGATCATATCTCCTTTCCAGACCGTTTGTATTCCTTTCTTTTCAGGGTCGCAAGATTTCGTTTCCCTTCCCGAAAGGAAATGAAATTTCCTTTCGGGAAGGGAAACGAAATCTTGCGATTTCAATGGGAATCAATTGGGCAATCTTTGGAGCAAGTCCCAGCACTTGACAGCATCCCATGCCTTTCCATGGCTTTGAGTTTGGTGAAGATTTTGTTTTTTTTTTTCCCAATATCCATGCCATGGCTCTCCTACCTTCTCCTGCAAGTGGTGTCTTCCTCCTTACCTTTTTGCCCTGCTTCTGCAGTATCTGTGAACTTAGTTTTGGCATCTTTTGGTCTTTTACACTGCAACTCATACAATGCTGGTCCATTTTGTTGTAGTCACTACATTTGCAAATTTATTTTTTCTTCAGCAAGCACGCCATGGCTCTCATATTTTCCGCTGCAAATGGTGTCTTCCTCCTCGACATTTTTGCACTCCTTTTGCAGCATCTGTGAGCTTAGTTTTGGCATCTTTTGGTCCTTTGCACTGCACCTCATGTAATCCTTGTCCATATCCTTGATGTCACTAAATTTGCAAATTACTTTTTTTTTTTTTTTTGTCTTCAGCAACCACGCCATGGCTCTCATATCTTCCCCTGCAAATGGTGTCTTCCTCCTCGACATTTTTGCACTCCTTTTGCAGCATCTGTGAGCTTAGTTTTGGCATCTTTTGGTCCTTTGCACTGCACCTCATGTAATCCTTGTCCATTTTCTTGATGTCACTAAATTTGCAAATTACTTTTTTTTTTTTTTGTCTTCAGCAACCATGCCATGGCTCTTATATCTTCCCCTGCAAGTTGTGTCTTCCTCCTCGACATTTTTGCACTCCTTTTGCAGCATCTGTGAGCTTAGTTTTGGCATCTTTTGGTCCTTTGCACTGCACCTCATGTAATCCTTGTCCATATCCTTGATGTCACTACATTTGCAATTTTTTTTTCCTTCAGCAAGCAAGCCACTGCTCTCATATCTTCCCCTGCAAGTTGTGTCTTCCTCCTGGACTTTTTTGCCCTGCTTTTGCAGCATCTGCCAGCTTAGTTTTGGTACCTTTTGGTCCCTTGCGCTGCACCACATTTCCTCCCACACCACTTTCTTGTAGTCACTAAATGTCCCCATCTTCTGGATTTTGGGATTTTTTTCAGCCGCATTTCATTTGATCATATCTCCTTTCCAGAGCGTTTGTAAGCCTTTCTTTTCAGGGTCGCAAGATTTCGTTTCCCTTCCCGAAAGGAAATGAAATTTCCTTTCGGGAAGGGAAACGAAATCTTGCGATTTCAATGGGAATCAATTGGGCAATCTTTGGAGCAAGTCCCAGCACTTGACAGCATCCCATGCCTTTCCATGGCTTTGAGTTTGGTGAAGATTTTATTTTTTTTTTTCCCAATATCCATGCCACGGCTCTCCTGTCTTCTCCTGCAAGTGGTGTCTTCCTCCTTACCTTTTTGCCTTGCTTCTGCAGTATCTGTGAACTTAGTTTTGGCATCTTTTGGTCTTTTACACTGCAACTCATACAATGCTGGTCCATTTTGTTGTAGTCACTACATTTGCAAATTTATTTTTTCTTCAGCAAGCACGCCATGGCTCTCATATCTTCCCCTGCAAGTGGTGTCTTCCTCCTGGACTTTTTTGCCCTGCTTTTGCAGCATCTGCGAGCTTAGTTTTGACATCTTTTGGTCCTTTGCACTGCAACTCATGGAATCCTTGTCCATTTTCTTGATGTCACTAAATTTGCAAATTACTTTTTTTTTTTTGTCTTCAGCAACCATGCCATGGCTCTCATATTTTCCGCTGCAAATGGTGTCTTCCTCCTCGACATTTTTGCACTCCTTTTGCTGCATCTGTGAGCTTAGTTTTGGCATCTTTTGGTCCTTTGCACTGCACCTCATGTTATCCTTGTCCATATCCTTGATGTCACTAAATTTCCAAATTACTTTTTTTTTTTTTTTGTCTTCAGCACGCACGCCATGGCTCTCATATTTTCCGCTGCAAATGGTGTCTTCCTCCTCGACATTTTTGCCCTCCTTTTGCAGCATCTGTGAGCTTAGTTTTGGCATCTTTTGGTCCTTTGCACTGCACCTCATGTAATCCTTGTCCATATCCTTGATGTCACTAAATTTGCAATTTTTTTTTTTCCTTCAGCAAGCAAGCCACTGCTCTCATATCTTCCCCTGCAAGTTGTGTCTTCCTCCTGGACTTTTTTGCCCTGCTTTTGCAGCATCTGCCAGCTTAGTTTTGGTACCTTTTGGTCCCTTGCGCTGCACCACATTTCCTCCCACACCACTTTCTTGTAGTCACTAAATGTCCCCATCTTCTGGATTTTGGGATTTTTTTCAGCCGCATTTCATTTGATCATATCTCCTTTCCAGAGCGTTTGTAAGCCTTTCTTTTCAGGGTCGCAAGATTTCGTTTCCCTTCCCGAAAGGAAATGAAATTTCCTTTCGGGAAGGGAAACGAAATCTTGCGATTTCAATGGGAATCAATTGGGCAATCTTTGGAGCAAGTCCCAGCACTTGACAGCATCCCATGCCTTTCCATGGCTTTGAGTTTGGTGAAGATTTTGTTTTTTTTTTTCCCAATATCCATGCCCTGGCTCTCCTACCTTCTCCTGCAAGTGGTGTCTTCCTCCTTACCTTTTTGCCCTGCTTCTGCAGTATCTGTGAACTTAGTTTTGGCATCTTTTGGTCTTTTACACTGCAACTCATACAATGCTGGTCCATTTTGTTGTAGTCACTACATTTGCAAATTTATTTTTTCTTCAGCAAGCACGCCATGGCTCTCATATTTTCCGCTGCAAATGGTGTCTTCCTCCTCGACATTTTTGCACTCCTTTTGCAGCATCTGTGCGCTTAGTTTTGGCATCTTTTGGTCCTTTGCACTGCACCTCATGTAATCCTTGTCCATATCCTTGATGTCACTAAATTTGCAATTTTTTTTTTTCCTTCAGCAAGCAAGCCACTGCTCTCATATCTTCCCCTGCAAGTTGTGTCTTCCTCCTGGACTTTTTTGCCCTGCTTTTGCAGCATCTGCCAGCTTAGTTTTGGTACCTTTTGGTCCCTTGCGCTGCACCACATTTCCTCCCACACCACTTTCTTGTAGTCACTAAATGTCCCCATCTTCTGGATTTTGGGATTTTTTTCAGCCGCATTTCATTTGATCATATCTCCTTTCCAGAGCGTTTGTAAGCCTTTCTTTTCAGGGTCGCAAGATTTCGTTTCCCTTCCCGAAAGGAAATTTCATTTCCTTTCGGGAAGGGAAACGAAATCTTGCGATTTCAATGGGAATCAATTGGGCAATCTTTGGAGCAAGTCCCAGCACTTGACAGCATCCCATGCCTTTCCATGGCTTTGAGTTTGGTGAAGATTTTATTTTTCTTTTTCCCAATATCCATGCCATGGCTCTCCTACCTTCTCCTGCAAGTGGTGTCTTCCTCCTTACCTTTTTGCCCTGCTTCTGCAGTATCTGTGAACTGAGTTTTGGCATCTTTTGGTCTTTTACACTGCAACTCATACAATGCTGGTCCATTTTGTTGTAGTCACTACATATGCAAATTTTTTTTTTCTTCAGCAAGCATGCCATGGCTCTCATATCTTCCCCTGCAAGTGGTGTCTTCCTCTTGGACTGTTTTGCCCTGCTTTTGCAGCATCTGCGAGCTTAGTTTTGACATCTTTTGGTCCTTTGCACTGCAACTCATGGAATCCTTGTCCATTTTCTTGATGTCACTAAATTTCCAAATTACTTTTTTTTTTTTTTTGTCTTCAGCACGCACGCCATGGCTCTCATATTTTCCGCTGCAAATGGTGTCTTCCTCCTCGACATTTTTGCCCTCCTTTTGCAGCATCTGTGAGCTTAGTTTGGGCATCTTTTGGTCCTTTGCACTGCACCTCATGTAATCCTTGTCCATATCCTTGATGTCACTAAATTTGCAATTTTTTTTTTTCCTTCAGCAAGCAAGCCACTGCTCTCATATCTTCCCCTGCAAGTTGTGTCTTCCTCCTGGACTTTTTTGCCCTGCTTTTGCAGCATCTGCCAGCTTAGTTTTGGTACCTTTTGGTCCCTTGCGCTGCACCACATTTCCTCCCACACCACTTTCTTGTAGTCACTAAATGTCCCCATCTTCTGGATTTTGGGAGTTTTTTCAGCCGCATTTCATTTGATCATATCTCCTTTCCAGAGCGTTTGTAAGCCTTTCTTTTCAGGGTCGCAAGATTTCGTTTCCCTTCCCGAAAGGAAATTTCATTTCCTTTCGGGAAGGGAAACGAAATCTTGCGATTTCAATGGGAATCAATTGGGCAATCTTTGGAGCAAGTCCCAGCACTTGACAGCATCCCATGCCTTTCCATGGCTTTGAGTTTGGTGAAGATTTTATTATTTTTTTTCCCAATATCCATGCCACGGCTCTCCTGTCTTCTCCTGCAAGTGGTGTCTTCCTCCTTACCTTTTTGCCTTGCTTCTGCAGTATCTGTGAACTTAGTTTTGGCATCTTTTGGTCTTTTACACTGCAACTCATACAATGCTGGTCCATTTTGTTGTAGTCACTACATTTGCAAATTTATTTTTTCTTCAGCAAGCACGCCATGGCTCTCATATCTTCCCCTGCAAGTGGTGTCTTCCTCCTGGACTTTTTTGCCCTGCTTTTGCAGCATCTGCGAGCTTAGTTTTGACATCTTTTGGTCCTTTGCACTGCAACTCATGGAATCCTTGTCCATTTTCTTGATGTCACTAAATTTGCAAATTACTTTTTTTTTTTTTTGTCTTCAGCAACCATGCCATGGCTCTCATATTTTCCGCTGCAAATGGTGTCTTCCTCCTCGACATTTTTGCACTCCTTTTGCAGCATCTGTGAGCTTAGTTTTGGCATCTTTTGGTCCTTTGCACTGCACCTCATGTTATCCTTGTCCATATCCTTGATGTCACTAAATTTGCAATTTTTTTTTTTCCTTCAGCAAGCAAGCCACTGCTCTCATATCTTCCCCTGCAAGTTGTGTCTTCCTCCTGGACTTTTTTGCCCTGCTTTTGCAGCATCTGCCAGCTTAGTTTTGGTACCTTTTGGTCCCTTGCGCTGCACCACATTTCCTCCCACACCACTTTCTTGTAGTCACTAAATGTCCCCATCTTCTGGATTTTGGGATTTTTTTCAGCCGCATTTCATTTGATCATATCTCCTTTCCAGAGCATTTGTAAGCCTTTCTTTTCAGGGTCGCAAGATTTCGTTTCCCTTCCCGAAAGGAAATTTCATTTCCTTTCGGGAAGGGAAACGAAATCTTGCGATTTCAATGGGAATCAATTGGGCAATCTTTGGAGCAAGTCCCAGCACTTGACAGCATCCCATGCCTTTCCATGGCTTTGAGTTTGGTGAAGATTTTATTTTTTTTTTTCCCAATATCCATGCCATGGCTCTCCTACCTTCTCCTGCAAGTGGTGTCTTCCTCCTTACCTTTTTGCCCTGCTTCTGCAGTATCTGTGAACTTAGTTTTGGCATCTTTTGGTCTTTTACACTGCAACTCATACAATGCTGGTCCATTTTGTTGTAGTCACTACATTTGCAAATTTTTTTTCTTCAGCAAGCATGCCATGGCTCTCATATCTTCCCCTGCAAGTTGTGTCTTCCTCCTGGACTTTTTTCCCCTGGTTTTGCAGCATCTGCCAGCTTAGTTTTGGTACCTTTTGGTCCCTTGCACTGCACCACATTTCCTCCCACACCACTTTCTTGTAGTCACTAAATGTCCCCATCTTCTGGATTTTGGGATTTTTTTCAGCCGCATTTCATTTGATCATATCTCCTTTCCAGAGCGTTTGTAAGCCTTTCTTTTCAGGGTCGCAAGATTTCGTTTCCCTTCCCGAAAGGAAATTTCATTTCCTTTCGGGAAGGGAAACGAAATCTTGCGATTTCAATGGGAATCAATTGGGCAATCTTTGGAGCAAGTCCCAGCACTTGACAGCATCCCATGCCTTTCCATGGCTTTGAGTTTGGTGAAGATTTTATTTTTTTTTTCCCAATATCCATGCCATGGCTCTCCTACCTTCTCCTGCAAGTGGTGTCTTCCTCCTTACCTTTTTGCCCTGCTTCTGCAGTATCTGTGAACTGAGTTTTGGCATCTTTTGGTCTTTTACACTGCAACTCATACAATGCTGGTCCATTTTGTTGTAGTCACTACATTTGCAAATTTATTTTTTCTTCAGCAAGCACGCCATGGCTCTCATATTTTCCGCTGCAAATGGTGTCTTCCTCCTCGACATTTTTGCACTCCTTTTGCAGCATCTGTGAGCTTAGTTTTGGCATCTTTTGGTCCTTTGCACTGCACCTCATGTAATCCTTGTCCATATCCTTGATGTCACTACATTTGCAATTTTTTTTTCCTTCAGCAAGCAAGCCACTGCTCTCATATCTTCCCCTGCAAGTTGTGTCTTCCTCCTGGACTTTTTTGCCCTGCTTTTGCAGCATCTGCCAGCTTAGTTTTGGTACCTTTTGGTCCCTTGCGCTGCACCACATTTCCTCCCACGCCACTTTCTTGTAGTCACTAAATGTCCCCATCTTCTGGATTTTGGGATTTTTTTCAGCCGCATTTCATTTGATCATATCTCCTTTCCAGAGCGTTTGTAAGCCTTTCTTTTCAGGGTCTCAAGATTTCGTTTCCCTTCCCGAAAGGAAATTTCATTTCCTTTCGGGAAGGGAAACGAAATCTTGCGATTTCAATGGGAATCAATTGGGCAATCTTTGGAGCAAGTCCCAGCACTTGACAGCATCCCATGCCTTTCCATGGCTTTGAGTTTGGTGAAGATTTTATTTTTTTTTTTCCCAATATCCATGCCACGGCTCTCCTACCTTCTCCTGCAAGTGGTGTCTTCCTCCTTACCTTTTTGCCTTGCTTCTGCAGTATCTGTGAACTTAGTTTTGGCATCTTTTGGTCTTTTACACTGCAACTCATACAATGCTGGTCCATTTTGTTGTAGTCACTACATTTGCAAATTTATTTTTTCTTCAGCAAGCACGCCATGGCTCTCATATTTTCCGCTGCAAATGGTGTCTTCCTCCTCGACATTTTTGCACTCCTTTTGCAGCATCTGTGAGCTTAGTTTTGGCATCTTTTGGTCCTTTGCACTGCACCTCATGTAATCCTTGTCCATATCCTTGATGTCACTAAATTTGCAATTTTTTTTTTTCCTTCAGCAAGCAAGCCACTGCTCTCATATCTTCCCCTGCAAGTTGTGTCTTCCTCCTGGACTTTTTTGCCCTGGTTTTGCAGCATCTGCCAGCTTAGTTTTGGTACCTTTTGGTCCCTTGCGCTGCACCACATTTCCTCCCACACCACTTTCTTGTAGTCACTAAATGTCCCCATCTTCTGGATTTTGGGATTTTTTTCAGCCGCATTTCATTTGATCATATCTCCTTTCCAGAGCGTTTGTAAGCCTTTCTTTTCAGGGTCGCAAGATTTCGTTTCCCTTCCCGAAAGGAAATTTCATTTCCTTTCGGGAAGGGAAACGAAATCTTGCGATTTCAATGGGAATCAATTGGGCAATCTTTGGAGCAAGTCCCAGCACTTGACAGCATCCCATGCCTTTCCATGGCTTTGAGTTTGGTGAAGATTTTATTTTTTTTTTTCCCAATATCCATGCCACGGCTCTCCTACCTTCTCCTGCAAGTGGTGTCTTCCTCCTTACCTTTTTGCCTTGCTTCTGCAGTATCTGTGAACTTAGTTTTGGCATCTTTTGGTCTTTTACACTGCAACTCATACAATGCTGGTCCATTTTGTTGTAGTCACTACATTTGCAAATTTATTTTTTCTTCAGCAAGCACGCCATGGCTCTCATATTTTCCGCTGCAAATGGTGTCTTCCTCCTCGACATTTTTGCACTCCTTTTGCAGCATCTGTGAGCTTAGTTTTGGCATCTTTTGGTCCTTTGCACTGCACCTCATGTAATCCTTGTCCATATCCTTGATGTCACTACATTTGCAATTTTTTTTTCCTTCAGCAAGCAAGCCACTGCTCTCATATCTTCCCCTGCAAGTTGTGTCTTCCTCCTGGACTTTTTTGCCCTGCTTTTGCAGCATCTGCCAGCTTAGTTTTGGTACCTTTTGGTCCCTTGCGCTGCACCACATTTCCTCCCACACCACTTTCTTGTAGTCACTAAATGTCCCCATCTTCTGGATTTTGGGATTTTTTTCAGCCGCATTTCATTTGATCATATCTCCTTTCCAGAGTGTTTCTAAGCCTTTCTTTTCAGGGTCGCAAGATTTCGTTTCCCTTCCCGAAAGGAAATTTCATTTCCTTTCGGGAAGGGAAACGAAATCTTGCGATTTCAATGGGAATCAATTGGGCAATCTTTGGAGCAAGTCCCAGCACTTGACAGCATCCCATGCCTTTCCATGGCTTTGAGTTTGGTGAAGATTTTATTTTTTTTTTTCCCAATATCCATGCCATGGCTCTCCTACCTTCTCCTGCAAGTGGTGTCTTCCTCCTTACCGTTTTTGCCCTGCTTCTGCAGTATCTGTGAACTTAGTTTTGGCATCTTTTGGTCTTTTACACTGCAACTCATACAATGCTGGTCCATTTTGTTGTAGTCACTACATTTGCAAATTTTTTTTTTCTTCAGCAAGCATGCCATGGCTCTCATATCTTCCCCTGCAAGTGGTGTCTTCCTCTTGGACTGTTTTGCCCTGCTTTTGCAGCATCTGCGAGCTTAGTTTTGACATCTTTTGGTCCTTTGCACTGCAACTCATGGAATCCTTGTCCATTTTCTTGATGTCACTAAATTTCCAAATTACTTTTTTTTTTTTTTGTCTTCAGCACGCACGCCATGGCTCTCATATTTTCCGCTGCAAATGGTGTCTTCCTCCTCGACATTTTTGCCCTCCTTTTGCAGCATCTGTGAGCTTAGTTTTGGCATCTTTTGGTCCTTTGCACTGCACCTCATGTAATCCTTGTCCATATCCTTGATGTCACTAAATTTGCAATTATTTTTTTTCCTTCAGCAAGCAAGCCACTGCTCTCATATCTTCCCCTGCAAGTTGTGTCTTCCTCCTGGACTTTTTTGCCCTGCTTTTGCAGCATCTGCCAGCTTAGTTTTGGTACCTTTTGGTCCCTTGCGCTGCACCACATTTCCTCCCACACCACTTTCTTGTAGTCACTAAATGTCCCCATCTTCTGGATTTTGGGAGTTTTTTCAGCCGCATTTCATTTGATCATATCTCCTTTCCAGAGCGTTTGTAAGCCTTTCTTTTCAGGGTCGCAAGATTTCGTTTCCCTTCCCGAAAGGAAATGAAATTTCCTTTCGGGAAGGGAAACGAAATCTTGCGATTTCAATGGGAATCAATTGGGCAATCTTTGGAGCAAGTCCCAGCACTTGACAGCATCCCATGCCTTTCCATGGCTTTGAGTTTGGTGAAGATTTTGTTTTTTTTTTTCCCAATATCCATGCCCTGGCTCTCCTACCTTCTCCTGCAAGTGGTGTCTTCCTCCTTACCTTTTTGCCCTGCTTCTGCAGTATCTGTGAACTTAGTTTTGGCATCTTTTGGTCTTTTACACTGCAACTCATACAATGCTGGTCCATTTTGTTGTAGTCACTACATTTGCAAATTTTTTTTCTTCAGCAAGCATGCCATGGCTCTCATATCTTCCCCTGCAAGTTGTGTCTTCCTCCTGGACTTTTTTCCCCTGGTTTTGCAGCATCTGCCAGCTTAGTTTTGGTACCTTTTGGTCCCTTGCACTGCACCACATTTCCTCCCACACCACTTTCTTGTAGTCACTAAATGTCCCCATCTTCTGGATTTTGGGATTTTTTTCAGCCGCATTTCATTTGATCATATCTCCTTTCCAGAGCGTTTGTAAGCCTTTCTTTTCAGGGTCGCAAGATTTCGTTTCCCTTCCCGAAAGGAAATTTCATTTCCTTTCGGGAAGGGAAACGAAATCTTGCGATTTCAATGGGAATCAATTGGGCAATCTTTGGAGCAAGTCCCAGCACTTGACAGCATCCCATGCCTTTCCATGGCTTTGAGTTTGGTGAAGATTTTATTTTTTTTTTCCCAATATCCATGCCATGGCTCTCCTACCTTCTCCTGCAAGTGGTGTCTTCCTCCTTACCTTTTTGCCCTGCTTCTGCAGTATCTGTGAACTGAGTTTTGGCATCTTTTGGTCTTTTACACTGCAACTCATACAATGCTGGTCCATTTTGTTGTAGTCACTACATTTGCAAATTTATTTTTTCTTCAGCAAGCACGCCATGGCTCTCATATTTTCCGCTGCAAATGGTGTCTTCCTCCTCGACATTTTTGCACTCCTTTTGCAGCATCTGTGAGCTTAGTTTTGGCATCTTTTGGTCCTTTGCACTGCACCTCATGTAATCCTTGTCCATATCCTTGATGTCACTAAATTTGCAATTTTTTTTCCTTCAGCAAGCAAGCCACTGCTCTCATATCTTCCCCTGCAAGTTGTGTCTTCCTCCTGGACTTTTTTGCCCTGCTTTTGCAGCATCTGCCAGCTTAGTTTTGGTACCTTTTGGTCCCTTGCGCTGCACCACATTTCCTCCCACACCACTTTCTTGTAGTCACTAAATGTCCCCATCTTCTGGATTTTGGGATTTTTTTCAGCCGCATTTCATTTGATCATATCTCCTTTCCAGAGCGTTTGTAAGCCTTTCTTTTCAGGGTCGCAAGATTTCGTTTCCCTTCCCGAAAGGAAATTTCATTTCCTTTCGGGAAGGGAAACGAAATCTTGCGATTTCAATGGGAATCAATTGGGCAATCTTTGGAGCAAGTCCCAGCACTTGACAGCATCCCATGCCTTTCCATGGCTTTGAGTTTGGTGAAGATTTTATTTTTTTTTTTCCCAATATCCATGCCACGGCTCTCCTACCTTCTCCTGCAAGTGGTGTCTTCCTCCTTACCTTTTTGCCTTGCTTCTGCAGTATCTGTGAACTTAGTTTTGGCATCTTTTGGTCTTTTACACTGCAACTCATACAATGCTGGTCCATTTTGTTGTAGTCACTACATTTGCAAATTTATTTTTTCTTCAGCAAGCACGCCATGGCTCTCATATTTTCCGCTGCAAATGGTGTCTTCCTCCTCGACATTTTTGCACTCCTTTTGCAGCATCTGTGAGCTTAGTTTTGGCATCTTTTGGTCCTTTGCACTGCACCTCATGTTATCCTTGTCCATATCCTTGATGTCACTACATTTGCAATTTTTTTTTTTCCTTCAGCAAGCAAGCCACTGCTCTCATATCTTCCCCTGCAAGTTGTGTCTTCCTCCTGGACTTTTTTGCCCTGCTTTTGCAGCATCTGCCAGCTTAGTTTTGGTACCTTTTGGTCCCTTGCGCTGCACCACATTTCCTCCCACACCACTTTCTTGTAGTCACTAAATGTCCCCATCTTCTGGATTTTGGGATTTTTTTCAGCCGCATTTCATTTGATCATATCTCCTTTCCAGAGCATTTGTAAGCCTTTCTTTTCAGGGTCGCAAGATTTCGTTTCCCTTCCCGAAAGGAAATTTCATTTCCTTTCGGGAAGGGAAACGAAATCTTGCGATTTCAATGGGAATCAATTGGGCAATCTTTGGAGCAAGTCCCAGCACTTGACAGCATCCCATGCCTTTCCATGGCTTTGAGTTTGGTGAAGATTTTATTTTTTTTTTTCCCAATATCCATGCCATGGCTCTCCTACCTTCTCCTGCAAGTGGTGTCTTCCTCCTTACCTTTTTTGCCCTGCTTCTGCAGTATCTGTGAACTTAGTTTTGGCATCTTTTGGTCTTTTACACTGCAACTCATACAATGCTCGTCCATTTTGTTGTAGTCACTACATTTGCAAATTTTTTTTTTCTTCAGCAAGCATGCCATGGCTCTCATATCTTCCCCTGCAAGTGGTGTCTTCCTCCTGGACTTTTTTGCCCTGCTTTTGCAGCATCTGCGAGCTTAGTTTTGACATCTTTTGGTCCTTTGCACTGCAACTCATGGAATCCTTGTCCATTTTCTTGATGTCACTAAATTTGCAAATTACTTTTTTTGTTTTTTGTCCTCAGCAACCATGCCATGGCTCTTATATCTTCCCCTGCAAATGGTGTCTTCCTCCTCGACATATTTGCACTCCTTTTGCAGCATCTGTGAGCTTAGTTTTGGCATCTTTTGGTCCTTTGCACTGCACCTCATGTTATCCTTGTCCATATCCTTGATGTCACTAAATTTGCAATTTTTTTTTTTCCTTCAGCAAGCAAGCCACTGCTCTCATATCTTCCCCTGCAAGTTGTGTCTTCCTCCTGGACTTTTTTGCCCTGCTTTTGCAGCATCTGCCAGCTTAGTTTTGGTACCTTTTGGTCCCTTGCGCTGCACCACATTTCCTCCCACACCACTTTCTTGTAGTCACTAAATGTCCCCATCTTCTGGATTTTGGGATTTTTTTCAGCCGCATTTCATTTGATCATATCTCCTTTCCAGAGCGTTTCTAAGCCTTTCTTTTCAGGGTCGCAAGATTTCGTTTCCCTTCCCGAAAGGAAATTTCATTTCCTTTCGGGAAGGGAAACGAAATCTTGCGATTTCAATGGGAATCAATTGGGCAATCTTTGGAGCAAGTCCCAGCACTTGACAGCATCCCATGCCTTTCCATGGCTTTGAGTTTGGTGAAGATTTTATTTTTTTTTTTCCCAATATCCATGCCATGGCTCTCCTACCTTCTCCTGCAAGTGGTGTCTTCCTCCTTACCTTTTTGCCCTGCTTCTGCAGTATCTGTGAACTTACCCTTGGCATCTTTTGGTCTTTTACACTGCAACTCATACAATGCTGGTCCATTTTGTTGTAGTGACTACATATGCAAATTTTTTTTTTCTTCAGCAAGCATGCCATGGCTCTCATATCTTCCCCTGCAAGTGGTGTCTTCCTCTTGGACTGTTTTGCCCTGCTTTTGCAGCATCTGCGAGCTTAGTTTTGACATCTTTTGGTCCTTTGCACTGCAACTCATGGAATCCTTGTCCATTTTCTTGATGTCACTAAATTTGCAATTTTTTTTTTTCCTTCAGCAAGCAAGCCACTGCTCTCATATCTTCCCCTGCAAGTTGTGTCTTCCTCCTGGACTTTTTTGCCCTGCTTTTGCAGCATCTGCCAGCTTAGTTTTGGTACCTTTTGGTCCCTTGCGCTGCACCACATTTCCTCCCACACCACTTTCTTGTAGTCACTAAATGTCCCCATCTTCTGGATTTTGGGATTTTTTTCAGCCGCATTTCATTTGATCATATCTCCTTTCCAGAGCATTTGTAAGCCTTTCTTTTCAGGGTCGCAAGATTTCGTTTCCCTTCCCGAAAGGAAATGAAATTTCCTTTCGGGAAGGGAAACGAAATCTTGCGATTTCAATGGGAATCAATTGGGCAATCTTTGGAGCAAGTCCCAGCACTTGACAGCATCCCATGCCTTTCCATGGCTTTGAGTTTGGTGAAGATTTTGTTTTTTTTTTTCCCAATATCCATGCCCTGGCTCTCCTACCTTCTCCTGCAAGTGGTGTCTTCCTCCTTACCTTTTTGCCCTGCTTCTGCAGTATCTGTGAACTTAGTTTTGGCATCTTTTGGTCTTTTACACTGCAACTCATACAATGCTGGTCCATTTTGTTGTAGTCACTACATTTGCAAATTTTTTTTCTTCAGCAAGCATGCCATGGCTCTCATATCTTCCCCTGCAAGTTGTGTCTTCCTCCTGGACTTTTTTCCCCTGGTTTTGCAGCATCTGCCAGCTTAGTTTTGGTACCTTTTGGTCCCTTGCACTGCACCACATTTCCTCCCACACCACTTTCTTGTAGTCACTAAATGTCCCCATCTTCTGGATTTTGGGATTTTTTTCAGCCGCATTTCATTTGATCATATCTCCTTTCCAGAGCGTTTGTAAGCCTTTCTTTTCAGGGTCGCAAGATTTCGTTTCCCTTCCCGAAAGGAAATTTCATTTCCTTTCGGGAAGGGAAACGAAATCTTGCGATTTCAATGGGAATCAATTGGGCAATCTTTGGAGCAAGTCCCAGCACTTGACAGCATCCCATGCCTTTCCATGGCTTTGAGTTTGGTGAAGATTTTATTTTTTTTTTCCCAATATCCATGCCATGGCTCTCCTACCTTCTCCTGCAAGTGGTGTCTTCCTCCTTACCTTTTTGCCCTGCTTCTGCAGTATCTGTGAACTGAGTTTTGGCATCTTTTGGTCTTTTACACTGCAACTCATACAATGCTGGTCCATTTTGTTGTAGTCACTACATTTGCAAATTTATTTTTTCTTCAGCAAGCACGCCATGGCTCTCATATTTTCCGCTGCAAATGGTGTCTTCCTCCTCGACATTTTTGCACTCCTTTTGCAGCATCTGTGAGCTTAGTTTTGGCATCTTTTGGTCCTTTGCACTGCACCTCATGTAATCCTTGTCCATATCCTTGATGTCACTAAATTTGCAATTTTTTTTCCTTCAGCAAGCAAGCCACTGCTCTCATATCTTCCCCTGCAAGTTGTGTCTTCCTCCTGGACTTTTTTGCCCTGCTTTTGCAGCATCTGCCAGCTTAGTTTTGGTACCTTTTGGTCCCTTGCGCTGCACCACATTTCCTCCCACACCACTTTCTTGTAGTCACTAAATGTCCCCATCTTCTGGATTTTGGGATTTTTTTCAGCCGCATTTCATTTGATCATATCTCCTTTCCAGAGCGTTTGTAAGCCTTTCTTTTCAGGGTCGCAAGATTTCGTTTCCCTTCCCGAAAGGAAATTTCATTTCCTTTCGGGAAGGGAAACGAAATCTTGCGATTTCAATGGGAATCAATTGGGCAATCTTTGGAGCAAGTCCCAGCACTTGACAGCATCCCATGCCTTTCCATGGCTTTGAGTTTGGTGAAGATTTTATTTTTTTTTTTCCCAATATCCATGCCACGGCTCTCCTACCTTCTCCTGCAAGTGGTGTCTTCCTCCTTACCTTTTTGCCTTGCTTCTGCAGTATCTGTGAACTTAGTTTTGGCATCTTTTGGTCTTTTACACTGCAACTCATACAATGCTGGTCCATTTTGTTGTAGTCACTACATTTGCAAATTTATTTTTTCTTCAGCAAGCACGCCATGGCTCTCATATTTTCCGCTGCAAATGGTGTCTTCCTCCTCGACATTTTTGCACTCCTTTTGCAGCATCTGTGAGCTTAGTTTTGGCATCTTTTGGTCCTTTGCACTGCACCTCATGTTATCCTTGTCCATATCCTTGATGTCACTACATTTGCAATTTTTTTTTTTCCTTCAGCAAGCAAGCCACTGCTCTCATATCTTCCCCTGCAAGTTGTGTCTTCCTCCTGGACTTTTTTGCCCTGCTTTTGCAGCATCTGCCAGCTTAGTTTTGGTACCTTTTGGTCCCTTGCGCTGCACCACATTTCCTCCCACACCACTTTCTTGTAGTCACTAAATGTCCCCATCTTCTGGATTTTGGGATTTTTTTCAGCCGCATTTCATTTGATCATATCTCCTTTCCAGAGCATTTGTAAGCCTTTCTTTTCAGGGTCGCAAGATTTCGTTTCCCTTCCCGAAAGGAAATTTCATTTCCTTTCGGGAAGGGAAACGAAATCTTGCGATTTCAATGGGAATCAATTGGGCAATCTTTGGAGCAAGTCCCAGCACTTGACAGCATCCCATGCCTTTCCATGGCTTTGAGTTTGGTGAAGATTTTATTTTTTTTTTTCCCAATATCCATGCCATGGCTCTCCTACCTTCTCCTGCAAGTGGTGTCTTCCTCCTTACCTTTTTTGCCCTGCTTCTGCAGTATCTGTGAACTTAGTTTTGGCATCTTTTGGTCTTTTACACTGCAACTCATACAATGCTCGTCCATTTTGTTGTAGTCACTACATTTGCAAATTTTTTTTTTCTTCAGCAAGCATGCCATGGCTCTCATATCTTCCCCTGCAAGTGGTGTCTTCCTCCTGGACTTTTTTGCCCTGCTTTTGCAGCATCTGCGAGCTTAGTTTTGACATCTTTTGGTCCTTTGCACTGCAACTCATGGAATCCTTGTCCATTTTCTTGATGTCACTAAATTTGCAAATTACTTTTTTTGTTTTTTGTCCTCAGCAACCATGCCATGGCTCTTATATCTTCCCCTGCAAATGGTGTCTTCCTCCTCGACATATTTGCACTCCTTTTGCAGCATCTGTGAGCTTAGTTTTGGCATCTTTTGGTCCTTTGCACTGCACCTCATGTTATCCTTGTCCATATCCTTGATGTCACTAAATTTGCAATTTTTTTTTTTCCTTCAGCAAGCAAGCCACTGCTCTCATATCTTCCCCTGCAAGTTGTGTCTTCCTCCTGGACTTTTTTGCCCTGCTTTTGCAGCATCTGCCAGCTTAGTTTTGGTACCTTTTGGTCCCTTGCGCTGCACCACATTTCCTCCCACACCACTTTCTTGTAGTCACTAAATGTCCCCATCTTCTGGATTTTGGGATTTTTTTCAGCCGCATTTCATTTGATCATATCTCCTTTCCAGAGCGTTTCTAAGCCTTTCTTTTCAGGGTCGCAAGATTTCGTTTCCCTTCCCGAAAGGAAATTTCATTTCCTTTCGGGAAGGGAAACGAAATCTTGCGATTTCAATGGGAATCAATTGGGCAATCTTTGGAGCAAGTCCCAGCACTTGACAGCATCCCATGCCTTTCCATGGCTTTGAGTTTGGTGAAGATTTTATTTTTTTTTTTCCCAATATCCATGCCATGGCTCTCCTACCTTCTCCTGCAAGTGGTGTCTTCCTCCTTACCTTTTTGCCCTGCTTCTGCAGTATCTGTGAACTTACCCTTGGCATCTTTTGGTCTTTTACACTGCAACTCATACAATGCTGGTCCATTTTGTTGTAGTGACTACATATGCAAATTTTTTTTTTCTTCAGCAAGCATGCCATGGCTCTCATATCTTCCCCTGCAAGTGGTGTCTTCCTCTTGGACTGTTTTGCCCTGCTTTTGCAGCATCTGCGAGCTTAGTTTTGACATCTTTTGGTCCTTTGCACTGCAACTCATGGAATCCTTGTCCATTTTCTTGATGTCACTAAATTTGCAATTTTTTTTTTTCCTTCAGCAAGCAAGCCACTGCTCTCATATCTTCCCCTGCAAGTTGTGTCTTCCTCCTGGACTTTTTTGCCCTGCTTTTGCAGCATCTGCCAGCTTAGTTTTGGTACCTTTTGGTCCCTTGCGCTGCACCACATTTCCTCCCACACCACTTTCTTGTAGTCACTAAATGTCCCCATCTTCTGGATTTTGGGATTTTTTTCAGCCGCATTTCATTTGATCATATCTCCTTTCCAGAGCATTTGTAAGCCTTTCTTTTCAGGGTCGCAAGATTTCGTTTCCCTTCCCGAAAGGAAATGAAATTTCCTTTCGGGAAGGGAAACGAAATCTTGCGATTTCAATGGGAATCAATTGGGCAATCTTTGGAGCAAGTCCCAGCACTTGACAGCATCCCATGCCTTTCCATGGCTTTGAGTTTGGTGAAGATTTTGTTTTTTTTTTTCCCAATATCCATGCCCTGGCTCTCCTACCTTCTCCTGCAAGTGGTGTCTTCCTCCTTACCTTTTTGCCCTGCTTCTGCAGTATCTGTGAACTTAGTTTTGGCATCTTTTGGTCTTTTACACTGCAACTCATACAATGCTGGTCCATTTTGTTGTAGTCACTACATTTGCAAATTTTTTTTCTTCAGCAAGCATGCCATGGCTCTCATATCTTCCCCTGCAAGTTGTGTCTTCCTCCTGGACTTTTTTCCCCTGGTTTTGCAGCATCTGCCAGCTTAGTTTTGGTACCTTTTGGTCCCTTGCACTGCACCACATTTCCTCCCACACCACTTTCTTGTAGTCACTAAATGTCCCCATCTTCTGGATTTTGGGATTTTTTTCAGCCGCATTTCATTTGATCATATCTCCTTTCCAGAGCGTTTGTAAGCCTTTCTTTTCAGGGTCGCAAGATTTCGTTTCCCTTCCCGAAAGGAAATTTCATTTCCTTTCGGGAAGGGAAACGAAATCTTGCGATTTCAATGGGAATCAATTGGGCAATCTTTGGAGCAAGTCCCAGCACTTGACAGCATCCCATGCCTTTCCATGGCTTTGAGTTTGGTGAAGATTTTATTTTTTTTTTCCCAATATCCATGCCATGGCTCTCCTACCTTCTCCTGCAAGTGGTGTCTTCCTCCTTACCTTTTTGCCCTGCTTCTGCAGTATCTGTGAACTGAGTTTTGGCATCTTTTGGTCTTTTACACTGCAACTCATACAATGCTGGTCCATTTTGTTGTAGTCACTACATTTGCAAATTTATTTTTTCTTCAGCAAGCACGCCATGGCTCTCATATTTTCCGCTGCAAATGGTGTCTTCCTCCTCGACATTTTTGCACTCCTTTTGCAGCATCTGTGAGCTTAGTTTGGGCATCTTTTGGTCCTTTGCACTGCACCTCATGTAATCCTTGTCCATATCCTTGATGTCACTAAATTTGCAATTTTTTTTTTTCCTTCAGCAAGCAAGCCACTGCTCTCATATCTTCCCCTGCAAGTTGTGTCTTCCTCCTGGACTTTTTTGCCCTGCATTTGCAGCATCTGCGAGCTTAGTTTTGACATCTTTTGGTCCTTTGCACTGCAACTCATGGAATCCTTGTCCATTTTCTTGATGTCACTAAATTTGCAAATTACTTTTTTTTTTTTTTGTCTTCAGCAACCATGCCATGGCTCTTATATCTTCCCCTGCAAGTTGTGTCTTCCTCCTCGACATTTTTGCACTCCTTTTGCAGCATCTGTGAGCTTAGTTTTGGCATCTTTTGGTCCTTTGCACTGCACCTCATGTAATCCTTGTCCATATCCTTGATGTCACTAAATTTGCAATTTTTTTTTCCTTCAGCAAGCAAGCCACTGCTCTCATATCTTCCCCTGCAAGTTGTGTCTTCCTCCTGGACTTTTTTGCCCTGCTTTTGCAGCATCTGCCAGCTTAGTTTTGGTACCTTTTGGTCCCTTGCGCTGCACCACATTTCCTCCCACACCACTTTCTTGTAGTCACTAAATGTCCCCATCTTCTGGATTTTGGGAGTTTTTTCAGCCGCATTTCATTTGATCATATCTCCTTTCCAGAGCGTTTGTAAGCCTTTCTTTTCAGGGTCGCAAGATTTCGTTTCCCTTCCCGAAAGGAAATGAAATTTCCTTTCGGGAAGGGAAACGAAATCTTGCGATTTCAATGGGAATCAATTGGGCAATCTTTGGAGCAAGTCCCAGCACTTGACAGCATCCCATGCCTTTCCATGGCTTTGAGTTTGGTGAAGATTTTATTTTTTTTTTTCCCAATATCCATGCCACGGCTCTCCTGTCTTCTCCTGCAAGTGGTGTCTTCCTCCTTACCTTTTTGCCTTGCTTCTGCAGTATCTGTGAACTTAGTTTTGGCATCTTTTGGTCTTTTACACTGCAACTCATACAATGCTGGTCCATTTTGTTGTAGTCACTACATTTGCAAATTTATTTTTTCTTCAGCAAGCACGCCATGGCTCTCATATCTTCCCCTGCAAGTGGTGTCTTCCTCCTGGACTTTTTTGCCCTGCTTTTGCAGCATCTGCGAGCTTAGTTTTGACATCTTTTGGTCCTTTGCACTGCAACTCATGGAATCCTTGTCCATTTTCTTGATGTCACTAAATTTGCAAATTACTTTTTTTTTTTTTGTCTTCAGCAACCATGCCATGGCTCTCATATTTTCCGCTGCAAATGGTGTCTTCCTCCTCGACATTTTTGCACTCCTTTTGCTGCATCTGTGAGCTTAGTTTTGGCATCTTTTGGTCCTTTGCACTGCACCTCATGTTATCCTTGTCCATATCCTTGATGTCACTAAATTTCCAAATTACTTTTTTTTTTTTTTTGTCTTCAGCACGCACGCCATGGCTCTCATATTTTCCGCTGCAAATGGTGTCTTCCTCCTCGACATTTTTGCCCTCCTTTTGCAGCATCTGTGAGCTTAGTTTTGGCATCTTTTGGTCCTTTGCACTGCACCTCATGTAATCCTTGTCCATATCCTTGATGTCACTAAATTTGCAATTTTTTTTTTTCCTTCAGCAAGCAAGCCACTGCTCTCATATCTTCCCCTGCAAGTTGTGTCTTCCTCCTGGACTTTTTTGCCCTGCTTTTGCAGCATCTGCCAGCTTAGTTTTGGTACCTTTTGGTCCCTTGCGCTGCACCACATTTCCTCCCACACCACTTTCTTGTAGTCACTAAATGTCCCCATCTTCTGGATTTTGGGAGTTTTTTCAGCCGCATTTCATTTGATCATATCTCCTTTCCAGAGCGTTTGTAAGCCTTTCTTTTCAGGGTCGCAAGATTTCGTTTCCCTTCCCGAAAGGAAATGAAATTTCCTTTCGGGAAGGGAAACGAAATCTTGCGATTTCAATGGGAATCAATTGGGCAATCTTTGGAGCAAGTCCCAGCACTTGACAGCATCCCATGCCTTTCCATGGCTTTGAGTTTGGTGAAGATTTTGGGTTTTTTTTTCCCAATATCCATGCCCTGGCTCTCCTACCTTCTCCTGCAAGTGGTGTCTTCCTCCTTACCTTTTTGCCCTGCTTCTGCAGTATCTGTGAACTTAGTTTTGGCATCTTTTGGTCTTTTACACTGCAACTCATACAATGCTGGTCCATTTTGTTGTAGTCACTACATTTGCAAATTTATTTTTTCTTCAGCAAGCACGCCATGGCTCTCATATTTTCCGCTGCAAATGGTGTCTTCCTCCTCGACATTTTTGCACTCCTTTTGCAGCATCTGTGAGCTTAGTTTTGGCATCTTTTGGTCCTTTGCACTGCACCTCATGTAATCCTTGTCCATATCCTTGATGTCACTAAATTTGCAATTTTTTTTTTTCCTTCAGCAAGCAAGCCACTGCTCTCATATCTTCCCCTGCAAGTTGTGTCTTCCTCCTGGACTTTTTTGCCCTGCTTTTGCAGCATCTGCCAGCTTAGTTTTGGTACCTTTTGGTCCCTTGCGCTGCACCACATTTCCTCCCACACCACTTTCTTGTAGTCACTAAATGTCCCCATCTTCTGGATTTTGGGATTTTTTTCAGCCGCATTTCATTTGATCATATCTCCTTTCCAGAGCGTTTGTAAGCCTTTCTTTTCAGGGTCGCAAGATTTCGTTTCCCTTCCCGAAAGGAAATTTCATTTCCTTTCGGGAAGGGAAACGAAATCTTGCGATTTCAATGGGAATCAATTGGGCAATCTTTGGAGCAAGTCCCAGCACTTGACAGCATCCCATGCCTTTCCATGGCTTTGAGTTTGGTGAAGATTTTATTTTTCTTTTTCCCAATATCCATGCCATGGCTCTCCTACCTTCTCCTGCAAGTGGTGTCTTCCTCCTTACCTTTTTGCCCTGCTTCTGCAGTATCTGTGAACTTACCCTTGGCATCTTTTGGTCTTTTACACTGCAACTCATACAATGCTGGTCCATTTTGTTGTAGTGACTACATATGCAAATTTTTTTTTTCTTCAGCAAGCATGCCATGGCTCTCATATCTTCCCCTGCAAGTGGTGTCTTCCTCTCGGACTGTTTTGCCCTGCTTTTGCAGCATCTGCGAGCTTAGTTTTGACATCTTTTGGTCCTTTGCACTGCAACTCATGGAATCCTTGTCCATTTTCTTGATGTCACTAAATTTCCAAATTACTTTTTTTTTTTTTTTTGTCTTCAGCACGCACGCCATGGCTCTCATATTTTCCGCTGCAAATGGTGTCTTCCTCCTCGACATTTTTGCCCTCCTTTTGCAGCATCTGTGAGCTTAGTTTTGGCATCTTTTGGTCCTTTGCACTGCACCTCATGTAATCCTTGTCCATATCCTTGATGTCACTAAATTTGCAATTTTTTTTTTTCCTTCAGCAAGCAAGCCACTGCTCTCATATCTTCCCCTGCAAGTTGTGTCTTCCTCCTGGACTTTTTTGCCCTGCTTTTGCAGCATCTGCCAGCTTAGTTTTGGTACCTTTTGGTCCCTTGCGCTGCACCACATTTCCTCCCACACCACTTTCTTGTAGTCACTAAATGTCCCCATCTTCTGGATTTTGGGAGTTTTTTCAGCCGCATTTCATTTGATCATATCTCCTTTCCAGAGCGTTTGTAAGCCTTTCTTTTCAGGGTCGCAAGATTTCGTTTCCCTTCCCGAAAGGAAATGAAATTTCCTTTCGGGAAGGGAAACGAAATCTTGCGATTTCAATGGGAATCAATTGGGCAATCTTTGGAGCAAGTCCCAGCACTTGACAGCATCCCATGCCTTTCCATGGCTTTGAGTTTGGTGAAGATTTTGTTTTTTTTTTTCCCAATATCCATGCCCTGGCTCTCCTACCTTCTCCTGCAAGTGGTGTCTTCCTCCTTACCTTTTTGCCCTGCTTCTGCAGTATCTGTGAACTTAGTTTTGGCATCTTTTGGTCTTTTACACTGCAACTCATACAATGCTGGTCCATTTTGTTGTAGTCACTACATATGCAAATTTTTTTTGTCTTCAGCAAGCATGCCATGGCTCTCATATCTTCCCCTGCAAGTGGTGTCTTCCTCTTGGACTGTTTTGCCCTGCTTTTGCAGCATCTGCGAGCTTAGTTTTGACATCTTTTGGTCCTTTGCACTGCAACTCATGGAATCCTTGTCCATTTTCTTGATGTCACTAAATTTCCAAATTACTTTTTTTTTTTTTTTTGTCTTCAGCAACCACGCCATGGCTCTCATATCTTCCCCTGCAAATGGTGTCTTCCTCCTCGACATTTTTGCACTCCTTTTGCAGCATCTGTGAGCTTAGTTTTGGCATCTTTTGGTCCTTTGCACTGCACCTCATGTTATCCTTGTCCATATCCTTGATGTCACTACATTTGCAATTTTTTTTTCCTTCAGCAAGCAAGCCACTGCTCTCATATCTTCCCCTGCAAGTTGTGTCTTCCTCCTGGACTTTTTTGCCCTGCTTTTGCAGCATCTGCCAGCTTAGTTTTGGTACCTTTTGGTCCCTTGCGCTGCACCACATTTCCTCCCACACCACTTTCTTGTAGTCACTAAATGTCCCCATCTTCTGGATTTTGGGATTTTTTTCAGCCGCATTTCATTTGATCATATCTCCTTTCCAGAGCGTTTGTAAGCCTTTCTTTTCAGGGTCGCAAGATTTCGTTTCCCTTCCCGAAAGGAAATGAAATTTCCTTTCGGGAAGGGAAACGAAATCTTGCGATTTCAATGGGAATCAATTGGGCAATCTTTGGAGCAAGTCCCAGCACTTGACAGCATCCCATGCCTTTCCATGGCTTTGAGTTTGGTGAAGATTTTATTTTTTTTTTTCCCAATATCCATGCCACGGCTCTCCTGTCTTCTCCTGCAAGTGGTGTCTTCCTCCTTACCTTTTTGCCTTGCTTCTGCAGTATCTGTGAACTTAGTTTTGGCATCTTTTGGTCTTTTACACTGCAACTCATACAATGCTGGTCCATTTTGTTGTAGTCACTACATTTGCAAATTTATTTTTTCTTCAGCAAGCACGCCATGGCTCTCATATCTTCCCCTGCAAGTGGTGTCTTCCTCCTGGACTTTTTTGCCCTGCTTTTGCAGCATCTGCGAGCTTAGTTTTGACATCTTTTGGTCCTTTGCACTGCAACTCATGGAATCCTTGTCCATTTTCTTGATGTCACTAAATTTGCAAATTACTTTTTTTTTTTTTGTCTTCAGCAACCATGCCATGGCTCTCATATTTTCCGCTGCAAATGGTGTCTTCCTCCTCGACATTTTTGCACTCCTTTTGCTGCATCTGTGAGCTTAGTTTTGGCATCTTTTGGTCCTTTGCACTGCACCTCATGTTATCCTTGTCCATATCCTTGATGTCACTAAATTTCCAAATTACTTTTTTTTTTTTTTTGTCTTCAGCACGCACGCCATGGCTCTCATATTTTCCGCTGCAAATGGTGTCTTCCTCCTCGACATTTTTGCCCTCCTTTTGCAGCATCTGTGAGCTTAGTTTTGGCATCTTTTGGTCCTTTGCACTGCACCTCATGTAATCCTTGTCCATATCCTTGATGTCACTACATTTGCAATTTTTTTTTTTCCTTCAGCAAGCAAGCCACTGCTCTCATATCTTCCCCTGCAAGTTGTGTCTTCCTCCTGGACTTTTTTGCCCTGCTTTTGCAGCATCTGCCAGCTTAGTTTTGGTACCTTTTGGTCCCTTGCGCTGCACCACATTTCCTCCCACACCACTTTCTTGTAGTCACTAAATGTCCCCATCTTCTGGATTTTGGGAGTTTTTTCAGCCGCATTTCATTTGATCATATCTCCTTTCCAGAGCGTTTGTAAGCCTTTCTTTTCAGGGTCGCAAGATTTCGTTTCCCTTCCCGAAAGGAAATGAAATTTCCTTTCGGGAAGGGAAACGAAATCTTGCGATTTCAATGGGAATCAATTGGGCAATCTTTGGAGCAAGTCCCAGCACTTGACAGCATCCCATGCCTTTCCATGGCTTTGAGTTTGGTGAAGATTTTGGTTTTTTTTTTCCCAATATCCATGCCCTGGCTCTCCTACCTTCTCCTGCAAGTGGTGTCTTCCTCCTTACCTTTTTGCCCTGCTTCTGCAGTATCTGTGAACTTAGTTTTGGCATCTTTTGGTCTTTTACACTGCAACTCATACAATGCTGGTCCATTTTGTTGTAGTCACTACATTTGCAAATTTATTTTTTCTTCAGCAAGCACGCCATGGCTCTCATATTTTCCGCTGCAAATGGTGTCTTCCTCCTCGACATTTTTGCACTCCTTTTGCAGCATCTGTGAGCTTAGTTTTGGCATCTTTTGGTCCTTTGCACTGCACCTCATGTAATCCTTGTCCATATCCTTGATGTCACTAAATTTGCAATTTTTTTTTTTCCTTCAGCAAGCAAGCCACTGCTCTCATATCTTCCCCTGCAAGTTGTGTCTTCCTCCTGGACTTTTTTGCCCTGCTTTTGCAGCATCTGCCAGCTTAGTTTTGGTACCTTTTGGTCCCTTGCGCTGCACCACATTTCCTCCCACACCACTTTCTTGTAGTCACTAAATGTCCCCATCTTCTGGATTTTGGGATTTTTTTCAGCCGCATTTCATTTGATCATATCTCCTTTCCAGAGCGTTTGTAAGCCTTTCTTTTCAGGGTCGCAAGATTTCGTTTCCCTTCCCGAAAGGAAATTTCATTTCCTTTCGGGAAGGGAAACGAAATCTTGCGATTTCAATGGGAATCAATTGGGCAATCTTTGGAGCAAGTCCCAGCACTTGACAGCATCCCATGCCTTTCCATGGCTTTGAGTTTGGTGAAGATTTTATTTTTCTTTTTCCCAATATCCATGCCATGGCTCTCCTACCTTCTCCTGCAAGTGGTGTCTTCCTCCTTACCTTTTTGCCCTGCTTCTGCAGTATCTGTGAACTTACCCTTGGCATCTTTTGGTCTTTTACACTGCAACTCATACAATGCTGGTCCATTTTGTTGTAGTGACTACATATGCAAATTTTTTTTTTCTTCAGCAAGCATGCCATGGCTCTCATATCTTCCCCTGCAAGTGGTGTCTTCCTCTCGGACTGTTTTGCCCTGCTTTTGCAGCATCTGCGAGCTTAGTTTTGACATCTTTTGGTCCTTTGCACTGCAACTCATGGAATCCTTGTCCATTTTCTTGATGTCACTAAATTTCCAAATTACTTTTTTTTTTTTTTTTGTCTTCAGCACGCACGCCATGGCTCTCATATTTTCCGCTGCAAATGGTGTCTTCCTCCTCGACATTTTTGCCCTCCTTTTGCAGCATCTGTGAGCTTAGTTTTGGCATCTTTTGGTCCTTTGCACTGCACCTCATGTAATCCTTGTCCATATCCTTGATGTCACTAAATTTGCAATTTTTTTTTTTCCTTCAGCAAGCAAGCCACTGCTCTCATATCTTCCCCTGCAAGTTGTGTCTTCCTCCTGGACTTTTTTGCCCTGCTTTTGCAGCATCTGCCAGCTTAGTTTTGGTACCTTTTGGTCCCTTGCGCTGCACCACATTTCCTCCCACACCACTTTCTTGTAGTCACTAAATGTCCCCATCTTCTGGATTTTGGGAGTTTTTTCAGCCGCATTTCATTTGATCATATCTCCTTTCCAGAGCGTTTGTAAGCCTTTCTTTTCAGGGTCGCAAGATTTCGTTTCCCTTCCCGAAAGGAAATGAAATTTCCTTTCGGGAAGGGAAACGAAATCTTGCGATTTCAATGGGAATCAATTGGGCAATCTTTGGAGCAAGTCCCAGCACTTGACAGCATCCCATGCCTTTCCATGGCTTTGAGTTTGGTGAAGATTTTGTTTTTTTTTTTCCCAATATCCATGCCCTGGCTCTCCTACCTTCTCCTGCAAGTGGTGTCTTCCTCCTTACCTTTTTGCCCTGCTTCTGCAGTATCTGTGAACTTAGTTTTGGCATCTTTTGGTCTTTTACACTGCAACTCATACAATGCTGGTCCATTTTGTTGTAGTCACTACATATGCAAATTTTTTTTGTCTTCAGCAAGCATGCCATGGCTCTCATATCTTCCCCTGCAAGTGGTGTCTTCCTCTTGGACTGTTTTGCCCTGCTTTTGCAGCATCTGCGAGCTTAGTTTTGACATCTTTTGGTCCTTTGCACTGCAACTCATGGAATCCTTGTCCATTTTCTTGATGTCACTAAATTTCCAAATTACTTTTTTTTTTTTTTTTGTCTTCAGCAACCACGCCATGGCTCTCATATCTTCCCCTGCAAATGGTGTCTTCCTCCTCGACATTTTTGCACTCCTTTTGCAGCATCTGTGAGCTTAGTTTTGGCATCTTTTGGTCCTTTGCACTGCACCTCATGTTATCCTTGTCCATATCCTTGATGTCACTACATTTGCAATTTTTTTTTCCTTCAGCAAGCAAGCCACTGCTCTCATATCTTCCCCTGCAAGTTGTGTCTTCCTCCTGGACTTTTTTGCCCTGCTTTTGCAGCATCTGCCAGCTTAGTTTTGGTACCTTTTGGTCCCTTGCGCTGCACCACATTTCCTCCCACACCACTTTCTTGTAGTCACTAAATGTCCCCATCTTCTGGATTTTGGGATTTTTTTCAGCCGCATTTCATTTGATCATATCTCCTTTCCAGAGCGTTTGTAAGCCTTTCTTTTCAGGGTCGCAAGATTTCGTTTCCCTTCCCGAAAGGAAATTTCATTTCCTTTCGGGAAGGGAAACGAAATCTTGCGATTTCAATGGGAATCAATTGGGCAATCTTTGGAGCAAGTCCCAGCACTTGACAGCATCCCATGCCTTTCCATGGCTTTGAGTTTGGTGAAGATTTTATTTTTTTTTTTCCCAATATCCATGCCACGGCTCTCCTGTCTTCTCCTGCAAGTGGTGTCTTCCTCCTTACCTTTTTGCCTTGCTTCTGCAGTATCTGTGAACTTAGTTTTGGCATCTTTTGGTCTTTTACACTGCAACTCATACAATGCTGGTCCATTTTGTTGTAGTCACTACATTTGCAAATTTATTTTTTCTTCAGCAAGCACGCCATGGCTCTCATATCTTCCCCTGCAAGTGGTGTCTTCCTCCTGGACTTTTTTGCCCTGCTTTTGCAGCATCTGCGAGCTTAGTTTTGACATCTTTTGGTCCTTTGCACTGCAACTCATGGAATCCTTGTCCATTTTCTTGATGTCACTAAATTTGCAAATTACTTTTTTTTTTTTTGTCTTCAGCAACCATGCCATGGCTCTCATATTTTCCGCTGCAAATGGTGTCTTCCTCCTCGACATTTTTGCACTCCTTTTGCTGCATCTGTGAGCTTAGTTTTGGCATCTTTTGGTCCTTTGCACTGCACCTCATGTTATCCTTGTCCATATCCTTGATGTCACTAAATTTCCAAATTACTTTTTTTTTTTTTTTGTCTTCAGCACGCACGCCATGGCTCTCATATTTTCCGCTGCAAATGGTGTCTTCCTCCTCGACATTTTTGCCCTCCTTTTGCAGCATCTGTGAGCTTAGTTTTGGCATCTTTTGGTCCTTTGCACTGCACCTCATGTAATCCTTGTCCATATCCTTGATGTCACTACATTTGCAATTTTTTTTTTTCCTTCAGCAAGCAAGCCACTGCTCTCATATCTTCCCCTGCAAGTTGTGTCTTCCTCCTGGACTTTTTTGCCCTGCTTTTGCAGCATCTGCCAGCTTAGTTTTGGTACCTTTTGGTCCCTTGCGCTGCACCACATTTCCTCCCACACCACTTTCTTGTAGTCACTAAATGTCCCCATCTTCTGGATTTTGGGAGTTTTTTCAGCCGCATTTCATTTGATCATATCTCCTTTCCAGAGCGTTTGTAAGCCTTTCTTTTCAGGGTCGCAAGATTTCGTTTCCCTTCCCGAAAGGAAATGAAATTTCCTTTCGGGAAGGGAAACGAAATCTTGCGATTTCAATGGGAATCAATTGGGCAATCTTTGGAGCAAGTCCCAGCACTTGACAGCATCCCATGCCTTTCCATGGCTTTGAGTTTGGTGAAGATTTTGTTTTTTTTTTTCCCAATATCCATGCCCTGGCTCTCCTACCTTCTCCTGCAAGTGGTGTCTTCCTCCTTACCTTTTTGCCCTGCTTCTGCAGTATCTGTGAACTTAGTTTTGGCATCTTTTGGTCTTTTACACTGCAACTCATACAATGCTGGTCCATTTTGTTGTAGTCACTACATTTGCAAATTTATTTTTTCTTCAGCAAGCATGCCATGGCTCTCATATTTTCCGCTGCAAATGGTGTCTTCCTCCTCGACATTTTTGCACTCCTTTTGCAGCATCTGTGAGCTTAGTTTTGGCATCTTTTGGTCCTTTGCACTGCACCTCATGTAATCCTTGTCCATATCCTTGATGTCACTAAATTTGCAATTATTTTTTTTCCTTCAGCAAGCAAGCCACTGCTCTCATATCTTCCCCTGCAAGTTGTGTCTTCCTCCTGGACTTTTTTGCCCTGCTTTTGCAGCATCTGCCAGCTTAGTTTTGGTACCTTTTGGTCCCTTGCGCTGCACCACATTTCCTCCCACACCACTTTCTTGTAGTCACTAAATGTCCCCATCTTCTGGATTTTGGGATTTTTTTCAGCCGCATTTCATTTGATCATATCTCCTTTCCAGAGCGTTTGTAAGCCTTTCTTTTCAGGGTCGCAAGATTTCGTTTCCCTTCCCGAAAGGAAATTTCATTTCCTTTCGGGAAGGGAAACGAAATCTTGCGATTTCAATGGGAATCAATTGGGCAATCTTTGGAGCAAGTCCCAGCACTTGACAGCATCCCATGCCTTTCCATGGCTTTGAGTTTGGTGAAGATTTTATTTTTCTTTTTCCCAATATCCATGCCATGGCTCTCCTACCTTCTCCTGCAAGTGGTGTCTTCCTGCTTACCTTTTTGCCCTGCTTCTGCAGTATCTGTGAACTTACCCTTGGCATCTTTTGGTCTTTTACACTGCAACTCATACAATGCTGGTCCATTTTGTTGTAGTGACTACATATGCAAATTTTTTTTTTCTTCAGCAAGCATGCCATGGCTCTCATATCTTCCCCTGCAAGTGGTGTCTTCCTCTTGGACTGTTTTGCCCTGCTTTTGCAGCATCTGCGAGCTTAGTTTTGACATCTTTTGGTCCTTTGCACTGCAACTCATGGAATCCTTGTCCATTTTCTTGATGTCACTAAATTTCCAAATTACTTTTTTTTTTTTTTTTGTCTTCAGCACGCACGCCATGGCTCTCATATTTTCCGCTGCAAATGGTGTCTTCCTCCTCGACATTTTTGCCCTCCTTTTGCAGCATCTGTGAGCTTAGTTTTGGCATCTTTTGGTCCTTTGCACTGCACCTCATGTAATCCTTGTCCATATCCTTGATGTCACTAAATTTGCAATTTTTTTTTTTCCTTCAGCAAGCAAGCCACTGCTCTCATATCTTCCCCTGCAAGTTGTGTCTTCCTCCTGGACTTTTTTGCCCTGCTTTTGCAGCATCTGCCAGCTTAGTTTTGGTACCTTTTGGTCCCTTGCGCTGCACCACATTTCCTCCCACACCACTTTCTTGTAGTCACTAAATGTCCCCATCTTCTGGATTTTGGGAGTTTTTTCAGCCGCATTTCATTTGATCATATCTCCTTTCCAGAGCGTTTGTAAGCCTTTCTTTTCAGGGTCGCAAGATTTCGTTTCCCTTCCCGAAAGGAAATGAAATTTCCTTTCGGGAAGGGAAACGAAATCTTGCGATTTCAATGGGAATCAATTGGGCAATCTTTGGAGCAAGTCCCAGCACTTGACAGCATCCCATGCCTTTCCATGGCTTTGAGTTTGGTGAAGATTTTGTTTTTTTTTTTCCCAATATCCATGCCCTGGCTCTCCTACCTTCTCCTGCAAGTGGTGTCTTCCTCCTTACCTTTTTGCCCTGCTTCTGCAGTATCTGTGAACTTAGTTTTGGCATCTTTTGGTCTTTTACACTGCAACTCATACAATGCTGGTCCATTTTGTTGTAGTCACTACATATGCAAATTTTTTTTGTCTTCAGCAAGCATGCCATGGCTCTCATATCTTCCCCTGCAAGTGGTGTCTTCCTCTTGGACTGTTTTGCCCTGCTTTTGCAGCATCTGCGAGCTTAGTTTTGACATCTTTTGGTCCTTTGCACTGCAACTCATGGAATCCTTGTCCATTTTCTTGATGTCACTAAATTTCCAAATTACTTTTTTTTTTTTTTTTGTCTTCAGCAACCACGCCATGGCTCTCATATCTTCCCCTGCAAATGGTGTCTTCCTCCTCGACATTTTTGCACTCCTTTTGCAGCATCTGTGAGCTTAGTTTTGGCATCTTTTGGTCCTTTGCACTGCACCTCATGTAATCCTTGTCCATATCCTTGATGTCACTAAATTTGCAATTATTTTTTTTCCTTCAGCAAGCAAGCCACTGCTCTCATATCTTCCCCTGCAAGTTGTGTCTTCCTCCTGGACTTTTTTGCCCTGCTTTTGCAGCATCTGCCAGCTTAGTTTTGGTACCTTTTGGTCCCTTGCGCTGCACCACATTTCCTCCCACACCACTTTCTTGTAGTCACTAAATGTCCCCATCTTCTGGATTTTGGGATTTTTTTCAGCCGCATTTCATTTGATCATATCTCCTTTCCAGAGCATTTGTAAGCCTTTCTTTTCAGGGTCGCAAGATTTCGTTTCCCTTCCCGAAAGGAAATGAAATTTCCTTTCGGGAAGGGAAACGAAATCTTGCGATTTCAATGGGAATCAATTGGGCAATCTTTGGAGCATGTCCCAGCACTTGACAGCATCCCATGCCTTTCCATGGCTTTGAGTTTGGTGAAGATTTTATTTTTTTTTTTCCCAATATCCATGCCATGGCTCTCCTACCTTCTCCTGCAAGTGGTGTCTTCCTCCTTACCTTTTTGCCCTGCTTCTGCAGTATCTGTGAACTTAGTTTTGGCATCTTTTGGTCTTTTACACTGCAACTCATACAATGCTGGTCCATTTTGTTGTACTCACTACATTTGCAAATTTATTTTTTCTTCAGCAAGCGCGCCATGGCTCTCATATCTTCCCCTGCAAGTGGTGTCTTCCTCCTGGACTGTTTTGCCCTGCTTTTGCAGCATCTGCGAGCTTAGTTTTGACATCTTTTGGTCCTTTGCACTGCAACTCATGGAATCCTTGTCCATTTTCTTGATGTCACTAAATTTGCAAATTACTTTTTTTTTTTTTTGTCTTCAGCAACCATGCCATGGCTCTTATATCTTCCCCTGCAAGTTGTGTCTTCCTCCTCGACATTTTTGCACTCCTTTTGCAGCATCTGTGAGCTTAGTTTTGGCATCTTTTGGTCCTTTGCACTGCACCTCATGTAATCCTTGTCCATATCCTTGATGTCACTACATTTGCAATTTTTTTTTCCTTCAGCAAGCAAGCCACTGCTCTCATATCTTCCCCTGCAAGTTGTGTCTTCCTCCTGGACTTTTTTGCCCTGCTTTTGCAGCATCTGCCAGCTTAGTTTTGGTACCTTTTGGTCCCTTGCGCTGCACCACATTTCCTCCCACACCACTTTCTTGTAGTCACTAAATGTCCCCATCTTCTGGATTTTGGGATTTTTTTCAGCCGCATTTCATTTGATCATATCTCCTTTCCAGAGCGTTTGTAAGCCTTTCTTTTCAGGGTCGCAAGATTTCGTTTCCCTTCCCGAAAGGAAATGAAATTTCCTTTCGGGAAGGGAAACGAAATCTTGCGATTTCAATGGGAATCAATTGGGCAATCTTTGGAGCAAGTCCCAGCACTTGACAGCATCCCATGCCTTTCCATGGCTTTGAGTTTGGTGAAGATTTTATTTTTTTTTTTCCCAATATCCATGCCACGGCTCTCCTGTCTTCTCCTGCAAGTGGTGTCTTCCTCCTTACCTTTTTGCCTTGCTTCTGCAGTATCTGTGAACTTAGTTTTGGCATCTTTTGGTCTTTTACACTGCAACTCATACAATGCTGGTCCATTTTGTTGTAGTCACTACATTTGCAAATTTATTTTTTCTTCAGCAAGCACGCCATGGCTCTCATATCTTCCCCTGCAAGTGGTGTCTTCCTCCTGGACTTTTTTGCCCTGCTTTTGCAGCATCTGCGAGCTTAGTTTTGACATCTTTTGGTCCTTTGCACTGCAACTCATGGAATCCTTGTCCATTTTCTTGATGTCACTAAATTTCCAAATTACTTTTTTTTTTTTTTTTGTCTTCAGCAACCACGCCATGGCTCTCATATCTTCCCCTGCAAATGGTGTCTTCCTCCTCGACATTTTTGCACTCCTTTTGCAGCATCTGTGAGCTTAGTTTTGGCATCTTTTGGTCCTTTGCACTGCACCTCATGTAATCCTTGTCCATATCCTTGATGTCACTAAATTTGCAATTATTTTTTTTCCTTCAGCAAGCAAGCCACTGCTCTCATATCTTCCCCTGCAAGTTGTGTCTTCCTCCTGGACTTTTTTGCCCTGCTTTTGCAGCATCTGCCAGCTTAGTTTTGGTACCTTTTGGTCCCTTGCGCTGCACCACATTTCCTCCCACACCACTTTCTTGTAGTCACTAAATGTCCCCATCTTCTGGATTTTGGGATTTTTTTCAGCCGCATTTCATTTGATCATATCTCCTTTCCAGAGCGTTTGTAAGCCTTTCTTTTCAGGGTCGCAAGATTTCGTTTCCCTTCCCGAAAGGAAATGAAATTTCCTTTCGGGAAGGGAAACGAAATCTTGCGATTTCAATGGGAATCAATTGGGCAATCTTTGGAGCAAGTCCCAGCACTTGACAGCATCCCATGCCTTTCCATGGCTTTGAGTTTGGTGAAGATTTTATTTTTTTTTTCCCAATATCCATGCCACGGCTCTCCTGTCTTCTCCTGCAAGTGGTGTCTTCCTCCTTACCTTTTTGCCTTGCTTCCGCAGTATCTGTGAACTTAGTTTTGGCATCTTTTGGTCTTTTACACTGCAACTCATACAATGCTGGTCCATTTTGTTGTAGTCACTACATTTGCAAATTTATTTTTTCTTCAGCAAGCACGCCATGGCTCTCATATTTTCCGCTGCAAATGGTGTCTTCCTCCTCGACATTTTTGCACTCCTTTTGCCGCATCTGTGACCTTAGTTTTGGCATCTTTTGGTCCTTTGCACTGCACCTCATGTAATCCTTGTCCATATCCTTGATGTCACTAAATTTGCAATTTTTTTTTTTCCTTCAGCAAGCAAGCCACTGCTCTCATATCTTCCCCTGCAAGTTGTGTCTTCCTCCTGGACTTTTTTGCCCTGCTTTTGCAGCATCTGCCAGCTTAGTTTTGGTACCTTTTGGTCCCTTGCGCTGCACCACATTTCCTCCCACACCACTTTCTTGTAGTCACTAAATGTCCCCATCTTCTGGATTTTGGGAGTTTTTTCAGCCGCATTTCATTTGATCATATCTCCTTTCCAGAGCGTTTGTAAGCCTTTCTTTTCAGGGTCGCAAGATTTCGTTTCCCTTCCCGAAAGGAAATGAAATTTCCTTTCGGGAAGGGAAACGAAATCTTGCGATTTCAATGGGAATCAATTGGGCAATCTTTGGAGCAAGTCCCAGCACTTGACAGCATCCCATGCCTTTCCATGGCTTTGAGTTTGGTGAAGATTTTATTTTTCTTTTTCCCAATATCCATGCCATGGCTCTCCTACCTTCTCCTGCAAGTGGTGTCTTCCTCCTTACCTTTTTGCCCTGCTTCTGCAGTATCTGTGAACTTACCCTTGGCATCTTTTGGTCTTTTACACTGCAACTCATACAATGCTGGTCCATTTTGTTGTAGTGACTACATATGCAAATTATTTTTTTCTTCAGCAAGCATGCCATGGCTCTCATATCTTCCCCTGCAAGTGGTGTCTTCCTCTTGGACTGTTTTGCCCTGCTTTTGCAGCATCTGCGAGCTTAGTTTTGACATCTTTTGGTCCTTTGCACTGCAACTCATGGAATCCTTGTCCATTTTCTTGATGTCACTAAATTTCCAAATTACTTTTTTTTTTTTTTGTCTTCAGCACGCACGCCATGGCTCTCATATTTTCCGCTGCAAATGGTGTCTTCCTCCTCGACATTTTTGCCCTCCTTTTGCAGCATCTGTGAGCTTAGTTTTGGCATCTTTTGGTCCTTTGCACTGCACCTCATGTAATCCTTGTCCATATCCTTGATGTCACTAAATTTGCAATTTTTTTTTTTCCTTCAGCAAGCAAGCCACTGCTCTCATATCTTCCCCTGCAAGTTGTGTCTTCCTCCTGGACTTTTTTCCCCTGGTTTTGCAGCATCTGCCAGCTTAGTTTTGGTACCTTTTGGTCCCATGCGCTGCACCACATTTCCTCCCACACCACTTTCTTGTAGTCACTAAATGTCCCCATCTTCTGGATTTTGGGAGTTTTTTCAGCCGCATTTCATTTGATCATATCTCCTTTCCAGAGCGTTTGTAAGCCTTTCTTTTCAGGGTCGCAAGATTTCGTTTCCCTTCCCGAAAGGAAATGAAATTTCCTTTCGGGAAGGGAAACGAAATCTTGCGATTTCAATGGGAATCAATTGGGCAATCTTTGGAGCAAGTCCCAGCACTTGACAGCATCCCATGCCTTTCCATGGCTTTGAGTTTGGTGAAGATTTTGTTTTTTTTTTTCCCAATATCCATGCCCTGGCTCTCCTACCTTCTCCTGCAAGTGGTGTCTTCCTCCTTACCTTTTTGCCCTGCTTCTGCAGTATCTGTGAACTTAGTTTTGGCATCTTTTGGTCTTTTACACTGCAACTCATACAATGCTGGTCCATTTTGTTGTAGTCACTACATATGCAAATTTTTTTTGTCTTCAGCAAGCATGCCATGGCTCTCATATCTTCCCCTGCAAGTGGTGTCTTCCTCTTGGACTGTTTTGCCCTGCTTTTGCAGCATCTGCGAGCTTAGTTTTGACATCTTTTGGTCCTTTGCACTGCAACTCATGGAATCCTTGTCCATTTTCTTGATGTCACTAAATTTCCAAATTACTTTTTTTTTTTTTTTTGTCTTCAGCAACCACGCCATGGCTCTCATATCTTCCCCTGCAAATGGTGTCTTCCTCCTCGACATTTTTGCACTCCTTTTGCAGCATCTGTGAGCTTAGTTTTGGCATCTTTTGGTCCTTTGCACTGCACCTCATGTAATCCTTGTCCATATCCTTGATGTCACTAAATTTGCAATTTTTTTTTTTCCTTCAGCAAGCAAGCCACTGCTCTCATATCTTCCCCTGCAAGTTGTGTCTTCCTCCTGGACTTTTTTGCCCTGCTTTTGCAGCATCTGCCAGCTTAGTTTTGGTACCTTTTGGTCCCTTGCGCTGCACCACATTTCCTCCCACACCACTTTCTTGTAGTCACTAAATGTCCCCATCTTCTGGATTTTGGGATTTTTTTCAGCCGCATTTCATTTGATCATATCTCCTTTCCAGAGCGTTTGTAAGCCTTTCTTTTCAGGGTCGCAAGATTTCGTTTCCCTTCCCGAAAGGAAATGAAATTTCCTTTCGGGAAGGGAAACGAAATCTTGCGATTTCAATGGGAATCAATTGGGCAATCATTGGAGCAAGTCCCAGCACTTGACAGCCTCCCATGCCTTTCCATGGCTTTGAGTTTGGTGAAGATTTTATTTTTTTTTTTCCCAAGATCCATGCCACGGCTCTCCTACCTTCTCCTGCAAGTGGTGTCTTCCTCCTTACCTTTTTGCCCTGCTTCTGCAGTATCTGTGAACTTAGCTTTGGCATCTTTTGGTCTTTTACACTGCAACTCATACAATGCTGGTCCATTTTGTTGTAGTCACTACATATGCAAATTTTTTTTTTCTTCAGCAAGCATGCCATGGCTCTCATATCTTCCCCTGCAAGTTGTGTCTTCCTCCTGGACTTTTTTGCCCTGCTTTTGCAGCATCTGCCAGCTTAGTTTTGGTACCTTTTGGTCCCTTGCGCTGCACCACATTTCCTCCCACACCACTTTCTTGTAGTCACTAAATGTCCCCATCTTCTGGATTTTGGGATTTTTTTCAGCCGCATTTCATTTGATCATATCTCCTTTCCAGAGCGTTTGTAAGCCTTTCTTTTCAGGGTCGCAAGATTTCGTTTCCCTTCCCGAAAGGAAATGAAATTTCCTTTCGGGAAGGGAAACGAAATCTTGCGATTTCAATGGGAATCAATTGGGCAATCTTTGGAGCAAGTCCCAGCACTTGACAGCATCCCATGCCTTTCCATGGCTTTGAGTTTGGTGAAGATTTTATTTTTCTTTTTCCCAATATCCATGCCATGGCTCTCCTACCTTCTCCTGCAAGTGGTGTCTTCCTCCTTACCTTTTTGCCCTGCTTCTGCAGTATCTGTGAACTTACCCTTGGCATCTTTTGGTCTTTTACACTGCAACTCATACAATGCTGGTCCATTTTGTTGTAGTGACTACATATGCAAATTTTTTTTTTCTTCAGCAAGCATGCCATGGCTCTCATATCTTCCCCTGCAAGTGGTGTCTTCCTCTTGGACTGTTTTGCCCTGCTTTTGCAGCATCTGCGAGCTTAGTTTTGACATCTTTTGGTCCTTTGCACTGCAACTCATGGAATCCTTGTCCATTTTCTTGATGTCACTAAATTTCCAAATTACTTTTTTATTTTTTTTTGTCTTCAGCACGCACGCCATGGCTCTCATATTTTCTGCTGCAAATGGTGTCTTCCTCCTCGACATTTTTGCCCTCCTTTTGCAGCATCTGTGAGCTTAGTTTTGGCATCTTTTGGTCCTTTGCACTACACCTCATGTAATCCTTGTCCATATCCTTGATGTCACTAAATTTGCAATTATTTTTTTTCCTTCAGCAAGCAAGCCACTGCTCTCATATCTTCCCCTGCAAGTTGTGTCTTCCTCCTGGACTTTTTTGCCCTGCTTTTGCAGCATCTGCCAGCTTAGTTTTGGTACCTTTTGGTCCCTTGCGCTGCACCACATTTCCTCCCACACCACTTTCTTGTAGTCACTAAATGTCCCCATCTTCTGGATTTTGGGATTTTTTTCAGCCGCATTTCATTTGATCATATCTCCTTTCCAGAGCGTTTGTAAGCCTTTCTTTTCAGGGTCGCAAGATTTCGTTTCCCTTCCCGAAAGGAAATGAAATTTCCTTTCGGGAAGGGAAACGAAATCTTGCGATTTCAATGGGAATCAATTGGGCAATCTTTGGAGCAAGTCCCAGCACTTGACAGCATCCCATGCCTTTCCATGGCTTTGAGTTTGGTGAAGATTTTATTTTTTTTTTTCCCAATATCCATGCCATGGCTCTCCTACCTTCTCCTGCAAGTGGTGTCTTCCTCCTTACCTTTTTGCCCTGCTTCTGCAGTATCTGTGAACTTAGTTTTGGCATCTTTTGGTCTTTTACACTGCAACTCATACAATGCTGGTCCATTTTGTTGTAGTCACTACATTTGCAAATTTTTTTTCTTCAGCAAGCATGCCATGGCTCTCATATCTTCCCCTGCAAGTTGTGTCTTCCTCCTGGACTTTTTTCCCCTGGTTTTGCAGCATCTGCCAGCTTAGTTTTGGTACCTTTTGGTCCCTTGCACTGCACCACATTTCCTCCCACACCACTTTCTTGTAGTCACTAAATGTCCCCATCTTCTGGATTTTGGGATTTTTTTCAGCCGCATTTCATTTGATCATATCTCCTTTCCAGAGCGTTTGTAAGCCTTTCTTTTCAGGGTCGCAAGATTTCGTTTCCCTTCCCGAAAGGAAATGAAATTTCCTTTCGGGAAGGGAAACGAAATCTTGCGATTTCAATGGGAATCAATTGGGCAATCATTGGAGCAAGTCCCAGCACTTGACAGCCTCCCATGCCTTTCCATGGCTTTGAGTTTGGTGAAGATTTTATTTTTTTTTTTCCCAATATCCATGCCACGGCTCTCCTACCTTCTCCTGCAAGTGGTGTCTTCCTCCTTACCTTTTTGCCCTGCTTCTGCAGTATCTGTGAACTTAGCTTTGGCATCTTTTGGTCTTTTACACTGCAACTCATACAATGCTGGTCCATTTTGTTGTAGTGACTACATATGCAAATTTTTTTTTTCTTCAGCAAGCATGCCATGGCTCTCATATCTTCCCCTGCAAGTGGTGTCTTCCTCCTGGACTTTTTTGCCCTGCTTTTGCAGCATCTGCGAGCTTAGTTTTGACATCTTTTGGTCCTTTGCACTGCAACTCATGGAATCCTTGTCCATTTTCTTGATGTCACTAAATTTCCTAATTACTTTTTTTTTTTTTTGTCTTCAGCACGCACGCCATGGCTCTCATATTTTCCGCTGCAAATGGTGTCTTCCTCCTCGACATTTTTGCCCTCCTTTTGCAGCATCTGTGAGCTTAGTTTTGGCATCTTTTGGTCCTTTGCACTACACCTCATGTAATCCTTGTCCATATCCTTGATGTCACTAAATTTGCAATTATTTTTTTTCCTTCAGCAAGCAAGCCACTGCTCTCATATCTTCCCCTGCAAGTTGTGTCTTCCTCCTGGACTTTTTTGCCCTGCTTTTGCAGCATCTGCCAGCTTAGTTTTGGTACCTTTTGGTCCCTTGCGCTGCACCACATTTCCTCCCACACCACTTTCTTGTAGTCACTAAATGTCCCCATCTTCTGGATTTTGGGATTTTTTTCAGCCGCATTTCATTTGATCATATCTCCTTTCCAGAGCGTTTGTAAGCCTTTCTTTTCAGGGTCGCAAGATTTCGTTTCCCTTCCCGAAAGGAAATGAAATTTCCTTTCGGGAAGGGAAACGAAATCTTGCGATTTCAATGGGAATCAATTGGGCAATCTTTGGAGCAAGTCCCAGCACTTGACAGCATCCCATGCCTTTCCATGGCTTTGAGTTTGGTGAAGATTTTGTTTTTTTTTTTCCCAATATCCATGCCCTGGCTCTCCTACCTTCTCCTGCAAGTGGTGTCTTCCTCCTTACCTTTTTGCCCTGCTTCTGCAGTATCTGTGAACTTAGTTTTGGCATCTTTTGGTCTTTTACACTGCAACTCATACAATGCTGGTCCATTTTGTTGTAGTCACTACATATGCAAATTTTTTTTGTCTTCAGCAAGCATGCCATGGCTCTCATATCTTCCCCTGCAAGTGGTGTCTTCCTCCTGGACTTTTTTGCCCTGCATTTGCAGCATCTGCGAGCTTAGTTTTGACATCTTTTGGTCCTTTGCACTGCAACTCATGGAATCCTTGTCCATTTTCTTGATGTCACTAAATTTCCAAATTACTTTTTTTTTTTTTTTTGTCTTCAGCAACCACGCCATGGCTCTCATATCTTCCCCTGCAAATGGTGTCTTCCTCCTCGACATTTTTGCACTCCTTTTGCAGCATCTGTGAGCTTAGTTTTGGCATCTTTTGGTCCTTTGCACTGCACCTCATGTAATCCTTGTCCATATCCTTGATGTCACTAAATTTGCAATTATTTTTTTTCCTTCAGCAAGCAAGCCACTGCTCTCATATCTTCCCCTGCAAGTTGTGTCTTCCTCCTGGACTTTTTTGCCCTGCTTTTGCAGCATCTGCCAGCTTAGTTTTGGTACCTTTTGGTCCCTTGCGCTGCACCACATTTCCTCCCACACCACTTTCTTGTAGTCACTAAATGTCCCCATCTTCTGGATTTTGGGATTTTTTTCAGCCGCATTTCATTTGATCATATCTCCTTTCCAGAGCATTTGTAAGCCTTTCTTTTCAGGGTCGCAAGATTTCGTTTCCCTTCCCGAAAGGAAATTTCATTTCCTTTCGGGAAGGGAAACGAAATCTTGCGATTTCAATGGGAATCAATTGGGCAATCTTTGGAGCAAGTCCCAGCACTTGACAGCATCCCATGCCTTTCCATGGCTTTGAGTTTGGTGAAGATTTTATTTTTTTTTTTCCCAATATCCATGCCATGGCTCTCCTACCTTCTCCTGCAAGTGGTGTCTTCCTCCTTACCTTTTTGCCCTGCTTCTGCAGTATCTGTGAACTTAGTTTTGGCATCTTTTGGTCTTTTACACTGCAACTCATACAATGCTGGTCCATTTTGTTGTAGTCACTACATTTGCAAATTTTTTTTCTTCAGCAAGCATGCCATGGCTCTCATATCTTCCCCTGCAAGTTGTGTCTTCCTCCTGGACTTTTTTCCCCTGGTTTTGCAGCATCTGCCAGCTTAGTTTTGGTACCTTTTGGTCCCTTGCACTGCACCACATTTCCTCCCACACCACTTTCTTGTAGTCACTAAATGTCCCCATCTTCTGGATTTTGGGAGTTTTTTCAGCCGCATTTCATTTGATCATATCTCCTTTCCAGAGCGTTTGTAAGCCTTTCTTTTCAGGGTCGCAAGATTTCGTTTCCCTTCCCGAAAGGAAATGAAATTTCCTTTCGGGAAGGGAAACGAAATCTTGCGATTTCAATGGGAATCAATTGGGCAATCATTGGAGCAAGTCCCAGCACTTGACAGCCTCCCATGCCTTTCCATGGCTTTGAGTTTGGTGAAGATTTTATTTTTTTTTTTCCCAATATCCATGCCACGGCTCTCCTACCTTCTCCTGCAAGTGGTGTCTTCCTCCTTACCTTTTTGCCCTGCTTCTGCAGTATCTGTGAACTTAGCTTTGGCATCTTTTGGTCTTTTACACTGCAACTCATACAATGCTGGTCCATTTTGTTGTAGTGACTACATATGCAAATTTTTTTTTTCTTCAGCAAGCATGCCATGGCTCTCATATCTTCCCCTGCAAGTGGTGTCTTCCTCCTGGACTTTTTTGCCCTGCTTTTGCAGCATCTGCGAGCTTAGTTTTGACATCTTTTGGTCCTTTGCACTGCAACTCATGGAATCCTTGTCCATTTTCTTG